>NC_083431.1:36888194-37618194 GCF_020745735.1 Hemiscyllium ocellatum
CAACACTTCAAAAGCTAGTGCTTCCAAATAAACCTTTTGGATTATAATCTGGTGTTCTGTGATTTTTAACTTTGTCTTCCCTTTACTCTAAGGCTGTGCCTAGTCTCTCCTACAAATGGAAACATTTTCCCAACATCTACTCTGTCCAGGCCATTCAGAATTATGTATGTTTCAATTAGATCCCTCCTTATCCTTCTACACTTCATCGAGTATACACTCAAAGGCCTTAAACATTTCCTCACATGTTAAGCTTTTCCTTCCTGGGTCCATTCTTGTGAAGCTCCTCTGAATACGCTCTAGGGCAAGTACATCCTTCTTGAGATATGGGGCCCAAAATTGCAAACAGTACTCCAAATGTGGTCTGACCAGAACCTTATAGAGCCTCAGAAGTACATCTGTGCTTTTATATTCAAGTCCTTTTGAAATAAATGCCATCATTGCATTTGCCTTCCTCAGTACTGACTCAACCTGCCAGTTAACCATGAGAGAATTCTGGACTAGAACTCTCAAGTCTCTCTCTGCGCTTCAGACTTCTGAATTTTCTCCCCATTTAGGAAACAGTCCATGCCTCTATTCTTCCTACCAAGGTGCATGCCCTCACACCTTCCCACGTTGTACTCCGTCTGCCACTTCTTTGCCCACTCTTCTAACCAGTCCAAATCCTTCTGCAGCCTCCCTGCCTTCCAATGCTCCCTGCCTCTCCACTTATTTGTATCATCTGCAAACTTAGTCAGAATGCCCTCAGTTCCTTTATCTAGTTTGTTAATGTATAAAGTGAAAAGTTGTGGTCCCAACATCACTTATCACAGGCTGCCATCCTGAGAAGGACTCTTTTATCCCCACTCTCTGCTTTCTGCCAGACAGCTAAGCTTGTATCCATGCTAACATGTTGCCTCTAACAACATGAGCCCTTATCATAGTCAATAGCCTCCTGTGCAGCACCTTGTCAAACACCTTCTTGAAGTCCAGGGAGATAGTCTGCTGTTGAACAGTTTTTACTGTCAGACCTGCTTAAATCACAGCCATGTGAGAGACTATCAGCCTCTTAAGATATCCTGAGAATTTCCAGTTATCAAGCATTGCTTATCTATCAGACCATTGAACATAGTTGTAAAAACAGGGCATTCAGTCCATCTAACATGCTTCACTATTCATTGTGATCATGGCCAATCTGACAATCCTCAAGTCCACTTTGCTGCAATTTCCCCATAACTTTGATTCTCTTACAGATTAAAATCTATCTCAGCCTTGAATATACTTAATGACTCAACAGTCAACAGTCTTCTGTAATAAAGAATTCCACAGATTCATTGTTCTTGCAGAGAAGAAATTCCTCCTCAACTCTATCTTAATCCCTTATTCTAAGATTATGCTGTCTGGTACTAGAATCTCCCATAAGGGGAACCAACCTTTTCCTACCGATCCGGTCAGTTCCCCAAAGAGTCTTGTAGGTTTCAGTAAGGTCACCTCTCATTCTTCTATATTCCAGCGAGTACAGGCCCAATCTACTCAAGCTCTCCTCATAAAACAATCCCTCCATACCTGGTATCAGCCAAGTCAACATTCTCAGATGCCAGAATATCTTTCCTTAGATAAGGGACCAGAATGTTTCACAGCATTCCAGTCATGATCTGATTCATGCCTTGAATATGTTTCAGCAAAACCATCCTTCTTTTATATTCCATTCCATTTAACATAAAGGCCAACAACTCCCAAACCCCTCTGTTCCATAGCTTTTTGCTGTCTTTCTTTATATGATAATACTTAGCTCATCTATTCCTGCGAAAGTGCATAACTTCAAACTTACTCACATTATATTAAACCTGACAAGTTTTTGGCCACTCACTTAAACTGTCTACAGCCCTCCGTCGGCTCCTTGTGTTATCCGAATCAATTGCCTTCCCAGATAGTTTCGGCTATAGTATAGTCACTTTCCCCATTCAACTAATTCGTATATGTTCTAAATAATTGTTACTCCAGCACTGATCCGTGTGGCATATCATTGTCATTCCTAAAATGATACCCTTCCCACCTTATCCCAACTCTCTTTCTTCTATTCATTAGCCAATCCTCTATCCATGCTGACAGGCTACCACCAATACCATGGGAACTTATTAAATTGCCTGTTGTGTAATACCTTCTCAAATACCTTTTGAACATCTAAATATATCCACTTCCTTCTTGCTTGCTACCTCTTCAAAGCATTCTAGTAAATTTGTCAAGCATGGCTCCACTCATGAAGGCGTGTTGACTACTTGATCATGTTGTGTATTTCTAAATGCTCTGCCTTTATAATAGACTCTAATTTTTCCCAACAACAGACGTGAAGCCAACTGGCCGATAGTAACTTGCTGTCTCCTTCCCTTTTTAAACAAAACTCTTACATTTGCAGATTTACCTCCCCCTCCCACCCCCACCAACCCCCAACCCCAAACCTCTGGGGCTTTTCCAGAATCCAAGAGTTCCTGAAAGATTACTAGCAATGTACCCACTAACTGTAGCTACTTCCTTTAATATCCTAGAATGCACAACATCAGATGCAGAGGATTTATCAGTCTTTAGCCCCATTGGTTTCCTTAGCTTGTTTTCTCCAGTGACAGTTAATGAACTCATTTTCTCCCCTCCTTTTGTCCTTTGAATTTTTAATAATTTTGGGAAACTATTTGCATCTTCTACTGTGAGGACTGAAGCAAAGTGTTTATTCAATCTCTCTGTCACTTTCTTGTTCCACATTCCTTTTCCTCCCCTTCATTCTCGAAGGGATCTATGTTCACCTTGGCTTCTCTTTTCCTTGTTATACACTTCAAGAAGCTCCTACTAACTGTCTTGATATTCTTTAGAAGTTTACACTTGAAGCTTATTTTCTTCCTCTTTTGTTTTGGTTGTCTTTTGTTTGTTTTCAGAACTTTCCCAATTCTTTGGCTTATTACTAAGCTTTGCCACATTACATCTTTTTTCTTTCAATCTGGTGGTAACTTTAACTGCCTCATTGACCATGGTTTGCTTATTCCCTTTGTAGAATTCTTCTTCCTCACTGGAATATGGCCTCACTGTGAGCCATCAATCTTTTCTTAAAAGGCTGCCATTGTTCCTCAACTGTCTTTGCTGCTAAACCCCTTCCTCAGTCCACAGCAATCAACTGTGTAAATTTATTCATAATTACTCTTTGCACAGTTGTTTCTGACCCAAGTTTCTCACTCTCAAACTGAATGCTAAATTCTACCATGTAATGGTCACCATTTTCAATGGGATCTTTTACTCTGCCCTCATTTATTGAACGTGCCTCATTTTACATCAATAGATCCAACATAGCTCCATTATATATCAAAAGATCCCTGGTTGGATCCACAACATATTGTTCTAGGAAACTGTCCTGAATGACACACTATGAATTCTTCCACATGGCTTCCTCTGACAATCTGACTATTCCAAACTACATGAAGATGAAAGTCACTCATGATTAATATACTGACTTTTTTTTACATGCCCTCATTATATCCTGATTTATTGTCTGTCCTGCCATAGAGCTGCTCTTAGGAGACCTATAGACCACTCTTACCAGAATATTCGTTTACTTTTTGTTTCTTACCTTCACCCACATGAATTCTACATCTTCCACTTTAACACCAGTTCTTGCTGGCATTCCTATTCCGACCTGTCATGCTGCTACTCGTTCCTTCCTGCCTGTCCTTTCAAAAAGTCACTGTTCTGAATATTTACTTATCAGCCTTGATCTCCTTGTAACCATGTTTGTGAGATGGCGATAAGATTATACCCATTAACCTGTCTCTGTGTGGTGAAATAATATATTTTGTTCCACACACTATGCACATTCAAGTGAACGGATATTAATTTTGCCCTTTTACCATTATTTCCCTTTAGACCCTATTTACTGCTATTTTTCTATATTTGCACACTCTGTCCCTTCCTATCATACTCTGCTAATTATTATGCAAGTAGCTGCCCTTTAATTCAGTAACATTCTCTTGATTTGTAAGCCTAAGTTTCCCATCTTCCAAACCATAATGCAACAGAGCACAAATTCTCCAAACATGTAAACTTAGTAATCTTGTTCATTTAGTAGTTTTCCTGGTGCTAAAGTAACTAAAATATTATTTGCATTGGAACTTTCTGTTATTATTCTTCTCTGTATTCCCTACTGAGCAGTGTGACTGGTAAAGACCATTGTTTTCTGCCATTCATACATTGCATGGATCAGCTGTCACCTGGATATGGAACTGGAGACATTTGACTTTGTGCAGTATTGTAGAATCAGATTACTTACAATGTGGAAACAGGCCCTTTGACTCAACAAGTTCACACCGACCCTCCGAAGAGCAACCCACCCAGACCCATTCCTCTACATTTACCCCTTCACCTAACACATGGCCAATTCACCTAACCTGCACATCTTTGGACTGTGGGAGGAAACCGGAGCACCCGGAGGAAACCCACGCAGACATGGGGAGAATATGCATACTCCACACAGACGGCTGCCTGAGGCGGGAATTGAACTCGGGTCTCTGGCACTGTGAGGCAGCGGTGCTAACCACTGTGCCACCGTGCCGCTCACCATTATCGTTGATAATGAATGGAAAGTTGTGGAATAGACTGCCAATCAACTGTCACCATTTTAACCTCACCCAAAAAGTAAAAAAACTAGATTCCAATTCAATGCTGGTAAAATTAAATATTTCCTTCTTTGAAATTCTTTTGAGTTTTCTTCCTCATATTAGAACAAGGGATAAGTATTAAATGAAGCATACTATTTTAAACATTCCTTACTGGAGCCACTGAAAGGCAACAAGACCAAACAATGAATCATGTCTTTCCATTCTGCCCTTCAAAGGAATGTGCCACAGTGAGTTTTTTTTTAATCAGGTCCATCACTTTGTATTTTTATGACAATGCCACAAATCATTCAGGACGAATTTGCTAACATTTGGATGTCCACCTCCAATGTCTCTGTTTGAATGGACCATGAACTGAAATTCATCAAATTCATCAGGTTATGTCTTAACATTTTCAGGATATAAACAGAATTCTGTGTATAAACAGTTGCAGATTACTGTCTATCATCTGCAAATACAGGAAGCTTTGGACAGGTCCTTCGGACCTCCAGAATAATTATCATGAGTACCCACAGGAATGGGATGAACTTTTTTTCTGCCTTTGTCATAGAGATGTTCGAATGAATCTACTAGATTTAGCCCTTTTGAATTGCTCTATGGCCAATCCACAGCCTCTGTTTGGAGGAACATGTGCTTTGTTTACGCTCCTTTTGGATATGCAGTACATAAAATCATAAAAAGGAGCAGAATTAGGCCATTCAGCCCATCTAATCTGCTCTACCACTCGATCATGGCTGATGGGCATTTCAACTCCACTTACCCGCATTCTCCCCGTAGCCCTTAATTCCTTGTGACATCAAGAATTTATCAATCTCTGCCTTGAAGACATTTAGCGTCCCGGCCTCCACTGCACTTCGCGGCAATGAATTCCACAGGCCCACCACTCTCTGACTGAAGAAATGTCTCCGCATTTCTGTTCTGAATTGACCCCGTCTAATTTTAAGGCTGTGCCCACAGGTCCTAGTCTCCCCGCCTAACGGAAACAATTTCTTAGGGTCCACCCTTTCCGAGCCATGTATTATCTTGTAAGTTTCTATTAGATCTCCGCTTAACCTTCTAAACTCCAATGAGTACAATCCCAGGTTCCTTAGCCGTTCCTCGTATGTTAGACCTATCATTCCAGGGATCATCCGTGTGAATCTCCGCTGGACATGCTCCAGTGCCAGTATGTCCCTCCTGAGGTGTGGGGCCCAAAACTGGACACAGTACTCCAAATGGGGCCTAACCAGAGCTTTATAAAGTCTCAGTAGCACATCGCTGCTTTTATATTCCAACCCTCTTGAGATAAATGACAACATTGCATTTGCTTTCTTAATCACGATTCAACCTGCATGTTTACCTTTCGAGAATCCTCGACTAGCACTCCCAGATCCCTTTGTACTTTGGCTTTATGAATTTTCTCACCGTTTAGAAAGTAGTCCATGCTTGTATTCTTTTTTCCAAAGTGCAAGACCTCACATTTGCTCACATTGAACTTCATCAGCCATTTCCTGGATCACTCTCCCAAACTGTCTGGATCCTTCTACAGCCTCCTCACTTCCTCAGTACTATCTGCCTGTCCACCTATCTTCGTATCATTGGCAAACTTCGCTAGAATGCCCCCAGTCCCTTCATCCAGAGCATTAATATATAACGTGAACAGCTGCGGCCACAACACTGAACCCTGTGGGACACTGCTTGTCACCGGCTGTCATTCCGAAAAAGAACCTCTTATCCCAACTCTCTGCCTTCTGTCAGGCAGCCAATCCTCAATCCATACCAGTAGCTCACCTCGAACACCATGGGTCCTCATCTTACTCAGCAACTTCCCATGTGGCACCTTATCAAAGGCCTTTTGGAAGTCTAGATAGACCACATCCACTGGGTTTCCCAGGCCTAACCTACTTGTCACTTCTTCAAATCTACCAATAGAAACATCTTATCCATTCCACGCCGTCCAGCCACACAGTATTCTATAAGTTTCAAAGAGATTCCCCACATCCTTCTAAAATCCGTCGAGTATTGAATTAGCTTTATTGTCACATGTATTCAAATGAGTTGAGCCATAAATTTACAGTCGCCGCATTACAGCATCATCTTAGGCATAAAGTTACCTAGATACAGATACTCAAGATCAAATCCTTAGGAAACAAATTCTTAGCAAAGGAATAAATAGTCTAGCATTCAAAGCCAAAGGAATAAATTTTAAAAATAAATAACAAGTCCAGTCTTTCTGACTCCATCAATGCTAGCACGTAGCCTCAAGGGAGACCTCCACTGCCTTCCCACCACTTAAGCAAATCCCACCATCATAGGAGTTGCCCCACTTTAGGCAGCACCTCTTTGCTGCTGGGCGACTTCGTGATGCTGCTGGACACACACTCATATCAGAGCCAAGCGTCTCTAGCTCTGGTGCCAGGCTAAACTGCTGCCAGGCCACACCACCCGTGCGGGCTGCAAATGTTGCTTTATCAGTGCTGAGATTTTGAAGAGTCCACTGCCGCCGGTGCTGCCGTCCCTATTTGCCGGAGGATAGTTTCTGCTGCAGCCATACACTCCAAACACCAGGAGGACAATCCTGCCGCTGCTGCGTCTGTTCCCGAACACCGGGATGACAATCCCGCTGCAGCTGGCACTGTCCCCGAACACCGGGAGGACAATCCCGCTGCTGCTGGCACTGTCCCCGAACATCGGGAGGACAATCCCGCTGCTGCTGGCACTGTCCCCAAACACCAGGAGGACAATCCCGCTGCTACTGCTGGCACTGTCCCCGAACACCGGGAGGACAATCCTGCTGCTGCTGGCACTGTCCGCGAACACCGGGAGGACAATCCCACTGCTGCTGCCTCTGTCTTTGAACACCGGGAACACAATCCCACTGCTGCTGCCTTTGTCCCCAAACACCGGGAGGATAATCCCGCTGCTGCTGCCTCTGTCCCCGAACACCGGGAGGACAATCCCGCTGCTGCTGGCACTGTCCCCGAACACCGGGAGGACAATCCCGCTGCTGCTGGCACTGTCCCCGAACACCGGGAGGATAATCCCGCTGCTGCTGGCACTGTCCCCGAACACCGGGAGGATAATCCCGCTGCTGCTGCCTCTGTCCCCGAACACCGGGAGGACAATCCCGCTGCTGCTGGCACTGTCCCCGAACACCGGGAGGACAATCCCGCTGCTGCTGGCACTGTCCCCGAACACCGGGAGGACAATCCCGCTGCTGCTATCACTGTCCCCGAACACCGGGAGGATAATCCCGCTGCTGCTGCCTCTGTCCCCGAACACCGGGAGGACAATCCCGCTGCTGCTGGCACTGTCCCCGAACACCGGGAGGACAATCCCGCTGCTGCTGGCACTGTCCCCGAACACCGGGAGGACAATCCCACTGCTGCTGGCACTGTCCCCGAACTCCGGGAGGATAATCCCGTTGCTGCTGGCACTGTCCCCGAACATCGGGAGGACAACCCCGTTGCTGCTGGCACTGTCCCCGAACACCGGGAGGACAATCCTGCTGCTGCTGGCACTGTCCCCGAACACCGGGAGGACAATCCCACTGCTGCTGCCTCTATCCCCGAACACCGGGAGGATAATCCTGCTGCTGCTGCCTCTGTCCTCGAACACCGGGAGGACAATCCCACTGCTGCTGACTCTGTACCCGAATACCGGGAGGACAATCCCGCTGCTACTGCTGGCACTGTCCCCGAACACCGGGAGGACAATCCTGCTGCTGCAGCTGGCACTGTCCCCGAACACCGGGATGACAATCCCGCTGCTGCTGGCACTGTCCACGAACTCCGGGAGGACAATCCCGCTGCTGCAGCTGGCACTGTCCCCGAACACCGGCATGACAATCCCGCTGCTGCTGGCACTGTCCACGAACTCCGGGAGGATAATCCCGCTGTTGCTGGCACTGTCCCTGAACACCGGGAGGACAATCCCACTGCTGCTGGCACTGTCCCCGACCACCGGGAGGTCAATCCCGCTGTTGCTGGCACTGTCCCCGACCACCGGGAGGGCAATCCCACTGCTGCTGCCTCTGTCCCCGAACACCGGGAGAACAATCCCGCTGCTGCAGCTGGCACTGTCCCCGAACACCGGGAGGGCAATCCCACTGCTGCTGCCTCTGTCCCCGAACACCGGGAGAACAATCCCGCTGCTGCAGCTGGCACTGTCCCCGAACGCCGGGAGGGCAATTCCACTGCTGCTGGCACTGTCCCCGACCACCGGGAGGATAATCCCGCTGCTGCTGGCACTGTCCCCGAACGCCGGGAGGGCAATCCCACTGCTGCTGGCACTGTCCCCGAACACCGGGAGAACAATCCTGCTGCTGCTGCCTCTGTCCCCGAACACCGGGAGGATAATCCCGCTGCTGCTGCCTCTGTCCTCAAACACCGGGAGAACAATCCCGCTGCTGCAGCTGGCACTGTCCCCGAACACCGGGAGGACAATCCTGTAGCTGCTTGACAACACTACATTGGACAAACAGGCAGAAAAATAGCCACCAGGATACATAAACATCAAATACCCACAAAAGAACATGACCCTCTCTCATTAGTATCCTTATATACAGATCAGGAAGGACACCACTTCAACTGGGACAACATATCCATTCTAGTACAAGCCAAACAGAGACACACATGAGAATTCCTCGAAGTATGGCAATCCAACCGGAACTCTATCAACAAACACATTGATTTGGATCCCATTTACCACCCCCTGAGAAAAAGAACAGGAAATGACATCACCCACCCAAGGTTACTCAACATATAAATAGAAAGCAGGCTACACCACCAGTGCTTCATTCAGAGGCTCACTGAAGATGTTATCTAGTATGGTGACAAAACATCTGAAAATGAATGTTCCAGCTCAACGAGCAAACCTACATCCAGATCCTTGTAAATCTTTTCGGTACACTTTCAAATTTCACAACATCCTTCCTATAGCGGGGAGATTAGAATTCCACACAATATTCCAAAAGTGGCCTAACCAATGTACTCTACAGCTGCAACATGACCTTCCAACTCCTATAATCAATACTCTGACCAATAAAGGTAAGCATACCAAACACCTTCTTCACTATCCTACCTACCTGTGCCTCCACTTTCAAGAAACTATGTACCTGCACTCCAAGGTCTCTTTGTTCAGCAATACTCCCCAAGACCTTACCATTAAGTGTATAAGTCCTGCCCTGATTTGTCTTTCCAAAATACAGCATCTCACATTTATCTAAATTAAACTCTATCTGCTACTCTTTGGTCCTCCAGCCCATCTGATCAAGATCCCGTTGTACTCAGAGGTAACCTTCTTCACCGGCCAATGCACCTCCAATTTTGGTATCAACTGCAAACTCACTAATCATACCTCCCAAGTGTATATCAAAATCATTTATAGAAATGATGAAAAGCAGTGGACCCAGCACTGATCCTTGTGGCACACCACTAGTCACAGGCCTCCAGTTTGCAAAGCAACCATCATCCTCTGTCTCCTACCCTCAAACTAGTTCTGTATCCAAATTTCTTGTTCTTTCTCTATTCCAAGTGATCTAACCTTGCTAACCAATCTACCATATAGAACCTTGGCGAACACCTCACTTAAGTCCTTATAAATCACGTGATTCTGCCTTCATCAATCCCCTTTGTTACTTCTTCAAAAAATTCAATTTAGTGAGACATGATTTTGCACACACAAAGCCATGTTAACTGTCCCTAATCAGTCCATGCCTTTCCAAATACATGTCAATCCTGTCTTTTGTTTAAATTTGCTCTAATAAAGCTACTATAATAATAGTAAATTGTTCATTCTTTCGTTTAAGCTATAAAGTTGGTGTCTGCTATTGATTATTCACAAAGTCCGATCTTGGTTATTCAGAATGTCTGGTGAGGAATCACAGGGGTCAATTTTAAGGGTCTTTGAATGTTTTAACTTTATTGTGCTGTGCATACACAGGCAGGAACGCTAATTTGTTTTGACTCCCTATCTTTGTGTCACACACTATTAACTGGAAATGTCTCTGCTCTTTGCCATTCGCAGTACCTTTCTATGTTTAAATTAGCATTTCAATTGGGTTCCAAAAAAAACAGATGAGAGGATGGATTCCTCCTACTGAGTTATGCAATGTCACAAAATGTACAATGTGTTCCTCATACCAAAAGGGAAAGCGATTGTTTGGATTAAAAATTCAATATGTTACCCTCCTTCAGAGAACATTGTGATGAAAGGTAATTTATGGTTATTCTCTGGGCTGCTTCTCATAAGAAATGCTTAAAATAACATGTCAGGTTCAAACATACCTCAGGGTTATCACTTGTGTTAATTATAGAATTATGAGGAAGAACAAAAACAATTCAAAAGAATTTCCCAGAAGAAGTGTTGTATTTTATCAGCAATGAGTTTACAATCTATTTGAAAAGAATCTTGCATTTCTGGTTGAGTTTTAAAATAATAGTAATAAATTGTAAGGATACATATTCACGGAGACAGATTGCACGAAATGCTCAACTGATTGTGCCCAACCCTTTGCAGATAATGCGTTTGACTGACTGTGAAGGTACTTTCTGATTGATCATAGATCCCTTGACTCAAGCAAAGACTACCCTTTGATTTTAAGGCATGACCATTTGGTTGAAACATATGCAGTGTGTTTGCTGTGTAAGCTGTTGGCACGTTTGTCCAACTCATCCATGCTGACCTTATCATCTGAACTTATCTAGGCCCATTTGCCAGCACTTGGTCCATATTCATCTAATCCCTTCCTATTCATATACCCACCTTCTTCACTATACTACCTACCTATGACTCCACTTTCAAGAAATTATGAGCCTGCACTCCAAGGTCTCTTTGTTCAGCAACACTCCCCAACACCTTTTAAATGTTGTAATTGTACCAGCCTCCACCACTTGCCCTAGCAGCTCATTCCATACATTCCATACACCCTTTGCGTGAAAACATTGTCCCTTAGGTCCCTTTTAAATTTTTCCCCTCTGACCCTAAACTTATGGCCTCTAGTTCTGCACTCCCCCATCCCAGGGAAAAGAGTTTGTCTATTTACCCTATCCATGCCCCTCGTGATTTTATAAACCTCTAAAAGGTTACCCCTCAGCCTCCAATGTTCCAGGAAAAATAGCCCCAGTCCATTCAGCCTCTCCCTATAGCTCCAACGCTCCAGTCCTGGCAACATCCTTATAAATCTTTTAGGTACACTTACACGTTTCACAACATCCTTCCTATAGCAGGGAGATTAGAATTCCACACAATATTCCAAAAGTGGCCTAACCAATGTCCTGTACAGCTGCAATATGACCTTCCAACTCCTATACTCAATGCTCTAACCAATAAAGGAAAGTATTCCAAACGCCTTCTTCACTATACTACCTACCTATGACTCCACTTTCAAGAAATTATGAGCCTGCACTCCAAGGTCTCTTTGTTCAGCAACACTCCCCAACACCTTACCATCAAGTGTATAAGTCCTGCCCTGATTTGCCTTTCCAAAATGCAACACCTCACGTTTATCTAAAATAAACTCCATCAGCCACTCCTCAGCCCATTGGCCCAGCTGATCAAGATCCCGCTGTACTTGGAGGTAACCATGTTCGCTTTCCATGACACCTCCAATTTTGGCATCACATGCAAACTTATTAACTATACCTCCTATGTTCACGTCCAAATATCCATATAGATGATAAAAAGCAATGGATCCAGCACCGATCTTTGTGGCACTCCACTAGTAACAGACCTCCAATCTGAAAGGCAACCCTTCACCACCACCCTCTGTCTTCTACCTTTGAGCCAGTTCTATATCCAAATGGCTAGTTCTCTCTATATTCCATGTGATCTAATTTCACTAACCAGTCTACCGTGAAGAACCTTGTCGAACATCTTATTGAAGTCCATATAGATCACGTCCACTGCTCCGTATAATTCCCTTCAGCTTTCCACTTTATCCTTCACTTATTATTTCTACTATTTTGGAGTTTTTAGCTACAAGATGTACTTCTGTCATGGTTAATTTTGATTCTGTGGGAACTTGTTGAGATAAAACATGGTCAGGTGGGTGTACTTCTATTTACTTGTTGTGTAGCTTATGTCTATCACCATATTTTTGAGGGCAATAGCAGTGAATGTGTGTGAGCACCAGAAGTATTCAAAATAGACAGACTGTAATACCAGATAGCATGTAACTCTAACTAATACCATCTCTTTGTTGCAAACAACTGAACAGACACTCAATAACATGAGGCAAGCCCTATCAGAATGACTTCAAGTTGGCTCATTAAAGGTTGATTAAATCAGTAAAAAAAAGTATTGCTGTATATTGGAGTGGTATCATGTATTTCTGTGCATACCTCTTACTCCTAGTCATTCACACTATCGTTGTAATCTCCTTGGGTTACAGGATCGAAGAGAGATAGAGCTGAGGCAACAAAGAAAATCAGCTTTTCATGGAGAAAACAGGAGGACTTTCAGCAAGAGGTTGCATCCTTTAAGGTGATTTGAAAGTACTTCGATCTGCACCTTAATCAGATCAGCTCCATTTCACAAGGAAAGATCCAAGAGCCATCCCACCTCTTTGAACAAGATCTGCAGCTTCAGATGCAGGACCTTGTTCCTCTATGCACAGATGCTGCCTGGCATGCTGAGTATTTTGAGCATTTCCGATTTATGTTTCAGGTTTCCACATTGGCATACTTTGCCAATGTTATCGTATGTTCCAAGGCAGACATTTGTAAGTCTGCTCACTTCAACTCAAAAGAGAAAATGTCTATCATTCTGTTATAGATTGATAGTTACCACAGTTGGATTTAGAATCAAAGAATCATACAGCATGGAAACAGTCCGTGCCAATCATGATCCCAAACTGAACAGGTTCCACCTGTCTCCTCCTGGCCCATATCCTTCCAAACCTTTCCTATTTATGTACTTAACCAAATGTATTTTATACATTGCAATTGTAACCACATTCTCCATGTCCTCAGGTAGTTCATTCCACACATTAATCACCTTCTGTGTAAATGATTTGCCCGCAGATCTTTTTTAAATCTCTCTCCTCTTACTTTAAAAATGTACCTTTTAACCTTGAAATTGTCCATCATATGGAAAAGACAGCTACCATTAATACTACCTTGTTTCCTTTTTTGTAAATGCTCACAACTGTGGCATCTCGGAGCTCTTCCAGGATGCTCTCCTCCTTCCATAAAAGGCAGACAATGCTATGTGACTGCATCAGGACCTCTTTGCCTCCACATTTCAGTGTTTCAGCAGAGATACCATCTGGTCCAGCAGCCTCATTATACTTTAGTTAGCAGACGGCCTTCACTACTTGGTGCAGGGCTGGGTTGTTGTTCAGCTCGTAGTGGTGTAGTGTGCTGTGGAATGCATTCAAGGATGCTCGAATCTACCAGAGGCCCCTGATTGAGGAGGTCTCTGAAGTGCTCCCCTCCCCCCCACCCCAATTTTGTTTGATGGCTTCTTTGTGTTTAATAAGAGTCACTCATCCTTGGCCAGCAGTGGGGTGGGGCCTTGGGTGTTTGCTCCACAAGTGATCTTAACAGCACAGTAGAAACCCTGCAGACCATTAGTTGTCAGCCAATTTTGGGCTTGCAGTGCTTTTTCCACCCACCATCTGTTCTTTATGTTGCGGGTTTGTTGTTGGATCTCGGCCTTTAGTCGCCTCTAGGCCTTCCTTTTCTGTTCTAAGTGCAGTTGTTGTTTTACAATCAGAAATACCATCCACCTCTGACTTTTAACTACAGGGATTCTCAGCTGTCGACCGTTGGAAAATCCTCCTCAAGCATCCTCTCCCTGAGGAACACCCAGCTCATTGGTGCAGATCAAGATTCTTCAATAATTTTCTTCTCTGTCTACTACACCACTAATTTTGGTGTCATCTGCAAACTTAGTAAGTCATGCCTCCTATATTCTCATCCAAATCATTTATGTAAATGATGAACAACCAGTGGGCCCAGCATCTATCCTTGTGTCACACCACTGATCACAGGCCTCCAATCTGAACAACAACCCTCTACCACCACCCTTTGTCTCCTACCATCAAGCCAATTTTGTATCCAATTCGCTAGCTCTGTCTGGATCCCAAGTGATTGAGATTTACTAACCAGCCAACAGTTACTGTTTTACCTTCATCTATCTTCTTGGTCACCCCTATAAAAAATTGAATCAAATTTGTGTGTCACTATTTCCCAACTCAAAGCCATTCTGACTATCCCTAATCTGTCCTTGCCTTTCCAAATGCATGTAGATTCTGTCTGTCTGAATCCTATCTAATAAATTACCCATCACAGACATTAGGCTCACTGGTGTGTAGTTCTCTCACTTTTCCACACAGCCTTTCTTAAATAATGGCATAACATTAGCCACCCTCCAGTTTTTTGGCTCGTCATCTGTGGCTGCTGATGACACAAATAACACTACTAGGGGCCCTGCAATTTCTTCCCTGGCTTCCTATAATGTCCTGGGATATACTTGATCAGCTACCATGGATTTATCTACCATTAAGTGAATTGGCCCTGTTAAAATTGCCCATAGTGTTCAGGGATGTGTAGGTTAGCTGCATTAGTCAGGGGAAAATGTAGGGGAATGGATCTGGGTGGGTTACTCTTCAGTGGATCGGTGTGGACTCGTTGGGCTGAAGGGCCTGTTTCCAAACTGTAGAGATTCTATATCTATATCTATTATGCACCTCCTCCTCTGTAATGTGGACTCTTTTCAAGATATTACTTCCTAATTCGCTGAGCTCCCTAGCTTCCATGTCTTTCCATGGATCTCCCACAAATGTTTAAAGTGGAACAATAGGTGAAAAGGGTCTGTGCTCTATTGCCAGTTTATTAAATGTATTTTACTGCAAAGAATAAGTCACAGAACCAGAGATGTACAGCATGGAAACAGACCCTTCGGTCCAATTCGACTAGATACCCTAAACAAATCTAATCTCATTTGCCAGCACTTAGTCCATATTCTGCCAAACCCTTCCTATTCATATACCCATGCAAGATGCCTTTTAAATGTTGCAATTGTACCAGCTCCCACCACTACCTCTGGCAGCATATTCCATCTGGGCACCACCCTCTGCACGAAAAGGTTGAATTTTAGAGTCCCTTTTAAATTTTTCTCCTCTTATCCTAAACCGATGCCCTCTAGTTCTGGACACCCTCACCCAAGAGAAAAGGCCTTGTCTATTTATACTATCCATGTCCCTCACGATTTTATAAATCTCTACAGGATCACCCCTCAGCTCCACGGAAAGTAGCCCCTGTTTATTCAGTCTCTCCTTTTAGCTCAAACACGTCAACATCCTGGCAACATCCTTGTAAATCTTTTCTGAACCCTTTCAAGTTTCACAACATCCTTCTGATATGAGGGACACCAGAATTGCACACGGTATTCCAATGTCCTGTATGGCTACAACATGATATCCCAACTCCTGTACTTGATGCTCAGATCAATAAAGGAAAGCATACCAAACACTGCCTTCATTATCCTATCCGTCTGCGACTCCACTTTCAAGGAACTATGAACCTGCACTCCAAGGTTTCTTTGTTCAGCTAGGTATTTAATACCTAGCTCAGATTTTATTACAATGTATAAAAATGATATCTGGCTTAAACCAATTGCTTGTACTCTGCTCCCTCAATCCTAATTTTTTTCTCTCATCTATTATAGGGTGACATTTCTGTTGTTTGATATGGCATCTTGGGGGCTTCAGAAAAGCACACTGGATAATGGAAAACAAGTTTCACCAAAGAGCATCAATCATTGTGGACAGGAGAGGGAAGCGAGCAGACTTTTTATGATCAAATTAGCTCCACACCAACAAGGCATGCAATAGATTTGACAAAATAAAGCCAATTCTCAGTAGCAAACATGTTAGCCAAAATCTGAACTAGACTGACCTGCAGTGATCCAAAAGGAACAAAATAAGGTTCAAACATACTGCAGAAATCTCAGTGCATGTTTATTCTTCATGTATCTTTATGTTCTACAATTGGTATATTAAGTAAAGTGGTAATTCACTTTATAACCCCCATTTTTACTTACTGCAAAGACATTCTCCCCCCCCCTTTACATCTCTATAATCGTTATGTCAAATTAATCAAACATTCGCATTCAAGTCATGCTCTCGTGAAGCTGGTTTGACAGGTGGTTGAGAGAATGTCAACACCTTTATTATACGTCACATGCATATAACTTTAATAAGCATTACTCAAGCCCTTCAAATATAGTGTGCCTTCTAAACTCTCTGTGACTGGAAACCTGTTCATGGGTAAGTAACTCAGTAGCTATGTAGCTTTGCTTGTTGTTCTGAATTGCAATTTGCAATCTGTTATATCTTAAAAAAAATGAATTAAGCAGATCACATTTTTTACTTGTATGCGATTTAAAACCATGTTCATTATATATAGTTTATAGAGGTGTTCTCTGAAAGATCCGACTTTATGGTCCACACACTTTATGCTGGTTGTTCTTGATCGATGTGTACTTGTTGATCTGAATACATTTACTGCTTTTATATTATATTAGAAGCATATTATAGGGTTATATTTTAATAACAATGAGGTACTTCATATATATTAACAAGATGACTAAGTAATATAACTGGTTTATAGACAGAGATATTTAATTAATGGCAATGATTAACTTATTACTATCGAAACATATGCTAATGAGGTTTTAATCTGTAGTGCAAAAATAACTTACATTAATATCATGTCTTTAACACATCCTAAGGTGTTGAACAAGAACTTTATTAAACAAAAGCTGACATCCTACAACATAAGAAGATATTAAAACAGGTAACTACACCTTCTCAAAGTATTAAGTTTTAATAAATAGCATAAAAAAGTGGAGAGCCATGGAGGAAGTTCTAAAGCTTCAAGTTTAGGACTCAAACTTTCCAATGTTGAAGCAACTAAAATTGTGGAAATAGGAAGTCAGAATTAGACCAGCACATGGATCTTGGAGACGGTTCCTGAGATGCAGTGAAGCAAAGCCATGAGGTCTGAGAACAAGGATATAAGTTTAAATCTGAGGCATTGGTGCAGGACAGGCCAATGTATGAAGCAAGCACAGGAGTAATGGTTTAATCAAACATGGTGTGAACTAAGCTATCTGGAGGAGAGATTTGGATGAGCTTAAATTTATTAATTTTAGGCTATACTGTTAGTAATTTATGGTTGTACTGACTGACAGATCATTGACTGGTCTGTTTCACTGAATAATGAATTTTAGCAAGCAACATGTAATCACCTTGAAGGGATATCTGATACCATGTAGGCATCACAGCTGCTAATGGGTCCCTACACATAACTTTTTAAAGGAAATCTTGTAAAAATAAAAGTTTAAAATAATCCATCAAATCAACAAGTAAATAAATTCTTCACTTACTATAGAAGTCAGTATCAGAAACACTGAATAAGATTCTGATGTTTTTTGTTTGAATACACAAATACACAGCAGCCTGTTGCAGCATGGAAGGTGTGCGATTAATTCAGTTATTCTGACAATTCTACAAAGTTATATTTGCACACAAGTCTCTCATGTGTGCAATGTCAAGTCTATAGTAGGTTCAGAATGTCATCGTCATAGAGATGCTCATGAGTCATATCATATTTGAAGAGAAATTTTAGATCGATACATGTATTCAGCAACATTCTGTACCTCTGCAGATTCAACAAGAGAAATTGTTCACAATGAAGGAAGTAAATGTATTTTAATCCCAACTGATGGCATGACAAGCCAAGATATATCCTGTATATATTTATGTGTACTTATCTTGACTTTAACATGGTGGTCACTCACTGAACATAAGCACAAGACTGCAGATTTACTTTAACAATATAATAGAAGTTTTACACATGAAAAAGCTATCTAAATATAGAACCTTAAAGATCTTAAAACTCACAGCAAACTAAGTCTCATCTATTCTCCAGCACCATCATTTTATAGCATTTCAGATCCAAAGAAATTACACTTCAATATCTAATTTATGGATTCAGTTTAACTGCGCCTCCCCAGTTCAGTCCTGTGAATTGTGAAGTCTTCTTACATGAACACTGACAAAACTGAAAAGGTTATATTTTCTGTCATTTACTAACTTGCAATTTCTAACCAAATATTCCTGCATAGAAATTTGACAAAAAACTAAATCTTAAGGTAACTGTGATTTCCTGAACTGTCCAATACTCATTTCAAGAAAAAAACAACTAAATTTGCATCTGACCCCAGATATATTGCCTCCAAATTTGGCCTAAACGTTTTCAATCTCTAAGTTTTGTTTTAAGCTAAAGTCAGTCCTTAGTTATTTTGAACCAAAAGTAAGCTAATGCCTTTGATGTTTACACTTGCTGTCACAGACCACACCCCCACACTCCAGTATCAACAATCTTCCATTAACACTCCACTAGCTTTACAAACACCTGATCTCTAACCTTGTTTTTTAAAAAAAACTCTTCACAAAAGTAAGCACTAGTTTGAAACCCAAACTCTAAAAATGATATTAATGTATACAAATCATGCACTCTTCATCACAAATGAAAATACCAGTGTTTTATGGTGTATAATTGGTTAGGGTGGACATGACTTGATATCAGTTAGATGCTGTAATAACTATTTCTTTTTTGTTTACAATATTACATGAAATATGCAGCAATCAGATTTGTGCTAACCTTGCAAATGCTCCTGTATCATCTGTTCAAACAAGCTTTGGAGCTTTCCTTTCACTACAGTTGGTGTATTCCTTATTGCTTTTCAGACAACGGACCGTTCTTACTGGTGAGGTTAATGGACCACAATTATTACACACTACTAATCTGGTTCAAATTTTGAAATTCCATCATCTTCATGGTCCATCTCCGAAGCTTCCCTTTCCTTTCTGGAATTTTTTGTCTCCATTTCTGGGGAAAAGGCAATCAAATCATATTCATCATAAGCCCACCAATCCCTTGGCCACCTTGACTACACTTCCTGCCACCCTGCTTCCTGTAAGCTCTATAATTCCATTCTCCCAGTTTCTTCATTTCTGTAATACCCAATCTGATGATGGTCCCTCCCACAATGGAGCTTCCTAGGAATTGCAACAAAGAATCATTAAACTGATTCTGAGAACGACAACATTGTCCTATGAGATCAGTTTGAGTAAGCTGGGCCTGTATTCTCTGTCATTTAGAAGAATGAGAGACAATGTCATTGAAACACACAAATTCATACAGAGTAGAATTCGTACAGGTAGAGTCAAGAGGTACATAGCCTGGCTGAGGGGTTGAGAATCGGGGACACAACTTCAGAATATGATGTAGAGATTTAAGACTGAAATGAGGAAGAATTTCTTCACTGACAGAGCACTAAAATGTTTCGAATTCTGTACCCCAACAGGTTGTGGAGGCTTAATCATTGATGGATTTCTAGATGTTAAACACAGGAAATGATATTGAGGTAGAATTGAGAATAAAGTTTGAATGGTGAGGCATGCTTAAAGGGCCAAATAGCCTATTCCTACCCTTATTTCCTATCTGCCCATGTCTTTAATTTTGCTGAACTGAGAATTTCCCTCTACTGTGTTTGACAGGGCTGTGGAACATATCCAATCAATTTTCCACACTTCTGCTTTCACCCTTTTCTGTCCCTCCCAGAAATGATGGTGTTCCCTTTGTCCTCATATTCCAGATGATCAGCCATCACATTAAACTGATCATCCTCCACCAATTTCTGCCACCCACCAGCTCTGAAGAAGAGTCATATTGACTTGAAACATTAACTTTGCTTTTCTCCCTACAGAAGCAGACAGACCTGCAGAGTATTTCCAGCACTTCCAGTTTCCATTTCAATTTTTGAAGCACCCAGTGCAGGGTCTAGCTGTCAAGGCTATTCTTTGATAAACAGTAAAGTTTATCTTACGATATCTTCTGCAAGATAATATTTTGATATCCTGATGCATGCAGGTGCCAATATTAAAACGTAAAATCGATGACAGGATTATTCATGTAAAAATGTGAGAGATACATGGCCCCATATAAGAAATATGGAGTTAGGTTGGTGAAAGTGGTTTTTGTAGTTTTCAAGGTTGTCTCCTTTTTGTTCTTACTGAAGGAGTCACCAAAATAAAAAAAACTTTAAAAAGCTTGAATATAGTCTCAGAAAATGTTTTGTGGAAAGAGATGCTAATTGAGCACTACAAAATCAGAGTCACTGTACAAGAAAATATTAAATAGTTTACAGACGGACAACGTAATTACAGAGCAAATATCCGATAAATAATCGTCTCACATTAATCTCCTGGCATCAACGTCATTCAGTAGATGGGGTGAAGTACAGTCACAGATCTTGCCTGCTTCTGATACTTGCACCTCTAAAAGTGTTAGACATCAAAGGAAGGTTAGGTGTAAAAGTGCAGAGGTGAACATATTTTCAGCATATTATGGGCTGGAAGTTATTAGTAGTAGCATTGTAGTAATGTCAGAACTAAGACAGCAGAAAATTTCCACTGCTGACCTTGGGTATCTGAGGAAGGTTCCCTAATTTGCACTCACATGGTGGTAGCCAATTCCATGTAGTTAACAAGCCAGAACTCTGGCTGAAAGCTACAAGCCAGACAGGTTTGCTGGGTGTCTTCAGGAAAATCATCGTGCAGCATCTCAACACTGTCCCACCAAGGCAGAAAGCTCAAACCTACCGGTCAGTGCCGGTATTTATCATGCTGCTGAAACATCAATTCTCCTGCTCCTTGGATGCTGCCTGACTTGCTGTGCTTTTCCAGTGCCACACTTTTCGACTTTGATCTCCAGCATCTGCAGTCCTCACGTCTTCCTGTCCTCTAAGCAGCCAGCGAGTCTCCAATCTGAGGTCCTACTCCTTCCTGCCTCAATGTCCTTATTCCAGGCAACTAATGTACTGTATTCATAATGTTAATAAAATTCTGGGATAAGGCCATAAAATCAGGTAAATCAAATTAATTTATTTTGGCCACTCTGCCACGTTTCTGCTGGAGTAAGATGAGCATAGGACATTAGAACTGCAGATTTGGATTCAATACCTTCCTGCATTTATAATCTGCTTCTTCAAATTGCAGAGGCAGTGACTGGAAGAGAAGACATTGCTGGAGATGCTGTGACTACCATTAAATAGGAAAAATCAGTTTCTTAAGCCAGTAAAATAGTGGCCACACAGAAAATATATATTGATACCATTTATTTATTGTACTATATGGATTTAAGTCACTTCTTCTTTGAGCTTTTCAAGAAGTAGAAAACTGTGCCAAAAGTCTGATGAATGATCATTTCTTTTGCAGGAGAATTACAAAAATGCAGCAAAGAACCTTCTTTCAGATTGGTTTCTTCCTTTTAGCTAGCATTGAAATAACTTCAGCAGGTAAGAAATATTATGATTAAAATTAACATTAAGACCACTCGCTTTCTAAATTTTCGAATGAAAACCATACATTAGTTCTACTGTAGTTTGAAATCTCAAACCACAAAAGCATACACATCCGCTGAGCTTGAATCAGAGGAATAACACGTCTGCTTTCAATGAAAGGGGATGAATTATGAAGAAAGGTTAGGTGTCTACAATCTAAAGACTAAATTACAAAAGTGAAAACCTACTGAGATATAAAGATTTAATTGTTATATGGCAGGTAAGCACATAGAATCATAGACATGGACAGCATGGAAACAGATCCTTCGGTCCAACCCATCCATGCTCACCAGATATCCCAACCAAATCTAGTCCCACCTGCCAACACCCGGCCTATATCCCTGCAAACCCTTCCAATTCATATTCCCATCCAAATGCCTTTTAGATGTTGCAATTGTACCAGCTCCCACCATTTCCTCTGGCAGCTCATTCCAAACACATACCACCCTCTGCGTGAAAATGTTGCCCCATAGGTCTTTTTTATATCTTTCTGCTATGCATGCTTTCCCCTAAACCTATGCCCTCTAGTTCCGGACTCTCCGGCCTGAACGAAAAGACTTTGTCTATTTATCCTATCCATGCCCCATATAATTTTAAACCTCTATAAGGTCACCCCTCAGCCTCTGACGCTCCAGGGAAAACAGCCCCAGCCTGTTCAGCCTCTTTCTGTAGCTCAAATTCTCCAATCCTGGCAACATCCTTGTAAATCTTTTCTGAACCCTTTCAAGTTTCACAGCATCTTTCTGATAGGAAGGAGACCAGAATTGCATGAAATATTCCAACAGTGGCCTAACCAATGTCCTGTACAGCTGCAACATGACCTCCCAACTCCTGTACTCAATACCCTGTCCAAGAAAATAAAGCATACCAAACACTTTCTTCACTATCCTATCTACCTGCGACTTCACTTTCAAGGAGCTATGAATCTGCACTCCAACATCTCTTTGTCCAGCAACACCCCCTAGGACCTTACCATTAAGTGTGCGAGTCTTGCTAAGATTTGCTATCCCAAAATGCAGCACCTTGCATAATGTATCAGACCTGAGGGTCAACGTGCATAAATTTAAATGAATGAGAAATAGCTTTCAGAGTTATTAGATTGAATTTATTTGCAGAAAGATAAACATATACTTGGAACTTTTTCTCAAGCAAAGTAGTGAAGATAAATATATTAGATGGCTTGCTTCAATGGATTAAAGGCCTTTAAGACTTTTTCATCCTTGAGTTATAAAAACTGGACTTGTTCAGCTTATTGTATTCATTTGAGATGATGCTATTATTTGAGAATGACCAGAAACCTAGTTCCCTTCTCTCGAAGGATTATAGTGTATGTAATAAAATTGATATCATGATTGTGCTTGTCTTTAGTGCTACACGACTGCACAGAAATTCAACGAAACAACAGGAATGCTACTTCTGGGCTTTTCATCATTCAACCTGTCCGATCCCCTCCACTTGTGGTCAACTGTGTCATGAGAAACGATAGTGGCTGGACAGTGATTCAAAGTAGCACCAGAGGTAGCAAGATCACATGGACAGAGAGCTGGACCACATATAAATATGGCTTTGGTGATGTGCTGAGTGATCACTGGTTGGGTAATGAGTACATCTACCTTCTAACCAGGCAAACTCATTACAAACTCAGAATAGAGTTCATAGATCATCGCAATGCAATTAAATATGCAGAGTATTCCACTTTTTACTTAGAACCTGAGAGTGGGAAGTACACAATCAGGCTTGGTTCATTTTCTGGGAATGTTCGTGACCAAATGACCCAACTTGCAACCAATCAAATGATTGTTAACCAGGGTTTTACTACAAAGGATAGGGATAATGATAACTACAGAAGTTGTTGTGCCAGTAGTCGTGGTGGATGGTGGTTTGATGCCTGTGGTTATGTGTGGCTTAATAACAAGAACCCATTTTGGTCTGGAATTAGCATTAAGAAAGTCACCATGATGGTTCAAGCACTGTGTTAATTCTGGCTTCACAAGCAATATCAATTTGTTTGTCACTTATTTATTCAGTGGCCATTAACATCACATTGCTATTATGGGGAGAAAGCAAATTATTTCCATGATTACAAAATACCAGTAGTGTTCAGTATCCAGTCTACTCTTACTTCCACTATATGACCCCAAATTATTTCAACTGGGAGGCATAAATATTTACCACTCCACTCCCTCCCAGTTGCCCCATTATTCATTACACTCCTGGATCCAAATGCATTTACTATCCCAATAGTAAATAACTTGGGGCATCACAAAATTCATCACTGTTCCCATTCCCCAGGTTGATAGTCACTGAATAAATTAAATCAGATTCTTTGCCAGAGGAGATGTCTTTATTTCAGGATGATAAAAATTGGTATAATCCTGTATGTTCATAAATTCATGTTTTTCATGTTACCACATAAATACTACATCACACTATGTGCAAAGCAAGCTGGACTTTTTTTCACAGCTCAATCAATTTTTGCAAAATTTGAATGCAACAAATCATTTATCCAGAGCACATATGAACATGCTTGAAGTCTGGAAAATAATGGACAGCAACATGTAAATTTGTGAGGAAAGTTTATTGGCCGCCACATGGGCTGATTCTATCAGAGCAAGCCTGCATTCTAATTGGCTGAGAATTCCATTAATCTGCTTTAGCTCTTTTCCAGATCTACTTATGTTAAAAATTAGTGTATGTTTGATTACTGCAATCTTATCCAATAAACTTTCATGAGCAAAGACCTTATGCTTTAAATGATGAGCATTTTGTACTGAAATTGCCATACAACTACTCAGTATAATCGACTATTCACATTTTTCAACAATTTCATTCAGAATTGATATAATTAGTGTTGCAATGTTATTCCGCGTTCAATTCATCCTCTCATCAAAATTCTTTTTATCTTGTTTGTTTAGTGTGTCTGAGTCAACATTTGCATCAACAGAAAGAATATCAAGTTCACGCACACAGCAATTGATTGTGAAACTAAGCACATTTAATACCAAGACTATGGAAGGGTTATTATTAGAGGGGATTGTTACAAATATAAATGTATTAAAATAATGTAGAGCAGAAGTTGATACAAGCATATAAAGATAATGTCACCAAAGTCCTACCAGACCATATGACTGATGTGGACTGGTGGTAGTTTAACCAAAGGGTCACGACACCTTAGCAGGTTTGAGAATTAAACCCATGCTGTTGGCATCTATGTATTACAACCCAGCCATCTGAATGAATTGGTCCCCAAGCATGTACTTACACAATGGCAAAGCCATTCAGTTTCCATCACAGAGCCATAGAGTCACACAGAATTAAATGCTGAAAAAGTAGAACAGAGAAATACCATTGGACAATAAAGTATTGGAAAGGTGTTCACAGGAAACTGAAATAGAGTTATAGTCATAGAGATGTACAGCATAGAAACTGACCCTTCGGTCCAACTCGTCCATGCCGAACAGATATCCCAACCTAATCTAGTCCCATTTGCCAGCACTTGGCCTATATCCCTATTAACCCTTCCTATTCAATGTTATAATTGTACCAGTTCTCCATCACTTCCTCTGGCAGCTCATTCCATACACGCACCACCCTCTGCGTGAAAAAGTTGCCCCTTCGGTTCCTTTTATATCTTTCCCCTCTCACCCTAAATTATGCCTTCTAGTTCTGGACTCCCCCACCCCTGGGAAAAGACCTTGTCAATTTACTCTCTCCATGCCCCTCATGTTTTTATAAACCTCTATAAGGTCACCCCTCAGCCTCCGATGCTCCAGGGAAAACAGACCCAGCCTATCCCAATATTGTGAAGTCAGATGAGTCCATCAGCACAGAATCATCATATTTTACACCACAGAAGGCCCATTATAGCCAATGCTGGCCATACTTTTCTCATTTTTATTTTTCAAGTATCCTTGTAATTCTCATTCAAAAGTCATTGCAAAATCTGGTTTTATGCCTTCTTTTGATGAAACACTGAACAAACCTGTGCAAAAATATATCTGCCTCTTTTTATGACAAACATGCATTGATAGTTTCAAATTACTGACTTAGTAAATATCCAAAACCATACTGCCTTCTTTATCTTTACAAATTCTTCCATAATTTAAACATCATCATCAAATTTTCTCTCAACTTGCTCTGTTCTAGTCTCTCTGCAAAATATCTCTCATCCCTTATATTATCCTAATCGGTCTCTTGAAATCAGATTCCAGAACTGAAACCTGTAATCCAACTGCCACCCAATCAATGACATAAAAAGCCCTACTATGATCTGGTTGCTGTTGCATTTCTTACTCCCATTTTTACAGCTTTAGAACCTGGATATTTTCTTTACAGATTTATCCATTATTTCTGCTAGACTTAACAATGTTGAGAATGCATAAAAAAAAACTCTGCACTACTAAGACCATACTACTCTGCTCATCATCTTCACTCACCCCTAGAAATGTCAGAGACCAGGTGAATAATGACACCAGGCTTCAGTGATGGCTCTCTAAATGTACACCTGAAAGCTGTCGAGTAGAGAAGGCAAGTTTTTCCTATGCATGGCAATGAGAGGCATCCCAAATGAAGAAGGCAGCCTGGACAGAGATGGCTATGGAGTTTTGTGCCCAGAAGTGATTCGAAAGAATCTGGTTCCAGTGTTGCATGTGGATGAATAATCTGCTGCACTGTGCCTGATTAAGTACTACCGTACACTCAATGCTTCAATGGAGTTGCATTGTAAGTTGCCTCAGTCAATGTCAACAAAAAGATGAATCCTATATTATGTTTATTATGTTTAACAACTTGCACCACTGTGGCACTGCCTCTCATGGTCTGCCAGATTTCACACTTAAAATTGAAAAGGACCTACAATACTCAGCCATTCACGCATGATCAGTTCACCAACCTTTCATCGCAACTCGGAGAACTTCCCCATCTGATATATTTTCTTTTGCTGTCAAGAGTAGTTGTGAAAAAAATTACACATGGATGGAGTTGAGATTTACTCCAGGGTGATGTTTTGGTAAGAATAAAGGTTATAACTCCATCCAAAATCACAAAATGTCTAAATAAGATTAAAGAGACAGAACAAAGAACAAGTTCCAGATTTCTTTTACGATGTGTAATGACCAGAGCAATCATGCAAGGAAGTTCATCACCAGAGATCAAAGCAATGCAACAAGCTGAGTAAGAGGTGAAGATGGTGATAACCCAAAGGGAGTTTCTGCCATGTCTTCATATTTGAGGTTCAGAAAGCAGTTGAGTAAGCTGGTACAGACAGCTCACACAGAAGCTGAAACTGAAGGGGTTCTGGAATGCTACTGTATTAAAAACAGCATCCCAATGATGCTACAAGGAATGCATTGTTGTTTATCAGACAGTAATACTGCCCAGTTATTATAAGTAGCACATGAAATTCCTACAGCAGGACATTTAGAATTTTAAAAACTCAAGCATCAATAAACAGGTATTTTACCTGGTCTAGAAGTCATTACGAGGTAGGGCAGTATTGTAAAATGTCATAAAGTCAGGTAGTTAGAAAATTTCAGCATGGAATCAAATTGGCACCTTTAATATTGATACTGAATTTTGAAAAAAAAATTCAATTCACTATTAGTAAATTATAGAGGACTATTAAAACATAGAGTAGTACAGTACACCACAGAAACAGGCCCTTCTGTGCCAAACATGATGCCAAATTAAACTTATCTGTTCTGCCTGTCCATGTCCATATCCCTCCATTCTTTGCTTATTCACGTGCTTATCTAAAACCACCCCATACATCTGCCTCCACCACTATCCCTGGCCGGACATTCCAGGCATCTATCAATCTCTGTGCACAAAACTTGCCATCCAAATATTCTTTGTACGTTCCCCCTTTTAAATAGATGCCTGCTAGTATGAGATACTTCAACTGTGGGAAAAAAGATTCTGATGTATTCTGGACATCGGAGTGCGTCTGGGAAAATTAACAAACAGTGAAATTCACAATTGATCTTGGAAGAACTGTTTGGGTGAAATTCATAGCACAGAATTAGATAAGTTAGTTGTTTTAAGTAGCCTACAGAAAGTCTGCAGTAGTGAGTAGAGTGGGTTCTTTCTTGATTATATGTTTTTTGAGATATGTTTCTTGATTAAACTTCACATATAAGCCGTAACTATTAATCTAACCTGGGGCAGTGTTTTGTAGAGGTGCAAGACAGTGTTATTTTCTGGGTCTGTAGACTGTGAAGGAGCAAAAATAGCCTTCAGTAGAGTGATATGTGCTTCTTGTCAGATGTGGGAGTTTAAAGAGAGTTCAAGGGTTACTGCGGATTATATCTGCAATAAATACTGTTGGTTGTGAATCTTATCAGATCCAATGGATCGGTTGGAGAGACAGTTAGAAGAAATGAGGAATTTGCAACAGCAACAAATGTAATGGATGGCAGTTATAGGAAGGGGGGACAGTCTCAGATACTGTCACAGAGATGGGTTAACTCCAGGAAAGGTAATAGAGGTATGCACCTAGTGCAGGTGTGTTCTGTGGCTATACCCATTTCAAACAGGTATGCTGTTTTGGAAAATGTAGGGGGTGACAGATTCTCAGGAAAACATAGCACGAACAGCCAAGTTTCTGTATTGACACTGGCTCTAATGCAACAAGGGGCACAACAGGTTCCAAGAGATCAATTGTGTGTGGGGATTCTGTAGTCAGAGGTACAGACAGACACTTCTGTGGCCAGCAGTGAAAAATCAGAATGATGTGTTGCTTCCCTGGTGCCAGGATCAAGGATGTCTCAGAGAGGGAGCAGAATGTTCTCAAGGGAAAGAGGGGCCAGCAAGAGGTCATTGTCAACATTGGAACCAACGACATAGGAAGGGAAAAGGCTGAGATTCTAAAGGCTGATTACAGAGAGTTAGGCAGGAATTTAAGAAGGAGGTCCTCCAGAGTAGTAATATCTGGATTACTCCCAGTGCTACAAGCTAGTCAGGGCAGGTATAGAGGATAGAGCAGATGAATGCATGGCTGAGGAGCTGGTGTATGGGAGAAGGATGCACATTTTTGGATCATTGGAATCTCTTTTGGGGTAGAAGTAACCTGTACAAGAAGGATGGATTGCACCTAAATTGAAAGGGGACTAATATACTGGCTGGGAGATTTGCTAGAGCTGCTTGGGAGGATTTAAACGAGTAAGGAGTGGGGGTGGGACCAGGGAGATAGTGAGGAAAGAGATCAATCTGAGACTGGTACAGTTGAGAACAGAAGAGTGTCAAACAGTCAGGGCAAGCAGGACAAGGTAGGACGAAGAAATTAAACTGCATTTATTCAATGCAAGGGGCCTAACAGGGATGGCAGATGAACTCAGGGCATGGTTAGGAACATGGGACTGGGATATCATAGCAATCACAGAAACATGGCTCAGGGATGGGCAGGACTGGCGGCTTAATGTTCCAGGATACAAATGCTACAGGAAGGATAGAAAGGGAGGCAAGAGAGGAGGGGGAGTGGTGTTTTTAATAAGGGATAGCATTACAGCTGTGCTGAGGGAGGATATTCCAGGAAATACATCCAGGGAAGTTATTTGGGCGCAACTATGAAATAAGAAAGGGATGATTACCTTATTGGGATTGTATTATAGACGCCCTAATAGTCAAAGGGAAATTGAGAAACAAATTTGTAAGGAGATCTCAGCTACCTGTAAGAATAATAGGATGGTTATGGTAGGGGATTTTAAATTTCCAAACATAGACTGGGACTGCCATTGTGTTAAGGGTTTAGATGAACAGGAATTTGTTAAGTGTGTACAAGACAATTTTCTGATTCAGTATGTGGATGTACCTACTAGAGAAGGTGCAAAACTTGACCTGCTCTTGGGAAATAAGGCAGGGCAGGTGACTGAGGTGTCAGTGGGGGAGCACTTTGGGGCCAGTGACCATAATTCTATTAGATTCAAAATAGTGAAGGAAAAGGAAAAGATTTAAAGTTGAAGTTCTAAATTGGAGAAAGGTTAATTTTGACGATATTAAGCAAGAACTTTCAAAAGCTGATTGGGGGCAGATATTCACCGGAAAAGGGACTGCTGGAAAATGGGAAGCCTTCAGAAATGAGATAATGAGAATCCAGAGAAAGTATGTTCTTGATAGGGTGAAAGGAAAGGCTGGTAGGTATAGGGAATGCTGGATGACAAAGAAATTGAGGGTTTGGTTCAGAAGAAGGAAGCATATGTCAGGTACAGACAGAATAGATCGAGTGAATCCTTAGAAGAATATAAAGGCAGTAGGAGTATGCTTAAGAGGGAAATCAGGAGGCCAGAAGGGGACATGAGATAGCTTTGGCAAATAGAATTAAGGAGAAGCCAAAGGGTTTGTACAAATACATTAAGGACAAAAGGGTAACTAGGGAGAGAATAGGGCCCCTCAAAGATCAGCAAGGCAGCCTTTGTGTGGTGCCGCAGAAGATGGGGGAGATACTAAATGAACATTTTGCATCAGTATTTACTGTGGAAAAGGATATGGAAGATATAGAATGTAGGGAAATAGATGGTGACATCTTGAAAAATGTCCATATTACAGAGGAGGGAGTGCTGGAGTCTTGAAGTGCATAAAGGCGGATAAATCCCCAGGACCTGATCAGGTGTACCCTCAAACTCTGTGGGAAGCTGGAGAAGTGATTGCTGGGCTTCTTGCTGAGATATTTGTATCATCGATAGTCACAGGTGAGGTGCCAGAGGGCTGGAGGTTAGCTAATGTTTAAGAAGGGTGGTAAGGACAAACCAGGGAACTATAGACCGATGAGCCTGATCTCAGTGGTGGGCATGTTGTTGGAGGGAATCCTGAGGGACAGGATACACCTGTATTTGGAAAGGCAAGAACTGATTAGGGATAGTCAACATGGCTTTTTGTGTGGGAAATCATGTCTCACAAACTTGATTGAGTTTTTTGAAGTAGTAACAAAGAGGATTGATGAGGGCAGAGCAGTAGATGTGATATATGTGGACTTCAGTAAGGTGTTCGACAAGCTTCCACATGGTAGACTGATTAGCAAGGTTAGATCTCATGGAATACAGGGGGAACTAGCCATTTGGATACAGAACTGGCTGAAAGGTAGAAGACAGAGGCTGGTGGTGGAGGGATGTTTTTCAGACTAAAGGCCTGTGACCAGTGGAGTGCCACAAGGATCGGTGCTGGGTCCTCCACGTTTTGTCATTTATATACATGATTTGGATGTGAGCATAAGAGGTACAGTTAGTAAGTTTGTAGATGACACCAAAATTGGAGGTGTAGTGGACAGCGAAGAATGTTACCTCAGATTACAACAGGATCTTGACCAGATAGGCAAATGGGCTGAGAAGTGGCAGATGGAGTTTAATTCAGGTCAATGCGGGGTGCTGCATTTTGGGAAAGCAAATCTTAGCAGGACTTACCCACTTAATGGCAAGGTCCTAGGGAGTGTTTCTGAACAAAGAGACCTTGAAGTGAAGGTTCATAGCTTCTTGAAAGTGGAGTTGCAGGTGGAGAGGATAGTGAAGAAGGCGCTTGATATGCTTTCCTTTATTGGTCAAAGTATTGAGTACAGGAGTTGGGAGGTCATGTTGCGGCTGTACAGGACATTGGTTAGGCCACTGTTGGAATATTGTGTGCAATTCTGGTCTCCTTCCTATCGGAAAGATGTTGTGAAACTTGAAGGGGTTCAGAAAAGATTAACAAGGATGTTGCCAGGGTTGGAGGATTTGAGCTATCAGGAGAGGCTGAACAGGCTGGTGCTATTTTCCCTGCAGCATCGGAGGCTGAGGGGTGACCTTAGAGAGGTTTACAAAATCATGAGGGGCATGGATAGGACAAATAGACAAAGTCTTTTCCCTGGAATGGGAAAAGAGGGGAAAGATATAAAAGAGACCTAAGGGGCAACTTTTTCACGCAGAGGGTGGTACGTGTATGGAATGAGCTGCCAGAGGAAAAGGTGGTGGCTGGTACAATTGCAACATTTAAAAGGTATTTGGGGGGAATCGAAGATGGCGGCGATCTGAGAAGATCACACTGCAGAGCTTTGCATCGCAGCAGGAGCAGGACGGTCCTTTAACCCACCCAAACCAGGTCATCAGGATTTCTTGGGAAGTTGGAAAGATTGTGGAGCCCCAAGAAACATTTAAAAATTGACTTACCTGTATTTTCAGCTGTCCAGAAATGCCTGAAAAGGGAGGAGGAGCATCTGAGGCCAGGCCTGCAGCTCAGCCTGCAGCAGTCTCAATCTTCTCTCCAGGACCTGGTGAACCAGCTCTCAGAATCTTGTGGGATGTTGGGGAAACAGATTGAAGAGAAGCTGGTTCCAGTCTCTCTCATGCTGCAGAAGCATGAGCAGCAGCTGGGAGACCTGGAGAAGAGGACGGATGAGGTGGAGCACAGGGTCACAGTGGTGGAAGCTGATGCTAGTTCATTCAAGGAAGAGATCCAAGCCCTGAAGATGCAGGTTCGTAATTTGCGTGACCAAGTGGATGATCTTGAAAACAGGGGCAGGAGAAATAACATTCGGATCATCAGTCTGCCTGAGGGTAAGGAAGGTGATCAGCCTGCGGAATTTGTTGAAGATTGACTTCTGAAATTCCTTGACTTGGAGACTGGCATGGGAGGATTGAAGATAGGGCTCACCGGGTTGCAGCATGGAGGTCAGCTCTGGGTCAACGCCCTTGTCCTGTCCTGGTGCGGTTCCATCATTACCGGGATAATGAGAGAGTCATGGAGGCTTCCAGTCTCCAGGGGAAGGATCCAAAGGCCCTAATTTATGAGGGGTCTAAGATCATGTTTTTTCAGGACTTTTCAGTGGCGGGGATCCAGAAACAAAAATCTTATGATGGTGTCAAGAGAAGATCGAAGGAACTTGGGATTCAGTATTCCCTGAGATATCCAGCAGTGCTTCGGATCACCTTAGATGGATCCATGCATCTCTTTGACACATCGGAGAAGGCAAGAGACTTTCTAGACAAACTAACCTAATTTAAACAATTGTAGTATGTATAAATATTGTTGCTTGGGTACGCGTTTATCATTCTGTAAAAGAAATGGAGGAAATCCAGTTGGAACTTTGTTTTTCCCCTTTTTTTCCCCTCTATTGATAATAATTTGGTTCAAACTATGTCTGGCAGTGGTTAAGATGTACATTTTAAATTTCTAAGTTAGGATATACCAAAGGATGGGTGGGGTATTTATTCCCTCCTTTTTTATATAAAAGAATGTTTTATTATTCATATTGATATTCTATGGGGTATTTATTCTTTTAACTTGTGCTTGTGATGCGGCTCTAGGTGGGAGAAGTGAAGGTGGTTGAGGTGGTTAGATGCCTATTTATGGGCAGTTTGGGACGGGTAGTTGCCCCCTCTGGGCAGGGGGTGAGTTCCCCTACTCAGCGGTATTGGCACCTTATATGTTGGTTTGTTTTCTGGTTTTTGTTGTTTTTTTATTTTTAATAATGTTGTATGTTTGTTAAATATAGTGGTTTTAGTTTATGTAGTTTTTATATTTGGTGGTGAAAATGTGTTGCGGGAAAAGCGCAGCAGGTCAGGCAGCATCCAAGGAGCAGGAGAATTGACGCAATGAGCATGAGCCCTTCTTCAGATTCTCCTGCTCCTTGGATGTTGCCTGACCTGCTGCGCTTTTCCAGCAACACATTTTCAGCTCTGATCTCCAGCATCTGCAGTCCTCACTTTCTCCTTATATTTGGTGGACCATGCGACACAACGGCTCAGCAATTTGCGGTTCGGGTTCCTCCTCTCTGGAATTTAAATGTAATTGCGGAAGATTATGGCTAATGATTTGATTAAATGGTATACCTGGAATATCAAGGGAAGTCACTCACCAATTAAGAGGAAGAAGGTACTCTTGAGTCTCAGAAAGGAGAAGGTAGATATTGCTTTGTTACAGGAGACACATTTGGATGACATTTGAAATTACAGCAGAATGGCTTTGACTGAGTTCATTTTTCATCATTTAATACCAGAAGTAGGGGAGTGGCTATATTGATTAGGAAAAATCTCTCATTTAAATTGTTGGAATGTTTTAAAGACACATACGGGAGGTTTGTAATTCTTAAATCCTTGATAAATGGGGAAGAATATGGCATGTTAAATGTTTATTGTCCCCCAGCTCATCCTCTTAAATTCTTGGCAGATGCTTTTTCTAAACTGATAAGTCTCAAGTCTCGGCACCTCATTATAGGGGGAGATTTTAACTGCCTCATGGACCCCACAGTAGACAGGTTGCCTAAAGGTCCCTCGATACCCTCTGCACAAACTAAACAGTTATTGGGTTTGTGTGGGCAATTAGGATTGGTGGACGTCTGGAGGTGTCTGCACCCTACAGATAGGGATTTCACGTTTTTCTCAAATCCACACAGATGTCACACTAGGATTGATTTTTTTCTGACCCCTGCGGTAACCCTGGATCTGGTGGCATCCTGTACGATTGGTAATATTGCCATCTCTGATCATGTTCCAGTGTACCTCATGGTTAAAATTAAGGATGTTACAGTGGATTCAAGGTACTGGTAAATGGATCCCTTTATCCTCATGGATAGCAAGTTTGTGGAGTATTTCTCTAGGGTTTTTCGGGCATTCCTAAACATCAACATAGACTCGGTTGATAGCTCATTTGTTCTCTGGGAAACTGTCAAAGCTTATGCCAGAGGGTTAGCTATTTCATATTCCACCAGTAGGAAGCAGCAGAAGGGTGAGCAGCAATGTCTCCTTGAAGCACGGTTGAAGGCAGCCGAGAAGGCCTATTTTGACAGGTCCTCGTTGGTCAAACTACAGAGGATTACAACACTACGGTCTGCACTAAATTCCGTGCTCACGCAGACGGCAAAGAAGGAGCTGGTTTTTGCAAAGCAAAGGTTATACGAGCATGGTGACAAGCCAGGCAGATACTTAGCATACCTTACAAGAAAGAGAAGTGCCCCACAAACCATTACAGTGATTAGGGAAGGGTCTGGGAACCTAACATGTGATTCTAAAAAGATTAATGTGGCATTCCAGAGATTCTACTCTAAGATATATCAGTCTGAGAATTGTGAGGAGGGCCAGGCCAAAATGGAATCTTTTTTAGAGATCTGAAGCTCCCAGGTGTGACTCCTGAACAACAGTCCTTTCTCAATGCCCCATTATCAGAGCAAGAAGTGCAGGAAGCTGTGAGGCAGCTTCAGAGTGGAAAGGTGCCTGGTCCTGATGGACTTCCCAGTGAATTCTGTAAGGACTTTATAAGTATACTGTCAGGCCCAATGCTGAATATATGTAATGATTCATACAGTCATGTTTATCTCCCACCATCTCTGAGAGAGGCCAATATTTCACTTATCCTTAAAAAAGAGAAGGATCCAGAAGACTGTGCTTCATACAGGCCCATCTCGCTCTTAAATGTGGGCTTTAAGATCCTCTCTAAGGGTCTTGCGTTAAGGCTGGAGACTATGTTACCCTCTATTATTAAAGAGGATCAGATGGGCTTCATAAAGGGTTGCCGATCCTCCAATAAGGTTAGGAGGTTGCTTAACGTAATTCAAGCATGCCAACAGCAGTCAATAGAGGGATTGGTGATTTCTTCAGATACAGAGAAGGCATGTGACCGAGTTGAGTGGCCGTACCTTTTCTATACTCTAGACCGGTTTGGTCTGGGCAAAGTTTTCATAAGATGGGTAAAGGTTCTCTACAGTGTACCTCTCGCTGCGGTCATTACCAATGGGGTACGATCAAGCAATTTTAATATTTCTAGAGGCAGCTGGCAGGGCTGTCCCCTTTCACCATTACTTTGTACGTTGGTGATTGAACCGTTGGCAGAGACCATTCGTGCGGATCTCAATATATCAGCTCCAGAAGTGGGGTCAAAATTACATAAAATCTCACTGTATGCAGATGATGTTCTAATTTTCTTGACAAATCCAGCAGTCTCAGTGCCTTGCCTGATACAATGCATTCACGCGTTTGGCGCTTTTTCAGGGTATAAGATTAATTTTGCTAATGGCTATGACTATGGGTGGTCTTACAAAAGAGTTGGCTCTTGAGAGTAACTATAGATTCCCATTTAAGTGGTCACAGGGGGGTTTCGTGTATTTGGGCATATTCATTACTCCAGTTCTGGATTGGCTATTCAAAGCCAATTTTACTCAATTATTTGAAAAAATTAAACAAGATCTCCAAAGATGGGAGGCACTTTCAGTCTCATGGTTGAGTCAGATAGCGCTTATTAAGATGAATATTCTCCCTCGTTTGCTATATTGGGGGGAGTAGACCTTCCAGACATTAAAAATGACCAATTAAACTCGCTTTTGACCTACGTGAGTGATTGGGTTTGTGGGGACCCTCTTTCAAAATGGCTAGATATCGAAGTCGCCCAGGCAAGGTGCCCCCTTAACAGTTTGCTGTTTTTGGACAAGGTGAGGACAGTTCGGGAATATTGCCATAACCCAATAGTCATCAATACCGTTAAAGCATGAAGGGCAATTCGGCAGAGGGAAGGTAATACTGGCAAAACATCTTGGTTTACATCTTTAGTGGGTATGCCAAGTTTTCAACCAGGTATGATAAATTCAGGATTTAAATGTTGGGCAGCTAGGGGTATATCTTGCATGGGTGATTTATTTGAGGGAGGTATAATGATGTCCTTCGATCAGTTAGTACGGAAGTATGAGTTTTTTTCAAAAAAGTACCACACTTTTGACTGATCCCTAAAACTCTGACGTAGAAAGAGGGGTACTAAGGGCTAAGAGTACACTCTCTGTCAGTACTCTATATCACCAATTGGGGTGTGCCACCTCAGATGAGTCTGATTGACTCTGCAAGATGTGGGAAAGAGAGCTGGGTGTTGAAGTTTCTTCAGAGGCATAGGAGGATATTTGGGAGAATGCAAGGAAGATATCAATTTGCAATACGATCCATTCTTTACAATTGAAGATTCTCCACAGGGTCCACTTAGCCCCAGACCGTTTGTCAAAATATAAACCAGGGGTATCTTCACTCTTACCCATTGTCTTTGGTCTGGTGACAGGCTTCAAACATATTGGAGCGCTGTGGTGGGTGCAATGGAGAGGATTTTAGGTGTAGGGGGGAGAAGGACCCTATTTCGCTCCTTTTGGGTCTACCCATTGTATTTCCTGCAGACTCGCATAAGGCAAAACTTTTCAACATTCTTACATTCTGTGCAAGGAAGAATATCTTGCTAGGTTATATCAGAAAACCCCCCAGGCCTGTCGGGTTGGTGGAAGATGTTATATCCATATTCCCCTGGATTTTCTCACAAATATGGTACACCACAAAACTGAGAATTTTTACAAGACATGGCAACCCTTTTTGAAATACCTGGACACAGATTTATCTGCCACACTAACAAGGGTTTTTATATAGCCATAACGATTGTGGTTCATGAGTCCAATGTCCAGGGAGGAGGAACTGTGAATGTATGAGTGTTTTGTTTGGCTGGGCTGAGTTATTACTATTTATTTGTTTGTTGTTAGGTATTTATTTAGTTAGCTAAATAGCTAGTTTACTTTTTTTAAATTTTATACTTCTTTATATATGTTTATGCATTCGTATAGGAAGGTGGGTTGGGGAATATTTTTTATTATTTGGGTTTAGTTTTGTACTGTTTTGAATTGCATTGTTTTGTATTTGTTGTAATATTTAAAAATATATTTTTTCTTGATGAAAATATACTATATAAAAAAGGCATTTGGATGGGTATATGAATAGGAAGTGTTTGGAGGGATATGGGTCGGATGTTGTGAGGTGGGACTAGATTGGGTTGGAATTTCTGGTCGGCATGGACGGGTTAGACCGAAGGGTCTGTTTCCATGCTGTACATCTCTGTGACTCTATGACTTTTACCTGTGCTCGTCATAATTTTGTAAACTTCTATCAGCTCTCTCCTCAGTCTCTGCCATTACAGAGGAAACAACCCTAGTTTTTCCAGCCTCTCTTTACAGCTCATACCCTCTAATCCCGGCAGCATCCTGGTAAATCGCTTCTGCAACATTTCAAAAGGCTCCATATCCTCCCTGTAATGTGCCAACCAGAACTGAACATGATACTCTAAATGTGTCCTAACCAAGGTTTTATAAAGATGCAACATGACCTTGTGGCTCTTGTACTCATTGCCAAAAGTCAAAAAGTGTGGTGCTGGAAAAGCACAGCCAGTCAGGTAACATCCAAGGAGCAGGGGAGTCAAAGTTTTGAGTTAAGCCCTTCATCAGCATTCCTGAAGAAGGGCTTATGTTTGAAATGTCAACTCTCCTGCTCCTCGACCTGCTGTGCTATTCCAGCACCACACTTTTTGACTCTGATCTCCAGCATCTGCAGTCCTAACGTTCTTCTTGTACCCATTGCTCTAACCAATAAAGGCAGGTGTTACAACATGGCAGTGAATCCTTCTGTTAACTAAACCAAACTCAAAGAAAAGCTCACCTCACCTCCAAATCTATTAAAATATGAGTGACAGAGAACTCCCAAATTCCACTACTTTAAAAAAGATAACTCTTTAACTCTACAAGTACACAGTAAGCAACAACTATTCACAACTCTTAGCCTTACTTTCTCGTAACTGCTTATTGCTTGCCTTGAAATCTGTAACAATATGCTGTTCCAATAAGACAATGATTAAAATTATGACAACTTTATTTCAAAACCATACACCGGCTGTCGTCTTCAGTGTCTTCTTCTTCCGGCTGAAGATCTCCCTGGGTCACCTTTCTTTTAACTGCAAATTGTTTTATATGAAAAGGTACCTTTCATGGAGAGTGCTTGCTAATTTCTTGGTTATCTCTTGATGGCAGTTGCTCTGTCTCCAATTTTCAAAATGCCTGCATTTGTATATCCCCAACACCGTATCGCCTCATTGGTTCGATGTTCGATTGTTAGACCAACCATTCCAGGGATCATCTGTGTGAATCTCCGCTGGACACGCTCCAGTGCCAATATGTCCTTCCTGAGGTGTGGGGCCCAAAACTGGACACAGTACTCCAAATGGGGCCTAACCAGAGCTTTATAAAGTCGCAGTAGCACAACAGTGCTTTTATATTCCAACCCTCTTGAGATAAGTGACAACATTTCTTAATCACTGACTCAATCTGCATGTTTACCTTTCGAGAATCCTCGACTAGCACTCCCAGATCCCTTTGGACTTTGGCTTTATGAATTTTCTCACCGTTTAGAAAGCAGTCTATGCTTTAATTATTTTTTCCAAAGTGCAAGACCTCGCACTTGCTCACGTTGAATTCCAACAGCCATTTCCTGGACCACTCTCCCAAACTGTCTAGATCCTTCTGCAGCCTCCCCACTTCCTCAGTACTACCTGCCTGTCCACCTAACTTCGTATCATTGGCAAACTTTGCTAGAAGGCCCCCAGTCCCTTCATCCAGATCATTAATATATAATGTGAACATCTGCGGCCCCAACACTGAATCCTGCGGGACACCACTTGTCACCAGCTGCCATTCCGAAAAAGAACCTTTTATCCCAACTCTCTGCCTTCTGTCAGACAGCCAATCCTCAATCCATACCAGTAGCTCACCTCGAACACCATGGGCCCTCACCTTGCTCAGCAGCCTCCCATGTGGCACCTTATCAAAGGCGTTTTGGAAGTCTAGATAGACCACATCCACTGGGTTTCCCTGGTCTAACCTACTTGTCACCTCTTTAAAGAATTCCAACAGATTTGTAAGGCACGACCTCCCCTTACTAAATCCATGTTGACTTGTTCTAATCAGACTCTGCTCTTCTAAGAATTTAGAAACCTCATCCTTAATGATGGATTCTACAATTTTACCAACAAACAAGGTTAGGCTAATTGGCCTATAATTTTCCATCTTTTGTCTTGATCCTTTCTTGAACAAGGGGGTTACAACAGCGATCTTCCAATCATCCGGGATTTTCCCTGACTCCAGTGACTCTTGAAAGATCTCAACCAATGCCTCCGCTATTTCCTCAGCCACCTCTCTCAGAACTCTAGGATGTATCCCATCGGGGCCAGGAGATTTATCAATTTTAAGACCTTTTAGCTTTCCTAGCACTTTCTCTTTTGTAACGGCAATCATACTCAACTCAGCCCCCTGACTCCCTTTAATTGTTGGGATATTATTCATGTCTTCCACTGTGAAAACTGACGCAAAGTACTTGTTAAGTTCTCCTATTTCCTCATCTCCCATCACTAGGTTTCCAGCATCAGTTTGAAGTGGCCCAATGTCTATTTTTGCCTGTTGTTTGTTTCTTATGTATTGAAAGAAACTTTTACAATCATTTCTAATATTACTGGCTAAACTACCTTCATATTTGATCCTCTCCTTCCTTATTACTCTCTTTGTTATCCTCTGTTTGTTTTTGTAGCCTTCCCAATCTTCTGATTTCCCACTGTTCTTGGCCACTTTATAGGATCTCTCTTTTTCTTTCATAGATTTCCTGACTTCCTTTGTCAGCCATGGCTGTCTAATCCCTCCCTGGATAATCTTTCTTTTCTTGAGGATGAACCTCTGTACAGTGTCCTCAATTATACCCACAAACTCCCCCACAAACTCCTGCCATTTTTGCTCTACTGTCTTCCCCGCTAGGCTCTGCTTCCAGTCTATTTTTGTCATTTCCTCTCTCATGCCCTCATAATTACCGTTATTTAACTGTAACACCATTACATCTGATTTTGCCTTCTTTCTTTCAAACTGCAGACTGAACTCTACCATATTATGATTGCTGCTTCCTAAGGGTTCCCTTACTTTAAGATCTTTTATAAAGTCTGGTTCATTACAAAGCACTAGGTCCAGAATAGCCTGCTCCCTCGTGGGCTCCATGACAAGCTGTTCCAAAAAGCCATCCTGTAAGCATTCCATGAATTCCCTTTCTTTGGATCCACTGGAAACATTATTTACCCAGTCCACCTGCATATTGAAGTCTCCCATGATCACCGTGACCTTGCCTTTCTGACATGCCTTCTCTATTTCCCAGTACATGTTGCGTCCCTGGTCCTGACCACTGTTAGGAGGTCTGTACACAATTCCAATTATGGTTTTTTGCCTTTGTGGTTCCTCAATTCTACCCACACAGACTCCACATCATCCGACGCTACGTCATTCAGTGCCATAGATTTAATTTTGTTCTTAACTAACAAGGCAACCCCACCCCCTCTGCCCACCTCCCTGTCTTTTTGATAAGTTGAAAATCCTTGGAGGTTTAACTGCCAGTCCTGAACCCCCCACCACCACCCCCCCCCCGCCCCCGCCCGTAACCACGTCTCTGTGATGCCTACCACATCATAATCATTCATTATGATCTGTGCCATTAGTTCATCTGCTTTGTTAGGAATGCTACGAGCATTCAGGTAAAGTGCCTTGATGCTAACTTGATCATTAGAGATATTGGAAGTCATAAGATGTCCTAAGTTATCCTTTCTTTTTGCTGCATTCCCAGTCTGCCTTGAGTTTAGATCCACCTGCACACATGCTATCCTGTTGCTTATCTTTCCATTTAACTCCATACTCCCTGTCACTTTCACTTTCCCTTCCCCCCAACTCAGAAGGTTAAAGTCCTACTGACCACCCTATTTATCCACTTCGCTAGAACATTGGTACCTGATCGGTTCAGATGGAGACCGTCCCAACGGTACAGATCCCCCCTGTTCCAAAACTGATGCCAATGCGCCATGAAGTGGAATCCCTCTTTCCCACACCAATCCCTTAGCCACATGTTTTCTTATCCCTATGCAAATTGGCACGTGGCCCTGGAAGTAATCCGGAGATTATGACCTTTGAGGACCTGTACTTCAATTTCCTTCCTAGTGCTTCGTAATCCCCAAACAGGTCCTCCACCCTAGCTTTGCCTATGTTGTTAGTACCAACATGGACCACAACAACTGGATCCTCCCCCTCCCGCTCCAATATCCTTTCAAGCCAGTCGGAGATGTCCCACTCCCTGGCACCGGGCAGGCAACACACCATGCGAGACTCCCGATCCGGCTTGCAAAGGATACTATCTGTCCCCCTAATTATAGAATCCCCTATAACAACTACTTGTCTATTAGCTCCCCCCTCTTGAATGGCCTTCTGCACCATGGTGTCATGGTCAGCTGGCTCATCCTGTCCAGACCCCTTTTCCTCATCCGTAGAGAGAGCAAGAATCTCATACCTGTTGGACAAGGTCAAGGGCTGAGGCTCCTCCACTCCTGAACTCAGGTTCCCCCTACCTGCCTCACTTACAGTCACACTCTGTTGTTCATGATCACTAACTAAAAGTGAATTACTTAATCTCCCAGGTGTGACTGTCTCCAGAAACAAAGCGTCCAGGTAACTCTCCCCCTCCCGGATGTGCCGCAGTGTTTGAAGCTCAGATTCAGGATGAACTCTGATCCGGAGTTCTTCCAGCAACCAACACTTGCTGCAGATGTGGTCACTGCCATTCACAATGGGATCAGCCAGCTCCCATATCATACAGCTACAGCACATCACCTGCCCAGCCATCTCTGCTTAGTTAATTACTTTGTTACTTTGTACGGGTTTGAGTTAAAATACTTTCTGATATCTCTCTGCTATAGTCTTTTCCTAAAAAAGAATATATATATATATGAAAGTAAATTTTTAACCAGTCACTGGTAAAGAAATAGAAAATCCTTACTGATTTATATACTTTCCTTCCTGGCTGCCTCTCTGGACTTCGTCACTTCCCCTGCTGCTCCCGCTCTTTCTGTGAAGAGAGAGAGAAAAAAAACACCGCTGCCCGCTACCAGTAAGTAATTTTAAAACAAACTGTCTTACCTTAGCTGTAGTCTTCCAGGTTCGTTTATACTCAGCCACTGCTCACACTCAAAATCACCGTATCTACTTGTGTGGCCACTTTCAGGGAACTATGGACTTGGACTCCAAGATCCCTCTGTAAACCAATGCTATTAAAGGTCCTGCCATTAACTGTATTCTTTCCCTCTACATTGGATTGCCCAAACTGTAACAACTCACACTTACAAAGTCATAGTCACAGAGTCATACAGCAAGGAAACAGACTCGGCGGTCCTACCATTCCATGCTGAACATAATCCAAAGCTCCACCAGTTCTACCTGCCTGCTCCTGGCCCATATCTCTCCAAACTTCTCTTGCTCATGTGCTTATCCAAACGTCTTTTAAACATTATAATTATACAGATGTCCGTCACTTCCTCAGAACATTCATTCCACACGTGAACAACCCGGTGTGTAAAATGTTTTCCCCCAACAGCTTTTTTTGATCTCCCTCCTCTTCCCTTAAACATGTGCCCCGCCGTCTTGAAAACCCCATGCTAGACAAAAGACAACTACCATTCCCGCCACCTCTACCTCTCATTATTTTATAAACTACTATCAGATTGCCTCCCAACCTCCTACGCTCCAGTGAAAGAAGTCCCGCCTATTCAGCCTTTTTTTATAATTCAAATCTTCTATACCCAGAAACAGCCCTTCTAAATTCTCTCCAGTTTAATAATATCCTTCCCGTAATTGGGCTACCAACTTTGTAGTTAGAATGAATTTCCTGAAATAGTGGATGTGGGCACAATTACAATGTTTAAAAAGTATTTGGGTAAGTACATGAATAAGAAAGGTTTGGAGGGATATTGGCCAGGAGCAGGCAAGTGGGACCAGTTTAGTTTGGGATTCTGACTGGCACGGATTGGTTGGATTGAAGGGTCTACTACAGTGCTGTATAATTCTATGATTATGACCAAGAGACCTAACCAACATTCTGTACTACCTCAACATGACTTCCCAACTCCCATACTCAAAGGATTGAGCAATGTAGCAAAGCATGCCAAATGCCTTTTTAACCATCCTGTCAACATGTCAAGCAAACTATCCCTGTGTTATAGAATCATGGAGTTGCACAGCATGGAAACAGACCCTTCGGTCCAACTTGTCCATGTGAACCAGGTATGCTAGATAAATCTAGCCCCACTTGCCACCCCCACTATAACAATAACAGCAGATCCATATCTCTCTAAAGTCTTCCTACTCACCTATCCATCCAGATGCCTTGTAGATGCTGTAACTGTACCAGGCTCCACCATTTCCTTTGGCAGCTCATTCCATACACACATGAAGCTCTGTGTGAAAATGTTGTCCTTAAGGTCCCTTTTAAATCTTTCTCCGCTCACCTCTAGTTTTGGATTTTCCCATCCTCGGAGAAGACTTTGTGTATTGACCCTATTCACGGCCTTCATTATTTTATTTTTTTTGGTAAATAAAAAAGATTTTGAATTGTTTACAAAATTTTAAAATTACTACAAAATAGTATAACAATCTTATGATTTAACAACAATAACAATATATGAACTACTTTTCTACTCCACAAGCAGTTTTGTAAATATTTTTATTGGAGAAAAAAGATTTTAAATTTTTTACAAAATTACAAAAATCACTACAAAACAGTATAACAACCTTATAATATAACAACAATAACAATAAACAAACTACTACTCTACTTCACAAACTACTGGAGAGAGAAAAAAAAACCCTATAAAACCTACAATTCAATAAATAACCAAAAGAAAAACTAAATTAAACCAAGTTAAACCAAGGTAAATTAAATTATATTCCATTAAGTTATTGCACTCAGCGCAACCCCACCAAAGCTCCCTACCACTGGAAACATCAAAGCTAAGATTTGCTTTCCCAAAATACAGTACCACTCATTTGTCTAAATTAAACGCCATCTGCCATTTCTCAGCCCATGGGCCCATCTGATCAAGATCCTGTTGTAACCTGAGGTAACCTCCTTTGCAGTCCACTACACCTCCAATTTTGGTGTCATCTGCAAACTTATTAATTATAGGGTGCGGACCGAGAGAGCACTCGTTGACTGAAGCACTCTCCTCTCCATGTCCAACTAATAGGGACTAACCATCAATGTAGACTTTTTCTGTATAAAATCCCTAACCTGAAAGTAAGGAAAAAGGTCCTTCCTAGATAGCTCGTATTTCTGAATCAGCTGCTCAAAAGATATCATGACCTTTCTGTCAATAGATCTCCCAAACCAGAGACTCCTCTAGACTCCCAGAGCTTAAAGCCTGAGACCATCAATCCCTACCAAAATCCAAACATTCCTATTATGGGAATGGAAGGGGAGGTTGTTTTGTAAGTTGCCGTCACCTTGTAGCATCATTCGCCATGCTTTAACTGTGTTAAGGACAATCGGGTTTCTGCAATGGTCCTCATCTTGTCCAGAAACAATGAATTAACAAGGGGGCATTCTGCCTGGGAGGCCTCAATGTCCAATCAGATTGACCACGGGTCCGGCAGGCCCAGTCATCCACATAGGATAGTAAGGAACTCAATTGGTATTTCTTAAAATCCAGGAACTCCAAATCTCCCATCCTGTGTGAAAGCTGCAAATTAGCAAGCTTAATAAGAGACCACCTATGATGAAAGATCCAAGCTAACTTTACAGCCTCTGTAGCGTCTGCCTAGGTAGCATCAAAGGGAGCATGCAGATGGGATATAATAAGCGAGGAAGAACATTCATTTTGACCAGAGCTTTTCTACCCACCCAGGATAACAGAAGATCCTCCCAGTGCCGAAGGTCCTGTCTAATCTTCTTCAGCAACTGTACAAAGTTAGCTTTATATAAGTGATCGAAGTCCGGGGTGATAAAAATGCTGAAGTACAAGAAACCTCCCTGTGACCACCTGAAAGGGAAATGGGTTCCATCCCCAAGATTGGATATTCTATAAGGTGCCCCACAAGCATGGGCTTGGACTTCAAAAAATTAATTTTATACTCTCAAAATGAGCCAAAGAGATTAATCACTTGTATTAAATGGGGCACAGATGTCATCGGATCACTTAAAGGAAGAATGTCATCTGTGTGAAGGGTGATCCTATGCCTACCTGATCCTACGTCCAGGGCAATTATGTTGGGGTCTGTGAGAAAAGATCTGCCGCCCTGTCGACCCATAATAGGCCCAGAACATAAGAAGGAATCTTGGCCAAACTATACCAAAAATATCCAGAATGCCTCAGCAGGGACCAAGCAGGCTGAGAAGTGAAACTAGACAGCACTCGCAGACAAGGGAATACACTTCCCAGCACCCACTAACAATGGCAGAGCAACACAGCTACCCCAAAGCACGGAGGGCAGCTTCACAACCCAGCAATACCAAAGCCACACAAAGAACAGGTCAGACAGAGAGGCATTGAGCTCAGGGGAAGACAATGGAAGCACCTTACTGTTTCGGAGGAGACATTAGACCTGCGAAAGGGAATGGAAGCTCCAGACCCAATGATACTGTCAGGTTGTTGTATTGCATCAGGATATTCACCTAGTATGGGCTGCATGGTGGCACAGTGGTTAGCACTGCTGCCTCATACTGCCAGAAACCCAGGTTCAATTCCTGCCTCAGCCAACTGTCTGTGTGGAGTTTGCATATTCTCCCCGTGTCTGCGTGGGTTTCCTCCGGGAGCTCCAGTTTCCTCCCACAGTCCAAAAATGTGCAGGTTAGGTGAATTGGCCATGCTAAATTGCCCCTAGTGTTAGGTGAAGGGAAATGGATCTGGGTGAGTTGTCCTTCAGAGGGTCGGTGTGCTCTTGTGGGGCCAAAGCGCCTGTTTCCACACTGTAAGTAATCTGAATCTACTTTATAACTGTTTTCTGATTAGCATCATTGTAACTAGTTTACTCCACTTCCAGATACATTGTATTTTCCCCATTTCTAATTAGCCTTATTGTACAGGATTATTATAAAAACTGGCTTCTTCCTCAGCTCGAGGAAGAGAATCCTTGACCTACCTGCACAGACTGTCAGTTCTGTGTCAGCCTAGTCAATTTCTCTTCCAGCCATATCGCTTGTAATAAACAGTTTGTCAATTTCACCCGCTCTGGCTTGTGTGGAATCTGCTCTCTTGGGCTAATTTCTCCAACAGTTTGGCGTTAGTCAGCAGGCCATTTTTGTCTCTCAACAGGGTAAGCGAACCTAAGATTTTAAATTGAGCCCGAGTCGGACCTGGCATTCAGGCCTGCCCCAGCGGGTCAGACCAGAGGAAAGCTGGACAACTGCGGAGGCTGTCCACAATTCTGACCTAGTGACTGCAGCGAATTGGCTTCAGCTGCCCCGACTTGACCTGTCGTGGTAGACTGGTCAGCAAATAAATTCATCACCAAATTATTTAGCAGCCGGTTGCTGTGGCAATTCAGAATTGAGCATAGATTTGGCCTGTGGAGGCAGTCATTTGGGCTCCTAAATTTGTGAACTAAATTTTAAGCTGCCAAGGCTTGGCCTGTGGAGGTAGTCTGGTGAGCAAATAAATTAACTAATTGGCAGCCGACAATTTGGAATTGAGCAGCCTTCGACTTGGCCTGGGGAGGTAGTCAGGTGTACTCCTAAATTCATTACCCAACTTTTATAGAAAGAGCAGTTTGGCCCATGCGTGATCCAACTTGAGCCAGGACTTGTGTCACAATCCTGATCCGGCCAGGAGAAAGACGGTCAGGCAGAGTATAGTAAAACAGAAGGAGAGATTCACCAATTACATTTTCGCTTTAATACTAAGAAATCCACAGATCATGGGAAATTGACAGGGGCCCTGCTGTCTTGTTTGTCTGTCTGTCTTGTGTTTTTCTGTGCTGTAGTCTGTTCTCTATTCCCAGCTTAAAACAGAGGTCCATAAGGACCGCCCCAGAAACAAGTCTAACTTGTCCTGCTGAGGCAGTGGTCCGCGGACACCGACTCTCTCAAGGAAGTGACAAGCATCAGGGTAACCACTTACACCTTGAGAGTAAGGTAGGGAATACCCTGTTTATACAGTTAAAAATCACACAACACCAGGTTATAGTCCAACAGGTTTAATTGGAAGCACTAGCTTTCGGAGCGACGCTCCTTCATCAGGTGATTCTTCATCACAACCACCTGATGAAGGAGTGTCGCTCCGAAAGCTAGTGCTTCCAATTAAACCTTAGACTTAGACTTACAGTGTGGAAACAGGCCCTTCGGCCCAACAAGTCCACACCGACCCGCCGAAGCGCAACCCACCCATACCCTTACATTTACCCCTTACCTAACACTACGGGCAATTTAGCATGGCCAATTCACCTGACCCGCACATCTTTGTGACTGTGGGAGGAAACCGGAGCACCCGGAGGAAACCCACGCAGACACAGGGAGAAAGTGCAAACTCCACACAGTCAGTCGCCTGAGTCGGGAATTGAACCCGGGTCTCTGGTGCTGTGAGGCAGCAGTGCTAACCACTGTGCCACCGTGCCGCCCAAACCTGTTGGACTATAACCTGGTGTTGTGTGATTTTTAACTTTGTACACCCCAGGCCAACACTGGCATCTCCAAATCCTGTTTATACAGGTCACCAGCCAATATTGTTTGGAAGCAGAGTAGGGAAGGTAGGTTTGGTGACCCTTCGTGGCCTGAGTTTAACTAAGTTTAGGGAAGTGGTCAGCAACACCGCTCCCCGCCCCCCACCCCCACCCCCCCCCCCATCAACCCTTAAATTAAAATTTAAAATTCAGAGTCCCGAAAACTCTGAAAAACAAAGGACCCCTCCCAGCTCCCTTCCTTCACTACCCCACACTTACCTTGTTACTGAGGAACTTGATCCTGGGGGTTGGGATGAGGTGGCTGAGTTACTAGCTTCCCAGCTGCACAGGGCAGCAGAGAGAGACAGACAGACACAGAGAGAGACTGGCCAACCTGTCGGAATTCAGGTTTGTACTCAACAGGGTCCTAGTGACCTGATACACTTATTCACTAAACCCTGGAGAAAAGTTAAACTCTGTGTTCGGCCTTGCATGCACATTTGCCTTGCTGGGGATTGAATGTCTGTTTCAATCCCTGCAGCTCAAGATCCAGAGACGATTTGATTTATTTGGCATTTGGTGATCTACGATCGTTTTTCTTAAGAAATGAAAGTTCTGCGTAAGTTTTATTAATAAGATTAAATTAATGCTTCCACCCTTCTCTGCTGGTTCTGCAGTCACTGAGGGCTGGTCTTGTCAATTTCTGGCTGTGTTTGTTCAGCGCTTAAGTGTTTGTTTACCTTGCGGTCTGCGATTCCACGCTTGATGACCCTTTATCACCTAACCTGTCAGTCACTCCCTGCCTGGGTGCTCTGTGAGCGCGCTCTTTGTTTCTGTTTCCTCGAAAGCTGAAGCACAGCACTTAGAAATCAACCCAGGGACGCCATGGGGGCACAGACATTCACCCTCTGCCGGGAGATCCTGCTGTGGGACCTGGGCAACCCCAACCACGTGGTGAGAACGGCCCAGGAGCGAAAGTGAACAAGAGTACCCAGAAAAGGCATGGTAAATACGTGAATTTCAAGAACAAGGAAGGAGGTGCTCTTGTTACACCTGGGTCACAGGCAGACACCGTTCTCAAAGACACAGGGGACAGCCGTTACATTATCCCCTTCACAAGGGACCCTTACACCTGGTCCCAAGAGAACTGGCCATATTGGGGTCCTTCAAAATTGACTATTGGACCACAGCCATTACAGGGGGGACACGGGGATCCCTCATGGGACACTGTCAACATGTTGCAGTGCCTCACAAAATTTTGGGGCCTTGCCAAACACCATCAGCCCCCTAAAGTAAAAGACTGCGGCAATAAAACTCCGACAGTGGAGACCCCAATCACCCCTGGCACAGCCCCGCCGCCCTACGCTCCACAGTACCCAGAACAGTACCCCTACGGCCCCAGAGCCCTGCCTGCTGCTACATGAAATGGCTGCCTTTGTTACCACGCAGCCCACAAGTAGCTCGCAGCAGGACACAGCAGCCATCAGGCAGCCTGGCTCACTACCACTGCCCAACCCAGACAACAACCTCAGGGTCACAGGTAGCGTGACTGCTGCCCTGAAAACCAGGGCACTGCCAACTTCCACGCATTATGATTGGATCTACTCCCCTTGATAAGGCCGGAAACCACGCAGAGGTCTGGGCCATGTTGCAAGATGCCTCAGACCCATTGAAACTACCACTCGCATTTTATAATTGGCTACTACAACTTTCCACCATTTACAACTGTCTGCAGCAAGATGTGCAGACCCTGTTACAACTGAGCAATGATTTCCTCTACCATTAGCTTCCCCACCCAACCCTGGGACACTGCTGCAGACTGGGAAAGATGGCTGACAGCACTGTGAAGGAGACAGGAAAAGCTGCAAGACAACATGCTGACTTTGGTGCTGTTACCCGGTGTCTGCAGAAAGCAGACGAGCCCATGCCAGACTTCATTGCCCACTTTAGGGAGGTCTGGGACTCATCAGCAGGTACTCATGTCACTCAGCCAACATTGTCTATCTTATACGTTGCAGGCAAGGATGCCCGGAGGCATGGTGCATTGGGGAAACCGAGCCAAGGCTACGACAACGGATGAATGGGCACCGCACAACAATCAACAGACAGGAGTGTTCCCTCCCAGTTGGGAAACACTTCAGCGGTCCAGGACATTCGACCTCAGACCTTCGGGTGACCATCTTCCAAGGTGGACTTCGGGACAGGCAGCAGCGAAAAGTGGCCGAGCAGAGGCTGACAGCTAAGTTCGGTACCCCATAGGGAGGGCCTCAACCGGGACCTTGGGTTCATGTCACATTACAGGTGACCACCATTGCACTACACACACACACAGATACTCCTACACACACACTCACACACACACACAAGCACTCCTATACACAGACGCACACACAGACACCCACACACACCCTTTCAGACATACACACTCCCATACTCACACATGCACCCCCTCACAGACTTAAGACACTCTGCATTCATTACACACACATATACATTTTCTCACACTCACAACCCCCTACCCAGACTGGCACACACACAGACAGACAAAGAACCACATGCAAACATATATTTTGTGGGGTGAATTTGCACTTGCAGAGTTACATTGTACTTTGCTCAAAAACTGCATGAATTCATGTAAAACTCCATTTTTTCACTTTTTTGATTAGAATCAATCTAAACATCATGGCATAGACAGAGAACACAGGGGGCCAACATCTTCAACATATTGTCTAGCTATCACCATTGTTAACAGCTAACCCGAGAATGCAACTTTTTAAGAAAAGGTTTAGTGATTTACAACCAGAGAAGTGAAACTATCACGGTATTCTAACAGATGAAAGGTTTAACAGACTATCAATTTTTCAATGCATAATTTCAGTTACATCACACTGTAAATTTTTGCTATGAATTCTGTGTGTTAGGATTGAGCCCTCCACTACCACCTGATGAAGGAGCGACGCTCCGAAAGTTAGTGTGCTTCCAATTAAACCTGTTGGACTATAATCTGGTGTTGTGTGATTTTTAACTTTGTACATCCCAGTCCAACACCGGCATCTCCAAATTATAAGTCTTTAAATAGTATCAAAACTTCAACTGTTTTGCAAGAGATTGCAATTCTTTGTTTTCAAATATCAAGCATTGAAACTCACTCAAAAGCCCCTCCGTCATGGATTGCCTCTATGACTGCTCACATCTTGTTAGTTCAATCTCTTCTTTGAGACTGGATTTCCAAAGCAATACTCCGACACCTTCTCACTCACACAATTCCAGCTGATCAGCAATCATCTTGCAGCTAACATGGAGTCACCTTCACTAACTAAAACTCAGTGAACAGATCTGGGTGACTTCTCAAAATTCTCTGAGGATGTGCTATTCTTGTGATAAAGCAGGAGTAAATGTTTCAAGCACTGGAACATCTTGTGCTTAAATTTTACAATCTTGAAAGGTGACCAGCCCACAAGCATGCATGAATAAATAACAGTGGGTTTTATCACAGTACCCTTGCTGGCAAACCACTCCACACAAATCTAAATTGACCCATTCACCTGTCGATATTTCACCCTCGTAAAAGCCACAGAACACTACCGGCAGCACCTGCCAGATGCTGGTTTCTGCCGTACTTCTTTTGGAAGCCCAACAGTGCTCACATATGTATCTGATTAGAATTGAGCAGCACTTATAGGGCTGACATGAATTTTCCTCCTGTTCTTCGGCTGGTTCATCAGACTCACGTGTACTTTTTACTAGCTTTTGAGTTTTCTGCCTACCCATATGCTGCTTTGCTGCCCTTTTACTGGATGAAATGATAATATCACTTTGTCATCAATAACAAATGCTTGTATTTACGTAGAACCTGAAGACAGTGAGACCGATGGTGGAGCAATAATACTGCAGATGCTTGAGAGACCAGAATTAAATCAGTGCATGCCTCTGGGAGAGTTGTAAGACTGCGAGAATATAGAAATAATGAGGGATGAGACTATGCTGGGAAGTGACAGCAAGAATATGAGTTTTAAAATGGAGCCATTGTTTAACCAGGATCCCACACAGGTGGATGGGTGGACTGCATTCCATATGAGTTAAGGCATGGGCAAAGTTTAGAATGTAGAAAATGGAAGTCTGTCCAGGAATACATTAAAGTTGTCAAGTCTAGTGGTAACAAAAGATGTAGCAACAGACTTGAAGCAGGAGCAAAGTCTGAGGTGGAATTACTCCATCTCACTGATAGCACAAATTTACTGGTCAGCTTCAAAAATGACATTGGGTTTGTGAACAGATTAGTTTGGTCTCTGGTAGTTGCTTGAAGAGAGATGGAATCAGTGATGAGGGAACAAAATTTGTGGTAGGGTTTTAAGACAATTGTTCCAGTCTTCCCAACATTTAACTGAAGCAACTTTGTCTTCTTCTGATACCGGTGACATCGAGGAAGGTCATGTCTCACCAAGCTGATTGAATTTTTTGAAGAGATGATAAGGATAATTGATGAGGGAAGGGCTATGGACATAGTTTATATGGACTTCAGTAAGGCATTTGATAAAGTTCCAAATGACAGATTGGTACAAAAACTAAAATCTCATGGGATTTGGGGTGGGCTGGTTAGACGGAGACAAAACTGGCTTAGTCACTGAAGTTTGAGGGTAGCACTGGAAGGGTGCTTTTCAGAATGGAGACTGGGAACTAGTGGTGTTCTACATATCAGTCTATGGTCTTCTCCATTTATAGTATATATAAATGAAATAGATGAAAATGTGGATGGTTGATTATTAAATTAGCATATGACATGAGGATTGGTGGGGTTGCAGATAGTGCCAACGATTGTGAATGGATACAGCCGGATGTAGATAGATTGTTGAAAAAACTCAGACATTCTGTCAGCATCTGTGGAGAGAAATTAAAGTTAACATTTTGGGTCCAGTGGCCTTTCTTTGGTGATATATTGCAGTGCCTATGTGGGCCACAACAGCTGTATCATGCTCCTCCCACTGTAACTTCAACCTCTGTAGTCAGTAATTGATTCTGAAATGGCTGAGCCAGCCATTCAATTCAAGGGCAATCAGGCTTGGGCAACTGGCTGGCTTTACCAAGGACACCCACAAAAGAAAGACTGGCTCTTGACCAGCACAGCTGCTTTGAGGGCAGAGTGCAGTGGCACAGAGATTCTGAGCATACACGAAGGATCGGACAGGCAGTGCCTTTCTCAGCACCAGCCAAGCCACATCTTGGTGCATGTTATAAAGTCTGGTGATGTGGATTTCTGCCAAATAACTTTGAGACTCTGCTCAGGGAACCAGCTGACAGGATCAACCCTCTCTTTTTCCTGCAGGGTCTCAAGGACACTAGGTACTGACCACTTCCTGGTGGATTTGTGGTCAAAGATGTGTTTCTTTACAAATATTTCCACAAAAGACAGATGTTATGGAACAGTCCATAACTGTTCCATGTGCCAAAGCCAGGCCATTCCTTCGGAATACCAAGGACAGGTAGAACCTCAGTACACAGTGACATTTGGTGTTTGTGTACCGAGGGTCCACGCAGAGTTTGATGCAACCACATACGAAACTGGTCATCGGGATGAGAGTGGCATTGAGTACATCCTTCCCATGCCCTCTCCCCCACAACCCCACTCATCCAGAGCTTTGTACGTGATATCCCTGAGGATAGGGTCCACATGAAGCGGAAGATAATTCAGGTGACTGAAATGATGCAGATTCTGGAAACGGGCAAGACATTCGGCACATACTACAGCAATTGATGGCCAGGTTTTCACCTGCAATGGAGAGGGAATGGTGCTCCCATATGCCCAGATTCTGCCTCACCTTGCTGACAAAATCCGCCTAAGACCTTTTCACATTGCCCAGCCTCTTAGAACCATATTCCTAGCACTTTCGGATAATCTGACCTGTTGGTGAGGGAGATAAAGGATTAGTCATCTCAGTTCTCAAAGATCATGGCATTGCTCTTGCCTCATTTATCTTAGTTCCTGAGACCAGTTTAAACTGGTCACAGTTGCTCATGGATCTGCGCATTGACAGTGGATCCGATAGAAGGCCGCACATCAACCATGTACAGGGAGGTTTTGACATGCAGGCCTCCACAGCTTGGAATAGTCACCCCTTTCAGGTTCGTATCCTTAATGATGAACTCAGCAAAGTGCTCTATACAACATACAAACAAGGCAGCAAAGAAAATGGTCAGCCCTGTCTGACTTCAGACCTAATTGAGAAGCTTTCTGATTCCCACCTATTGACACTAACAATGTTGGTGTAGAGCAGTCAGATTCAATAATGGATTCCCTCCCCAAAGCCTATTTTGAAGAGCACATACCTCATATAGATGTGTAACATCCTGTCAAAGGCCACCTTCTGGTCCAGGTTGATTAGGCTGGTGTCCAACCTCCTGTCCTACACATCGGCAATCCTATATCTGAGGAACGCGAAGTTCTTAGAGATCTTCCTTCCTGGTACACTACAGGTTTGGTCGGGTGAATTACCAATCCCAGAGCAAATTGGATCCTTTTGATGGTGACCTTGATCCACATTTAGTAACCAGTACTCAGCAGTGAGACTTGTGATGATGCTGTGGCTTTAAGAGCTGTGTTTTGTCCTGCTTTCTTATACAGAGAGATTGAGGGACACGTGCTGAGCAGTCTATGAGACGATAAACAGCTTGTAAAACTTCGGGTTTTTTTAGAAGTTGGAACAATAGAAATAGCCTGAATGGGTATGGTCAAACACACACCCACAGACCCAAGGATTTTAGGTTCAGTTTTCAGCAGTTGCTGTTGGAGTCTCAGCAGGGTTGGAAGACAGTGAATCTCTCCCGACCTCTTGGAATTGTCCTTTGATGTTCTTTCAACCTGGATTGGAGAATTGCATGTGAGACAATCTGTGTTCTGAATTAATATTTTGCTAATGGTGTGTTTATGGGATGGTGCTATATCCGAACATATATGTTGTAATAGTTATTGTATCTATTATTCTGTTAAGTTTCCCAAAAGCATTGTTATTCCAATTCTTTCTCTTTTTTTGTTGTATTTTAACTAGAGTGTACAAATAAATTGGTTTGCTTAACATCGAGTAGTTTGACAAATCAAATTGCATCTAGAACACAGCACCTTACATTTGCTTTAAAATTTAAAAAAGAAGTTAGGGCCTAGGCTATCTCCTTAATATATTTTGAGGGGGTCTGCTCTAGTACATAACAAATTGTTCACAAATTTCTGATTTCTTCCTTCTCCATTTTCCGCTTGAAGATCAGGATAATGTTGCCCTTCCTTATAGATTCACATTTGCTCCCAGCCAACTGTCACTTCTGGGAGTTTTACTCTTCTCAATAGACTCAATAAACTTGGTCAGCTCATCCAGAGATAGCGGCTGGTCCATTTCTGACATGGAATGGCTGGAAGGCCATTCTAGATTAGAGTGGTGCTGGAAAAGCACAGCATGGCAGGCAGCATCTGAGGAACAGGAAAATCGACGTTTTGGGCAAAAGCTGTGCTCCATCCTCACAGAATCAGATTATAAATGTTAAATTTGATAGGCCATACTTACAACTATCCTAACAGTTACAATTTATTGTTAAAAGACGTGTAGGTTGCACTTGATCAACTGACATTTGGCTTTTTATGGACACACCTTCAACTATTTTATCACATTTTTAAGAACTCTCAATTTTAAAAGGTGGGTTGCTACCTTCTGGTGCCTGGCCGGTGGAAGATGTTCATAGGGTCTCTAGCAGTGGCCTGGCAGCCAAGGACAGTTGACGGTGTCTCTGGACGTTGCCTGGCAAGAGAAGAGAGTTGATGGCATGTCCGGCGGATGCCGCTGGGGGCGGTGTTTCTGGAGGTTGCTGGCCGGGTAAGGGTGTTAATGATGCCTCTGCGGTTTGCTTTGCAGATGATGCTGTCTTTGAACGTTGCCGCTGGGAGAGGGTGTTGATGGTGTCTCCGGCGGTTGCCATTGGGGGCGGTGTCCCTGGAGGTCACTGGCGAGGGACGGTGTTTCACCCTGTGAAGCGGTTCTCGCGCTGGGTTTGAATACCGCGGCTAGGCAAGGAGACGGTTGTAGAGTGTGGAAGCGGAGCGGGGCAAGAGGGACGCTCGGAATTGCGCAGTTACCGAGGGTAGAAGTGCACCTGTGAGTAGCTGGGAGCATGTTCCAAATAGGTATATGACAAGGTGTTAAATAGCTGGGAGCATGTCCCAAATAGGTACATGACATATATGACAAGGTGTTGAATTTGCATTCTCCCCCCATATAGTGTGTATCTATCTCATTGACCAAATGGCTATCTCGATGGAGGAGTGTGATCAACTCCTTTTTGTGGTTCTACCCCTTTAGATCTTCCCCAGTGAGCACCAAAATGATGCTAAAATCAATTAGGGTACAAATAGTGCATTCACTGGACATTCCTCCATAGGAGCCAAGCTGTTTAACATAAATAACCCCAAAACACAATTATCATCATCCAACTTTATCCAAGCGTGAACATCACATGTAACACCTTGTCCAAGGCATAAAAGCAAAAAAAGGTCAAAATACTCAGTAGTGGCAGCATCTATAGAGAAATAGAGTTAACATGTCAGGTAGTTGCATTTTTTTGAATGGAAGTATTAATTATAATCCCATCTTGACTGATTTCCAGCATCTTCTATCATTTGCTTTTGTTCAACGCCATCATCCAAGGCTTCAGAGCCCATTCCTTGGTGACAATTTTTTTTTGGTGCATTCACCAAATCAGTATCAGACACATGAAAATACTTGAGAAAGTCGGCAATTCTTGCTGCATCTGTGGAAAGAGAAGCAAAGTTAACATTTTGAGATAGGTATGACTCTTCAGTTCAATCCCCTGCCCTTTAACCTGTCAGATCGTACATATTGCTGATGTTTTGCCAAGTGTAATCCTAAACCATGTTTTCTGACCTTGCTATTTACAGTACTTGTCTACTAGGCACTTTGCTTCCATCAGTTCTTAATAGTGAATGAAACAATGTCACAATTGCTGCCTTCCCCACTGTCAACATTTTGGGCAGATGTTTACATTCACAGAAACTGAACTGGACCAACAATGTAAATTCTGTAATTATAAAAGGTCTTGATGGGAATTCTGCAGCAAGTAAAACCACCTGATTCCACAAAACCTGTCTGTCATTGAGAAGGCACAGAAGTGTGATGGAATGCTTCACAATTACCTGGATGAATGCAACAACAACATTCAAGATGTTTGACACCATATGGGAAAAACAGCCAGATTGATTTATGCTGTAACACTTCAAATGGCCACTCCCTCTACTACCAATATTTAGCGGTAGCAATGTATATCAACTACCGAATGCACTGCAGTAAGCCATCAAGGCTCCTTAGATAATATCTTTAAGCCCCTGACCTCTATTACCTAGAAGGACAAAGGCAGCAGATGCACAAATATCATGAGCTGCAAGTTTCCTTCCAAGCCATCTTTATTTGAAACTATCTTGTTCCTTCCATCAAAATTTTTGAATTCCCTCCCTAACAGCACTGAGTATTCCTACAGCACATGGATGCCAATAGTTCAAAAAGATAGTTCGGGGCAATAAGAGATGAGCAATAAATGACATACTGCGAATAAATTTTAAAAACTTCTGAATGTGCCTTTCACAGCTAATTCATATCTCCTATGGTATATGCGTGGTAACTATCATTAGTTAATGCTATAATGTATATGCAATGTTATTTGGCAATGTTCTGTTAACTTTTTTAATTTGAAACTGTCATTTGATGGATAATTCATGGTATGAGAAGGAGAATAATGATGAAGTTCCTAACTGCTGTATATCCTTCATGATATGAAGCAATTGGAAATTGGTATTAGCATGTGCAGGCTAAGTATTTAAACGATTCACAATCAGATCAGTTCTCCATATTCTATAGCTCATAATCCATCATGTTGGAACTCAAAGGGTATCACCTTCCTGTTGATTCTAATGAAAGAGGTGTAGCATATTGAAAGAATCATTAGTCCATGTTCTTAAATATATAGTATACACCAAATATTATTAAATTTTAATATTTACTCCAATGTTTAATATACTTTGATGCCCAAGATTATGGGTTCAAATTATTGGTTTCTTTATTGTGTTACCTTCTGTTTGTTGTTATTGCCAACTGAAGTTACATACTTTAAAAATTCCATTGTATTCTTCCAAAATAAAGTATAATATTTAGTATGCATTCTCTTCAAATTTTGACATGCTTCCTCATAATTTTAAATTTTTTTTCTTATGTAATATGTCATTAAGATTCATGGAAAGCTTGCATTTTTGAGACCAAATGTTTAGGCTAAAGAAGAGGGTTGATTAATACATGAGTAATATCTTTGAGGGACTGAAATTCATGCCAGTTCTTGGTCTGGTTGTCTGTTTTTTTCCTGAGCTGCTGGGTTTGTTTTCAGACATTTCGTGCATGTTAGGTAACATCATCAGTGAACCTTCAGTGAACTATTGGGTTTGTGTCCCACTTGCTATTTATGTATCTTTGTCTGTTGTGGTGGAAAGTATCACTTCTGGTTCTATTTCTGAGAGGTTGGTAAATGGGGTCCAAATCTGTATGTTTATTAATGTAGTTCTGGTTTGAATGCCAGGCCTTGCAGAATTCCCATGCGTGTCTTTGTTTGGCCTGTCCCAAAATGGCTGCGTTGTCCCAGTCGAACTGGTGGTCTTCTTCAGCTGTGTGTATGGATACGAATGAAAGTTGGTCATGTCTTTTGATGGCTATGTGGTGCTGATGTAACCTGGTGGCTAGTTTCCTGCCAGTTTGTCCAATGTAATGTTTGTTGCAGTCCTTGCAGGATATTTTGTACATTATGTTCATTCTGTTATCTGTGGGTATGGGGTCCTTTAAATTCAGCAGTCGTTTTAGTGTAGTAGTAGGTTTGTGGGCTACCATAATGCCTAGGAGCGGGAATAGTCTACTGATCTTCTCTGAAATGTCATTGATGTATGGTAGGGTGATTAAAGTCTCTGGGCATGTTGGGTCTTCCTGCAGGAGTTAGTGGACTGTGCTTATCAGGTAACTGCTGTTTCTGAATACGTTGTTTCTCCTTGGCGTCTCGTAGTACTGGGGTACTGCAGTGTGTTGTGGCTCATTTAAATGGTGTCCTGATTCAGCTCTGTTTGTGGGTCTTAGGGTGGTTTCTTCTGTAGTTGAGTATTTGGTCAGTTCTTTCCTGTAAACACTAGTCCTCAGTTCTCTATTGGCTTTTCGTTCTACCACGACGTCCAAGAAGGGGAGCTGGTTATTGTTCTCTTCCTCTTTGATGAACTTTATACCTGTGTGGATGTTGTTTATGTCTATGGGTTTGTTCTAGTTTGTCACGTTTCGTGATGTCAAAGGTATCATCCACAAAGCGGACCCAAAGCTTAGGCTGGATCTTGGGAAGGGCTGTTCGTTCTAACCTCTGTGTAACTACTTCTGCTCTAAGTCTGATATTGGTGACCCCATAGACGTCCCTTTTAATTTATTTATATATCTTGTCATCGAAGGTGAAGTGGATTGTGAGGCACAGCTCCCGGAGTTGAAGATGTTATCCTTGCTGATGGAGTTGACACTGTTTAGATTAGATTAGTTTACTTACAGTGTGGAAACAGGCCCTTCGGCCCAACAAGTCCACACCGACCCGCCGAAGCGCAACCCACCCATACCCCTATATTTACCTCTTACCTAACACTAGGGGCAATTTAGCATGGCCAATTCACCTGACCCGCACATCTTTGGACTGTGGGAGGAAACCGGAACACCCGGAGGAAACCGACGCAGACACGGGGAGAACATGCAAACTCCACACAGTCAGTCGCCTGAGGCGGGAATTGAACCCGGGTCTCTGGCACTGTGAGGCAGCAGTGCTAACCACTGTGCCACTGTGCCGCCCTACATTAACATCCAAAGAGCGTCCCTCCACCCAATCCCATCCATGGGCATAGCCAATTCACCAAGACTGGTGAAAACCCACAGTAGCCCGGAGGCTGGAATCAAACCCATAATCCTGGCATTGCAAAGCACCGCTGCTAACCACTGAGCCAACGAGTGTTTATATCCCTGGTTTGTCTAACAGTGAGGCCAGTGTTTCTTTGGTGATGTTTATTGATATGACGTCTCGTTGAAGGAAACCATGACCTTGTAGTCCTCTATCTTGGTGTCTTTGATGTTAAGGAATTCCTGGGTGGACTGGATGGAGTGGGTTGAGTCTTCTACCAGGTGAGAGAAAGTGAGGACGGCAGAAATTTCTGAAGAAGGGCTTATGCCCAAAACGTCGATACTCCTGCTCCTTGGATGCTGCCTGACCTGCTGCGTTTTTCCAGCAACACATTTTTCAGCTCTTCTACCAGATGCTTTAGTTTACATGCAGTTCCTTGGCTAGCCTATATGTCGGTGTGCCAGGAACTGAGACTATGGGTCTGAGGCAAGCCCATTGTTTGTGTACCTTTTGGTAATCTGTAGAAATGGGGTGTCTTGGACCCATCTGGTTTCTTTCTTAGGAGGCCTGTCTTATTAATTTCACCTGTCATGGAAGTCACGGTAGAACAAAAAGCCAATGGAGAACTGCAGACCACCATTTACAGGTAAGCCACGCACACTGACCAGATACTCAACTACAGAAGCAACCATCCCAACACCCACAAATAGAGCTGCATCAGCACAGTATTAAAACAAGCCACAACAAACCACAGCAGCTTGGTAGTTCGAGAAGCCAACAAGAAATACAATGTATTACAACATGCCCAGACGTTTCAGAGATGTCCAGACTTACTCTCATGGTAGCCCATAAACTTGCTACCACACTGAAACAACCACTGATAAATTTAAAGGACCCTGTACCCACAGCCAGCAGAGTGAACATAATGTACAAAATACCCTGTATGGACTGCAACAAACATTACATTGGAAAAGCTGGCAGGAAACTAGCCACCAGGATACATGAGCACCAACTAGCCACCAAAAGACATGGCCAACTATCACTAGTGTCCTATGCACACAGACAATGAAGAACACCAGTTCGACTAAAACAGGCTAAACAAAGACACGTGGGAATTCCAAGAGGCCTGGCGTACTTGGACGAGTGCGCCACCACCGTCACAGACTTTATCTGCAAGTGTGTGGAGGACTGCATATCGAGGAAGTCATCAACCCTGGATGAATTAGGACATACAGAACCTGCTAAAAACCAGCCGTGAGGCCTTTGCATCAGGAGACCCACTCAAATATAAGGAATCCAAGTATGGCTTTCGCAGAGCCAAGGACCAATACTGATCTAAACTAGAGACTCAGACACCTGGCAATTATGGCAAGGACTCAATGACATCACAGGTTCTAAAAAAGACAGTGCAAGATAGCAGACGATGACACATCCCTCCCACATTGTCTCAACGAGTTGTGTGCTTTCTTTGAGCAGAATTTTGGTGACCTATTCTGACAAGTCCTGATGAACCTATCCCAACAGTCACTGCATCAGAGGTCAGATCACAGTTTTCCTTTGTGTGAATCCAAGGAAAGCAATGGGACCAGATGGAGTAGCAGGCTGTGCACTCAGAGCATATGCAGATCAACAGGCAGAGGTCTTCTCGGACGTCTTCAACCTCTCTGTACAGCAGGCCATAGTCCCTGCCAGTTTCAAGAGGGCCAACATCACCCCTGTGTCTCAGCAGGCTCATGCAGCATGTCTCAATGACTACAGCCCAGTGGCCCTAACTTCAGTGGTCATGAAGTGCTTTGAAAGACTGGTCATGGCATTAATTAACTCCAGCCTCCCACTACTCTTGACCCACTCCAATTTCCCTATTAGAGCAACAGATCCATGTCAGATGCCCTTGAGACTGATTACTAAACTTAGTGATCTCGGACTACACCCCACTCTCAACAATTGGATCCTCAGTTTCCTGACCCACGGGCCACACTCAGTGAAGATTGGGGATAATATTTCATCCTCACTAGCACTCAACACTGGAGACCCCAGGGTATGTACTCAGCCCCATACTGTACTCGCTGTATACCCATGACTGTGTCACCAAATACCACACTAATGCCATGTATACGTTTGCTGATGACACCACCATAGTCTGTTGAATCTCAGAAACAGACTACTGACGGGAGGTGGATGACCTAGAAAAATTGTGCATTGAGAACAACCTAGCTCTCAATGCCGGCAAAATCAAGGAACTCATTATTGACTTTTGGCGGATGTTACTCATGCCCCTCTACACATTAACAGCACAGAAGTGGAATGAGTGGAAAGTATCAAGCCCCTGGGAGTGGTAATCAACAACAAGTCTTCTTGGACTCTTCATGTGGATGCACTGGTTACAAAGGCCCAACAACGTCTCCTCTTCCTCAGGCAGCTGAAAAATTTGGCATGATGGTGAATATCCTTGCCAACTTTTATAGGTGCACATCGAGAACATTCTGTCTGGATGTATCGGTACTTGGTATGGCAGCTGTACCATTCAAAATTAGAGAGTGGTGAACTCGACCTGGACAATCACAAAAGGCCAACCTTCCACCTATAGAATCCGCCTACCAGGCCCGCTGTCAAGGAAAGGCCGCCAGCATTCTCAAAGATCCATCTCACCCTGGCAATGTTTTTCTACAACCTCTACCCTCGGGGAGAAGGTACAAAAGCCTGAACACATGCACCAGCTGGTTTCAAAACAGTTTCTACCCTGCTGTTGTTAGAATACTGAATGGATTCACAAAGTCTGAGCATTCGCCTGCACTTGTGTTTTGGTTTTGCCACTATTTACCTATTAATTACTTATCTTTAAAATCTGATTGAAGATTTGTAGCTCGGGTATCCGTTGTTGTGGTTCTGCTCGCCGAGCTGGAAGTTTTTGCTGCAAACGTTTCGTTCCCTGGCTAGGGAACATCATCAGTGCTGTTAGAGCCTCGTGTGAAGCGCTGCTTTGATGTTTCTTCCGGTATTTATATTGGTTTGTTCTTGCCGCTTCCGGGTGTCAGTTTCAGCTGCAGTGATTTGTATGTGGGGTCCAGGTCGATGTGTCTGTTGATGGATGTTCTTGCCGTTTCCGGGTGTCAGTTTCAGCTGTAGTGGTTTGTATATGGTGTCCAGGTCAATGTGTCTGTTGATGGAGTTTGGAGATGAATGCCATGCTTCTAGGAATTCTCTGGCTGTTCTCTGTCTGGCTTGTCCTATGATAGTGGTGTTTTCCCAGTCAAATTCATGTTGCTGGTTGTCTGAGTGTATGGCTACTAGAGATAGCTGGTCGTGTCGTTTTGCGGCTAGCTGATGTTCATGGATGCGGATTGTTAGCTGTCTTCCTGTTTGTCCTATATAGTGTTTTGTGCAGTCCTTGCATGGTATTTTGTAAACTACGTTAGTTTGGCTCATGCTGGGTATTGGGTCCTTTGTTCTAGTGAGTTGTTGTCTGAGCGTGGATGTTGGCTTGTGTGCTGTTATGAGTCCTAAGGGTCGCAGTAGTCTGGCTGTCAGTTCTGAGACGCTCCTGACGTATGGTAGAGTGGCTAGTCCTTTTGGTTGTGGCATGTCCTCGTTCCTCGGTCTATCTCTTAGGCATCTGGTGATAAAGTTGCGTGGGTATCCGTTTTTGGCGAATACCTTGTTTCGATGTTCCTCTTCCTCTTTTCGCAGTTCTGGTGTACTGCAGTGTGTTGTGGCCCTTTTGAATAGTGTCCTGATGCAGCTTCGTTTGTGTGTGTTGGGGTGGTTACTTTCATAGTTTAAGACTTGGTCTGTGTGTGTTGGTTTCCTGTGTACCCTTGTGGTGAATTCTCCGTTGGGTGTTCTCTCTACTAACACGTCTAGGAATGGGAGTTGGCTATCCTTTTCTTCTTCTCGTGTGAATCGGATTCCTGTGAGTGTGGCGTTGATGATTCGGTGTGTTTTTTCTATATCTGTGTTTTTGATGATTACAAAGGTGTCATCAACATATCTGATCCAGAGTTTGGGTTGGATTTGTGGTATGGCTGTATGTTCTAACCTTTGCATAACTGCCTCTGCTATGAGTCCCGAGATTGGTGATCCCATGGGTGTTCCGTTGATTTGTTCGTATATCTGATTGTTGAATGTAAAGTGTGTGGTGAGGCACAGGTCCAGTAGTTAAAGTATGCCGTCCTTGTTGATAGGTTCGGCCTCCTGTGTTCTGTTATGTATGTCCAGTAGGTTGGCTATTGTCATCAGGAATACACACATAGACAAAGAAGAAACCATGGTATCATTCGACGTGACGGCACTGTTCACTTCAATTGACAAAACCCTAGCCAGAGAAACAATAGCCAACCTACTGGACATACATAACAGAACACAGGAGGCCGAACCTATCAACAAGGACGGCATACTTAAACTACTGGACCTGTGCCTCACCACACACTTTACATTCAACAATCAGATATACGAACAAATCAACGGAACACCCATGGGATCACCAATCTCGGGACTCATAGCAGAGGCAGTTATGCAAAGGTTAGAACATACAGCCATACCACAAATCCAACCCAAACTCTGGATCAGATATGTTGATGACACCTTTGTAATCATCAAAAACACAGATATAGAAAAAACACACCGAATCATCAACGCCACACTCACAGGAATCCGATTCACACGAGAAGAAGAAAAGGATAGCCAACTCCCATTCCTAGACGTGTTAGTAGAGAGAACACCCAACGGAGAATTCACCACAAGGGTACACAGGAAACCAACACACACAGACCAAGTCTTAAACTATGAAAGTAACCACCCCAACACACACAAACGAAGCTGCATCAGGACACTATTCAAAAGGGCCACAACACACTGCAGTACACCAGAACTGCGAAAAGAGGAAGAGGAACATCGAAACAAGGTATTCGCCAAAAACGGATACCCACGCAACTTTATCACCAGATGCCTAAGAGATAGACCGAGGAACGAGGACATGCCACAACCAAAAGGACTAGCCACACTACCATACGTCAGGAGCGTCTCAGAACTGACAGCCAGACTACTGCGACCCTTAGGACTCATAACAGCACACAAGCCAACATCCACGCTCAGACAACAACTCACTAGAACAAAGGACCCAATAGCCAGCACGAGCCAAACTAACGTAGTTTACAAAATACCATGCAAGGACTGCACAAAACACTATATAGGACAAACAGGAAGACAGCTAACAATCCGCATCCATGAACATCAGCTAGCCGCAAAACGACACGACCAGCTATCTCTAGTAGCCATACACTCAGACAACCAGCAACATGAATTTGACTGGGAAAACACCACTATCATAGGACAAGCCAGACAGAGAACAGCCAGAGAATTCCTAGAAGCATGGCATTCATCCCCAAACTCCATCAACAGACACATCGACCTGGACCCCACATACAAATCACTGCAGCTGAAACTGACACCCGGAAGCGGCAAGAACAAACCAATATAAATACCGGAAGAAACATCAAAGCAGCGCTTCACACGAGGCTCCAACAGCACTGATGATGTTCCCTAGCCAGGGAACGAAACGTTTGCAGCAAAAACTTCCAGCTCGGCGAGCAGAACCACAACAATTACTTATCTGTGCTATTTAACTCTGTGATCTGCCTGTATTGCTTGCAAGAAAAAGCTTTTCACTGTGCCTTGGTACACGTGACAATAAATTCAATTCAATTCAGGCCAGAACTCCATTAATAAACACATAGATTTGGACCCCATTTACCAACCTCTCAGAAATAGAAACAGAAATGATACCACCTCCCACAACAGACCAAGGCACACAAATAGCAAGCGGGACAGAACAGCAATGCTTCACCAGAGACTCACTGGTGATGTTACCGAGTATGGTGATGAAACATCTGAAAACAAACCCAGCAGCTCAGCGAGCAAACAGACAATCTGATGCACAAACTGAGCTATAAATCTTCTCTAACATCTCAAGTTCTTGGTCTGAGGATGCCATTCCTTCATTGGTTGCTTGCCATAAAGACAGCTGAATAGAAGAGTTGGGATGTCAATCAGAATAAAAAGTCATGTTAAGTCTTACAGGACCATAGGCTGTTCTCTCATTAGAGAGTCTGGTGATTTAAGCTGAGGGCCACCACACCTCCAGGCAAGAGGAAAGGTTGAGAAGGAGTGTCCTTCGTGATAACCTCAGTGGTGCAGGAATTGAAGCCACGCTATCGGCAAGACAGTGCTCTGCAAACCAACTGTCCAGCCAGCTGAGTTAAACTGAGGAGAAAGTGAGGTCTGCAGATGCTGGAGATCAGAGCTGAAAATGTGTTGCTGGAAAAGCGCAGCAGGTCAGGCAGCATCCAAGGAACAGGAGATTCGACGTTTCGGGCATAAGCCCTTCTTCAGGAATGAGGAAAGTGTGTCCAGCAGCCTAAGATAAAAGGTAGGGAGGAGGGACTTGGGGGAGGGGCGTTGGAGATGCGATAGGCGGAAGGAGGTCAAGGTGAGGGTGATAGGCCGGAGTGGGGTGGGGGCGGAGAGGTCAGGAAGAAGATTGCAGGTTACGAAGGCGGTGCTGAGTTCCAGAGATTTGACTGGGACAAGGTGGGGGGAGGGGAAATGAGGAAACTGGAGAAATCTGAGTTCATCCCTTGTGGTTGGAGGGTTCCTAGGCGGAAGATGAGGCACTCTTCCTCCAACCGTCATGTTGTTATGGTCTGGCAATGGAGTAGTCCAAGGACCTGCATGTCCTTGGTGGAGTGGGAGGGGGAGTTGAAGTGTTGAGCCACGGGGTGGTTGGGTTGGTTGGTCCGGGTTCCCAGAGGTGTTCTCTGAAACGTTCCGCAAGTAGGCGGCCTGTCTCCCCAATATAGAGGAGGCCACATCGGGTGCAGCGGATGCAATAGATGATGTGTGTGGAGGTGCAGGTGAATTTGTGGCGGACCTGGAAGGATCCCGTGGGACCTTGGAGAGAAGTAAGGGAGGAGGTGTGGGCGCAAGTTTTGCATTTCTTGCGGTTGCAGGGGAAGGTGCCGGGAGTGGAGGTTGGGTTGGGTGGGGGGTGTGGACCTGACGAGGGAGTCACGGAGGGAGTGGTCTTTTCAGAACGCCGATAGGGGAGGGAAATATATCCCTGGTGGTGGGGTCCGTTTGGAGGTGGCGGAAATGACGGCGGATGATACGCTCTATCTGGAGGTTGGTGGGGTGGTAGGTGAGAACCAGTGGGGTTCAGTCCTGGTGGCGGTTGGAGGGGTGGGACTCAAGGGCGGAGGAGCGGGAAGTGGAGGAGATGTGGTGGAGGGCATCGTCGATCACGTCTGGGGGGAATCTGCGGTCCTTGAAGAAGGAGGCCATCTGGCCTGTACGGTATTGGAACTGGTCCTCCTGGGAGCAGATGCGGCAGAGACAAAGGAATTGGGAATATGGGATGGTGTTTTTACAGGGGGCAGGGTGGGAGGAGGTGTAGTCTAGGTAGCTGTGGGAGTCAGTCGGTTTATAGTAAATGTCCGTGTTGATTCGGTCGCCCGAGATAGAAATGGAAAGGTCTAGGAAGGGGAGGGAGGAGTCTGAGACGGTCCAGGTGAATTTGAGGTCGGGGTGGAAGGTGTTGGTAAAGTTGATGAACTGTTCAACCTCCTCGTGGGAGCACGAGGCAGCGCCGATACAGTCATCGATGTAGCGGAGGAAAAGGTGGGGGGTGGTGCCAGTGTAGTTGCGGAAGATGGACTGTTCCACATATCCTACGAAGAGGCAGGCATAGCTGGGGTGCATGCGGGTGCCCGTGGCAACTCCTTTAGTTTGGAGGAAATGGGTCGATTGGAAAGAGAAGTTGTTCAGGGTGAGTTTTTAAACGGGCGGTGCGAGGTTGTGGGACAACTCATCTCTGCATACCTCGACACGGTCCTGTCCCCCTTAGACCAAGAACTCCCCACTTATGTTCAGGACACCACCCATGCCCTCTACTTCCTCCATGATTTTCGCTTCCCCTGTCCCCAACGCCTTATCTTCACTATGGACATCCAGTCCCTGTACACCTCCATCCCCCATCATGAAGGACTCAAAGCCCTCCGCTTCTTCCTTTCCCGCCATACCAACCAGTACCCTTCTACTGATACTCTCCTTCAACTGACTGAACTGGTCCTCACCCTGAACAACTTCTATGAAAAAGTGTATCTCACTAACTTATTATGAGCACTGCAATAGGAGAACTGATAGAAGCCTAGTTATTCAACTAGATCCAGTTTTTAAAAAGTGTCAAACGTGACTGACATTTTACTTACTTCACTCATTAAACATGGATGATGCTGCTTGGCCAACATTTATTGCCCTTCTCTTTGTCCTTTAAAGTTATGGTGAGCTACCTTTCTGAACTGCTTCAGTCCATTTTGTATAGGTACACCCACAATGCTGCAAAAGAGGGAGTTCCAGGATCTTTACCCAGCAACTCTGAAATGACATCAATATATTTCCAAGTCAGGATAGTGAGTGCTTGGAGGGAAACTTGCAGGTGGTGGTGTTCCCATGTGTCTGTTGCTCTTTTCCTTCTAGTTGGTAGTGGTTGTGGGTTTGGAAGGTATTGTCCAAGGATCCTTGGTGAACTTCTGCACTTCATAGATAGTACATACGTACTGTTGGTACTGAGCATGGAGGGCAATGGTTACATGTGCAATCAAATGGTGAAGAAGTGTTCCGCTTTAAGTCTTGTTACTGTTCTTTCTGAAGATATTGCCATATAGTTCTATGTTCATAAAACTACAAGCCTCTCTTCTGATTCTCTCAGTAGTTGCACTTTGGGTAAGATAGTTTCCTCTGTGTTGGTTTATTATTGATATTCCACTGATTTGCCACACGATCCAAAATATTTCAAAGGATACTACTCTTACATATTTTTGGCTCCTCCATCCTGTTTTATGCAGTTATAAGCAGCTGGGTTTTTTGCGGAGTTTCTTTTACTCTGACATCATGAATGGGGTATTCTCTCCTTATTCATGATGCCACAGTAGGGAGTACACCCACAATTGTTCTGCTTCATGATTCACAGAGGAAGAGTTTTTCGCAGAAGTTTGCTTCCAAACTGCCTCGAATCACTAGTCGGAAAACAAAAGGATTAAAATTATCAATAACTACAGAGGTTTGTCATTTATTAAATAAAATATGGCTATGCAGTACTTAGTAATATATAATTTCTTATTGTTCTTATTACCTGATATTCAAAGTTTGGGAGAAATTATTATCTGATAATTTATTTTGCTATTCATTCTCCCAGTATCTCTCAATTCAAGAACACATCAGAACTGCTCTTCTTATTTCAAATCAATATGATTTTCATGTAAAATGATTTTAGAAATCATTTTAATTAATTGATGAGCAGTTGTGAAGTATGACAGCTATTTTGTTTTTGCGTCAAATAAATGGGAATGTACTAGATGGTGTGCAAAGGCTATTCATTAGTATTGTCTGAATGTGTTAATTCATGAGGAGAAAGTGAGGGCTGCACATGCTGGAGATCAGAGTTGAAAATGTGGTGCTGGGAAAAGCATAGTAGGTCAGGCAGCATCCACGGAGCAGGAGAATTGATGTTTTGGGCATAAACCCTTCATCAGGAATGGTGATCAAACCCCTATTCCTGAAATGTCGATTCTCCTGCTCCTTGGATGCTACCTGACCTGCTGTGCCTTTCCAGCACCACACTCTTGACTCTGTGTTATTTCATGAGTCAAGATCAAATATTCTGCATTGCCAGACCTAAGTATCCCACATTTTCATATGTTACTTTCAAGTTTTCTTTTGAAAGAGCAATGAGGATTGAATTAATTTTCTAAATACTCACCAAAGTGAAGTGTGACATTGCTGTGGTGTATTTTTTGCCTTTTTGTTTACTTGGTATTAAGCTTTCACCAGTGTTTCTGATGTTGCAACTCAATTTTATTTTCATGTTTTTCTTTCCTGGTTTGCATGAAGGAATGATAACTTCAAACTGTTTATATTCTGTTGACTACCCATAATGATTTTCTTGATGTCAACAAGATTTTTCCTGCTTTCATTTTGTCCCCATCACTTGAAAGATTGTGGACAAATGAAATTTCATTTTCAGCAATTATATGTTCCAGATGCCTAAATCTATAATTAAATCTGCGAATACATAGACAAATAGACCCAAATATCAAATTAAACTGTTGAACACTATTTAGAATTGAATACCTGGAAACAAAAAAAAACCCTTGAGTATTTAGAAATTTGAAGCTTTATGCTTTATTGGTATTATGTGAACGGTATTTGGCCATAGAGATAGGACTTCAAAGAAAATTCCCATCAAAAACTAAGGTATACAAAGCAGTGGAAAGTGATTGGCCAGAGAATTGGGAAGTTTTTAGGAACAGCAGCAGATGACTAAATAGTTAATAAAGAAGGAGTCAATTAATCATGGAAGTAAATTGGTAAGAAATACAAAAACACAAAGCAAGAGCTTCTATGGTTAAGTAAAAGTTCTAAAGTAAGTGTGAAATCCTTAGTGATCAGAATTGGGAAATTTATAATGGAACAGAGGAAGAGTAGATAATTTAAACCAATATTTTGCATTGTTTTTCATGGTGGGGGACACGAGACATCCCAAAGGTGCTCATGTAAGGTGCTAATGGGATAAAAGATCTTATATTAGTTTCTATCACAAGGGACAAAGTATTTGACAATCTAATAGAACTGTAGCAGACAAGTCGCCGGGACCTGATGATCTGCAATCAAGGGTTTTGAAGGAGTTGGTGATGGAAATAATGGAAGCTCATTAAGCTATTCCAGAACACACTGGATTCTGGGTGAGTTCCAGCAAATTGGAGAACTGCTAATTAGATTAGACTTACAGTGTGGAAACAGGCCCTTCGGCCCAACAAGTCCACACCGACCCGCCGAAGCGCAACCCACCCATACCCCTAACCTAACACTACGGGCAATTTAGCTTGGCCAATTCACCTGACCCGCACATCTTTGGACTGTGGGAGGAAACCGGAGCACCCGGAGGAAACCCACGCAGACACAGGGAGAACGTGCAAACTCCACACAGTCAGTCGCCTGAGTCGGGAATTGAACCCGGGTCTACAGGCGCTGTGAGGCAGCAGTGCTAACCACTGTGCCACCGTGCCGCCCACAAACCACCGTGCCGCCCACAATGTGAAGCTACATTCAAGAAAGGGGGGAGACAGAAAGCAGGAACATATAGGCCAGTTAGCCTGACATTGTTGGGAAAATATTTGAGTCCATTATTAAGGAAGAAATAGCAAGGCTTTCAGAAAAACTTAATACATTCAAACAGAGCAAAAATAGTTTTGTTGAAGGGAAATCATGTTTGACAAATTTGCTAGACTTCTTTGAGGATTTAACAAGCAGAATTGATAAAGGAGACTGATACTTGTATTTGGATATTCAGAAGGCATTCAATAAGGTGCCACATTGGTTATTGCGCAAGAAAGGAGCTTGCACTTTTGTGGGGTAACATAAAAGCATGGATTGAGCATTGGTTAGCATGCAGTAGAGATGGAATCTGGATTAATGAGTCTTTTTCATGTTCAAATGACATAACTAGTGATAACCACAAAGATTAGCCTGAGGGCTTCAGTTATTTACTGGCTGTATCAAACAGTTGGAACAGCAAACAGCGTGTAATATATCCATATTTTCTGACAATGCAGTAGTATTTGAAAGGGTAAGTTGGGATGAAGACATAAGGAATCAGCAAGGATAAGTTGAGTGAATAGGCAAAAATGTGACAGATGTAGTTTAATGCAGCGATATGTAAAGTCATGGACTTTGGCTGGAAGACTATAATTTAAATGGAGAGAGACTCCAAAATGTTTAATGCAGAGGCATTTAGGTGTTCCTATTTGAAACATAAAAAGTTAGCGTGGAGGTGCACCAAGTCATGGAAATAGAATTTGGGCCCTCATCGCCTAGCGATTGGTGTTTATAAACCAAAATCTTGTTAAGCTGTGCAGGGTGTTGATGAGGCCACATTTGGAATACAATGGACAATTTCAGTCTCTATATCCTGATATGATACACTGGCATTGGATACTCTTCAAAAGAGATTCACTTAGGCAAATCACTTCATCTCAGGAATCAGCTATCAAGAGCAACTAAACAGATAACACTTATTTATTAGTCTTCAGAAGAATGAAGGATGATCTTATTGCAACATAAAGACTCTGCCACTACCTCTCTAAGGATTCAAGAAGCAAGCCATTAGGGCCAGGGACCTATCTGCTTTTAGCCCCATTCTTTAACTCCTCTGCCATTTCTTTGTTCCCCATAATTGTCTCCTGAAACTCATTTTCTAAGGGACCTATATTCACTTTGACCTCTCTCCCTTTTTATATGCGGAAAGAAGCTTTTATTGTCAGCTTTTATATTTGCTGTTTGCCCTTGTAGTTTATTTTCTCTCTCTTGTTATTGTTTTAGTCCTCCTTTGCTGGATTCTGAATTTATCCCAATTTCTGGAGCTATATTGCCTCCTTATGCTTTTTCTTTTAACTTAATACTCCCCATATTTTTCTTGGTTAACCATGGTTCGCTTATGCTTTTGTTGGGATCTTTTCTCCTTACTGGCTGTATTTTTGCTGAAAATCATGAATTACCTTCTTAAATGTCTGCCATTGGTTGCTTGTTATTATTCCTTCTATCTATCCACCCAATTCACTTTGGCTAACTCTATCCTTTAATTAACTTTTTTAAAGTCAGACATTGTTGTTTCTGACACAAGTTTCTCACAAGAACTGAATATTAAGTTCTACCATGTTATAGCCATTACTTCCTAGGGCATCTTTTATTAGAAGTGACTTATTAAACCTGCCTTATTACTCAGAACCAACTCCATGGTAGGCTGTTCCCCGATTGGTTTGATGACATATCGCTCTAGGAAACTATCCCTAATGCACTCTATGAATTCATGTCGTAGCTACCCTTTCCAATGTGATTAACTTGGTTAACATGAAGATTAAAATCATCCATACTTATTGCTTTTTTTTATTTGCTGATATTATTTATCGATTTATAACCTTTCCTGAAGTGTGGCTATTGATTGGAGGTCTGTTCACTATTCGTAACAATGTATTCTTTCCCTTGCTGTATTTTACCTCCACTCAAAAGGACCCAACATCATCCAAGCCAAGATAATTTCTCTCAACTGTCCTCTTTTTATTTCTGATTAACACTACTATCTCACCACTTTTTCCATCCCTCCTGTCTCTCCAAACAGTTACATTTCCCTGAATGTTAAACTCCCAGGTTTGACCTCCTTGTAACCATGTTTTCTATAATTGCTATGAGATCGTATTCATTTAACTTGATTTGCACCATCGGTTTGTCTGCCTTACTCCAAATCTGTATCTTCCATTTATTGAAATACAAACCCTTTAAGTTTTTTCTATCAAATTTCCCTACAATTTTGTTTTCTTAGTGTAATAGGACATTCACACATCCTGCCCCTTCCTTTTGTTTTCTGGTAACAGTCAGCCCCATCAGTAATTTACAATCTTACCTTCTCCTTTATTTTTCATCTCTAATTTTCCATGCAACAGAATCCCACTTTCCCACTATGTAGCCCTGTCTACAGCCCTAGCTATGCAATTCACCAGGTTCAGGTGGAGCCCATCCTATTGAAACAGCTCCCAGAACCGTAGGTATACCCTGGCTATACTATCCCCAATTGCAGCTAGATTTCTCTTTCCTCTCTCCCTCTTGAATGGCTCCCAGTACTATGGTGCAGTGGTCAATTTGTTATCTTCCCTACAACCCCGCTCTGATCCACACAGAAAGCAAGAATCTCAAACCTGTTAGACAAGCTTGAGGGCTGAGGCTCTTGCAGCAGTATCTCCTGGGTCTCTCCACCAGTCTTGCTCATAGTGATATCCTACTGCCCTGGCCACTGACCAGATTTGAGGTAGTTGATCTAAGGGCTGTGATTGCCTCCTGAAATACAGCATCCAGGTAACTCTCCCCCTCCTTGATGTGTCACAGTGTTCAAAGCTCAGACTTTAGTTCATCAGTTCTGAGCCAGAGTTCCTCAAGAACCATCATTTGTCACAGGTGTAGTCACTATGAATCACAATGGGGTCCACCAACTCCCGTATCATGCAGGTACAACACATTGTTTGTCCTTTATCTCTATTTTATTTACTTAATTCTTTCTTTAAAAAATATCTTGTAAAAACCTAAAAAGTCTTTTAGTTTTTAATCTGCAAAATATTTCTCTATTTACCTTTAATCTAAAAGTAACTTATAATAATCAAATTAGCAACTATTATCAATCAATTAACTTAGAGTTTTCCTGTAATGTCGCTGTTTCTTTTCTGCTGTGCTCTGATCCTGGACTTCAGTTTATCCTGTTCAAAAGACCTTACAAGCTGACAGAGGAAGTGGTGAAGCTGGTACAATTACAGTATTTGAAAGGCAACTGGATGCGTATATGAATAGGAAGGGTTTAGAGGTATGTGGGCCATATGGTGGCAGATGGGACTAGATTAGTTTGGGACATTTGGTCGGCATGGATGAGTTGGACCAACTGGTCTGTTTCCATGCTGTACATCTCTGACTCCATAACTCCAAACTCAGAAATGTACCCTTAAAAGTCACTGAAAGTATTTAAAGAAGAGGTAGAATGATTTTTGAAATACCAGCAAGTTGACAGCTATGCTGAGTTGACATGAAAGAGGAGTTGAGGCTTGAGACAGACTAGCCATAATTTTGTTGAATAGCAGGGCAAACATGAGAGGCCAAGTGGCTTACCCCATTACTGTTTCTTCTGTTGTTATGAAATGCATTTTGCTATCCAGTGACAAGTTAGTTGAATAAAAGCTGGAAGAACTGTGGATGCTGTAAATCAGAAACAAAAGTAGGAATTGCTGGAAAAGCTAAGCAGATCTGGCAGCATCAATGGAAAGAGATCAGAGTTAATGTTTCTGGTCAAGTGAGGAACGTTCTGAGGAAGGGTCACTCGACCCAAAGTGTTAATACAAGTTAGTTAAAATTTTGTACGTTCTACTTGATGACCAATAATTAGTAAAATGAATATTTCCAATAAAAAAGTCATTTGCAGCTCTTTTGCTGATACCAGCTGAAGCTGAATGGGTTTCACCTTGCCAAGACTGGGACTTGCATCCTTGCAAGGAGATTTGCTAGTGCTTTTGGCAGAGGAATGGCAACTTGAAGTGTAGCTGAAATTGGAAGCAAGTAAAGCTAGTAACAGGAAGCAAAAATGCGACAAGTGAAATTAGAACACAGTTAAAAATGGAAGTGAGGATCGACTAAACTTAGAATGCGGAATAATGTCCAGACACCCTACCTGAATGTATTTGCAACAACGTAGATGCTTCAAAGGCACAGAGGTCAATTGGTTTGATCCTATTGCCAGTACAAAAACATGTTTATAGGGTGACCAAGACTGTGAAATAAATATTCAAGGATACTTGACATGTTGGAAAGACAGGCAGAAAGGAAAATGAGTTGGTGTTGTGTTGGTAATAAGGTATGGGATCAGTACTATAAAGAAACATCTCATATTAGAAGAACAAAATGTGAAATCTATTTGGGTGGAGCTAAGAATCAGCAAGGGGCCGCAAAGGATTTTAAAGGCCACCAAATAGTAGTGGTAGTATAGAACATGGTTTGTAATCAGGAGATAAAGAAAAAAGTAGCTAGGGTAATACAATATTAATGAGTCACTTCAATCTTCTTATCCACTGCATAAAACTATTGAGCACTAACACTGTGGGGGATGAATTTCTGGATTGTGTTCGGTATGGTTTCCTCACGTTGTACGTTGAGGAAACTGACTCAAATGAAACAGACAACAGGCTATGTTAAATCTAGTATTATGAAACAGGAAAGAGCTATTTAATAATGTAGCAAAAGAACCTATAGGGATAAGTGACTAATATCAGAATTTTACATTATGTTTGAAAATGAAATCATTCAAGCAGGAGGCAGGGTGGTAGGTTTGAGCAGAGGAAATTTTAAAGAAATAAGGAGCAAATTGATTGGGATAGATTGGGACAATACAGTAGAAATTATGACAACACGTAGGTAGTGGATTCTCTTTAAAGAATTATAACATCATTTACAGCAACTATACATTCCTTCAAGGCAGAAAAACCCAAAAAAATCAGTCACCTGCTGCCAGTGAAGTACAGAAAGAATCAGTACTTGGGCCCCAGCTGTTCACAATTTATATCAATGATTTGGATGTGGTGACTAGATATAATATTTTCATGTTTCCAGATGTCATAAAGTTAGGTTTGAATTGAATATGCGTTGTGAAGAAAATGCAAAACCCGTTCAATGAGGTTTGGACAAATATAGTGACAGAAAGAATAGAATATAGAAAAATGTGAGGTTATCCACTTTGAAGGCTAACATGCAGATGCTGCAAGCAATTAGGAAGGCAAATTCTAACCCTTATTGCAAGAAGACATGAGTACAAAAGTAGAAAAATGTCTTGCTTCAGTGATATCGAACCTTGGTTAAACCATACCTGGAGAGTGCAGTTTTGACTCTGTTAGGAAGATTGTGTTGCCATAGAGTGAGTGCAATGAAGCTTCACCTACCTGATTCCTGGGATGGTAGTCCTATGAAGAGAGAATGGGAAATCTCTAGATTTTGAAGAATGAGGTCACAGATATCTACAAAATACTTAAAGAATAGATAAGGTCAATTCAGGTAGGGTGTTTTCTCTGGCTGGGGAGTCTAAAATCTGAGACAAAATTTCAAATCAATTGGCTGGGGTGTCACTTAAGACAGATATGAAGGCATTTTCCACTCAAACGGTTGTGAATCTTTGGAATTCTCAAACCAGGAGGTTGTGTAAACTCAGTCATTGAGTATGTTAAAAATAGAGTTTGGCAGATTTCTAAATACCAATGACAAATGAGTATGGATAATCTGAAGAAAAGGCATTGAACTAAATGATCAGCCATGATTGTGTTGAATTGCAGAGCTGGGTGAATGAGCTAAAGCCCTACTCCTGCCCCCCATAATACTAAGCTTCATTAAAATAAACATGTTTGCAGGAATATGAACTACATGTATTAAAACAAAAAAACGTGGCTATCCTGGATTCTGCTGCCAATTGGACAAACTCCCATTTGATGTCAACACATGAAATTCTAGCAGTGTTTCCGAAGCATATATTCAAGAAAAACTGCTATAAGCACATCACAACCATTTAAATAATACCAGGTTGGGTATCCTTTATACCTGCGTTGGAAAACCAAACAGACTAAAAACTGAAGGTCTTTTTGAAACCTGAACAGACCTGTAGGCACGCTGAGTTTTGGGCCCTTTGGGAGAAGAAAACTTCACTTGGCCCAAATAGGCCCAAAAGTGAAATTTTTTTTCAAAGCCCAAATGGACTTTGGTGTATCCAAAAATATCCTTTATCCCAAAAAATATGTCCTGAGGTTTTCTGATAAAATATTTCTAACCTGTATCCAAAACAAAAGTTGAAGTGATGTTAAGTTTGATAGCAAGGACCATGTATCTTAGAAACAAAAAAAAGATTGAGTACTGAATAAGGTGATAAAACTATTGTGTAATCAAAATGCAGCTTCCAAGGAATTTGGTAATTTTATGGTTTTCCTCAGATATTTTAAGAAAAATGTCAGCATTTTCTGATGCTCTTTCTTGGCTAAGTGTGCAATATATATCGTGCTGTCTAGGCTTATGACCTAGATACATTTCAGATTATTTGGGAATGGTTATCAGGTAACTGTGCTTGAACTGATCTTGATTTGGAGATGCTGGTATTGGACTGGGGTGTACAAAATTAAAAATCACACAACATCAGATTATAGTCCAAAATGTTTAATTGGAAGCGCTAGCTTTCGGAGCGGTGCCCCTTCGGGTGGTTGTGAAGTACACAATTGTAAGACACAGAATTTGTGTGCTATAACAAATAGCAATTGTCTTACAATTGTATACTCCATAATCACCTGATGAAGGAGCAGCGCTCCAAAAGCTAGTGCCTCCCATTAAACCTGTTGGATTACAACCTGGTGTTGTGTGATTTTTAACTTTGAACTGATCTTGTTTACCTGCTCAAGTAGAGGTGGAATACTATTGATGTTTATCCAATATTAATTGTCTTGAACTGCTATAAGTCACATGGTTTAGTAATTAGTGGTCCAAATTCTAACATGAATGGAGTTCCAGGATTTTCACTCAGCAACAGTGAAGGAGTGGTGAAAATGTTTAAAATGGTGGATGGGGTATCATTCATGTGGCCTGTCTTTGTGAGTTTTTGTCTGTTGCTGGAACTGTATCCATTTAGGCAAATGGAGAGTATTCTATCACACTCCTGATTTGTGATCTGTAGATGGTGGGCAGGCTTTGGGGAGTCTGATGGTGAGTTATTTGCTTTTAGCAGTGGTGATGCCATTGCATGCCAAAGGAGATTGTTAGATTATTACTGGTTGGAGATGATCATTGCATGGCACTTGTAGTGTGAGTTTTGCTAGCTAGAACTATATGATGTCAGGATCTTGCTGTATATAGAGATAAAGATTGCTTCAGAATTTGAAAAGTTGCAAATAGTGCTGAACATTGTGCAATCAACACTGAACAATCCCACTTCTCACCTTAGAATGATTGGAGGGTGGAGGGAAGATCATTGATGATGATGCAGCTGAAGGTGGTTGGACCAAGGTCACATACCCTGAGGAACCAGAGTTCTTGTGGTGTAGTGATGGTCTCTCTGCCGAGGAGTCAGGAAGTCTTGGTTCATACCCCTCTGCTCCAGACATCAGTGTAATAGCATCTTTGAACAGGTTGATGAGAAAATGTCTACCCGAAGGAACCCCTACAGTGATCTCCTAGACCTGAGATTATGGGTCTCCAACAATTATGCTCACGTTCCTTGCTGCAACACTCTCTTGATGTTGCCTTGCTATCAAGGATAATCATTCTTACCTCATCTCTCTAATTCATCTTTTTGTCCAATTTTGGAAGAATTGACTCTTGTGCTTGATTTAGGCTGAAGAAATATCAGTGCAGTGGAAGAAAATAAGTGAAAAATTGATATTAATTTGCTAACACTTAATTTTAACATTAAAATGAATGAGACATTAATAGTTTATAATGTGAATCTGTGGAGTAATGAATTAACCACAATGCTTCACATTGAACTTCTTCATCACTCCTTGTACCACCTTTTGAATCACTGAATAAGCCTGAATCCCAGAAACCTGGTGATGCATCATCAACGTCAGACAGATCACCCTCCTTTTTATCATAGTTATTCTTGGTAGTATGGGTAACTTTAGCATCATGTGTACCATTGAACACATTGATACTCCACACTTGAGATATAATTTTTAGCAATATAAGTATCATTCATTTCATGTTTCTATGACCAACTGACACAATGTTGCTAGCGGGGATAGTTGCTAGTTTCCGACCTAGCAATTTATTTTTGCCTTTCAGCTTTATTTGTTCCACATCTCTTGGATACTGTCCTTGAGAGGTTTATGTACTTCTCCAAGGACCGGTCAACACTCATGGGTCTGCCAGAGATAATTGCCGTGTTACTGTTAGTTGATCTCCCATCGCACATTATGTTGTCAATAAGGTGGAATTAGATCATGTTCCAGACTAACAATTTCATTTTTCATAGTCCTCCTGTTCTTAAATTTCACACTTTTAATAATTTCTTGCAACTATCATTTATCAATGCAGCCTTCCTATGAACACAGACAACAATCACCTTCAGAATATTTCTTTGTGGAGAGTTTTGCATTTGAATATCATCGTCAGCTTTTCTTTTATACCATCTCTGTACAAGATAGAACCAATGTGAGCTGTCTCCTCTTGTGGCCAATTGTCATTACAAAGTTGGTATTTTTTTGGGAATGGTGTTTACTGGTATTTCAACATTCATTGCTTCATTCATATTTCCAATTAGGCCAATTAACACATTCTTCTCTTGATGGCAGATAGAGTCAAAGAGATGTACAGCATGGAAACAGACCATTCGGTACAACCCGTCCATGCCGACCAGATATCCCAACCCAATCTAGTCCCACCTGCCAGCACCCGGCCCATATCCCTCCAAACCCTTCCTATTCATATACCCATCCAAATGCCTCTTAAATGTTGTAATTGTACCAGCCTCCACCAAATCCTCTGGCAGCTCATTCCATACACGTATCACCTTCTATGTGAAAAAGTTGCCCCTTACGTCTCTTTTATATCTTTCCACTCTCACCCTAAACCAATGCCCTCTAGTTCTGGACTCCCCGACACCAGGGAAAAGACTTTGCCTATTTACCCTATCTATGCCCCTCATAATTTTGTAAACTTCAGCCTCCGACGCTCTAGGGAAAACAGCCCCAGCCTGTTCATCTCTCCCTCGAGCTCAAATCCTCCAACCCTGACAATATCCTTGTAAATCTTTTCTGAACCCTTTCAAGTTTCACAACATCTTTCCGATAGGATGGAGACCAGAATTGCACTCAATATTCTAATCGTGGCCTAACCAATGTCCTGTACAGCTGCAACATGACCTCCTAACACCTGTACTCAATACTCTGACAAATGAAGGAAAGCATACCAAGTGCCTTCTTCACTATCCTATCTACCTGCAACTCAACTTTCAAGGAGCTATGAACCTGCACTCCAAGGTCCCTTTGTTCAGCAACACTCCCTAGGACCTTACCATTAAGTGTATAAGTTCTGCTAAGATTTGCCTTCCCAAAATGCAGCACCACGCATTTATCTAAATTAAACTCTATCTGCCACTTCTCAGCCTATGGCCCATCTGGTCAAGATCCTGTTGTAATCTGAGGTAACCCTCTTCGCTGTCCACTACACCACCAATTTTGGTGTCGTCTGCAAACTTACTAACTGTACCTCTGATGCTCGCGTCCAAATCATATATGTAAATGACAAAAAGTAGAGGACCCAGCACCGATCCTTTGGCACTCCACTGGTCACAGGCCTCCAGTCTGAAAAACAATCCTCCACCACCTCTCTCTGTCTTCTACCTTTGAGCCAGTTCTGTATCCAAATGGCTAGTTCTCCCTGTATTCCGTGAGATCTAACCTTGCTAATCAGTCTCCCATGCGGAACCTTGTCGAACGCCTTACTGAAGTCCATATAGATCACATCTACTGCTCTGGCCTTATCAATCCTTTTTGTTAATTCTTTGAAAAACTCAATCAAGTGTGTAAGACATGATTTCTCATGTACATAGCCATGTTGACTATCCATAAGCAGTCCTTGCCTTTCCAAACACTTGTACATCCTGTCCCTCAAGATTCCCCTCCAACAACTTGCCCACCACCGACGTCAGGCTCACTGGTCTGTAGTTCCCTGACTTGTCCTGACCACCCTTCTTAAACAGTGGCACCACGCTAGCCAACCTCCAGTCTTCCGGCACCTAACCTGTGACTATTGATGATACAAATATCTCAGCAAGAGGCCCAGCAATCACTTCTCTAGCTTCCCACAGAGTTCTAGGGTACACCCGATCAGGTCCTGGGGATTTATCCACCTATACCTGTTTCAAGACATCTAGCACTTCCTCTTCTGTAATCTGGACATTATGCAAGATGTTCCCTACAGTCTATATCTTCCATATCCTTTTCCACAGTAAATACTGATGCAAAATACTCATTTAGTATCTCCCCGTTTTATGCGGCTCCACACAAAGGCCGCCTTGCTGATCTTTGAGGGGCCCTGTTCTCTCTCTGGTTACCCTTTTGTCCTTAACGTATTTGTAAAGACTCTTTGGATTCTCCTTAATTCTATTTGCTATCTCATGTCCCCTTTTTGACCTCAAAGTAGTGGAATTTAACATAGAACATAGAACATAGAAAAATACAGCGCAGTACAGGCCCTTCGGCCCTCGATGTTGCGCCGAACCAAGCCCACCTAACCTACACTAGCCCACTATCCTCCATATGCCTATCCAATGCCCGTTTAAATGCCCATAATTTGCTGATGTTATCTTCCCAGATGTGTCAGAAAATGAAATTTCAGACTTAAATCTGGTCTTTTCATATATCTTGTGTGCCACCTGGTGCTGGCTTTGTATTTTGGAATATATCTTCCTTTGCTTCTCTGAGGGTGTCGAGCTGAACAGTTCTGCAAATGACAATGCGCCCATTTGTCAATGCCCATTAAGCTTTTCAGCCATTGCAGTAAATCAAATGCCTTCACTTTTGTTTCAATGGGCAATGGACCTGTCTATGGTGGATGATAGACAGGGTGCTCAACAAAACTTTTTTAGTTGGTTCTCTTGAGATTTTCAGGTGTTGCTTTTTCATTCTTACTAATCATTTATTACGTGCGGCAGTCACACATTTCAATACTTTCTGTATTTTTGTTGACGTGCAGTATTCTCACAGAGAAACAGAATTAGAAAATTCATCGATGTCCTCAATAATTGTTAATCCTCCACTAATTTTAAAGCTCCAATAAACAAGGAGTGCACTGGCTTTCTTTGACACAGCAGTTTTTAAATTGACATGACAAAGACAAAGCTGAGAGATAAAAGTTTTGTTTTGCAAACAGCTGATATATACTTCTACACACTCAAAACCAGCACCTTAAGTACACTTTCTCCAGACTGGTGAAGTTACAGTTAATGTATTTCCATTGTATTTGCACAAAGCTGGAAGATTTTAACCAGTCAGTTACAACCATTTTTACTGCATCTCTGATTTAAATTGAACAATTGATGCATGATACAGCTGATGATATTACTGGACAAAGCAGATCCCAGAGTGAAACCTGGTGCATTACATCATACATTTAAATTTCCAGTTGGTTATCATACTGGTTAGTCACTGAAAATATTCTCTCAAGGTTGCAAATATTCTTTAATTAGCGAATGCAAGTCAGTTACACAAGGGTTTAAAAAAAAGGGGTGTGAATGTCAGTTTAGAAAAATCTTAAATGGCAAGACAAAATTTCAACCATGTCCTAACAATATCCTTTTACAGATATTCAACTCGAAAGAAATATCACTCCTGCCTAAACTCTTCACTTTATTACCTAAGAGTCTTTCCAATTCTCCTCCTTGTACTGCTGAGACAGTTTAATGATTTCTTTCACTGCGACAACTTGAAAACGAGTTTACAAACTGCCTCAGCTTGGAAATAGCTTCACAAACTAAAACCTGTCTGCTTGGGTCACCTTTCTCCTGAATTGCTAACTTGATTCTCCTGCCCAAAGGAAACTTCTGTAAACTGAAATCAAAACAAAAGTAGTAGCCATGATTTGTTTGCTTTATTTGTCTTAAACTTAGCATTGTACACATTTAGAGTCAGAGAATGACTCATACAGTACAGAACAGGCTTTTATGCCCATAAAGTCTTTATGACTATGACTCTATAAGTTGCCATCGACAAAAACTGCTCTAAATCCACAGCAGTCTGACTTTTCCAGCATATGGCCCATAGCCTTGAATGTAATGACATTTCAAATTTATATCCGTATGTTTTTAAAACTTGTGAGGATCAGATTGTATTTCTATTGGTAGTCCATGACAAGCTTAAAACAAAGTTAACTTTTTCACTAGTACTTTAGCTATAATTGGCTCAAAGGAATAGCTCTGGAAATCATGTTCTCATGTCCGTAACTGTGAGGGTATCCTAGTGCCCTGCTTTGGTTTTGGTAATTGACCTACAAAGTCTACTAAAGATCTGCTAAATGGCTCTTCAAACATTGGTACGGATGTTGAAAATACCAGACTGGTTACGTGCTAAGGTTTTCCGACTACCTGACATCAATGTTTCCTCTAAGTTCATGCAAATGCAGCAACTGGTTGGCTCTGTGCATGTTGATGGATGTGCTGACACATGGCAACCATTTTCCAAAGCTGCTGCCACGCATGGAATTGGAGGAAAACATAATGAGAGGGCATGTTGCCTGACATGTATGGCATGTATGGTATTATGTCCTTAGGAAGTTTGGACCGGGTAAAATATCTATTTATTGATGCTTGCATTTTTCATATTCCTCTATGCCCTACCTTGGAAATTTCATTTGCTACTCACAATGATAGCTGGGCAGTGCTGCTGTCTGATGAGGAACAATCCATTCTTCATCTTTAGGTTTGTGAGAATGTGTTTACTTCCATTCAGAACTCAGTTTTTAAGATAATGATACTCCATGACTGCTTTAGTCTTGGTTCAGGGTAAGCCAATTGTGTTACCTGGAGCTGCTGTCTATGCTTCAATTAAAGGAGACATACTAAGTATTTCTTTTGAATTGTACCCATGCTTAAAGAAAGTTTCAGGTTCTCTAACGTCTGCTTGTTGTATTACTCTGTGCTCTGGTGATGACCTTGCCAATGGTTTAGCCATTGTTCTGGTCACCACACAGGATGGAAAAATTGTTCCTGCAATAGTTTATCTCTTTAACTTCACTTATAGATCAAACTATTATTTTCACTCCAGCCAAGTATTTACCTAGGGGAAAGCCCAACTTCACCCACAGGTAATTTCTAAACAACTCCAATAGCCACTGCTCTGGACATCATGTCACATTCTAAGTGCAATTTGTATATATTCTTCACTGGTCCCTTTATTAAAATGTTAGTTTTTGATGCCCTCTGTAGAGAAATACGCATGTCCTTCTTGAGCAAAAGAGTTTGTGTAGCTCATATATCAGTGAATGACTATGTATTATCTCCTTTTGACAAAAGTAGTCTATATATCTCATCCCTTATTCAACTCTCCTGCATTCAAAACAGTGTTAACGTTCAGTTCTGTGTTGTAATTAATATTTAATAATTAAGCAATTTGATCCGTTAGTACTTTTCTTGTGATTCCCATTTCTGGACTCTTCCTGGAAGTTTCATGGCCTTCCCACACAATTTGCAGTATTCTGAATGAAGGCATCCCACTTTAGGCCCATAACTCTCACTTTGACCTTCAGTGCGTTCCTTTCTAGTCTGAGGAAGAGATCTTGAGGCATTCCATGCTTTCCCTTCTCTACCCATTTGCTACTTGCCTTCCTTTCACTCTCCCACTTCTGTCCTTTCGGGTTTAAGGAACAACATTTAGTTTATGGATCAGCGAATAATTATTAGCCATTCTTGCTGTTTACCAGTTACAATATTCTGGTCTTCAACCTGGGTTTTATTTACTGAAGGTAGTGAGTATTTTTTAATTGTTCTAAGAGAATAAACTTTCTGAGAGGTTCATATGTGGTATTTGCTCTAATGCCCACATCCACCGGCCAAAATAATTTAGCTCAGGCAGTTTCCTCAAACTACAAATTATCGCCACTATGTTTCAGTAACTAACTCATAAGCACCCAGAATAACCTATTTTATGGCATAGAAATCTTGTCTGACTGTAGTGCATAAATTTCAAGTACTGTTTCTGTCAGCGTGCTCTACTTGGGCAGTATCTGGTTTTTGTTCAACTATTTCATTTGTTTTGCTACTTTTCAAACAACATAAAGTATGCCTCCACATCCTTGCCTGAAATTTTGTTTAGAACTGCACAAATTTAAACATTTTCTTGCTGAAATTTAGATTATAGCTAGGGTTTTCCTCATCAAAATCTTCCTCTGAATCTGTCTTCATTTTTAACCAGCAGCCTTTTAAGCTGGTATATTTTTGTCATGTTCCTCTCATTTTCCCTTTTTCTCTCATGAATCTGCAATTCCAGCTTCTTAAATACTGTTTTTCTCTCTCTCTTTCACATTGTTCCACTTTTACTTGATTATTAAAAAAAGCAACTAGTTCTTTCTATTACAACACAACAGTCCAAAACTCATTTTCCAGTTTCTATTTCAAATAAACTTTATATATTGCTTTATATATAGTGCTTAAACTGTGCATTTATATCCACAGTTTGTATCCTTCTGTGAAAGTGATGATGAAACATGTGAAATTCCTTTTGACAATGCAGCTACTATCTATTGCAGGTAGGTCACTTTGAAATTTTGTTGCAGTTTTACAATTATATATGGAATAGCATTTTCTTTGTAACTCCTTAATGTAATCACAGGAAGAAATTAAATGTACATCACATCTGTTATTATAATGATGAAGTTGAATAACTTCAAATTTAAATTCATTTGATAAAGAAATTAATATAGTTTCACAAACCCTCATCCAGTATTTCGGAAAGGTTACACTATTATGTTAACTGTCATCTTTTTAAAATGTATTCTTTCACAGGAGTTGGATACCACTGGCTGGGCCAGAAATTTCTTGCCCATCCCAAATTATGATCGAAAAGGTTGTGGTGAGTTGCCTTCTTAGACCATTGGTGTCAAATGGCGTAGGAGAAAGTGAGGACTGCAGATGATGGAGATCATAGCTTAAAAATGTGTTGTTGGAAAAGCGCAGCAGGTCAGGCAGCATCAAAAGAACAGGAGAATCGACGTTTTGGGCACAAGCCCTTCTTCAGGAATGAGGAGGGTGTGCCAAGCAGGCTAAGATAAAAGGTAGGGAGGAGGGACTGGGGGAGGGGCGTTGGATATACGATAGGTGGAAGGAGGTTAAGGTGAGGGTGATAGGCCAGAGAGGTGATGGGGGCGGAGAGGTTGGGAAGAAGATTTCAGGTCAAGAAGGTGGTGCTGAGACTGAGGGTTGGGACTGACAAAAGGTGGGGGGAGGGGAAATGCGAAAACTGAAGAAATCTGCATTCATCCTTTGTGGTTGAAGGGATGAATGCAGATTTCTCCAGCTTGCTCACCCAATATACCGGCCACTGCAGTGGACATCAACTGACAACCGGAAGCGGCAGAGACAAGCCACTATAAATGCCGAAGGAAACATGACAGAAGCACTTCGCAGGAGGCTCCCAAGCACTGAGGATGTCACCGAGAAAGGGGATGAAACGTTTGCAACAAAAACTCCCAGCTCAGCGAACAGAACCACAACTACAACATCTCTTCCCGTACTCCTTACCCTCTTTTCTTTCATCCACTTATTGAATTTCATTCTGCTTCAACAATTAAAGAGCTCAAAGTTCTGTCTAAACATTATTCTAACTGATGTACTAACCTCCTTATAGAAGAGCAAGCCAAAATGCCACTCTGGTTCAGTGTAAACACACAGCTTGTAGAAAACTGCTCAAATCAAATTCATGAAGACATTTTATATGTGTGGATGACTTTTTTTTGTGAATTAGAGATGGATTAGCTCTTGAAATAGGTTTAAAAGCACAAAATATTAACCTAATAAGAATCCCAACTTAGAAGTTCATCTTTAATACAGTGGCAAAACTAAGACTTTATCTTAACCAAACAATATATTGTCAATATTTCATAGCAAAGACCTTGAAACTATAGGGAAGTGGGGAGGTCGTGGGGGTGGGTAACCTCATGTGAATAATTGACTTACTGAAATGAGTGAATTGGTTGAATGGCCTTGTTTCACTCAAGACATACATTAATATTTTAATTAGTATTCTTGTAAAATGATTGAAGTTTCCCAAGACACATACAAGACAATATAAAGAAAATATTGTACATAACTCCATCGAGGTGATAGCAAATTGGTAATGTCATTGGAATAGCAATCCAAAACCCAAGATTTATTAAGGAAGGAAAGTATGTGATCCATCCCTGGTCTGGCCTATATGTGAGTCCAGACTCTCAGTGATGATCTTAACTGCCCTGTGGGCAATTAGGGATCAATGATAAAGTATTGACCTAGCTGCAGGCACCTTCATCTATTAAATGCATATAAATAAATGCTGCTCAGATATGACTAAGGAGCATTTCAAAGCACTATTTATTTAAGCGAAGTTTGGTTTTCAATTCTGGGATCGTTATTAGAATTTCTTGTTTATTTCTAACTTAACCAATTACATTTCTCTCCAGATGAGCAAATACATCCGACATAAGTGCCAACCTGGGCTCCAGACTTCAATTTTTTATTTTACTGTTGTGGCATTTTGCATTAGATTAATTGTGTTTTAACATGTATTTAATGTTGAATCATTAACTTATGAAACTTTTAACAGATGGCATTTATTTATTGAACAAATTAGCACCAAACTTACAATATTTCCAATCCTCTGGCTTTGTCCAGCTTTTTTCAGCAGACTAACAGCAAAGATTCATAGAAAGTATTTAAATATCTACTAAACCCTCCAGAAACATGTCAGTAGCAGCCCCTGTAAACCACTACCACTGCCATTTCTGTTTGGTATTCATATTGGTGCCTCACTAATCCTGTCCTATTCTTTACAGTAGATGGATGCTGGACCCCACCTGAGACAGAAGGCAGTTGAAGAACTTGATTACATCATAAATGTATGTTCCATAATGTTTCATTATGGAATTCTTTGTCTTCTGTTGAGAAATGTCACAATTCCCTCTTACTCCCTTCCCTATCCCTCCAAATATTGATCAAGTGCAAAGTAGAGCCTTTCTTAACAGGCAAGACTTCTATTGTTATGCTATAACATGGAAATTGGCAATGACAGCCTTTCTGTCATTTATCAAACGAGCACCATAACCTGGAAGTCTTTGCCTTTGATAAGCTTTCAACGCTTTTATTTTCTTGAACTATAATTCTTCAAGGTGAAATACAAAACTTCCTGAGAAACCTAAATATTAAAGATTCTCAGAAAAGTACAAAACAATCTCAACATAGTAGCCTAAATGTGCATTCTATTTGTTGAATCATGTTCCTACTTATTATTCTTTCACAGGATGTAGGTAGGCCAGCCTTTGTGCTTGTTCCTTTTATGACCCAGTAACACAAAAGGAACAGTGATAGATTTCCAAGTGGATCACGGATCTGAAATGTGCTATCGAGGAAGCTTGATAGTTGCTCGTGCATCTTGCAATTTAATACACACTATTGCCACTATGCATCAGTGGTAGAGGGAATGACTGTTTAAAATAGACTCCTCTGTATTGAACAGTGTCAAATTTCTTAAAGGTTGTTGGAGTGGCATGCATCCAGGCAAGTGGAGTGTATTCCATCATACTCCTGACTTGTGCCTTGAAGATGGTGAAAAGGATTTGGAAGCGAGATGGTCAATTACATGTCTTAAAATTGCCAGCCTCTGACCTGTTGTTCTAGCTGCAGTATTTACATGGTCAGTCAGGTTCAGTTTCTAGTCAATGAAAATTCCCAGAATATTAATCATGTAAATACCATTAAAAGTCAAGGAGAGATAATTAGTTTCTCTCTCATTGGAAGTTGTTATTGCCTGGTGATGTGCCACACAAATGTTACTTGCGACTTACCATTCCAATCCTGAACATTTTCCTGGATTTCCAACAATGGAGTATAGACTGCTTCAATATTTGAGCATTTGCACATTGTACAATGATAAAAGAACATCATCACTTCTGATCTTATGATTGAGGAAAGGATTAAGCGGTTAAAGCTTGTTGGACCTTGGAATTTGCACTGAGGACCTCCTGCAGCGATAACCCACAATTGTCTACCTTTGTGCTAGGAATGACAGCATCCAGTAAATAATTTTGCCCTTGACTCTGCTAGGAGTCCTTGATGCCATACTTGGCCAAATGCTGCCTTAATATCAAAGGCAATCATTCTTTCCTTAGCTATGCGTTCGCCTCTTTGATCCGTGTTTGAATCAAGGCTATAATTACATCATGAGTTGAACGGCCCTAGTGGAACTCAGACTGAGCATCAGTGGACAAGTTTTTGGCGTAGAAGTGCTGTTTGATTGCACTTTCAATGACACCTTCAATTACCTTGCTGATGATGGAGAGTATACTGATGGTATTTGGCAAGGTTGTATTTGTTTCATTTTTGTGTATAGGATATCCCGAAGTTTTCCAACTTTCTGGTTAGTAGCTGTGTTCAGAATGACAAATATTTAGTACTACTGCTGGAATATTATAAGAGGCCCATAGCCTTTAGAGTATCCAGTGCCTTCAGTATTTCTTGCTATCACATGGAATTGGTTGAATGCTGTGAACATCAAGAGGAGGCTGAGCATGATCTCCCTTTCTTAGTTCTAAATGATTGTCTCCTTTTTTGCACTTATGTGCTTGGTTCCCTCATTGTTAAGATGGGGATATTTGACAAGTCGCCCTCCACCAGTTAGTTATTTAATTGTCTATCACCTTTTATGCCTGGATGTGCAGGACTACAGAGCTTGTTGTAGGATTGCTTAGCTCTGCGTTCATGTGCTGCTTCTGTTGTTTGACTTTCTAAAAGTCCTGTGTTGTAGCTTCAATTATGCCTCGTTTTTAGGTATGCCTGTTGTTCTTCTGGCATGCTGTCCTGCACTCTTTTCTGAACCAAACTTGATTCCCTGGCCTTGTTATAATAGTAGAAGGTGATATGCCATCCACGAGGTAACAGATTGTGGTCATATACAATTCTGCTTCCGTTGATGGGCCCAGATGGATACCTAGTTTTGAATTGCTAGAACTTTAACCACAGTAATAATACCACAGAGCATGGTGGAGGTATCCTCAGGTGAACACGAGATGTTGTCTTCACAAGGACTGTGTGGTGATCATTCCTACCAATATTGACATGGACAGATACAGTTATGAACTGAAAAATGTGTTGCTGGAAAAGCGTAGTAGGTCAGGCAGCATCCAAGGAGCAGGAGAATCAACGTTTCGGGCATAAGCCCTTCTTCAGCTCTGATCTCCAGCATCTGCAGTCCTCACTTTCTCCTTAAAACTATAGGCAGTTCATAACTGTGTCAACCCCTGCTGCTGGCCCTGAGTAGCACCTGTGTCCATCGAGGCTCAGACAGCCTAGGCAGTACGAGTACTACTGAGTCACTCCTAGGGATGGGCATTTATGTACATTCCATGCTCTTGCCACCCTCAGTAGTTCTTCCATCTGGTGCTCGATATAGAGGATTCATCAGCTAAGGGGGCAGGTCAGTCGTAATCAGCCAGAGGTTTTTTTGCCTGTGTTTGTATGGTAGTCGCACAAGCTGCAGAGTTTTTTCACAACAGAGTTTATTAAATAAAAGACATAAAAAAGGTAAGCAGTTAGAAAAACATCTCAATACCCAGCAAAACAATGTGTCACTCTATTTTGCAATGCCATTAATTTGCAGCAATTCAAATCCAGAGCAATTACCTTTCTACGACATTTAAAGGTTAAATCTTAAAATTCAACATAACTGATCCTCCATTCTTTTCTGAGTTATGAAGTCTCCTTACACTAATGCTCACAAAAGAACATAGACTTGCTCAACTCTTTAATAAACTGCAAATTATGAACTAAACACACCTAGTCAGCCAATTGCACCAATGAAACTTTTCTTCTGATGTAACCGCATGCTACTTTTTTGGGAGTTACAGATTAGTAAGCCGAATATCTCACTGGAAAAGTGTAGATAGTGGTTGCAGGGCATTTTGAAAGTAGGTATAATCAAGCACAGTCAGCATCAAATTATAGAGAAAATTGTATTTGATCATTTAATTTGGACTTTCTGAGGATGCAATAATAAGTTTGTTAAAGAGGAACACAGAAATATTATGCATTTAAATTTCAAGAGGTATTCAAGGAGGTGCTGCAAAGGATAACTACATGATAAAATCCCTTAATGTATGTGGTAATGTGTCATCAAGCTTAGAAGATTGATTAACTAACAGAAAAGAATGTGTTGGCAAAGATAGACGTGAAAGCAAGTTGTAAGTCTGTCACGGAAATCAGAAAAGGGTAGAGATAAGTGAAGTGGGGAAAAAAGTGGCAGATAAATGATCAAATACAATTTTTCTCTATAATTTGATGCTGACTGTGCTTGATTATACCTACTTTCAAAATGTCCTGTAACTACTTCCTACACTTTTCCAGTGAGATGTTAGGCTTACTAACCTGTAACTTCTTAGTTTCTGTCTCCTTTAATTCTTGAACAGGAGTCTTTTATTAGTGGTTTTTAATCCACTGGGAACTTTCCAGAGCCTAGGGATGTTTTACAAGATTGCCACCAATCGACTAGCTCTGCAACCTCTTCTTTTAAGACCTGAAGATGTGTTAAGGCAAGAGGAAGTGTATGGTATAGATTGATCAAAAAGAAATCAGGGATCAAGACCTGTCATCTGAGGATATTTGGTGTGAGGACCATTCAGTTTCAGCAAAGAAGGCTGAGGAGATTCTTTGCACAATTTTAACATTGGCAAGTGTTTTGACAAGATTAATAGGAAACAACTTTCCCATGGACAGTCAGTGTATAAAGTTATTGAGTCATACAGCACAGAAACAGACCCTTTGGTCTAAGCGGTCCATAGTTGACAAGATAAATACAAGAAAGGAAAGACATTGGGCATTTTACTCATCTTTCTAGAAAACGTTGCATGGTCATCTATTCATAGGAGCACCCATAAATCAATGCAGGATTTTTGTCTCCAGGACTGTATCAGAACCTATTACATACATTTATTACTGTTTGTATGAATAAAGAGCTCTCGTGTAGAAATTCTAAATTTGCAATTTATTAGTTTGTACTCATGTCCCCTTGTTTTACTATTTCAGTTTAATTTTCTAGAATTACACTTGACATACTATTTATTACTGCTTATATTCCTGAGTTTACATTTTGAGCATTTTCTTTTGAGCATGAAAAACTTGAGGTTTGCCAGTGTTTCATAAATTTAAAACTGCCTTTTGCATGTTCTTGAGGCGTAAATGCTTTGCTGTGTAGTAATGCATTTTTTTCAGAGAAACTGGAAAAACATTTGATCATATTGATTCATAGTTATGAACAATTTTTCATTGGTGCTTATCTGCTCAATAGTTACCACTTTCCCATAAGATTCAAGCAAGCAACCTTGCACTACTTTAATTTCAACATAAATAGTTTACTGCACATGTCCTAAATGACCAGATATCTTCTGTATCTCAAGGTCTCTCATTCTATAATGAGTTATGCTATGCCCTTATTATTCATACTTTCAACAAGTCATAATTTCTTATCCTGTTGGTTTGGACAGATAGTATTTTTTCTCCAAATGTAAGCTGTTGCCTGGAAACAATCTTTATTCCTTATATGCCTGCTGATTTTGAGTTATCAGTAGCTTTTAGTTGTCAGCTGAGAAGGTCAAGCTCGCCATGAATCTCTTCTGTTTTACCTTCGTGATCTATTTTCCATTCAGAGCAGAAAATAAATATGCACAAAAACTTAGTTCTTCTAATGGCTACCTGTTGTTCCCTTTACATTGATGGTGTAATTTTATTTAGTTGTCCTTGTCAGAAGCACTTCCACTTCAAAGGTGTTTGAGCTTATTAAGGCCTATTCCTGCTTAATTGAAACTTCACTGTGCATAGTATGAATAACTACAGTCTTGTTTAGTGTATGATTGAAATCAACAACTTATCCTGTCCAATAAACATTGGTTATATAAGCTTTTTAAAAATTGCAAACAGACAAACTGCAATAAATCTTCCATGAGTAGATTATTAAAAAAAAATTCAGTCCTTTAAGTATCTAGATATAGGCACTATTTGACCTATATCTGCTTGGCATTAAAATGTTTCCATTCCTACATCCTATTCTCTCCTTATAGATCTTAAATGAATTCTCAATGTCTTTCAGATGCACAGAGACAATGAGTGAGATGTTAGAATACTGTCTACCCAGTTTTTGGGTGCAATGGTGACAAATTTTGTGGTACAATTTGCATCCAATTTGTGTTCTTTATTTAAATGAAGATCATGCACTATGTTCACAATCCATTTTCTGAATTTATGAAAAGTAGTTGCAGCTTGCACTCAAGTTCTGACTAGTTTCTTCACAAAGTTAACCAGAGTATCTACAAGGAACTGCATGAGACTATCAAAAAGACTAAGTTATTCGATGCTTACTCAATTTGCAGGCAGAGGATGCAGGAATGCTTCTTTTGTTTCTAAGTTCTTTCTTGGGACAGGGCTGGCATCCAAACCAGCTTAAATCTAGATAGTCTTGTTAATAAGCAGCATCGCTGTTATTAAATTAATGCCTTCTTGAGTCTCTTTGTAAACACAAGTAGTGTCCCTGCATACATTTGGCACTCAAAAGTGACAAAGTAATTTTCAGTCTGGTGTTGAGATGGATGCACTTTCAATCAAATTCCTTTCTTTCCAGTTCTTTAAGTAGGTTTTTCTGTGCACCTCACATTCATACTCATTACCTGTTAAGTGCTTATGTTCACTAAACAGGTTAGAATTAAAGTTTCAATCTTGGCTTGTGAATTACTTTTCAAACAATTGTCTTGATGTTCTAAGCGTTTGTTTTATTCAAACTGAAGAGTTCTGAGGCATCCAAGCAAGCAATTTCTCATACAAGTAGTCTGTTGCATTCATCTGCATCTCAGCTGTGAAATCCATTTGCCCTTCACCCAAGCCTGGTTTATTTTGCCTTACTTTGCATCACCTACTGAAAAGGATGTTATAGAATTAGTGAAGCACCAACATTTTTTAAAAAATGTTCCTCACTGAAGTACACCATTTTGAATTTTGCTTGTCACTGTTCCTCATATACCATCCCAACCCTTCACTGCAATATTCTTTCTTCTGGTTGGCCTAATATCTTCCTTCCTAGATTATTTTGTCTGGTTTCTAGATCACTAATTGAAATGCTGCAGAAAGGTTCGAGGCTGGTGCATGAACAAACTTCAAGGGATTATGGGACACCAATTGGTGAGATCATCAAACTTAACTGCCTGCTTTCTCAGGCTGGGGTCCGGCATCCATCTGCGCTAAAGAATATGACATGGGATTAATGAAGCCCAATTCTCTACAGAGCACCTTTACCAGGCAAGTAAATGAATATTCCAGGCAAAAATGGCTTACAAAAAAAAAATTAATTGCTGTATTGCTAAGAAAAAGTACATAATATCAAAGCTTTCCATCTTGCATTGATCAGGAAAAAGACAAGAATATCAAAATTTAAAGCAAGCAACAATTTATGCTGCATGAGAGGAAGGTGCTGACTGATTGTCAAGAAGACTCAGATTGATAGAAGTGTAATAATGGAAAATATGCCAGGGAACCATTCTCCCCTTATTTTTGTTTAATTGAAAAAGGCACAATGTCTGAACATATTCTTTCCAGTTATACAAAAACTCAATTTAAGATCAAAAGTTGGCCTGACAAAGTGATCCTTACCATGAAGTGGCTTACTCATGCTTGCATGAAGCTACACTTACCTGTATACAGGGCCCTGCCCCCCCCCCCAGCAAACTAAAAATAAATTGCAGGCATTGCACCTCTTTCAGTTAAATAAAAGCAGAGGGCAAATGGGGAGAGCTGGTGCACTCTCCATGGCACTGCCTCAACCAATTGGAGTTGACGTTTTTTCTGAGTTACAACAAAACTTGGACAATAACTGTAGATTTTGGCATTTCATTGTACAGTTAATGTAAAATGATTATGATGTTGGCATTGATTTTTTTTATTTGTTTTTGTCACGTACTTAAGTACAGTGAAAAGTTTTGTTTTACGTGCAGTACAGGCAGATCAAAACATATAAGGACATGCAGATAATAGTGTGTTTAAATAGAGCAAAGCATAAAGGTTACGGCTGTACAGGAGGTGCACAAAAGCAAGATCAGAATTAGATTTGAAATTAGAGAGGTCTATTCAGCAGTCTAAAACAACAGGGAAGAAGCTGTTCTTGAACCTGTTAGTACGTGTGTTGAGGCTTTTGTATGTTCTGCCTGACGGAAGAGATTTGAAGAGAGAATAACTGGGGTAGGCTGCCACAGCAACGAGAAGTGTAGATGGAGTCCATGGATGGAACTCTGGCTTTTATGATGGTCTGGGCTGCGTACACAAGTTTATGAAGTTTCTAACGGTCCTCAACAGAGCAGTTGCCATACCAAGCTGTGATGCACTCATTGTTTTCTGTGGTGCATTTGTAAAAGTTGGTGAGGGGTCTTATGGACATGCTGAATTTTCTGAGCTTTCTGAAGAAGAAGAGGCATTGTTGTGCCTTTTTGACTGTTGCATCTGTGTGGGAGGACCAGGATAGATTGTTGGTTATCATCACTCTTAGGAACTTAACGCTCTTTACCCTCTCCACTTCTGCTCCTTGATGTAGGTGATCAGCCCTTTGGTTTTGCTGATGTTCAAGGACAGATTGTTACCTTTGCACCACAACATCAAGCAACTCTATCACTTTTCTATTGTCCTTATTATTATTTACAGGAATAGGAAAGAATGTTTAAATCTGTCTATCTATTCCACCTTTTTTGGAGGGCGGGGGGAAATGACCATTCAGAGGAAAGCAACAATTGCCAGATTGGTGGCTGTGCGACTGGCTCTGGGGCACAGTAGGAAAGAATAAAGGTAAACAGGACCTTGGTGATAGGAGATTCGATAGTTAGGGGGCCAGATAGGAGATTCTGTGGCTGAAAATGGGAATCCAGGATGGTGTGTTGCCTCCCTGGTTCCAGGATGTTTCAGACCATCTGCAGAATGTTCTCAAGAGGGGGGTGAGCAGCCAGAAATCATTGTGCACGTTGGCACAAATGACACAGGTAGAAATAGAGATTAGATTCTGCAGAGTGATTATAGAAAGCTAGGAATAAAGCTAAAAACCAGGATCTCGGTGATAATCACCGGATTACTTCCAGTGCCACATGCTAGTGAGGGTAAGAACAGAAGGCTATGATAGATGAATGCGTGGCTAAAGAATTGGTGTGGGGAGAAGGGATTCAGATTTTTAGATCATTGGGATCTTTTCTGGGGCGGAAGTGCCCTGTTCAAGAGGGACAGGTTGCACCTGAACTGGACGGGGACCAATCTCTTGATGGCCAGGTCTGTGAGAGATGCAACGGAGGGTTTAAACTAGATTGGCAGGGGTGGGATCCTCAACAGCAGGAAGGCAAATATCGAGGCTCGAAGGAGATATAGTAATCAGAAATAATCGGTTGAAGAGATAGGTCAGGCTGGAATACTACAGGGAGCAAGCAATGAAAGCCTGTTGGAATAAATTGCACTCATTTCAATGCAGGAGGGCAGACAGCTAAGGCCGATGAACTCAAGGCATGGACAGGTACATGGGACAGGGATATTATAGCCGTTACAGAGACATGGCTAAGTGAGGGACAGGACTGGCAGCTTAATGTGCCAGAGTACAGGTGATTTAGGCATGTTCGATTAAGGCGAGTATCACAGCTGCAGGCAGAGATGAAATAACTGCAGGATCATTCAGTGAGGCTTTGTGGGTGGAGCTAAGAAATAAGAAAGTGATGGTGACATTATTGAGGTAGTACTATAGGCCACCAAATAGTCAACGGGAATTAGAGGAACAAATACATAGGGATACTGGGGAGACTTGCAGGAGCAACAGGGTTATAGAGTCATAGAACTGTACAGCACGGAAACAGACCCTTCGGTCCAACTCGTTCATGTCAACCAGATATCCCAACACAGTCTCGTCCCACCTGCCAGCACCTGGCCTATATCCCTCCAAAACCTTCCTATTCATTTGATGGGCTTAGATGGGTTAGAATTTGTTAAGTGTATTCAGGAAGTTTCCTCAAGTAGTATATAGAGGGTCCTAGTCAGGAAGGGGCCAACCTCGACCTGGTCTTGGGAAATAAGGCAGGACAGGTGAAGGAGGAGACAATAGGGAAGCACTTTGGGGCCAGTGACCAAAGTTCTATTAATTTTAAAATAGTTATGGAAAGGGATGAAACTGGTCCACAGATTCAAGTTCGAAACTGGGACAAGGCACATTCTAATGGAATTATACAGGAGCTTGCAGGAGTTGATTAGAGTAGTTTCCTTCGGGCAAAGGGATCCTCTGACAAGTGGGAGGCCTTTAAAAGTCAGATAGCTCGAGCTTAAGGGTCTGTATGTTCCTTATGAGAATGTAGAGCAAGGTTGGCAGGCATAGGGAACCCTGGATGACAAGAGATATGAGGCTTTGACCAGAAAAGAGGAGGAGGCATGGCTCAGGTACTGGCAGCGGGGATCAAGGGAATCCCTGGAGGTATGCAGGGAAGACAGGAGTTGACTGAAGAAGAAAATCAGGAGGGTGAAAAGGGAGCATAAGGTGGCCTTGGCTGAGAGATTAGTGTAAATCCAAATAGATACTTCAAGTATCTTAAAGGAAAAGAATAACTAGAGAGAGAATAGGACCCCTCAAGGACTAAAGTGGACTTGTATGCGTAATACCACAGGAGATGAACGAGGTCCTCAATAAATATTTCTCCTCTGTGCTTACCATGGAGAAAGACATGAAAACTTGGGGAAATTCGTGGTGATATCTTGGGGTCAGTAGAGGAAGTGATGTATGAAGGTGGATAAATCTCCTGGTCCTATCCAAGAACACTACAAGAGGCCGGACAAGAAATTGCAGGGCCCTATCTGATATTTTTGCATCATAGTTAGCCATGGATGATATCACAGAAGACCGGAGGGTAGCAAATATTGTGCCATTATTCAAGAAGGGCTGCAAAGACAAGCTTGGGAACTTTAAACCAGTAAACTTAACGTCTGTGGTGGGTAGGTTACTTGAGAAGATTCTGAGGGACAAGGTATACATGCATTTGGAAAGACCGGGTTTGATTGTGAGTGGTCAGCATGGCTTTGTGAGTGGGTGCTCATGCCTCACAAATTTGGTGGAGTTAGCAGGAAGGTTGATGAGGGCAGGGTGGTAGCCATAGTCTACATGGATTTCAGTAAGGTCTTTGATAAGGTTCCACGTGGTAGGCTGCTCTGGAAGGTTAGATCGCATGGAATCCAGGGTGAGCTGGCAAATTTGTACCATCAAGATTGGCTTAATGGTAGGATGCAGAAGGTAATAGTGGAAGGATGCTTTTCGGACCGGAGGCCTGTGATTAAGTGGAGTGCCTCTGGGGTCAGTGCTGGGCCCATTATTGTTTATCTATTTCAATGTTTTGAATGAGAACGTACAAGGTGTGATTAGTATATTTTCTGGTGACACCTAAATAGGTGGTATTGATGACAATGAGGGAAGTTATCAGAAATTGCAGCAGGCCATTGATCAGCTGGGGAAGTGGGCTGAGAATGGCAAATGAAGTTTAATATAGGTAGCTTTGCGGTCTTGCATTTTGGAAGGTAAAATCAAGGTGAATGGTAGAGCCTTAAGGAGTGCAGTGGAACAGAGGGATCTTGGAGTTCAGGTGCTCAGTTCTCTGAAAGTAGAATCACAGGTAGACAGGGCAATGAAGATGGCTTTTGGCACACTGGCCTTCAGTCAGGCCATTGAGTTTAGAAGTTTGGGAAGTTATGATGCAGTTGTACAGGGCGTTGGTGAGGCTGCGCTTGGAGTATTGTATTTAGTTTTGGTCACCTTGTTATAGGAAGGATATTATTAAACTGGAAAGAGGGCAGAAGAAATCTACAAGAATGTTGCCTGGACTCAGTGGTCTGAGTTATAAAGGGTAGGTTGGACAAGCTAGGACGTTTTTCTTTAGAGCGTAGGAGATTACGAGAGGACTTTATGCGAGTATAAAGATCATGTGAGGCATGGAAGGTGTGAATGCATTCAGTTTTTTTCCCAGGGTTGGGGAATCATGGACTCGAGGGCATCAGTTTAAGGTTAGAGAGGAAAGAATAAAAGGGAACCTGAGGGGTAACTGTCTTACACAGAGGGTGGTACGTGTATAGAATGAACTGCCAGCAGAAGTGGTTGAGGCAGATACATTAACAACATTTAAAAGGCATTTGGAAAAATGCATGGAGAGGAAAGGATGAGAAGGAAATGGGCCAAGTGCAGGGAAATGGATTTAACATGAATGGACATTTTGGTTAGTGTGGACCAGTTTGGGCCAAAGGACCTGTCTCGGTGCTGCAGGACTTTATGACCCTATCAAAACAAGTGAAGAAATTTCCATATCATATCTAAAGATTATGCCTCGTAGCTGATAGAGATGCTTTGGAGAGTCAGGAGTGTAGAATACCGGTCAGATAGTAAGGGTATTTAAACAGCTGAATTTCTGGTTACTGCTTCATTATGAAGAATTGTAAATGGAGCTTAACTATATTGATAAGTGAACAGTCCAAATCTAACTTTACAATGTCACCATAAAGCGTGCAGAATATGGTTGGGTAGAGGATAATGTTGGGAAGAACACCTGGAACTATATTTACTGGCTGACTAGAGTTTCTTGGTGCCACAGTTGGTAGAATGCTGTCTTAATGCCAAGTACAAATACTGTTGCCTCATTTGGAACTCAGCTTGAAAGCATATCTGGATAAAAGCTGTAATGGGTTCTGAAGATCATTCATAGAGTCATAGAGCAGAGAAACAGGCTCCAAGTGCTATATCTAGCCGCCCTTGAATGCATTCAATGTTTTGGCATCAACTCTCTTCTGTGACACTGAATTCCACAGGCCCACCACTCTTTGGGTGAAGAAATGTCTCCTCATCTCCATCCTAAATGGTCCACCCTGAATCCTCAGACTGTGACCCCTAGTTCTGGACACACCCACCATCGGGAACATCCTCCCTACATCTACCCTGTCCATTTCTGTTAGAATTTTATAAGTATCTGTGAGATCCCCCTATTTCATTCATCTGAACTTCAGCGAAAACAATCGTAACCTCGTCAATCTTTTCTTATGCATCAGTCCTGCCATCCCTGGAATCAACCTGGTAAACCTTCCCTCGAGAGCAAGAGCATCCTTCCTCAGAAAAAGAGACCACAATTGCACACAGTATTCTAGGTGCAGCCTCAAAAAGCCCTGTGTAACTTCAACAATGCATCCCTGCTCCTGTACTCGAAACCTCTTGCAAAGAAGACCAACAAACCATTTGCCTTCTTTACCGCCTACTGCTCCTGCATACCTACCTTCAGTGACTGGTGCACAAGGACGCCCAGGTCCTGCTGCACGCTCCCCTTTTCCAATTTATAGCCATTCAAGTAGTACCTGCCTTCTTGCTTTTGCTTCCAAAGTGAATAACTTCAATTTATCCAAATTTTACTGTATCTGCCATTGATTTGCCCACTTACCCAATCTGTCAAGATCATGCTAAAGCATCTCTGCATCCTCATCACAGTTCACCCCTCCCCCACCCCACCCAAGTTGGTATCATCTACAAACTTTGAATGTTACATTTTGTTCCCTCATCCAAATCATTAGTATATATTGTGAATAGCTGGGGTCCCAGCACCAATCCCTGTAGCACCCCACTAGTTACTGTCTGCCAATTTGAAAAGAACCCATTAATTCCTCCTCTTTGTTTTGCCTCTGCCAACCAGTTTTCTATCCATCTCAATGCACTTTCCCTGATCCCATGTGCTTGAATCTTGAACAAAAAGGTCTTATGTGGGACTTTGTCAAATGTTTTCTGAAAGTCCAAATATACCACATCAATTGGTTGCCCCTTGTCAGCTCTACTAGTTACATCTTCATAGAATTCCAACAGATTTGTCAAGCGTGATTTCCCCTTCATAAATCCATGCAGAATCTGGCTGATTTTGCCACTGCTTCCTAAATGCTCCTTGATAATGGATTCTATAAAGTCCTTGATAATGGATTTGAGAATTTTCCCCACTAGCAATGTTAGGCTTACTGGTCTATAATTCCCTGGTTTCTCTCTACCTCCCTTTTTGACTATTGAAGTAACATTAGTTCCAATCTGCAGGGACTGTTCCAAAGTCTATAGAATCCTGGAAGATGAACACTAATGCATTCACTGTTTCTAGAGCCACTCAGTTAAGTATTCTGGGATGTAGATAACAGGTCCTGGAGATTTATCTGCCTTCAATCCTATCAATTTTCTCAGCACTATTTCTCTATTAATATTGTTCTCTCTAAGTTCTTCCCTCTCACTAAATCTTGCATTCTCCAACATTTCTGGCATCTGATTTGTGTCCTCTTTAATGAGGACAGAGACAAGATATGTCTTCAATTGCTCAGCCCATTTATTTGTCCTCTAATATATATTTCCCGTTTTTGTCTGTAGGAGACCTACATTTGTCTTCACTAATCTCTTTTTTTTCATTTACCTTCAGGAATTCCTTGTGTCAATCTTTATGTTCCCTGCAAGCTTACTATCCTGCTGTATTTTACCCTTCTTAATCAATCCCTTGGTTCTTTTTTGCTGAGTTTTAAACTGCTCCAAATCCTCAGACCTATTGTTTTTCTTGGCCAATCTAGATATGTTTCTTTCTTGGATCAGATGCTATCTCTAACTTCCTTTGTAATCCATGGATTGACCTTCTTACCCATTTTGCTTTTGTGCTGGACAGTTGTTGTAGTTTGCCCCATGCGTTCCTTGAATGTTTGCCATTGCATAAATAACTCATGCCTCATATCTTCATAGTTTCCTTTGTTAAGTTTCAGCACCCTCGCCTCTGAATCAACTATCTCACTCCACCTTGATAAAAAAAATTCCATCATGTTATGGTCGCTTATCCCCAAGGGATCTCGCACAGCTAGATTGGCAATGATTCCCTTCTCATTACACAGTACCCAGTTTAAGATGGTCTGCTCTCTAGTTGGTTCCTCCATATATTGGTCAAGAAAACCATCCCTTACTCACTCCAAAATACACTTCTAGACAACCTTCTTCTATGTCTATTATACAACCAATTTTGCAAACTTACTAACCATTCCTCTTATATAAAGGACTAACAACAGTGGACCCAGCACCAATCTTTGTGACACACCACTGTCACAGACCTTCGGTCTGAACAACAACCCTCTACCATCTCTACCTTCTACTATTAAGCCAATTTTGTATCCAATTAGCTAGCTCTCCCTGGATCCCATATGATCTAATCTTACTAAACAGTCTACCATGTGAAACCTTGTCAAAGGCTAGCTAAAGTCCATGTAGACAACATCTTCTGCTCTGCCTTCATATACCTTCTTGAACACCTCTTCAAAAAAACTGAATCAGATTTGTTAGACATGATTCCCACACGTAAAGCCATGTTGATTATCGCTAATCAGTCCTTGCAATTTCTTCCCAAGCTTCCCACAATGTCCTGTGACTTAATGCACTTAATCAGGTCCATCACTGTGGTGAGCAGTGTGATTTATCTGGTTAGGTTTTTTTCATAAGGCAAATATCTGGCTGCTTCTTTCACTTCTCTGTTTTTTACCAGTATTATTATTGGCACTAGAAAAACTTAATTAATGATGTGGTTCATGCTGGAACGCAAGTAGTCAGAGTAATGTCAGCTTCCATTGACTTTGTGAACAGCAGGATTACTCAAATTGAATGACGATTGGTATTTGTGATGGTGAAGACTACTGGAACATGCAACCAAGGACCATTAACTTGATAATTCTGGATGAAGAGTTTCAGCCTTTTTGCGGTCAAATATCAGTTTACATCATCAATTTTAGTGGGGATGTTCATGGAGCCTTCGTCCACTGCTCTGTCATTTAGTTTTAACCAAAGTTCATTAGTGTTATGTGGCAAAACTTTGACCTTGTGTCATTTGCACATTAGAAATTTGTTTGGTGACACATATTTGAGTAAGTGTTCAGCACACTTAACAAAAACAAATGCAAAAATACTGTATAGGCTGATCAGTATGTACGAAGAGAAAGGTATTATCAAGTTAGGATCATCCTTTTTCAAAATACTGTTTTGAACCATTCCAATATTACTTGTTAGAAAGTATAGATGTTAGATGAGAGAGGAATTGATATTTTTTGTGATGTTTTCCAGTTGAAAACAACTATGTGCAAGTGTCAAAAATTGTCACTTAAATATAATTAGTATTTGTGAAACTATAAGCTGCCAAAACTCTTGCATCTTCAACAAGGAAAGATTGGAAACATGAAAATACTGACAGATAGAGGGCACAGCATGCCAGCCCTCAATTAAAATATAATATATTTCAAGATATTTTAACGTTAAGCATCATTTGAAATTTCAGAAATGTTTTTAAATCATAAAATACATTTAAGCTTTGTTTGTAAATTTTTAGATCACCCTATTTTGTTTTCTAGTATTCCAAGTGCAAGCCATAAAAGATGTTGATGACTATTATGAGAAGACAAAGAGGGCTGTGGATGGAAGAATTCCTGCTGGTGGTTATTACGAGAAGGAAAAGAGAAATTTAGATGGTAGTGAGGATTATGATGAGGATGAAGATGAGGATGATGACGACGAAGATTCCGATATTGACTATGAGGAGCCAAAAATGAAATTGAAGCAACATGCACACAGAAGCAGAAAAGCATTAGATGAAGAAAGGAAGAAAAGGGAGTATGAATATTATTCTCGTGGGAAGTTTGCCAGGGATATTGATGACTATGTGCGTTAATTACATTATTAGTGGTCATTGATTTTTCAGATGTTCAAAATGAATTTGTCCATAGTGTCTACCTAAAATAAGTAACAATAGGGAATAAAGACTTCTATGTGTCTCCATTTGATTTTGTTAGTCATACAATTTAATAGTCTAAGCTTCATGATTGCTGTTAATGGTGAATTGATTACTCTAATTGGATAACATATTTGGGTTTGAATGTAGATTAGATTCCCTACAGTGTGGAAACAGGCCCTTTGACCCAACAAGTCCACACCGACCATCCGAAGAGTAACCCTCTGACTAATGTACCTAATAACTGTGAACAATTTAGCATGGCCAATTCGTCTGGCCTGCACATCTTTGGAATGTGGGAGGAAACTGGAGTACCCGGAAGAAGCCCACTGAGACACTGGGAGGACGTGCAAACTCCATACAGTCGCCCAAGGCTGGGCTCGAACCTGGGACCCTGGCGCTGTGAGGTAGCAGTGGTAACCACTGAGTCACCATGCCGCCCATTCTTGAATGGCACTTGTATTTCAGGTTGTGTATCCTGAGAGACTTAAGGGACCTTAAACATGTATCTGCAAGGGAAAATCTCTTGAATTGTTCATGTTTTAGAAATCTGTGATGTTTTTTTCCTCTGGAAGTTCTTGGTACTTTGAGAATCAATTAAGCTTTCTACTCAAAACAGAAAGTGGATTTAGGAATGCTGTTGAAAGGATTGCTAGGTGATGGTATTCATTTTTGATTAACACATTAGGTAGAAATATGCCAGAAATCTATTCTTCATGTGTATTTCCAAATAAGGTTAATTCTGTAATTCTGCCCTATGCCACCAGGGAGCTACACTTGGAGGACTATCTGTGAACTTATTTAGCCTTCTTGCAAATATAGCCCTCTGCTGGTGTATTGGAATGGTAGAAACACTTCTGATATTAAGTAGCAAAATCCTTTCATGAGCACACATTAAGTAAAAACACCAAAGTAGTTAATTCTGCCTGAATTAAATAAAACAGTCTTGAAACAATATTCATGATAACAGTCACTGCATGATGCAGAGGTAAAGGCAAAACATGCAGACCAATTCACCACACTCAAGTGGTATTTATGTATGTTACATGCACCTCTCAGTTAAAGGTGTTAAATGTTATTTAGAAGACAGCAACAAATCAAGTATATTAGTGATTGTTAATGGAGTAAGGAATCAGAAAACAATTCAAGATCCCACCAAGATAATTTCAGATTTTAAATTTTTAAAAATTTGGAAATAAGAAGACTATCAGTGAATATGACATTAAAGCTATCAGATTGTCCTTTAATATCTTTTGGCTGCTGTCTAATATATATGCCTGCAAACCCATACAATGTGATTGATTCACAAGCGGCTTAGGAAGCTACTCATTTGCATCAAAAAATCATTCCAAAACTATCATATTATCAAAATAACAAGAGATGAATAATAAATACTATCCAGGCCAATGATGGTCTAATGATTACAAAAAAATCAACAGCTGTCAAGAAGGAACAAAAGCTTTGAATGAAAAAGTACCAAGATGAGGTTGAACCTACCAATAAAGAAGTATTTGTCAGTAAGGTAAAACGAAATCACTGAAATTATAGATATATTTTGATGGACACCTTGTTTCATCAGTCAATCAAATAGAACTAAAAATAATAAAACCAAATAGCTAGAGTTCTGAAGAACAAGTTATGAAGAAGGATCACTGGGCCCAAAACTCTGATTTCTCGCTACAGCTGCTGCCAGACTTGTTGAGATTTTCCAGCAATTCCTGTTTATGATTCAGATTTCCAACATTCACAGTTCATTTGTTAAGTCATAGAGTCATAGAGATGTACAGCATGGAAACAGACCCTTCAGTCCAACCCGTCCATGCCGACCAGATATCCCAACCTAATCTAGTCCCACCTGCCAGCACCCGGCCCATATTCCTCTTAAACCCTTCCTATTCATATACCCATCCAAATGCCTCTTAAATGTTGCAATTGTAGCAGCCTCCACCACATCCTCTGGCAGTTCTTTCCATACATGTACCATCCTCTGCGTGAAAACATTGCCCCTTAGATCTCTTTTATATCTTTCCCCTCTCACCCTTAACCTATGCCCTCTAGTTCTGGACTCCTCAATGCCAGGGAAAAGACTTTGCCTATTTATCCTATCCATGCCCTTCATAATTTTGTAAACCTCTATAAGGTCACCCCTCAGCCCCCGTCGCTCCAGGGAAAACAGCCCCAGCCTGTTTAGCCTCTCCCTGTAGCTCAGCTCCTCCAACCCTGGCAACATCCTTGTAAATCTTTTCTGAACCCTTTCAAGTTTCGCAACATCTTTCCGATAGGAAGGAGACCAGAATTGCACGCAATATTCCAACAGTGGCCTAACCAATGTCCTGTACAGCTGCAACATGACCTCCCAACTCCTGTACTCAATACTCTGACCAATAAAGGAAAGCATACCAAACGCGTCTTCACTATCCTATCTACCTGCGACTCCACTTTCAAGGAGCTATGAACCTGCACTCCAACGTCTCTTTGTTCAGCAACACTCCCTAGGACCTTACCATTAAATGTATAAGTCCTGCTATACCTACACCTTCAATTTTGGTGTCATCTGCAAACTTACTAACTGTACCTCTTATGCTCGCATCCAAATCATTTATGTAAATGACAAAAAGTAGAGGGACCAGCACCAATCCTCGTGGCACTCCACTGGTCACAAGCCTCCAGTCTGAAAAACAACCCTCCACCACCAACCTTTGTCTTCTACCTTTGAGCCAGTTCTGTATCCAAATGGCTAGTTCGCCCTGTATTCCATGAGATCTAACCTTGCTAATCAGTCTCCCATGGAGAACCTTGTCGAATGCCTTACTGAAGTCCATATAGATTACATCTACTGCTCTGCCCTCATCAATCTTCTTCTTTACTTCTTCAAAAAACTCAATCAAGTTTGTGAGACATGATTTCCCACGCACAAAGCCATGTTGACTATCCTGAATCAGTCCTTGCCTTTCCAAATACATGTACATCCTGTCCCTCAGGATTCCCTCCAACAACTTGCCCACCACTGAGGTCAGGTTCACTAGTCTGTAGTTCCCTGGCTTGTCTTTACTACCGTTCATAAACAGTGGCACCACGTTCGCCAACCTCCAGTCTTCCGGCACTTCACCTGTGACTATCAATGATACAAATATCTCAGCAAGAGGCCCAGCAATCACTTCTCTAGCTTCCCACCGAGTCCTCGGGTACACCTGATCAGGCCCTGGGGATTTATCGCTGCTGAAAATATGTTGCTAGAAAACTGCAACAGGTCAGGCAGCCTCCAAGGAGTAGGAGAATCAACTTTTCGGGCATGAGCCCTTCCTTTTCCTGAAGAAGGGCTCATTCCCGAAACGTCGATTCTCCTGCTCCTTGGATGCTGCCTGACCTGCTGCGCTTTTCCAGCATCACATTTTCAGCTCTGATCTCCAGCATCTGCAGTCCTCATTTTCTCCTGGGGATTTATCCACCTTTAACTGTTTCAAGACATCCAGCACTTCCTCCTCTGTAATCTGGACATTTTGCAAGATCTATTTCCCTACAGTCTATATCTTCCATATCCTTTTCCACAGTAAGTATTCATTTAGTATCTCCCCATTTTCTGTGGCTCCACACCAAGGCCGTCTTGCTGATGTTTGAGGGCCCTATTCTCTCCCTAGATACCCTTTTGTCCTTAATATATTTGTAAAACCCCTTTGGATTCTCCTTAATTCTATTTTCCAAAACTATCTCATGTCCCCATTTTGCCCTCCTGATTTCCCTCTTGAGTATACTCCCACTTTCTTTATACTCTTCTAAGGATTCACTCGATCTATCCTGTTTGTACCTGACATATGCTTCCTTCTTTTTCTTCACCAAACCCTCAATTTCTTTAGTCATCCAGCATTCCCTATAATTACCAACCTTCCCTTTCACCCTGACAGAAATATACTTTCTCTGGATTCTTGTTATCTCATTTCTGAAGGCATCCCATTTTCCAGCTGTCCCTTTACCTGCAAACATCCACCTCCAATCAGCTTTTGAAAGTTCTTGCCTAATACCGTCAAAATTGGCCTTTCTCCAATTTAGAACTTCAACTTTTAGATCTGGTCTATCCTTTTCCATCATTATTTTAACACAAATAGAATTATGGCCACTGGCCCCAAAGTGCTCCCCCACTGACACCTTAGTTACCTGCCCTGCCTTATTTCCCAAGAGTAGGTCAAGTTTTGCACCTTCTGTATAGGTACATCCACATACTGAATCAGAAAATTTTCTTGTACACACAAGAAATTCCTCTCCATCTAAATCTTTAACACTATGGCAATCCTAGTTGATGTTTGGAAAGTTAAAATCCCCTACAATAACCACCCTATTATTCTAATAAGTTTGGCAGCAAACATAGAAAAACTGTTTAATTTACAACAAAGCACTTAAATTGCCTACATAATTACCTTTTCAGTGTTGGAAATATCAACAATAACATTTTCTTTAAAGTCCTGTGCCCCACCCTTCCCAAGACATCAGGTACGTAAGTCCAGTAACTCTTATTTAGCCTTGTTGTTGCATTCCTGAAAAAAGCACCTTTAAATCTCACAACTTGAAATGAATCTGATTTATCCATTGCGTAAAGATAAAATCTGCAATCAGATTTTAAGGCCCTAAGAAAAAGACATTTAAAAATTAAGTCTTGAAATTTGAAATGTACATTTCTAAATTTCTATATCTGTAAATGAAATCATTTAAAAGCTAAATTTATTGGAATTGAAAATATTTTAAAAATCTTTATTTCTATCCACTCTCCATCTCTACTGATTGCATTCTTTCCTGCTATCCAACTCACTCCTGCTGGCCCATCATCCTGATTACAGCCACTCTGTTGCCATATTCCTCTTTTGATCCCTATTTGTGAGTGACACTGATGGGTGGAGATACGTGGAAGATAATGAGCAAGGCAATATTAGGAAGTGAAGCAGTGAAGCGGGGGTGGGAGGTGGGTGTGTGTTGTTGAAGAGCTGAAGACTTTAGTGAATGCATTTAATTCCTTCCCCAGTAGTAAGTTGGTGGATGGGGTAAATTAATTAGGCTGGACAGTGCCAAGTGGGAACTCTGCCACCTACCTCCCTCCACCCTGATAGGGCATGATCATCTATGAGGCTTTGTAATATCACCAACTGAGGCACTTATTGGGCAATTAAAATGGAATCAATGAAATTATAGAAGGTATGATTGGCAAATTATTTCAATAGACACCCAATTTTAATTGGCAATCAAAATAAAGCTTAAAAATAAGTTTGGTCTCTTCAGTAAACAGGACTGACCCCGAGCTGGCTCGCCGCAGCCAGTGCACTGTACACAAGTTAAAAAAAAGAATAAGTTTGGCAACAAACATAACATTGTGTAATTCACAACAAAACACTTACATTACCTTTATAATTACCTTTTCATGGTTTGAAATTTCAATAATAACATTTTCTTTAATGTCCTGCACCCCCATCCTTCCCAATTCATTAGGGACTTGAGTACCATGATTCCTTGTTTAGACTGTATTTGAATTCCCAAAAACTGAGCAATCAATGCCAAGTTAAGCTTGTCTTATTACTGTGGCTGGTATTAGCACAACACCATCCAAAAAGATGTGACGAGAGTTCCAGCCAATGAACTGGACCTCATTGCCTCTTTTATTGCAGAAAGTGAGAGCAAGTCGGAGAAGCCAGCAAGCAGAGAGCTTAAGGGACTACAATAGATTTGGGGATTCTGGCAAGTTGGCGAAACTCTGAGGAACAAGAAAGACTAGCAAGCATAAGAAAGAGTCAGCGAGTGGGTGGAAATCGGTTGACAAAGAGAGTTGGAAAGCAGGAAGGGCTGTTCTAAAATGGTGTTGATTATGTCATGCATGCTGCATTGGTCCTGGTGCAAAACAGTGCTACATGGAAGTTTCAATATTAAGTGTGCAGACATTATAACTATTATGACTGTGACACTACAACATTGAATGATCCCTTAAAATGGGATCTTGAGACATCCCATTGTAGTTACTGTCCCCTGAATGAGGAGGAAGCATTCCTAGATGCTGTGATATCCTGATTGTATTGAAAACTTTGAAACAGTAATGTGTAATATGACTTGACATTTTAATGATTTAATAGCCAGATTAATCATTTGCAGAGCAAAGTGATGGTGTCATGGACATCCATGTGTCACCTTTTGTTTAGTACATTTACATGTAATTGATAGTATATTCTTACCCTCAGAGAGATTGTCTCAAATAATTTCCAGCAGCAAGCTTCAAGGGTTTTCAAATACAAAGGTTAATTATAAATCACATACGTATGCTGGATTTTTAAAATGCAGTCACTCTCACTCATGGCAAACACTCTAATATTCACAACAGATCTGATGCAGATGATGATAAAACAGTTCATGATTATGTCAATATCTATAATTTTTGAAATCAGTTGGTGTTTTAGTTGAAATGCAGGTCTAGTAGAACAGAAGATTGTCATTAAGCAGTGCAACTTTCTGGAGTGAATTTGTGGGAGGTTAGTTCTTAACGAACTTGAAGTTGAAAAGATTTTGGGTAGAATAATTTCTTCTTCCGTTTCAAATATTGTTCTTACTACCTTGGATGCTTGGTTGACTGACTTTCTGATGGAGCTCTTCTCTCAATGTATGTTAGAACAGCATAGTTTATAAGAGGTTAGAGATTTATTTAGTGCTTATGTGTGTAATTGCTTGTAATGAATAGCAATCGGTGACTTTCACGGCCAGCTGATGTCATTGACCTTGTCTGCGAATGCGGGTGGCCCATTGGCCATTTTGGCATTTGTTATAATTACTCAGTATTTTAACGGTGGCATTTATTGTGAATACCACCACTAGGAGGAGCAAAGAGTGTACCTGTGTTCTGTCATGACCCAATGTCACAGAAGTGATATGAGAAAATCAGGCTGACAGAATGTGAATAAAAGGGACTGACTCTACCTGGTTTTGAGTGGTGCCTCCCAATTCTGGCCTCCCTCCACAGCTCTTGCTATCCCCTTCCTGACACAGGACTTAGTCCTGCTCCAGCTGGGGCCTGAGTCTCCACTCCCCAAACCTTCATCAAATGTGCATGTGCTGATGACACTGTTATTATGCACTGAATGCAGTGATGTCATTAACGTGCAGATGCTTGCTGCAACCGGTCCTCTCACGGCCATGTGATGTTATTGGCTTTTATTTTGCAAAAGTAGCAGCAATATTGCATTTTGTACAGTCACTTTATTTTAAAAACAGGCAAAAACTGATTCCTTCAACATGTGACTCTCGGGGTTAGTTAGCTCAGCTGGCAATACAGGTATTTGGCAATACAAAGTGATGTCAACAGCGTGGGTTTAATTCCCATATCAGCTGAGGTTACCATGGAAGTATCACCTTCTCAACCTCACCTGTCGCCAGAGGAATGGTCACCTTCAGTCTAAATTCACCACCAGTTGTGCCTCTAATGGGAGCGCAATTCTCTGCTCCTTTGGGACAACAACTTTGCTTATTGTACTATAGATTTACAATAATCTTTGCAAATCCCAAACAACGTTGCTGTCTCATTCTATGAATATTAGTGTGTGCAACATGTCAGGTGAGTGTTGTGCTGAGGCAGTGATCCTCAGGTAGGTTCTTGGATGGCAGATAGTCATGACTCCATTGAAGAAATCACATATGTGATTGCTGTCAGCAACTTGTTTCCTGTGCTCTTGCCACCATCTATCCTTTATTTTGTTTATTTTCTTTTGTTGGACCGCAACCATTTTGGATGTAGAACTGCGTGCTATTTTTGCATTATAGTGGTGCTGCCAGTTCAGAAGCACTTTGTCACCTAGTAGCTCCTGAATCTCCTGGTAGTTCTCTTCCAATCAGTCATGATATTTCCTGGTAGAGAAGTGCAGTAATCTCACATGTGTTATTGTACTAAATCTAAGAGCAAACCAGCTTTTACAGGGCATTACTGTGTGTAGTTCAGGTCACCCTGTTATAGGAAGAACAGGAAGAACATTTGAGAGAGCTCAAAAAAGATTTACCAGGATGTTGCTGGGAATGGAGGTTGAGTTATAAAAATAAGCTGAATAGCCTGGGACTTTTTTCACTGGAGTGTAGGAGGTTATGAGGTGACCTTGTAGAGGTTTATAAAATTATGTGGGGCATAAATAAGATGAATAGCAAGGATCTTTTCCCTAGGGTAGGGTTTTTCAAAACAAGAGGACATATTTCTAAGGTGAGAGGAGGAAGTTTTAAAAGGACAGTGTATTTTGTTTGTGGAATGAACTGCCAGAGAAAGTGATGGTTAGATGCAGGTATAGTTACAACACTAAAAAATCATTTAGACAAATGCATGAATAGGAAGGGTTTGGAGGGATATGGGTCAAACACAGACATGTAGTTGAGTTTGCGAACATGATCACCATGATTAGTTGGATAAAAGGGTCTGTTTCCGTACTCTATGACTCTCAGCTTTGTAGAAAATTGTGGTACCTGTTGTTGAGTATTACCAAGTTGGTTGTGAGGCACTTATTGTGTAGGACTTTTTTTTTGCAGGATCCTTGAGCACATCAGTTGGTCATTAATGTTTCCAATCTGTAAAGATCCATTTTACCTGATTCTCTGTCATCTGTGTGTTAACCATTCCTCAGTCCAAGTAGTATGTTATCCCCAATATTGTAATCTTGTTTCGTAACCTTTCTTTGGACCTTATTGAATGCCTCCTGGAAATCTAACTGCATTACACTGGTTCTGTTATGTTCCATTGGGGTAGCACATTGGAACTAAAGACCCACCTTCACAAAAGTTACAATTTTTGTTGGAAGTACACATTGCCAATTTATCTTTCTGATGGATGCAGATTAACAGAAAAATTGGACCAAGTTTCTGTACTTTGAAAATAATTATTATTTGTTACAAATAAATAAATTTGAATCACAGGTAAGCAACTATAAATTGTTGATACATAACTCTATTAGTTAAACTGTAACCCCTTCTAAAAAATCTCCTCATAAACACACACACAAACAGGATAATTAAAAAAGCAGTAATTGGGGAGAAGATGAGGTAAATTGTAATATAAAAGAGTTTTTTTTAGATCTATAAAAGGTTAGGGAAAAGCAAGAGTGGACCTCGGACTGCTGAAAAATGAGGCAAGAGAAATAGCAATGGGGAATTAGGAAATAGTGGAGGAACTGAATAGGTACTTTGCATCAGATTTCACAGTGAAAGACATCAGCAGCATACCAGAACTTCAAGAGAATCTGAGGGCTGAGGTGACCGTAGTAGCCAACATTAAGGAGAAAGTGCTAGGGAAGCTAACAAGGTCTGAATATGGATAAATCACCCAGACTAGATCAACTATATCCCGGAGTTCTGAAGGAGAAAGCTGAGGAGATTATGGAAGGGTTGGTGCTAATCTTTCAGGAATCCTTGGAATCAGGAAGGAACTTGGAGGACTGGAGAATGGTTAACGTAACACCACTGTTCGATAACGGAGAGATAAAAGACAGGAAATTGTAAACTGGTTAGCCTCCCTCAGTTGGTAAGAATTTAAAATCCATTAGAATTAGAATCCCTACAGTGTGGAAACAGGCCAATTGGCCCAACAAGTCCACACTGACCCACTGAAGAGTATCCCACCCAGACCCATTTTTCTACACCTATTAACCAACATTTTCCCTAATTAATGCACCTAGCCTATTAAGGGCAATTGCAACGTACTTGGAATTGCATGGTAAAATAGGGCTGAATAAGCACAGCTTCATCAAGGAGATGTCATGCCTGGAAAATCTGGTGGCATTCTTTGGGGAGGTAACAAGAAAATTAGACAAAAGAGAACCAGTGAGCATGATCTGTTTAATTTCCAGAAGGCCTTTGACAAGGTGCTGCACAAGAGGCTACTAAATAAGATGAGTCCGTGGAGTTGAGGGCAAGGTACTTGCTTGGATAGAGGATTGTCTGACTGGCAGAAGGCAGAGAGCAGGTCTTCATTAGGATAGTAGCCAGTAGCCAGTAGAGTTCTGCAGGGTCAGTGTTGAGACCACAACATGATACACAATTGAACAAAGGAACTGAGGGCCTCTGCTAAGTTTGCAGATGACACAAAGCTAAGTAGAGTGACAGGTAGTGATGAGGAACTGGGAAGGCTACAGAAGGATTTGGATTATGCAGTTCAGTAGGAAAAAGACTATTTTCTAAACAGGAAAAGGCTTCGGAAATCTAAAACAAAGATCTTCATTCAGGATTCTCTTAAAGTTGGCATCCAGGTTTAGTTGGCGGTCAGAAAAGCAAATGCAATGTTAGCATTCATTTCAAGAGGGCTAGAATACAAGAGCAGATTTCTACTGCTTAGGCTGTATACAGCTCTGGCCAGACCGCATTTGGAATATTGTGAACAGTTTTGGGCCACATATCTTAGGAAGGATATGCTGGCATTGGAGGGGGTTCAGTGGAAGTTTACAAGTATGATCCTGAGGATGAAGGGCTTGTCATATGAGGAGTGGTTGAGAACTCTGGGTCTCTACTTGATGGAATTTAGAAGGATGAGCGAGGATCTGATTGAAACTTATAGAATACTGACAAGCTTGGTAGAGTGAACATGGAGAAGATGGTTCCACTAATAGGAGAGATTAGGAGCTGAGTGCACAGCCTCAGCATGAAGGGATGATTCTTTTGAACTGAGAACAGGAAGAATTTCTTCGGCCAAAAAGTGATGAATCTGTGGAACTCACTGCCGCAAAAAGCTCTAGCAACCAGGTCATTGAGTGTATTTAAGACAGAGAAAGCTAGTTTCTTGATTAGTAATGAGCAAAATGGCCTAATACTGTTCTTTTATCTTATGGGCTTATACAAAAAAAATGGTGTTATGGATGAAGGGAAAAGAAAATACTGGGAGTGAAATGTTCAATGACATCAATCCTCAGGGTTCAGTGGAGGATTTCTTTGTTTCCCAAGTTCTTTAGCTTTGTGAACTTTTCCTTTGCAGGAGGCACACAGAAAACTGAGATTTATTGATTAAAGGCATTAACTTAGAGCAGCTGGTGAGAGAAAACAACTTTGATATTTTATTGGGGAAAGAGATGCTACCTGCCCTTCTGTAGGTCCCTGGCTTCTGCCTGTATTGTTCACACTCTCAAGTTACTCAGAAACCCATCTGCGTCATCATCTGCCATCCATCACCAGTCACAATTTCACAAACCCGTTGAATATTACTTTTTATACACCCCTCAGTGCCATGTCTCTATTTATCCCTTCCTCACTGTTTGCAGAGCAACAGCATAACCAAGACTTGCAAGTAATTCCAGGAACTTGCATTGTAAAAGTACACCAACTTCTTTCTCACTGTTTTGTTGTAAAAAAAAGGCCTTCTCCTGATTCTGTGCACAATCAAAAATAAATTAAGAAAATGCAACCTTTACAGTATCGTTTACATTTTTCATAACTGATTGTAGTTAGAAAATGGTTGGCATATAGTAGGCCCCATTAGCATCTATTCATTCTCCCGAACTGACATTTCTACCCATTCCTTTGTCTGCTCAACAGTATTTTACTGTCTCTGAGCTCTATCTCCATCTATTGTTTAATTCTTCTCCCTCGCCTTCACCCCTTCTCTAGCACATGTTCCAACCTTTTCTGAGCTGCAGTCAGGTCTGAAGAAGGGTTATTGGACCTGAAATGTTAATTTTGCTTTCTCTCCATATATGCTACCAGGCCCGCTGAGTTTTTCCAGCAATTTATGGTTATGTTGAAAAACCAACTTGATAATTGGCTATTTTACATGTATTGCATAATTATAAAGGGCAATTGTTTGTTATTCTACATCCTGGCGTATTGAAAGAGGTAGCTGCGAAGATTGTGGATAAATTAGTAATTATCTTCTAAAATTCTGTAGGTTCTGCAATAGTCCCTGGAGTTTGGAAGGTAGCAATTATCACCCCACTATTTAAAAAGGGAGGGAGAGAGAAAACTGACAATGGCAGACTTGTTAGCCTTACAGCATTACTGGAAAACTGTTAGACTACATTATAAAGGATGTGATAAATATCACTTGAATTATAATTACCTGAGTGGGCCTAATCAACTTGCTTTATGATTTAGAAATCATGTTCGAGTGTCCTGTTGAAGTGTTTTGAGCATTTTACCGACAGAATTGATAAAGACAAGTTGGTGGATATAATATCGTTTGATTTTCTGAAGGGTTTAACCAAAATTTAAGGTTGGTAACCAATATTTAAGTAAATGGGATAGGAGGCAATACACTGACAGGGATTAAAGATTGACTAGTGTGTATAAAATACAGAAGGAATAAACAGGTCATTCTCACATTGTCAAGCTGTGACTAATGGGTACGGCAATGATCAGTTCTTGAGCCCATCTGTTTTCAATATATTGCAATAATTTGGATGTGGGGACGAAATGTAATATTTCCAAGTTTGCTGATTACACAAAGGTAAGTGGTAACATGAAGTTCAATCTGTTAAAATGCAAGGTATTGCATGTAAGTATAACAAGCTGAAAATGTGTTGCTGGAAAAGCACAGCAGGTCAGGCAGCATCCAAGGAACAGGAGATTCGATGTTTCAGGCATAAGCCCTTCTTCAGGAGAGGGCTTATGCCCGAAACGTCGAATCTCCTGTTCCTTGGATGCTGCCTGACCTGCTGCGCTTTTCCAGCAACATATTTTCAGCTCTGATCTCCAGCATCTGCAGTCCTCACTTTTTCCTGTAAGTATAACAAACAAGGGTAGATTAGATTAGACTTACAGTGTGGAAACAGGCCCTTCAGCCCAACAAGTCCACAACGACCCGCCGAAGCGCAACCCACCCATACATTTACCCCTTACCTAACACTACGGGCAATTTAGCATGGCCAATTCACCTGACCTGCACATCTTTGGACTGTGGGAGGAAACCGGAGCACCCGGAGGAAACCCACGCAGACACAGGGAGAACGTGCAAACTCCACACAGTCAGTCGCCTGAGTCGGGAATTGAACCCGGGTCTCAGGCGCTGTGAGGCAGCAGTGCTAACCACTGTGCCACCGTGTAGGGTTTATACAATTAATGGTAGAGCCCTGGGTAGTGAAGTAGAACAGAGGGACCTAGGGGTGCAGATACATAATTCTTTAAAGTTTGCATCACATATAGACAGAGTGGTGGGGGAGATCCAAATGGTGGTGATCTGCTAAGTCTGCTGTGTTGGGCTCTGCACCATAATTCAAGGGGTGCTTGTTCCACCCCCAGCCCCCAATTAAGCATCCATAAATAAAAGGAAAAGTAAAGTAAAACTCCTAGAATCCTTCAAATATTGATTATAATGTTTTAAGATGAAGATGACTAAAGAGTAGGGAGCGAGAGGATTGCAGCAAGCAGAGCACTCTCCTGCAGTGTTGGGCACACCCACGGCTGTGACCTTCACTTCTGTTGTGGCACCATGGAACCCACTGGAACAACACAATTTAATCGCTGAGTTTGCAAAATTCCAAGAAAATATTGAGTCGATGCTGGAACCAATCCCTGTCATGCTGCAGAAGCATGAGCAGGTGCTCCAAGTGTTGGATCAACACGTCGAGGTAGTTAAACAAAGGACCGTGGCGGAGGATTTGGAGGGGTGGATCAAATGCTGGAAAGCCAGGTTCCGGCCCTGCTAGTTGATGACCTCAAAAGTCAAGGTCAAGAGAAGGACTTATGTTAGTCGGGCTCCCAGGACGTGAAGAAGGTGAGAGCATGGTCAGCTTCCTGGAGCAGTGGCTCTTGCAGTTTCTAGGGCTGCCGGTTGAGTCGGGCCAGATGTGTGGGTATGGAGCAGGCCCATGGATTGTGATGCGCAGTGGGAAGGTTATAAGCAACACCAAATAAGTGCCCGATTGTCCTTGTGAATGCCTGGGTATGGAAAGATCCGAGGTCGATATGCCTTGACATCGAGACCTCCCAGGCAAAGCGTGCCTCCTTAATTTGCTGTTTATGGATAGGATGATATCTGTTACTGAGCACTGTAGAAGCCCAATTGTCATCATCACAGTTAAAGCATGGAGGATGATGCGGCAGGGCGAAGGTAACCTGCATAAGACCTCACTGTTTACCCTCTTTGTTGGAGCCACAGGATTCAGGCTGGTATCAATAGATTTTGGCTTTAAAGCATGGGAGGTAAAGGGAGTCTCCTGTCAGGGAGACCTATTTGAGGGAAACGTCCTGATGTCTTATGACCAGTTAAGCCACAAGTATGAGCTACCCAGTAGGATCCTCTTCCATTATTTTCAGATCAGGGATTATATACAGAGAAGGACCATGCTTTAACTCAGCCCTACAAGTCCAACATGGAGAGAAGAGTGCTCTGGTGTGCAGACACTCTCTCGGTCAGTACTCTATATTTAATTTACAGAGAGGGGACATCTTGGGAGATATGGAAAGACTTTACAGAGTCTGGAGTCAGGAACTAGGAGTAGAAATATTGTCTGAAACATTGGTGGACAGATGGAAAAATGTGAAAAAGATCTTGATATGCAATAAAGTGCAGGCTATGCAATTGCAGATTCTCCACAGAACCCATATAGCCCGGGAACAATTAGGAAAATTCAAGAAAGGAGCATCTCCAGGGTGGCCTAAATGTGAAACAAGACTAGCACCCTCACACATTGTCTTTGGTTGTGCCATAAGATTCGTAGGTACTGGGATGCCATCGTGAATGAGATGGAGGAGATCCTGGGAATTGAAGTTAGGGCAGATCCGGCATCCCTCCTTTTGGTATTGCCGAATCTGCCTTTGCTAGATGAACATTGGAAAACATTATTCAACATTCTCATGTATTGTGCAAAAAAGAGCATTTTAATGAGCTGGGCCTCAGAAAACACCCCCCCCCCCCCCACCGGTCTCATAGAGTGGCGTAGATTAGTGTGTGATGGAGCACATTCCCCCTGGATTTTCTTACGAATGCGGTGCACCAGAAAATGAAATTATTCTATAAGACATGGCAGCCCTTTTTAAATTACATAGACACAGACTTGTCAGCCTTATTAACCAGGGCCTTTATATAGGCATGAGGTCTGGGTTTGGCTGTCTGGGGGCCTTGGGAGGAAGAGGCTTGAATGAATATGATTATAATAGTTGATGCTCCCATGAATGAGGGCTTTGCTGGAGGTGCGCCGGGTGGTGTAATTTATTTCAATTTAATTTGGTTTGAGTTGAGCTAACTTAAGTTGATTTTATCTAGTTTGACTTAATCTAGGCTGTTAGGTTAGTTTAGAAAAGTTAAGCTAATTGAAACTAATTTGCTAAATTCAATCATTTACCGAATTATAACGTGGAAAGATTGTTCTGTACCTTCGTGATAGTTTTGCTTTGTTTTGTAGAGTAATAGGTACTTTATTGTTTTTTTTATATAGATATTTTTATTGAAAATTTAACATATTTTTACAAGTTTACAAATAAAAAAACCCAAGTATTAACATTGATATACAATTAAATCTCAAATAAATAATAACCAAAATTTATCAAACAAAAAAAACCAAGAGAAAATAAACAAAACTCAACTAACTACTAATCTAACCTACAACTAATCAGAGTGTATAATAAAGTCCCTTACATTATTCAAGTAAGAGAAAAGACCCGATGGATAACGCAGAAATTAGGTGGTGAGATACATGATCGGAATGTATTAGTTTCAAATTGTAACAAAACCCATATTTGTGCGGGATTCCTCTTCCAAGGGGCCCTGGACCAGCCAGGTTCGCCATCTCAATTAAATAAAAGCCCTTGTTAGGATGGCCGAAATATCTGTATTTATGTAATTCAAGAAGGGCTGCTATATTTTATGGAATAATGCGGTCTTTTAGTGCACCATATTTGTAAGGAAATCAGTGGGAATACATTCCATAATTAATCTGTGCCAATTCGAAAGTCCAGGGGGGCCCTCAGCCCCCCAGTTTACTAAAATATTTTTCCTTGCACAGAAAGAGAGAATAGAAAATAGTCTCTTCCCGTGCATATCCAGGGAGGGTAAATTCGAAAAGCCCAAAAGGAGAGATACAGGGTCCACTCTAATTTCTGTTCCTAAGATTTCTGTCAGAGCACTTGCTACTTTAGTCCAATATCTACGGATCTTATGACAGGTCCATAAGCAATGTACAAGAGTGCTCACCTCTATCTACATTTGGGACACATTGGAGATGCTCCTGTCTTAAATTTTGCAATCGGTCCAGTGCTATATGGGCCCTATGAAGTATCTTCAACTGAATGGCCTGAATTCTGTTGCAGATGGTGGTTCTTCTGGCGTTTTCCCAAATGTCATTCCATGTTTCTATAGAGATTTCCAGTCCTAAATCCTGATCTCATGTTTTAAGCAGATTGTCCATATCTCCCGATACTTCATCATGTAATAAATGATAAATAGTGCTGATGGAAGAAAGCCCAATTGGCCATAGCACTCTGCGTTCTCTATCTGATTTATAAAGACTATCTAATAATGTAGTCTTCTTCTGTATGTAATCTCGAATTTGGAAGTATCGAAAGAGATCACCATGAGGTAATCCAAATTTCTGACGCAGCTGTTCAAAAGACATCAGGACCCCTTCTTTAAACAGATCCCCTAAACAGGAGATACCCCTGGATCTCCAGAGTTTGAAAGTGGCATCTGTAAGCCCCGGTTGAAATCCCCATGCTCCCACTATCAGAGCATAGGGGGATGTTTTATGTGAGTTGCCCTCATTTTGCCGCATTATATTCCAAGCTTTAACTGTGTTTAGTATTATAGGGTTTTTACATTGATCCGTAATGATTTTCCTCTTGTCTGTTAATAAGTGGACATTTTACTTGAGAAGCCTCAATGTCCAGCCAGATTGATTGCGGGTCAGACAAGACCCAATCAGCTATGTTACTTAATAGGGAACTTAACTGATATTTCCTAAAATCTGGGAAATCCAATCCTCCCCTTGCTAGTGGAAGCTGTAGCTTCTTCAGCTTAATGAGGATCCGTCTATGATTCCACACAAAGGAACCCAACCAGCCATATAATTTATGTAGTGCCAGCCTTGGCAGCATCACCGGAAGCATTCTCATAGGGTATAGGAGACGGGGCAGGGCATTCATTTTAATTAGTGTTATTCTACCCAATCAGGAAATTGGAAGGTCTCCCCAGCGCTGGAGGTCCTGCCTTATCCTTTCCAGTAAGTGCACAAAGTTAGCCTTGTATAACTGACCAAATATTGGGGTAATAAAAATGTTTAAATATAAGAAACCCTGCAGGGACCACAGAAAGGGAAAGTGGGATCCATCCAATAAGTGGGATATACTAGCAAGGCCACGCATTGGCATAGCCTCCTATTTTGAGAAATTAATTTTATAACCTGAAAATGCACTTAAATGTATTAATAACTTGGATTAAGCAAGGCACAGACATCAGAGGATTACTGAGAAATAGAAGAACATCATCTGCATAAAGGGTAATTTTATGTTTACCTGTACCAATCCTCAGGGCCATTATATTAGGGTCAGTCCGTAGAGCTTCTGCTAGTGGCTCAATTATTAGCGTAAATAGCAATGGCGAGAGAGGACATCCCTGATGGCAGCCCCTACCCACACTGAAGCTATCCGAGCCTAATCCATTGGTAATCACAACTGCTTTGGGATCACTATACAGTGTTGAGACCCATTTGGTAAACACCTTTCTAACGCCAAACCTTTCCAATGTGTAAAACAAATATGACCATTCAACCCTGTCGAATTCCTTTTCCATGTCTAATGAGACTACTACTCCTGGTATCTTTCCCTGATGGCAGGCTTGAATCACATTCAAAACCCTTCTAACATTATTGGATGATCTACGGCCCTTAATAAACCCCGTCTGATCCTCCTTTATGATATGTGGCAATACCCTTTCTAGCCTCAACACTAACATTTTAGAGAGGATTTTAAAATCTACATTTAGCAAGGATATTGGTCTGTATGATGCACAATCTTCTGGGTCCTTTCCTTTTTTGAGGATAAGAGAGATATTCGCCTCTTTCAGCGAAGGCGGGAGACAGCCCTGACTGTATGAATAGTTATACATGTCCATAAGTGGACCAGCCAATATTCCTGTAAATTCTTTATAGAATTCAACTTGAAAGCCATCTGGGCTAGGTGCCTTACCGCTCTGAAGTTGCCTGATTTCGTCAAGTATTTCTTGGATTGTTAGGGGAACATTCAAGACCGATACCTGTTCTGGAATTAGGTCCGGAAAGGTCAGGTTTTTAAAAAATGGGCTTATGCTGGAAACGTCGATTCTCCTGCTCCTTGGATGCTGCCTGACCTGCTGCGCTTTTCCAGCAACACAGTTTTCAGCTCTGCATCCTCCTAGTCCTGTCTTTGCAATCCTGCGATTTATATAAATCAGAATAAAATTTTCTAAAGATTGCGTTAATCCTTTTATGATCATGAGTCAGAATACCTGTACTTTCCCTGATAGACGGGATAGTCTGAGGGGCCTTCTTTCTCTTTGTGAGAAATGTTAAGTATCTACCAGGTTTATCGCCAAATTCATATAACCTTTGTTTTGCAAATAATATTTCCCTCTTAGCCATTTGGGTAAGCATGATCTTTAGAGCTGTCATAAGGGCTGTAATCCTTTGTAATTTGATAATAGAAGGTCTATCAGCATATGCTGTTTCAGCTGCTTTTAAGTGAGCTTCGAGCAGACGCTGTTGTTCTCCCTTTAATTTTTTCTGGGTCGCTGAGTATGAGATGATCAAACCTCGCGCGTAAGCTTTGATGGTCTCCCACATCATTGATGGGTTGCTAACTGTACCTGAATTAATTTCTAAAAAACTTTTAAATTCTTGAGAGAAATACTTTACAAATTTACTATCTTTCATCAGGAAGGGATCCATACGCCAATGCCGGGGGGATGTCTCATTGTTCCTCGCCTTGATTTCCATATATACAGCAGTGTGATCAGAAATTGCTATACTGCCTATTTTACAGGATGATATGGAATTTTAAAAAATCGAGGGGGCAAAAAACATATCAATTCTGGTATGACATTTATGTGGATTGGAATAAAAAGAAAAATCTCTGCTTTGTAGATGAAGGCATCTCCATATATCTACTAATCCTAATTCTTTGTTCAAATCCACCAATTGTCTAGATCTGGGAGATGCTCCTGCAGTACTCTTGGGAATCCTATCTATTTCCGGATCCATAATACAATTAAAGTCTCCCCCTATAATTGTATGATGAGCACTGAGAGCCATCAATTTTGAGAAGGCTTCTGTTATAAATTTGAAAGGTTGTGCCGGGGGGCAATACAAATTTAAGATCCCATATTCCTCTCCATTTATAAGGGCTTTAATTAGAAGATATTGTCCAAATTCGCCTTTTATCTGATTTAGGATTTTGAAAGGGAAATTCTTCCGAATAAGAATAACAACTCCCCTGTTTTTTGAGCTGAAAGAAGAAAAAAGGCCTGATCAAATCCACCCTGTGGTAATTTCAAGTGTTCTTTATCCAATGTGTGTCTCCTGTAGGAGAGCTATATCAACCCTTTCTTTCTTGAGGGTTTGATAATATTTTCTTCCTTTTGACTGGTGAATTACTCCCCTTGACATTCCAGATGCACCACTTAACCGACTGATCAACCATAATCATTCGGGCAAGTCCGAGACCCCTCGGGAGGGGAAACCTTATCCAGAACATCCCGAGCATAGAGCATATAAAATTCACAAAAGTAAAGGCTCTTTAATACACTCACATCAATATAATAAAAAAACTATTTCTAAATTTAAAAAATATTAAAATGTATTTAAATGGAGATTTTCCCCCTTGTTCCCAGGGGGTATCACTTCCTTTCTGAAAGTCCATCGTATCCTCTCCAAACCAATGCCTCACCTTTGACCCAAGCGCTCCTCGATAGGATGAAGAAAATTCAAATATACTACAGAGCTAGAGTTAACAGTGAGCCCCCACCCCCCCACCCACACCAACACCTGGATATATTTGGTAATGTTAATACCATGTATAAACATATATAACTATAAAATTACAGCCTCAACAAGTAATAATTAAATATAATAATACAAAATAACAGGGGAAAACAACCCCGCTCCTAAAGATAGAAATAAAATAGGATAAGGTAACTACCTCTCCCCACCAACATTAACTAGACCCCCCGGCCTATATATATATTAAAAAAAAGGTGGAGAAAATCGTTAAGTAGAGAACAAATAAATAAATCCCTCTCCCCATCCCCCGGAGATAATATTAAACAGTAAGGTAAAAAAAGGGATTAATATAAAAAAAAGGAGTAAACCGGAGTGGGGGGAGAGCAAAACAACATCAATTTACTCTTACAATTTATCTAAGAGAGTCCAAAAATTCCTTGGTCTTTTCCGGCGATCCGAAGTTATACACTGACCCTTCATAGTTAAAGCGTAGCGACGCTGGGTAGTGCAAGGAGTACTGAATATTTAAGTCCCTTAAACACTTCTTCGCTTCATCAAACACCTTCCTCTTTCGGACCAGAGCTGGGGAAAAGTCCTGGAATAACATAATCTTGGATCCTTTATAAATCGTGGTTTGGGGATCTTTCCCAAGATTTCTGGAAGCTTCTAAGAGCATCTGCTTCTCCTTATATCTCTGCAGCAGGAACAGGACCAGGCAGGGGCGCTGGTTCGGGCTGGGCCTGCGTATTGCAATCCGGTAGGCCCATTCCACCCTTATCTGGCCTGATCCAGCCTCCAGATTTAAACGCTGTGGAAGCCACTGTTCGACAAATGCTGTAAGTTGGCCTTCCTCTTCCCGTTTGGGAAGGCCCAGCAAACGAATACTTTTTCAACGACCTTGATTCTCGAGGTCGTCAATGTGATTCTCTAAAATCCGAACTCGCTGTTCGAGAGTCCGGACCCGATCCATGGCCGATTCTGCAATGGTCTCGGAGGTCGCGCCCTTTAGCTCCACCCCTCCGACTTGGGCTCAATTTCCTTGATGTCTTGGTCATGCTTTTGTAGCGCGGCCGAGAGTGAGTCCCAACGGCTCCGGGACTCTTCGGTGAAGGCGTCGACCTTCGCATCGAGTTTAGAGATTATTTCCATGAGGCTCATCACTGTAGGTAAGTCCCTCGGGACGGCTGTGGACGCCTCTGCTGCAGCTGGAGAGGGTGGGGGAGGAGTTCCTGCCTGCTGAGAATTGCGGGCTCCCTTCCCTTTAGTCATTTTTACTGGAGATTAAATTTTTTAAATTCAGTACTAAGCAATAATTACATTAAGTAAAAACTATTTTAAATGATTTGGTGAGTGTGGTTGAGGCGGGTGACCCACTTTGCCCAAGTCTTCGGAGGAGCACTATAGACTCAGACTTGCTGGGTCGCCACCATCTTGGATCCCCAGGTACTTTATTGTTAATGTTTTTGTAATATAAGATTGGTATATTACCTTTTGTACTTCCATAGTTTTTTGTAAATAAAAACCTTTTTCAATTAAAAGTAACAGGGTGGTTAAAAAGGAGTTTGCACACTTGCCTTCACTGCTTGGCCCTTTGAGTATAGGAGTTGGGATGTTATGTAGAGGACAATGGTGAGGCCTCTTCTGGAATAATATGTCCAGTTGTGGTCACCCAGTTATAGAAAGGATATTATCAAGCTGGAGAGGGTTCAAAAGAGATCTACCAGGATAGAGCAGGGTATGGAAGATTTGAATTATAAAGAAAGGCTGGATAGTCTGGGACCTTTTTCACTGGAGCATAAGAGGTTGAGAACTGTCTTGATAAAAGTTTATAAAATAATGAAAGGTATAGATAGAGTTGATGGTAGTTGTCTTTTTCCTAAGATGGGGAATTTCAAGACCAGAGGCTACAATTTTAAGGTGAGAGGAAAGAGATTTTAAAAAGACATAAGAGGCATTTTGTTTTTACACACAGGGTGGTTTGCATGTGGAATGAACATTCTGAAGAAGTTGTGGATGCAGTTTCAATTACATTTCAAAGGTATTTGGATAGATATATGAAATAAAAGAGATATAAAAGAGACCTAAGGGGCAACTTTTTCACATAGAAGGTAGTACATGTATGGAATGAGCTGCCAGAGGATGTGGTGGAGGCTGGTACACTTGCAACATTTAAGAGGCATTTGGATGGGTATATGAATAGGAAGGGTTTGGAAGGATATGGACCGGGTGCTGGCAGGTGGGACTAGATTGGGTTGGGATATCTGGTCGGCATGGATGGGTTGGACCGAAGGGTCTGTTTCCATGCTGTACATCCCTATGACTCTAATAAAAAAGGTTTGGAGGGATATGGGTCAGGAGCAGGTAGGTGGGACTAGTTGAGTTTGGGATTATATTTGACATGGACTGGTTGGATCGAAGGTTCTGTTCCATGCTTTATGGCTCTATGTGCTGTGAGAAAGTTGCAAAGCAGCTTCAAAGGAATTTAGATAGAGTGAGAGAGAAAAAACATGGAAGATGGCATAATAATGTGGAAAATATGAGATTAATTTTGAAAGGACGAGCAGATATGCAGGATGTTACTGAAATGGTAAGATATTGGAACATAAGATGTAGAAAGGTACCTTGGTGTACCTGTCAATAGGTCGCCAAATGCTACCAAGTAGGTGCAGCAGGCAATTACAAAGCCTTTATCACAAGGGGATTTGAGTACAGAAGGAATTAAGTATTTCTTCAGTAGTACAGAACCTTGGGTAGACCACACTTGGACCATATTATGTGCAGTTCTGGACCCTTTTCCTTAATAAGGATTTTAGTGCCATTGAGCAGATGCAACAAATGTTCACCGGACTTGTTCCTTGTGAGGCTGCACTTACCTATGAAGGGAGATTGGAGAAACAGGACCTGTATTATCCAGACTTTTCAAATGTGAGAGGTGACCACATTGAAACCTACAAAATTTATAAGCTTTGATAAGGTAGATGCTGTAAGCTGTTTTGTTTGGTGAGTATAGATCCAGGGGGGACAATTTCAAAATGAAGGGAATTACTTAAGATAGAATTAAGGAAAAACTTCTGATTTACTCAGAGGATTGTAAATCTTTGGAATTCTCTGGTAGCTCAGTCATTGAATATGTTTGAAAATTGACAGATTTTTAAATGCTAATTAGAACGCCTTTTTAATCACCCTGTTTTTTTAATTGAAAAAGGTTTTTATTTTTTACAAAATTATAAAAATAAAAAAGGTGGTATAATAATATTATATTTCAAAAACATTAACAATAAATTACCTACTATTCTACTAAACAAACCAAAACTATCACAAAAGTACTGAAAAATCTTTCCACATTATAATTCAATAAATAATTGAACTTATCGAATTAGTTTAAATTAGCTTAACTTATACTAAACTAACCTAACAGCCTAGATTAAGTCAAACTAGATAAAATCAGCTTAAGTTAGCTTAACTGAAACAAAATTATATTAGATATGGGAATAATATGAGAAAGGACATTGAAGTGGATGATCAATCATAATCAAATAGAACAGTATAACAGGCTCAATGGGCTGCCTGGCCTATTCCTGTTTCTAATAATTGCTCCACCATTGGTAAGTGCCTCATCAGTTGCATATGTCTCAAGCTCTGGAACACTGGCTGAAATCTTCATTGTTGGTCAAAATCCTTATTTCTAACCCAGAACAGTCTAAAGAATGCACAGTTACTTACCTGTGATTTTTACGGATGCAGAAAATCCTTGTTGAAGCATGCCCCCTTTTTATGGCACTAGCTGACACATTCTAGTCCCTAGAGAGTTACGTACCATGGAACCTGTTTGGGAAGCTATGAAGAGAAGAATGGTAAGTGGATAAGAAGATAGGATGTGCCAGCATGATGGTTGTGTCAAATTGGATGGGTTGGGTCAGGAGCAAAGGAGTAATTGGCTTGAAGGCGGGGTGATGGAGTTAGTTGAGAGGTTATCGGGGGGGAGGTAAAATTGAGTTTCCAGAAGGTGCAGGGAGTCAATGAGGTGTCTGTTTAGTTGAAGTTGCTCAGGAGTTAGACATGTTTTTCCTCTAACACTCCCTGCCTAACTATCCAGGTAAGTGAGTCCAATCTGCATAAAGTCACTGGCCCAGATTTACTGATTAGGGTCAGGAATCCTATATGTGATCTTGATCAGTCAAAAACATATGTACAAATTGATCAGATCTGGCCTCAAATTTCCCAGACAGTAAAATATAAAATAGCAAAGACCAATCCAGGATTGATTGCAGTCAGTAGCTGTGTAGATCAGCATGGAAAATGTGCTCCCTTTTTCAACAAGAGCTATAAGCTGCAGTTTAAATGTTCTGCACCTTTGAGAGCTACTGTAGGTATGTAGATGTGGGGATGGATTGGCATATAGCTGAGAGAATAGGGTGCTATGTGGATGACAGGGTGGTAGATAAGTGAATGAGTGCTTCAGGGTAGGATGAGGGGGTCAGGTTGTGCAGGTTTCAGATGAAGGAGAAATACTTTTGAGGGAGTGGTCAGTAGTGAGTTGGAGATTCAGTTTAGTAGTTACCCAGCAACTAGAGCAAGTTTTCTTGAGTAGCTATTAAACTTAAATGACTCTGACTCTAAGGCAATTTTTCAAGATTCAAATAATTGCTCAAGGAAATTCCAATTTCCTGTGCAATTCCAGAATCAGATGTTTGGGATATCTGTCTGACCTCTACATGCAACTCCAGTCTGCTCTGCAGAAATGTCTGTCAGGACTTATGGACCATTGACTGGTAAATCAAAGTTGAAGATGTTTCAGAGAGTTCCAGGTGAAAGGTAATTGACCATTAATCAACATAGAACAGTACAGCACAGTACAGCCTTTCGGCCCTCGATGTTGTGCCAGCCTTTCATCCTACTCTAAGGTCAGACTAACCTACATACCTTTCATTGTACTATCTTCCGTGTGTCTATCCAAGACTCTCTTAAATGTCCCTAATGTATCTGACTCTACTACCACTGCCAGCATTTCATGCACCCACCACTCTCTGAGTAAAAAACGTGCCTCTGACATTTCCCCTAAACCTTCCTCCGATTACCTTAAAATTATGCCTCCTCGTGACAGACATTCCCACCATAGGAAAAGGTTTCTGGCTATTCACTCTACCTGTGCCTCTCAATATCTTATGCACCTCTAGCCAAGTCACCGCTCATCCTTCACTTCAATGAGAAAAGCCCTAGCTCCCTCAATCTTTCTTCATAAGACATGTTCTCCAGTCCAGGCAGCATCTTGGTAGATCTCCTCTGCACCGTTCCACATCTTTCCCATGATGAGGTGACCAGAACTGAACATAATATTCTAGGGCTCTATAGAGCTGCAGCATGACCTCACGGCTTTTTAACTCAATCACCTGCAAATGAAAGCCAACACATCATATGTTTTCTTAACAACCTTATCAACTTGGGTGGTAACTTTGAATGATCTATGGACATGGACCCCAAGATCCCACTGTTCCTCCACACTGCCAAGAGTCCTGCCTTTAACCCTGTATTCTGCATTCAAATTCAACCTTCCAAAGTGAATGACTTGACACTTTTCCAGGTTGAACTCCATCTGCCACTTATCAGCCCAGTTCTGCCACTTATCAGCCCAGTTCTGCATTCCGTTGCAACCTACCACAGTCCTCCACACTACCCACAGTTCCACCAAACTTCGTGTCATCGGGAAACTTACTAATGCACCCTTCCACTTCTTCATCCAAGTTATTTATAAAAATCACAAATAGCAGAAGTCCCAGAACCGATCCCTGTGGAACGTCACTGGTCACTGAACTCTAGGCTGAATACTTTCCTTCTACTACCACCCTCTGTCTTCTTTGGGCCAGCCAATTCTGTATCCAGACAGCCAGATTTCCCTGTATCCTAAGCCTCCTTACTTTCTGAATGAGCCTACCATGTACATCACATCCACTGCTCTACCTTCATCAGTGTGTTTTGTCACATCCTCAAAGATTTCAGTAAAATTTGGGAGACGTGATATGCCCCTCACAAAGCCACGCTGACTATCTCTAATCAAGCTATGGTTTTCCAAGTAATCATAAATCCTATCTCTCAGAATCATTTCCAATACTTTGCCCACCGCTGATGTAACACTGACTAGTTTGTAATTCCCAGGATTATCCTTTTTCCCTTTCTTGAACAAGAGAATAACTTTTGCCACCCTCCAATCATCTGGCACTACTCCAATGGACAGTGAGGATGCAAAGATCATAGCTAAAGGTTCAGCAATCTCTTCCCTTACTTCCTGTTGTAACCTAGGGTATATCCCTTATGGCTGAAAATGTGTTGCTGGTTAAAGCACAGCAGGTTAGGCAGCATCCAAGGAACAGGAAATTCGACGTTTCGGGCCAGAGCCCTTCATCAGGAAATTCCTGATTTCATCATTTCCTGATGAAGGGCTCTGGCCCGAAACGTCGAATTTCCTGTTCCTTGGATGCTGCCTAACCTGCTGTGCTTTAACCAGCAACACATTTTCAGCTCTGATCTCCAGCATCTGCAGACCTCACTTCTTACTCAAAGATATATCCCTTATGGCCCAGGGGATTTATCTATCGTTATGTTTTTTAAGAATTTACAGCACATCCTCCTTCCTAACATCAACCTGTTCTAGCTATCAGTCTGTTTCACGCTGTCCTTAGAAATGTTAAAGTCCCCTTCAGTAGTAAATACTGAAGCAAAGTATTCATTAAGGACCTGTGGTTAGCACATTGTGTTAGAACTGCTGCCTCACAGCGCCAGAGACTCGGGTTCATTTCCCGCCTCAAGCGACTGACTGCGTGGAGTTTGCACATTCTCCCCGTGCCTGCGTGGGTTTTCTCCCACAGTCCAAAAATGGGCAGGTTAGGTGAATTGGTCATTCTAAATTGCCTGTAGTGTTAGGTGAAGGGGTAAATGTGGGGGAGTGGGTCTGGGTGGGTTGCAGGTCCGTGTGGACTTGTTGGGCTGAAGGGCCTGTTTCCACACTCTATCAAATCTGAATCTAACCCTTCCCTACTTTCTCTGACTCCAGGCGGCAAGTTCCCTCCACTATCCTTAATCAGTCCGACCCTCATTCTGGTCATCCTCTTGTTCCTCACAAAATGCCTTAGCATTTTCCTTAATCCTACCCGCTAAGGCTTTTTCATGCCCCCTTCTAGCCCTCCTAAGTCCATTGTTCAGTTCCTTTCTGGCTACTTTATAACCCTCTAAAGCCTTGTCTGAAATTGCCTCCTCAACCTTAAGTTACCTTTTTCCTCTTGACTAGATGTTCCACATCTGTTGTCACCCACGGTTCTTTCAATCTACCATCACTTCCTTGCCTCAGTGGGACAAACCTGTCCAGCTCTGTCAGCAAGTCTTCCTAAACAATCTCCACATTTCTGTCATGCTTTCCCCTGAGAACATCTGTTCCCAATTTAGGCACTCAAGTTCCTGCTTAATAGCATTGTAATTCCCCCTCCCTCAATTAAATACTTTCCCATACCTTCTGCTCCTATCTCTCTCCATGAGTATAGTAAAGGTCAGTAAAGAGTTGTGATCACTAGCACTGAAAATGCTCTCCCACCAAGAGATCTGACACACCTGGCATGGTTTGTTGCCGAGCACAAATCCAATATGGCCTCCCCTCTAGTCGGCCTCTCTACATAATGCATCAGGAACCCTTCCTGGACACACCTGGCGAAAACTGCAGCAACCAAAATATTTGAACTAAACAGGTTCCAATTAATATTAGGGAAGTTAAAGTCACCTATGACAATAACCTTTCCAAAATCTGCCTTCCAATCTGCTCCTTTGTGTCTCTGTTGCTATTAAAGGACCTATAGAAAATTCCCAATAAAGTGGCTGCTCCTTTCCTGTTTCTAATTTCCACCCATACTGACTCTGTAGACAAACCCTCCTCGACGATGTTCCTTTCTGCAGCTGTGATACTATCCCTGATTAGCAATGCCACTCCTCCACCTCTTTTACCTACTCCCCAACACCATTCTTTTTGAAACATCTAAACCCTGGAGTTTCCAACAACCATTGATATCCAAGTCTCTGTCATGGCCACAACATCATAGTACCAAGTATTGATCTATGCCCTGACTTCATTTCCCTTATTCCTGATACTTGTTGCATTAAAATAGACACACTTCAATCCATCATACTGACTGCATCTTTGCCCTATCAAGGGCCCATCCCTCCTCACAGACTCTCTGCATGTTGTGTCTGGCTGCTCACTATCTACTCCATCATCTGATTCGCAGCCCAGGTTCCCAATCCTTGCCAATCTAGTTTAAACCTTCCTGAAGAGCTCTAGCAAACCTCCCAATCAGGATATTAGTGCCCCTCCAGTTCAGGTGCAACTTGTCCTTCTCGTACAGGTCCCACCTTCCCTAAAAGGTATTTCAATGATCCATGTATCTGAAGCGCTCTGTCCTAATGGTTTAATCGTTCTGGGCAGTTCCTATGGTTTAAGCTTTCTAGGCAGTTCTTATGGTCATTGTGTCAGGTCTCCAACTGAATCAATTTGGAACGAGTTTTCTAGCGAAAAGGAAATTGAGTGGTCAGTCGGACTTTAAATGTCTGAGTCAGAGGAAGGGAAAGTCAAAACGACAGTGAATGTGAAGTTAAATAGAAAGATAATTAGTAGGACAGCATGTGTGCAGGTGGGTTTAAGCTCGAGGCAGACTAGGAATGCAGCAAAAGGGAAGGATAACTTCGGATATCTTATGATTTCCAATATTTTTAATAATGATAAAAAAGTTAGCATTAAGGCACTTTACCTGAATGCTCGTAGTATTCGTAATAAAGTAGATGAATTAACAGCACAAATCATTGTGAATGATTATGATGTGGTAGGCATCACAGAGATGTAGTTGCAGGGGGTTAAGGACTGGCAGTTAAACATCCAAGGATTTGCAACTTATCGAAATGACAGGGAGGTGGGCAGAGGGTGCAGGGTTGCCTCGTTAGTTAAGAATAAAATTAAATCTGTGGCACTGAATGACATAAGTTCAGAAGATGTGGAGTCTGTGTGGGTGGAAATGAGGAACCACAAAGGCAAAAAAAGCCATAATGGGAGTTATGTTCAGACCTCCTAACAGTGGTCAGGATCAGAGCGCAAGATGTACCGGGAAATAGATAGGGCATGTCAGAAAGGCCAGGTCACAGTGATCATGGGGGACTTCAACATGCAGGTGGACTGGGTGAATAATAATTCCATGAACAAAGGGAATTCATGGAATGTTTACAGGATTGCTTTTTGGAACAGCTTGTGATGGAGCCCACAAGGGAGCAGGGTATTCTGGACTTACTGCAATGTAATGAGCCAGACTTTATAAAAGATTTTAAAGTAACGGAACACTTAGGAAGCAGCGATCATAATATGGAAGAGTTCAGTCTGCAGTTTGAAAGAGAGAAGGCAAAATCGGATGTAATGGTGTTCCATGTAAATAAAGGCAATTCCAGGGGCATGGGAGAGGAACTGATGAAAATCGACTGGAAGCAGAGCCTAGCGGGGAAGACGGTAGAGCAACAGTGGCAGGCATTTCTAGGTGTCATTGAGGACACAGTGCAGAGTATCTGGGAAGTGGGGAGGGTAGGATTAAACAGCCATGGCTCACAAAGGAAGTCAGGAAATGTATCAAAGAAAAAGAGAGAGTCTATAAAGTGGCCAAGAGCACTGGGAAATCAGAAGATAAAAGCAAACAGAGGATAACAAAGAGAGAAATAAGGAAAGAGAGGACCAAATATGAAGGTAGCCTAGCCAGTAATATTAGAAATGATAGTAAATGTTTCTTTCAATACATAGAAACAAACGAGAGGCTAAAGTAGACATTGGGCCACTCCAAATTGATGCAGGAAGGCTAGTGATGGGAGATAAGGAAATAGCCAAAGAACGTAACAGATACTTTGTGTCTTCACAGTGGAAGGCATGAGTTATATCTCAACAATTAAAGAGAGTCGGGGGCAGAGTTGAGTATGGTCGCCATTAAAAAGAGAAAATGCTAGAAAGCCATAAGGTCTAAAAATTGATAAATCTCCTGGCCCCGATGGGCTACATCCCAGAGTTCTGAGGGACGTGGCTGAGGAAAAAGCGGAGGCATTGGTTGTGATCTTTCAAAAATCACTGCAGTCAGGGAAAGTCCCGGATGAGTGGAAAATTGCTGTTGTAACCCCCTTGTTCACGAAAGGATCAAGACAAAAGATGGAAAATTATAGGCCAATTAGCCTAACCTTGGTTGTTGGTAAAATTCTAAAATCCATCATTAAGGATGAGATTTCCAAACTCTAGGAAGAGCAGGGTTGGATTAGAACAAGTCAGCATGTATTTACTAAGGGGAGCTCACACCTGGTAGACCTTTTAGAAATCTTTGAAGGGGTAACAAGTAGGTTAAACCAGGGAAACTGAGTGGATGTTATCTATCAAAAGGCCTTTGATAAGGTGCCTTATGGGCGGCTGCTGAGCAAGGTGAGGGTCCATGGTGTTCGAGGTGAGCTACTGGCATGGATTGAGGATTGGCTGTCTGACAGAAGGCAGAGTGTTGCGATATAAGGTTCTTTTTCAGAATGGCAGCTGGTGACAAGTGGTGTCCTGTACGGGTCAGTGTTGAGGCTGCAGCTGTTCCCTTTATACAATATATTAATGATCTGGATGAAGGGAATGGGGACATTCTGGCCAATGATACGAAGTTAGGTGGACAGGCGGTAGTACTGAGGAGGTAGAGAGGCTGTAGAAAGATTTAGACAGTTTAGGAGAGCGGTCGAGGAAATGGTTGATGAAATTCAATGTGAGCAAATGCAAGGTCTTGCACTTTAGAAAAAAGAATACAGGCATGGACTATTTTCTAAATGGTGTGAAAATTCATAAAGCCAAAGTACAAATGGATCTGGGAGTGCTAGTCAAGGATTCTATGAAGATTAACTAGCAAGTTGAGTCCATGATTAAGAAAGCAAATGCAATGTTGTCATTTATTGGATTAGATTAGATTAGATTCCCTACAATGTGGAAACAGGCCTTTCGGCCCAACAAGTCCACACCAACCCTCCGAAGAGCAACCCATCCCCTCTGACTAATGCATCTAACACTATGGACAATTTAGCATGGCCAATTCACCTGGCCTGCACAACTTTGGACTGTGGGAGGAAACCGGAGCACCCGGAGGAAACCCACGCAGACATGGGGAGAATGTGTAAACTCCACACAGTCACCTGAGGATGGAATTGAACCTGTGAGGCAGCAGTGCTAACCACTGAGCCATTGTGCTGCCCCATCTCAAGAGGGTTGGAATATAAAAGCAGCGATGTGCTTCTGAGACTTTATAAGGCTCTAGTTAGGTCCCATTTAGAATACTGTACCCAATTTTGGGCCCCACACCTCAGGAAGGACATGCTCGCACTGGAGTGTGTCCAGCAGAGATTCTCATGGAAGATCCCTGGAATGGTAGGCCTAACATACAATGAACAGCTGAGGATTCCTTGGATTGTATTCATTCGAGTTTAGAAGGTTGAGAGCAGATTTAATAAAAACTTACAAGATAATGCATAACTTAGAAAGGGTGAACTCTGGGAAATTGCTTCCATTAGGCGGAGATTCCAGAACTCGTGGGCACAGCCTTAGAATTAGAGGGGGTCAGTTTAGAACAGAAATGAGTAGACATTCCAGAGCATGTGGAATTCATTGCCACAAGCACAGTGGAAACTAGGACATTAACTGTTGATAACTTCTTGATCTCTTAAGGAATTAAGGGCTAGGGGGAGAGTGCGGGTAAGTGGAGTTGAAATGCCCATCAGCCATGATTAAATGGCGGCATGGACTCGATGGGCCAAATGGCCTTACTTGCACTCCTATGTCTTATGGTCTTAAGGTCTAAGGAACTCTATAGGGTCCCATTGTATATCATTAAGGGATGCGTCAGACCATCCAGAGATTGGACAATCTGGGCCAGGTCATTGTAGTTCATTCTTTAACTTTAACCTGACCCCCTTCAATATCACTACCTTTCCAGTTGGACATTCTTCATTGAACTTAATAACTGATATAAATTAAAAATTGTAAACAGACTAGATAGACTGGGATTGTTTTCCTTAGAGTGGAGAAGGCTGAAGGGAGACCTGATTGAGGTGTACAAAGTTCTGTGGGACATAGGCAGGGAAGGTAGAGAGAAACCCTGCCCTTAGGGAGGTCAATAATCAGTAGTACAGTTTTAAGGTTAGGAGCTGGGGCTTTAGAGGGAATTTGAGGGAAAAAAATTCATGTCGAGGGTGATGGGTGCCTGAAACCCACTATCTAAAAGCAGCGCTCCGAAAGCTAGTGCTTCCAAACAAATCTGTTGGACTATAACTGGGTGTTATGTGATTTTTACCTTTGTACACCCCAGTCCAACACCGGCACCTACAAATCATGACCTAAAAGGCTTGTAGAGATGGAACACTCAAACATACAGAAACTATTTAGATGAGCACTTGAAACTCCATAGTATTCAAACCTAAAAGCTAAGCCTTAGAAAATAGGAACAGAAAATGGGTTGTTTGATGACTGGCAAAGACAAGGTAGGCCAAAGGGTGTCTTTCCATGCTGTTAAAACTCTATGATTCTCTGGTAAATAGCATTTTCTGACATTCCGTATGGAAAATAAAGAACATGAAAGCATGGGAAGTGTTAAAGTATGAAGACCACTGGAATCTGTGTTCTGTGGAAGGCAGGATGGGATAACCATAGTGGAATATTCTTACAGCAATTAGCAGACTAAGGTTAAGGCTGAAATGTCACTATGGCGAGATGAGATAACACAAGTAATAAAGCAAGTTACTCTGTTATTACGACAGGATTGAGACTGTAAATATTTGGGACATGACATTAAAATATCTAATTAATGGTAGAGTCGGCTTGAGACAGGAGACTATTGTACTAGATGGAATAGCTAAATATCTATCATGATAGGTTAGTCTACAATGAAAGATCACTGTAGCAGAAGTGATAATAAAGATCTAATCATGACATTAGGAAAATATCAAGTAGGGTCTAGAATGAAAGACCATTATGGCAGAGTTAGCAATAAATATCTAACCGTGACATTAGAATAACATTAAGTAGAATGTACAGCTAAAGAGATAATGGGAACTAACATCACTGGTTTATTGTGTAGCTAGAGTGAGAGACTTTGATTAATATAGTTGGACATGCTGATAAGATAATAGAAACATGATAAAAAAAATAAAAATCTACAGACTCTGAGATTCATGGGCATCCGATAATCTGCTTTCTCATGTCACGGTTTTTTGTTTGCAAATAAAAGACCTACATCTTGAAGAACTTTCTGCATCTCCTGGTGATTCTCTATTTTGTACACAACATCAGGTGCCTCACTATGGTATTGCCTCTTACTGCTTTCATTTTCTACTTTCTTAATTCTTATGTTCTGCCTCGTAGCCTTGAATTCAATCAGTAACTGTTGTGTGCAACATGAATAAAATAGAGAGAATGCAGGTGAAACTCAGCAGGAAAGAATTTAATTGAATTGAATTTATTGTCACGTATACCGAGGCACAGTGAAAAGCTTTGTATTGTGAGCAATACAGGCAGATCACAGAGCTAAGTAGCACAGATAAGTAAATAATAGGTAAACAGCAGCAAAAATGAAAACACAGGTACAGGCAAACATTAAGAGTTTATGAGTCCATTCAGTATTCTAATAACAGTAGGGTAGAAACTGTTTCGAAACTGGCTGGTGCATATGTTCAGCCTTCTGTACCTTCTCCCCAGTGCTAGAAGTTGTAGAAAAACATTGCCAGGGTGAGATGGATCTTTGAGAATGTTGGTGGCCTTTCCTTGACAGCGGGCCTGGTAGATGGATTCTATAGATGGGAGGTTAGCTTTTGTTATTGTCCGGGCTGAGTTCACCACTCTCTGTAACCGTTTCCGGTCTTGAATGGTACAGTTGCCATACCAGGCAATGATACATCAGGATAGAATGCCCTCGATGGTGCACCTATAAAAGTTGGCAAAGGTATTCACCACCATGCATTGAGAGCTACGTTATTCTCGGTGCACTATTTTTCCAGGTATTCCACCTCCTGTCAGCAGTCTGTTTCGTTGCCATCTGAGATTCGACCGACTATGGTGGTGTCATCAGCGAACTTGTAAATGACATTAGTCTGATTTTTGGCGACACAATCATGGGTATCTGGTGAGTACAGTAGGGGGCTGAGTACGCACCCTGGGGGTCTCCAGTGTTGAATGTTACTGAGGATAAAATATTGTCCCCGATCTTCCTTAATTGTGGCCTATGAGGCAGGAAACTGAGGATCCAGTTGCAGAGAGTGGAGCTTAGTCCGAGATCACTAAGTTCAGTAATCAGTCTTGAGGGGCTAATAGTGTTGAAGGCTGAACTGCAGTCAATGAGTAGGATTCTTACATAGTTGTTCTTGGGGTCAAGATGTTCTAGGGAGGAGTGAAGGGCAAGTGTTATGGCAACTGCCATGAATCTGTTGATCCAATACGCAAATTGATGTGGGTCGAGAGTAGTGGGGAGGCTAGAGTTGATTAATGCCCTGATCAGTTTTTCAAAGCACTTCATGACCACCGAATTGAGGACCACTGGGCTGTAGTCATTGAGAAATGCTGCATGAGCCGTCTTAGGCACAGGGATGATGTTGGCCCTCTTGAAACAGGCAGGGACAGTGACCTGCTGCAGGGAGAGGTTGAAGATGTCAGAGAAGACCTGTGCCAGGTGATCTGCGCATGCTCTGAGTGCACGACTTGGTACCCTGTCTGGTCCCATCGCTTTCCTTGGATTCACACAAAGGAAAACTGATCTGACCTCTGATGCAAAGACTGTTGGGATAGGTTCATGAGGACTTGACAGAATAGGTGTTATCTCTCCGCCAAACCTCTGCTCGAAGCCAGCACAGAAGGCATGATCTCGGAGGGATGGGTCATTGTCTGCTATCTTGCACTGTCTCTTTTTAGAACCTGTGATGTCATTCAGTCCTTGACATAGTCGCCGGGTGTCTGTCTGGGTCTCTAGTTTGGACTGGTATTGGTCCTTGGCTGTCTTAATGGCTCTGCAAAGGTCATACTTGGATTCCTTATATTTGAGTGAGTCTCCTGATCTGAAGTCCTCATGCCTGTTTTTTAGCAGGTTCCATATGTCCTGATTCATCAGAGTTTCCTGTTGAGGAACACCCAGGTTGACTTTCTCGGTGTGCAGTCCTCCACACACTTGCTGATAAAGTCTGTAACGGTGGTGGCGTACTCATCAAAGGTACCTGAGGACTGTCTGAACATGACCTAATCAGCCGATTCCAGACAGCATCGGAGTTGATCCTCTGCCTCCCCGACCAGCAGTGGACCTGTATCCACGAGGGGGGAGGGGGGGGGGTCTCCTACTTGAGCTTTTGCCTGTAAGCCCGGAGAAGAAACACGGCATTGTGGTTGGAGTTCCTGAAATGAGGCAGGGGATGTAGCGGTGGGCATCTTTCGCAGTGGTGTGGCAGTAGTCTAAAATGTTTGGGCACAGTTAGGCTTTTGGAGTCTGATGAGTTTAGAAGTGAGAGGCTGAAAAGCTGTGTGTTTCCATTCTTGTTGACTGGGAGAGAGAGGGTTGGCGCGAGTGGAACACACTGTGAGGATGCTCAGAACAAAAGACAGAGGGAGGTAAAAGTGATAGATATTTATAACAGGTGTAAATGACCAGGGAGAATGGGTCCAGTGAAGCCAGCGACATTGGGACGGGATAAGGAGATGTACAATCAGAATGGAGGATAGATGTCATGCTGACTTTGCTTTTCTTATACAAGTTCCTTTTCCTGAAATCTGTCCGCTTTGTCAACGCCTTCTTTTGTCGTCATATGCTAAAAATGTTTATTTTTTAATTTATATATATATACACACATAAAGACACGCCAGCTCTAAGCTTATTGTTACCTGTCTGACTTTCTGGGGATCGACTCCTGTGTTTCGGGGATAAACTTTCAGCCAATCGGAAACGGGAGCAAAATCGAAAGTTCGCTTTCGTCTGCCGAGACCGGAAAAAGCTCAGCGGGAAAAAAGGTTGCCTTGAGGAGACGGACTTTGCCGTGCAGTGTGCTGACAAAGAAGGATGGAGGCGGCAGGTAAACCTAACTGGCGTAGAAACGGTATTCGGCCTCGGCTTTCTCCCAGCCGAGCCCCGTGCACGGATCCCACTGACACTGACCGATCTGTTCACGGGGAGCTGACGGAGGGAGAACATTCCTGGGCAGCTTATTGAGTAACATGAGTGTTATTCCAGGTTTCCTGGCCAGCCCTGCAATCCAGGTAGATTTGTGCACGGGCTTCCCCTGAGTATTTGCACTGCCGTGTATATTTTTTTTACAAAACCCGGAGGTGTCTGTATGAATCTAACCAAAGTGACTGCTTTTACTGATCAGGCTAACGCGCCCCCAATAAATCCAGCAGAGTCTGCAACAGGAAGTGGCAGTTAGTCCAGTTAACTCAACGTCAATTTACGCCCAGAAAGCGAAATAACGATAAATATATATTAATAAATAAAACAGAAAGAAATGCGGATGCTGAAAATCAGAGGAAGGGTCACTGGACCCGACACGTTAACTCTGATTTCTCTGCACGGATGGTGCCAGACCTGCTGAGCTTCACCAGCAACTTCTGTTTTTGTTTGTACATTAATTAGAGAGAGATAAACGATCTTTTAAACCTTCACAAATTATGAAAGAATGAGTCTTGTAGACATGACCCTTACTGTAACAGCGCATAACCAGGGAGGTTGGAGTGCAGTATGTTGGATAACTCTCATCAATATCCTTTATAACCTGAACATGACTTTCCAATATACGAAAGGTGAAGTTTGAAAGTGTGGGCGGCAAGGTGGCACACTGGTTAGCCAGTGAGGATCCAGGTTTGATTCCAGCCTCACCCAAACTCCTGTGTGGAGTTTGCGCCATCTATCTCCCCATGCTTCCTCCCACAATCCAAAGATACGCACGTTCTGTGGATTGGCCATGCTAAGTTGCCCATAATATGCAGGTGAATTAGCCATGGGGAAAGCAGGGTTACAGGTAAAAGGGACAGAAGAGTGGGTCCGGGTGGGATACTCTTGGGAGGTTTGGTGTGGTCTTGATGGGCCGAATGACCTGCTTTCACACTAGGGATTCTGTGAAAGTTACATGGGATTTGCGGTGAGCTGCTAGCATGGATACAGAACGGGCTCAGTCATAGAGGACAGAGAGTGGCGATCAAAGGGTGATTTTCTGACTGGAGATCTGTGACCAGTGGTGTTTGGCAGGGATCAGTGCTGGGACCTCTGTTATAATTATATATAAAATGATTTGGAGAATAATGACACAAGGATTGGGGGAACTGTGGATAGTGAGGATGATTGCCAGTGGATACAACAGTACATAGATAGGCTGGAGACTTGGATGGAGAAATGGCAGTTTATCTGGAGTTTAATCTGGATAAATGCAAGATGATGCATTTTGGAAGATCTAATGGAGGATAGCCGTATACAGTAAATGGCAGAATCCTTAGCAGCATCAACATACAAAGGGATCTAGGAATGCAGGTCCGCACTTCCCTGAAGGTGGCAACACAAGTAAATAAGGTGGTCAAGAAGGCATATTGGCATGCCTAGGGCACGGATTATAAAAAGTTGGGGGCAAGTCATGTTGCAGCTGTATAGAACTTTAGTTGGACCGCATTTGGAATATTGTGTATGGTTCTGGTCACCAAACTACCAGAAGCATGTGAAGAATTTGGAGAGATTATGGAAATGATCTACCAGGATGTTGCCTGGTTTAATGCTTATTGGCTGTGAGGAGAGATTTGACAAACTTTGTTTTTACTTGAACGTCAAAGGATGAGAGGCAACTTAATAGAAATTTACAAAATTATGAGAGGCATGGATAGGTGGAGTCTTTTTCTCAGGGTAGAAATTTCACTTACTAAGGGACTTAGATGTAAAGTAAAAGGGGTTACATTTAAAGGAGATGTGTGAGGAAAGTATTTTACATAGAGATAGGTAAGTGCCTGATGTGGGCTGGGAAGCCCGGAGCAGGATTCGAACGGTAACGTGTGGTAGGTGAAGGAAAGTTTGGACTCTTTTTAAGTTATATTTCCTTTATTTCATTCTAAGCTAATGTGAATGGTACTTATATACAGCGACGGTACACACTTTTCATTGTATTTTATATTGAATACACATGACAATAAAGTTCTCCAACGTGGAATGTGCTTCCAGAGGAGGTGATGGACGTGGATACAATAGCAACATTTAAGAGGCATCTTGACAGATACATGAATAGGCAGGGAATAGAGGAACACTAACTGCAAAGAGGCAAGAGGTTGTTAGTTTAGGAAGGTATCTTGTATTAACACAGTCTGTTCCTGTGCTGTACTGTTCTTGTTCTTTGTACCTTAATGATCTAGGCATGAAGATAGGTGGCATTATCAGAAGTTTCACAGATCATATGATAATTAGTTTAGTAAGTATAAAGGCAGAAGGCGTTAGACTATAGGACATCATAGATAGGCAAATGGAATTTAATCCTGATAAGTATGCATTTTAAAGGAACTAACAAAGAGTACACAGTGAATGGTGGTACCCTAAGAAGTACAGAGAACAGGTTGACTTTGGGTGCATGTCCATTGATCCTGAATGCAACAAGTTAGGTAGATAAAATGGTAAAGAAGGTGTCTGGGATACTTTCCTTTATTGGTCAAGACATTGAAGAAAAGTAAAGTAGCTTATGATGGAACCATTGATAACATTAGTTAAACCAGAGCTTTGTGCAGTTCTAGTTAACACTCTGTAGGAAGAACATAGAGAGGGTGCAGAGGAAATTCATCACCATGTTGTCCAAGCTGAAACAGTTCAGCTGTACAGGGAGACGAGAAAGACTGAGCTTCTTTCCCTTAGAGCAGGCAGGCTGAGGGGGGGATCTGATTAAGATGTACACTATGGTGAAGGTAATGGATAGTGTAAAGAGGAAGTAATGTTTCCCTTTAACAGAGGGGCCAGTTACTATGAATCACAGTTTTCAGGTAAGGAGCAGGAGGTTTAGAGTAAACTTGAGGAACAAATTTTTCACCCAAAGTCTGGAACTCACTGTTGCAAAGGGTTGTAGAGGTGAGCACCTTCAAGGCATTTAAGAAGCATTTATCTGAACACTTAAAATGCCACAGCATAAGAGGTACAGGAAAAGGGGGTTAGAATAGTTGGATGTTTGATCACTGGTGTGGCCGTGATGGGCCAAAAGGCTTTTTTCCATGCTATAAAACCTTTATGACTCAAGCAAAGCACAGCAGTGTCGCAGGCTGTGCATGCCCCGTACAAGATTACTTTTACAGCTGAAGGACACATCTATGTAGAAGGAACAAACCAGATATGGAGTGGAATTGCATAAGAAATGAAGACAGCAAAACCAAGTCTGGCTGTGTAAAGGGGTAGTTCTATTCACAGAAGACCCTAGATCACTGGGAGTATCCTTGTGTCACTCCGCTGAGAGATCAGTGGAAGAGCATTTATACCAGTAAGAGTTGCTAGTAGCAGACTCTGGGCAGTTACGCTCAGGAGAAGCCTAATAAACTATTTGGTGCGGTTAAGGTCCAGAACAAACTGTCTGGTGTAGAGAAGATGGTGAGGATGCTGGCTTGTATGAGAAAGGTAACCATTTTAAGAGATTGTGTTTCACTCAGAGTGGCTAAAGAGCTAGGAATGCCTGAGTTGGTGCTAGAAAGCAGCCTTGCCTCAGGTGAACATAGTCTCAGGAGAAGCGATTATTGAACCACTGAGAGTTGAGCAGACATTGAGGCTGTTGGAGTTGGAGCAGTCTTGGGAGAATTTCAGAGTCCGTCTGGATCTTCAGAAATACAGAGTTGAAATCGTTTAGTGAGAAAACCAAGTCTTAACAAGATTTTGTGACAGGCAATGATAAGTCATTAATATGTGGGATCTATCATGAACACAGCTGCCATTCAATGAGCAGTGTGTTATGTTTGGCCACAAGTTTCCCTATAATGTACATTTACTTTGTTATGTCTGAATATTATAGTACAGAATAGATATTGTAGATCGTTTATCTTTTGACGTTGTAGAGGAACACTTATTTTCCTTGTGTTTAAAATTGTGGAATATTTTTGTTTTATTCCCTTAGAATGTCAAAGACTTGGATTCATATCATGAGTACCTTCAAAGCACCTGTCCATAAGGCACAAGTCAGGAGTGTGATGGCATATTCTCCACTGCCTGGATGAGTGCGGTGCCAATAAAACTCAAAAGCTTGACACTCCCAGGAAAGGCCAGCTTGCTTGAATGGCATCCCATCTTTCATCTTCAACATTACTGACACTGTGCATTGCCTACAAGATAGATTGCAGCAACTTGGACAGCATTGACCTCCCACTAGAAGGCTAAAGTCAGCAGATATATTGGAGTAGCACCATCTATAAGCTGAACTTCACACTACAAAGAATCCTGATTTTGAAATCTATTGCCATTCTTTCACTGACATTAGTTCAACGTCCTCAAGCTCCCTCCCTAACAGCAATGTGGGTGTAACTAATCCCATGGCTGCAGTGGTTTAAGAAGACAGCTTGTCACAGCCTTCTCAAGGGCAGTTTAGGATGGGGAACAAAGAAACTAGCAGCACCCATATCCCATGGACAAGTAAAATACTAGTCCCTAGGATTTCAAACTTTGTCCATTTTAAACTAGTCCCTTACCAGATTATACTCTGAATCATAACAAGTCGGAAAGTGATGGCACCTGCTGCTGACCTCATATTAAGTTGTCTACAATGATCTAGTAGTCTCTGTGCTCCAGATTCCCCTTTTCTCGGTGTTAAGATGGATCCTGAGTCAGGTCAGGGGAATCTCCAGCCATCCAGCAACAATAATGATATCAAGCAGTAAGCTGCCAATCTAATTGCAGCATTCCCACAGACAGCAAACCAGGAAATAAAATACGCTGGTTATTCTTTACTTGTAGAAATTCTACACAGAACAAAGTAAAGTTTAGGATGTGCACATTAGAAGCTGAAATATTATTTTTAAAAGTTTAAAAAGCAGTTAAGACTGAGATAAGGAAGAATTTCTTTACTTGGAAGATAGTGAATGTTGGGAATTCTCTACCTCAGAGGGCTGTGGAGGCATTATTTTTGAGCATGTTCAAAGCAGAAATTTCTGGAGAGGGATGATACCAAGTGATATGGAGATAGTATGGGAAGGTGGTATTGAGGCAGGTAGTCAGCCAACATCTCATTATATGGAGAAGCTTGATTGGCTGGATGGCCAACTCGTGTTCCTGTGTTCCTTTATTTTATTAATTTAAAAAGTTGATCTTGCACAAAAACATGAAATTAATTTTCTGAGATAAAGTTACTCAGATGAAGTTCTGACTAGGTATGTAATTAAAATCCCAGTTATGTCTTATTAGCAAGGCATAACTTTCCCAGAGATTTTTGCAATGATATTATAATGTAAAAGCAGGAAGTTTAATCAGTTCAGTAATTTCACAAGTTTACAATCTGGAGGGAATTTACATCCTGTAGAGAAAAAGGAACTAATGACAGCAGCATCTGAATTTTTGGGTCTAAACATATTAGAAATTTCTGTCAACTTCACAGGATACTGCCAGTAAATGCTGACTATTTCGCCATCATTCCAGTTGTGAAATATGTTTGCACGTGCACATGGAAGACCAGCTTATAATGACTTGTCTCATGTACTTATTTATTAATAGAAAAAGACAGAGCATATCTAGAAATGTAGAGCTAAAGCAGTCCTGAATGAAGGAGCATAATCAAGCCAAGGGATATGTGAGCAGGGCTAAGCTACACTGCATAAGCAGAATCAAAGGTAGTGCCACACAAAGAGTCCAAAAAGAACAGAAGAAGCTGATTATAAAGTGAGTGTTAGATGAATGATGCTTTTCCCCTTTACAACGTCCATTTGTCTAATTAGCATTGTAGATAAACCATTGATAATATTGCATTATCTGTACACTTTATCTTTGGATTAGCACAGTTGATAATATTCTACACACTTGTCATGTGCAATACTTCCTTACAACTGCTCTGTTCACTGACTCTGCGTCATGGGATTTTACAAGTTCTTCATTCACTGATGCAGAACAATATCACACATCACCGTCATTTCTTCCTATACAGTAAGCAACACTTTAATAATATTCCATACGTTAACCTGCACATCTATATCTAACTCACCTGGATTGAAGTTAACTATAAGTAGAAAAACAAAAACCATCAAAGTTTATTGTCTTTCTTTCAGACGAGAGACTGAAGCGCCTCAGAACAGATTTAGTGAATGGACTCACCAAGGGAGTCATTGATGATCTGGTGGATGAAATGCAAGTGGCGAGTGTAATCAATACGTCGGAATCAGAAGAAATTCTCCAAGCACAAACAACAACAAAAAACAAGGCTCGATGTCTCATAGACACCATTTCAAGAAAGGGACCCAGAGCCAGTGAAAAATTTATTGGCAGTCTGAACAAAGCAGACAGAGAGTTGTGTTCAGAACTGAGCCTTTGTCTGGTAAAAAGTAAGTGACAGAATATGGGAGTGATGAATAAATATGACCAACACATTCAGAGTAGGAATAAAATTTAGAAGTGGGAGAAATTATTCAAACTTCAGCCACTAAACAAGAGAAACTGTGCTCATATACTAACCAGGGGGCCTGTGTGTTCAGGTGCTAACAGTCTCCAAACTAGGTTGGGGGCTGGAATTGCTCACACATTAACCATCTCTAACCATGAGACTGTGTGCTCAGATACTAATAATCTACAAACTAGAGGGGGCGTACTCAGAAGCTAACAAACTCCAAACTGGGAGCATGTGTGCTCAGATACTAACAGTCTCCAAACAGCCTGGTTTATATTCACATAGTAACAATCCCCAAATAAGGAATACTTTCACTGACAATTGGGAATTGTACAAAACTTTGATAATTACAACTAATAGCAAGATCGAATAAAACAGAACAGAGATTGAAACACAAAAATTACTGGGAATGTGCAGCAGGTCTGACAGTATCTGTGAAGCTAATATTTAATATCAGTGATTCTTTGATAACGTGAAATATTGAGCAAATTTATTCCAGCTGGAGAGAGGTGGGGTCTTACTTGCTGAATTGGGAGCCAAGACAGGACAAGAGGTAATATAGACTTAATGATACAATTCCTAAAAAGGATGCAGGACCAGAGGCACCAGGAGTGTATGTACGTTGATCTTTAAAGATGGCAAGATGTAGTGAAAGATTGGTTAGCAAAGTATTTGGGATTTTGGGCCTAGTACAGTAGAGCCATTCAGTACCAAAGAATGGCAGTTACACTGAACCTTTATAAGGTTCTGTTTCATCCAGCTCTAGTCATCACACTTTAGGAATAATATGTCAGTCCTCATAGCAGTGTAGTGGAGATTTACCAAAGGAATTCTAGTCATTGGATGATTTAGTTACAACATTTGGTTGGAAAGACTGGGGTTGTTCTCCCTGATGCAAAGGAGATTGAGGAAAGATTTGATAAAGGTGTACGAGATTATTACAAACTTAGAAAAGGTAGACAAGGGCTATTCTACTTATTAGTTCTATGTACAAGAACTAGGTGACAAAGTTAAGATTGTAGGCAAGAGATGCAGGGGGACTGTGAGGAAGAACTTTTTTAATTCAATTAGTGGTAATGTGGATGGAAAAGCATTCAATCAGTTTTAAAAAGAAATCGGATGGGGATTTGTTATGTTGCAGTATCTTGTGAATTCTGTTTGATAGTATTTCTGTTATTCCAGCAGATGCATCAAGTTCTGATCCAAAGCAAACCTCTGAGACTTCAGCAGGTACTGTATCTTATATATTTTCCTGTGCCTTTGTTAAATGAAACACTATCTGTTTGGGAAGATGGTGGAGTAATGCTAGTTTCACTGGAGAGTATTCCATGGTATGGGTTCAATCCCACCACAACAGCTGGCGAGATTTAAATTCAATTAATTGAAGAATCTGCAATTGCAAATCAGTCATCAGTGATGATGATGATGAAACTATCATTGCTTATCACAAAAACACAATCAATCTCTAAATTTAGGCCATTGATCTCTACAGGTGCTTACCCATCTCTTCCAGGCAGGTTTCACCCTGAACTGCAAGTTCTGACCAAAGTGCTACTGCCTGTACAGCACCTAGTTGTTTACAAGAGGTGGAATTTCTTCTTATTTCTTTTCTCTTTGAATTGATTTATGACCATGAATGAGATAACACTTTTTACATATCAGTTAACAAATTAAACAATGGATGAGGCACAGCACATTTTTAAAATCATTAGCCATAGTCCACTAGTCTCCTTTAGAGAGGTACAAGTAGTTATAAGGCCAAGGGGCACCACTCTAGATCAAGCATGGCTGACCAGGAATTTCTCCTACGCCGACTGTTTGCCAGGGATGGACTAGCAGGTTGATTATTGGTCTGTGATGAGCACTCTTTCTGTGAGTCGAACTTTAATCTGGAGCTTCTGGCTGTGAAGTAAGCGCATTATCTATTGAGTCCCAAGACTCTGCACATTTAGGACTGAAGTGTAAATTGCACTATTGCTATGATCTCCCTGTGTGGATTTTTTATTGCACATCTATTTGTGTTGCATACAAGTACTGACATTCATATTAGATTAGATTAGATTAGACTTACAGTGTGGAAACAGGCCCTTCGGCCCAACAAGTCCACACCGACCCGCCGAAGCGCAACCCACCCATACCCCTACATTTACCCCTTACCTAACACTACGGGCAATTTAGCTTGGCCAATTCACCTGACCCGCACATCTTTGGACTGTGGGAGGAAACCGGAGCACCCGGAGGAAACCCACGCAGACACGAGGAGAACGTGCAAACTCCACACAGTCAGTCGCCTGAGGCGGGAATTGAACCCGGGTCTACAGGCGCTGTGAGGCAGCAGTGCTAACCACTGTGCCACCGTGCTATTTCATTTGAAACAAATCGTTGAATAAATCTGAGTATATGTGTGCTCCCTTTTGTAAGTAACATAGAATCTGATTCTCCAAATCTGTGCGCTACAGGTATTGGATCTGTTGTCCCAACCACTTCCACAACACCAGAGGTATCCACATCTGATGAGTGGATAATTCCATGCACACAACAGCATTATAAGGAGATTTCTCAGAATACTGGCGAGGTACCGTACTGATATCCTGAGCTATCGTAATGTTGAAGATTGAGCATCAGTGCAAATGCCTTCTGCTGTGCTATATTCCTGAGCTTTGATGAGACATTTTATGTAATGCTGATTGTTGAGATTCCTGCCAATCTATATCCAAGTAGAAATCCTCTTTTCACACACTTGGGTAATGTGGCTGAATTGATTCCATGTTTGGGATAGGTGACTAGTTGGTTTTGGATTTGAGATATACAATGTAATTGGGTTCATCTTTGGGACGTATGTCTGGATTGATTAGAGCTTGTTTATGAAGTTAGTTGGTTCAATATCTGGGATCTGTGTTTGGATTATTCAGATATTTGGCATATGTAACTGGATAATTTAATGCATGCTTGGATGGGGCCTAAATTTATTGATCTTTGAGATTTATGATTGAATTGGTCTTATTTTGGATTGGATTACTTGATTGTTATTAAATTTTTCAATCTCAGTGAATAATTCCATACAGGTTAAAGCCAAAATACAACTGTAATTTATTTTCCAGGTATACCAGATATTGCCAAAACAGGACAGGAAACGTCTGGCTTTACTGATTAATAACATTGATTTTGAGAAACCTGCAATGAAGAGAAAAGGTGCAGAGGTGGATGAAAAACAAATGCAGAAACTGCTGAATGGCTTTGGTTACCAAGTGGAAAAGTACAATAATTTAACAAGTGAGGTAACTGTTAATATTTGGAATGTTCTTAGCTTTATCTGATTCTTGGAACAAACGACTGCAGCCATTTTTGTAATAGCAGACATAACACCTTAAACACAACTTTGGCCCCAACTGGCTGATAGTTATTTGTCAGATGATTTTCCTTTAACCAAACTATTTCCAATAGAAGAAAAGATATATCTTGACAAAATATGTTAACTCCTGACTCATATAACCACATTACTTTGAGGAACATCCAGTAATTGTCACACTTTGGGTAACTAAATACTCAATATAAATATATTATTATACAGCATAAACTTTTAATGAATAAACCTCTATTTTCCAGTACACTGAAGGGCTTATGCTCGAAACGTCGAATTCTCTATTCCTGAGATGCTGCCTGGCCTGCTGTGCTTTGACCAGCAACACATTTGCAGCTGTAATGGGCATTTACCTACTTGTCATGAAAAACTGCACAGATACAGAACAATACAGTATCCATAATGGACTTACTTTAGAAATACAATATAGAACATGGTGGTTCCTGCAATTCTTCTGCCAAATGTTCTTAGAGTTCTAGGTAGGGCAAGGTGTGTATGGCACAGTAATTACTCTGTAGTGGTCATCTTTATGAATCAAATTGATCCTCAAAAATTCAGCAACTCTTTGTTAATATTACACTTATCATAAATGACAATTTCTTTTTACTATATTTGGGATCTAGTGGAATTCAGACTGTATCAGTGCTGCTCAAAAAAAAATTAATGTACCATGAATTGTGTTTCAGGAAATGAAAGAAGTACTGACTGCATTTTCAAAACGAGAGGAACACTTACAGTCTGATAGTACTTTTGTTGTTCTCATGTCCCACGGGCTCCGAGATAAAATCTGTGGCAAACTTCACAATGAGGACAAGGAAGATACTCTTCACATCGACAATGTTTTTAACATTTTAAACAACAAGAACTGCAAAGGCTTGAGAGGAAAACCCAAAGTTGTCATTGTGCAGGCATGTCGAGGAAGTGAGCATCCTTCTATACCATTATGCAATCTAATCGTACAATGTGTGAATTAAAGGAAGTGGCAGGTTTGATATTAGATGCTAGCCGAAATTGTCTATCTGTTAGAGAATAGCAACTCAGTGTATTACTGAGAACAGAAGCCCTTCTCTAGAGTTTAAAAGAAATATTATCTACATTATAGGGAAATATGTTTTAAATATTAAATAGAGAAACCAGTTCTAGGTGTATTAGGGACTAATTTTGTTATTTTCATGGAATTTTATTTTATTCAAGAAGGCTAAATTGCAGTGTATCCAGTATTTAATATCTTGTCTAGTATGTATAAACAAGAAAAGATGACAAAAACCAGACAAATCAGCAAATAGCAGGGAAGTGATGGTTATGATATTAAAAAATGAGTAAAATTGAATTAAAATTACAAATCAATACACCACTCCTACTTTATGAAAACTGGTGTGTACATAAGAGTAGCAGCTCCTATGTGTGTTAGAGAATACATATAAGGTGCAGCAGATTATATGTGTGATCCAACAAATAATAGCTCTGTATCAATATAGAGAGTAGCAGTATTGTGTAACCAAATCTCGCCTTAAAAATCAGAGCAGTTATTTTGTTGAACAGATACTGAAGTGGGTGCAGTACAAATAAGATGAGCCTGTGTGCAGGTCTGGATGCAGCACACCATTCTGGTCTTAACTGCAGATAAATTGAACTTACTGCTGCTTGCAAAACCAGGCTCAGCACTCAAGTGTTGATTGGACACCCTTATTATAGTAAGAACCATGTATGTTGCTCCTTCCACTTGCTTCAACTGAATGTGAAGAATTCTGAGTGATGTAACAAAATTATTCCCTAATAGAGCTAGAGCTGGCTTCTCTCTTTCATATATAGGACGTTTATTCCCTATAATACACACAGCATTTTTTTTTAACTACAAACACACGTTCTTGGTGAGTATTCCTCGATGTCCTGCTGGAAGAGGTCCAGAGAAGGAAGTATGCCTTGTCCTCACATTGGAATTAATACCTTTTCATGTTCAAAAGCTCCTGACCTATTCCTGTAGCAGCTAGTGTTCCTCTTCCTCGCCTCACATCCTCCTTTCTATTTCCCAGTCAGACTAAGGATCTCTTAGCCAGATGCCCTGAGGAAGCACTTCCTTTCTCCTCCTGGAGTAGCACAGCATTTCCTCTTTTTATGTGAAACCCTCAAATAATTTCTCGCTTAAAATATTACTGGAGTGATCGTGAAGCCCTACAAAATGCCCAAGTGCCTTCCATTGTGTTTCAGAGTTTGTTCAGACTAGTGGTAGCAAGTGAATATGAAATGGGAAACATCCTGTTAGGTAGTGCTTCAAGGCCACATCAGTACCTTGTTTACACTTAGATACTAGATTTTAGTAGACCCATCAGCAGTAGCAGACATTTTATTTGGAAAACAGTCCTTGAACGAGCTTTCAAACAGCGAATCCTAGTGCATGCCTCAATTTCTTTACAAAGATGGCATATTGGGCAAACTATGCTCTTTTAGCTGAATGTTCCATCCTGACCACCCCAGAAGATTGTCAGTACCTAAATGCACTGCCATCACTTTCCTATAGTTCCCCTCTCCTCTCCTTCCTTTTTGTAGATTCTGCAGTAATAAGTTCAGAATATAAAATAGGCCGGTGCTTTTCAACCAGTGTACCATGACAAGATGAGAAATGGATTTCAGGGAAGCTGTGACACTTTTCCTGTCTGTGCTTCTAATCTCTTCCAGAGGCTTGTGTTCCATTTTCCATATGTAGATTGCACCTACTGTATGAAATAGTGGATGCACCATGAATTGTTTGTCTCATTGAAGTGTGCCTTAATACTGAAAAGGTTGGAAAATAAATTAAAAATTTTTTTTTGTAAATATTCAATTCCATATTCAATTCCATGTTCAAGGGCAGACCAAGTAAACAGTGACCAGGCAGGGGGTCAGTCAATAACATTATCACTTGACAGCTACAGTTGATTTGGTGGCATTTTGTACTGAGGTTCAAGTCCTACCTCATCCAGAGGTGTGTACTACCATCTCTGAATAGTTTGATTAGCAAAGGTAATAGCAAATGTAATTGACAATGTAATTGAGAGAAAAGTAATAAAGATTATCAGTTATAGTTGTGTGTTGTGCATTTGAAGTGAGTTAATATCCTTGAGCAATCTGTGCTGTTTCTTTGCAGCCAACCTCGGCCACGCCTATGTCAGTGATTCTGTAAGTGATGAGCCGGTCTCTGATTATGAAGAAGATGGTCCCTTTTGCAAAGTACACAAGGAAAGTGATTTCATCTGTTTCTGCTCCAGCACCCCAGGTAATTATGCTTAACCAGTGTAAACTAGCTCTGCTTCTCAGTGCCATAGCCAGCAGTTCATTTCAGACAATGGGGTGCGGTCATTAGAAAAGACAATGTCATAGTTGAATGCTGACAACACACAGATGTACCCAACCATCACTTCTCTCAACTCTTCCTCTGAATCTAAACTGTCAGAATATTCATCTAATACCCTGTGCTGGATAGACAGAAATGTTCACCTCCTAAATATTGGAAAGACTGATGTCATTATCTTTAACCCTGCCAAAACTGTTGCTCCATAGCCACCAATGTTTCCCTGCCTGAAGTTAAAACAGATTCTTCATAACTTTGGTGTCATAGTCAATCCAACATGAATTTCTAACCACACATCGATACCATCACTAAGATCTCCTACTTCTAACACTGTAACATCTCATAGATTCATTGAATCCCTGCCATGCAGAAAGAGGCATTCAGCTTCAAAATCTTCACTGACCCTCCAAAGAGCATCCCATCTAGACTCCAGCCCTCCACCCAATTCATTTAGCCCTGCATTTCCCATGGCTAATCCTCCAACCTGTACATCCCTGGACACTACAGGGCAATTTAGCACAGCCAATCCACCTAACCTGCACATCTTTGGACTGTGAGAGAAAACCGGAGCAAACTATGCAGACACAGGGAGAACATGCAAACTCACCCAAGCTTGGAATTGAACCCAGGACCCTGGCAGTGTGAGGTAGTAATGTTAACCGTGCTGCCCCTAACACCTGATTGTGTTCCTGTCTCCCTGTAAATTATCTGCTGCTGAAACACCTATCCACGCCTTTGTTTAGGCTCGGTTATTCAAATACATTGCTGCCCAACTTCCAATTCTCTACCTAACCCCAGTAAACATCATTCAAAACGTTGCTGCCTGTATCTTAACTTGAACCATGGCTTTTGCCCAAAACGTCGATTTGCCTGCTCCTCGGATGCTGCCTGACCTGCTGTGCTTTTCCAGCACCACTCTGATCTAAACTCTGGTTTCCAGCATCTGCAGTCCTCACTTTTGCCTACTTAACTTGAACCATATCCCATTCTTCTGTCATCTCAATGCTTGCTGACCTCCTAGTTAAGCATTTACTTACTTTTTAAATTCTCAGTCTTTTTTACAAATCCCTTCATGACTTTAAATCTCCCTTACTCTGTAACTTCCTTCTGTTAGGTGCCTTTTGGATATTTTACCTCAATAAAGGTGCTATAAAAGAGCTGGTGTTGTGAGATGCCAACAATCTGAGAGAAATGCAGAGATCAGAGAGTGACAGCATAGATTCAAGAGAAGTGTTTGGGATCTGAGAGACTGGTTGTACACAAGATTTAAGATTTGTTCATGCCCACTCATGACCATTGAAAAAGTAATTTATCTCATAGTGGAACCTTGCTGCATGTAAATTAGCTGCTATGTTTCCTACATTATAATTGTGACTACAGTTTAAAAGTACTTTGATAAGCTTTGAAGGATTGTGAAAATACAAGTTATATTCTTTTCATGAGACGGAACAGCTGTCTATTAATTAAAATAATGTTTGTTTTTAGAGATGAAAAAGAAATTTCAAATCCTGTTTATACTTTTATCTTATTCTGCCCTTTAGAGGGCAGAATAAGTTGGGAAAGTGCATGATGTTCTGAATTGGAATGACTGTATTAGGCTGTGTAGGCTGCAAGGCCTAGTTGTGTTTAGCATTATTTGTTTTTAAATTGGAGCCTCGGAGGCTGAGGGTGGCCTTATAGAGGTTTACAAAACTATGAGGGGCATGGATAGGGTAAATAGGCAAAGTTTTTTCCCTGAGGTGGGGGAGTCCAGAACTAGAGTGACATGGGTTTAGGGTGAGAGGGGAAAGATATAAAAGAGACCTACGGGGTAACGTTTTCACACACAGGGTGGTACACGTGTATGGAATGAGTTGCCAGAGGCAGTGGTGGAGGCTAGTACAATTGCAACATTTAAGAGGCATTGGGATGGGTATATGAATAGGAAGGGTTTGGAGGGATATGGGCCAGGTGCTGGCAGGTGGGACTAGATTGGGTTGGGATATCTGGTCGACATGGATGGGTTGGATCGAAGGGTCTGTTTCCATGCTGTACATCTCTATGACTGTAAATTGTTTTGTGTCAGATGGTTGAATGTAATGGCAACAAATGGAATGATTCTAAGTCAACAGGATTGAAGGGCTCACCAATAATTTGAATAGTAGGTGAAAGTGTCAAATTCAGAGATTAGTTGAATGTAATGGTTACTTTCTCTCAATCTGGATGACAGGAATTCTTTCATTATCAAAGAGCTGTTGTCCTTTTTGCTTTGCAGACAATGTATCCCTCAGGCATATACAAAATGGCAGCATATTCATCCAATCGTTAGTGGACAAAATGAGGCAAAATGCAGCGAAGTATGATATTGAGGAGATTTTTTTCCAGGTAAGAAAGCAAGAGTATCTATTGAAGGAGCTGAAGGAATTATTGGGAAGCAGAAACAGTCCTTTATGCTATGGAGTATTCCCTACTGTAGAGTATAAGCAAGAACATGCTTCATGGCTCTGCCAATGCTGCTGTCTAATCACTTGCCAGAGGAGAGTTTTCCTTCACATGTGAGATATCCCTGAAGCTTCCCAGCCATGGCTCCCACCAATATGCGTGAGAAATCACTTGTGGAGAAAAATATGTGAACTTCACCACTACTCCCTACCCAATTCAGCCAAAGATGCTTTTAAAATAATTAGTTTTGACACACTATCTCCTGAGTCCAATATTCATGTCTGATTCTCTCAGAGTCCAACACATTGGAATCTTAATGCTGGAATTAGCTAATAATTGTTTCAAGGTCCAGCTTCATGTAGACTTTCACATGACTTTAGAAGGCAATAAAAGTGACTCCTTAACCTTCTGGTTTATCTTTTGCACCTCAGATACATTACTGAAATACTGGGTGCAGCATCAATGTAAAAAATCATGTGATTTCCCTACTGCAGCAGCAATGGTTCCATAGGCTGCATTATTGACACACAACTTCCCTCTTTTTCCTGCAAGATTCTAAAGAATCCCGTACCCTTTCATCAGAGCCCTGATTGCAATCATTTCTTCTTTTGTCGATGTTTGTTGTATTTTCATGTTTCGAGGTAGTTTTGGAATAGGTTTCAGTGAAAAAGTGTCACTGTGATGCTCACAAACTGTCCAAGATTGCCCATGGCCATACAATATTTTATAAAAATGGCGAACTACCCCACATATTCAAATTAATTCTAAACATTACAACTTTCTCTTGTGTCGTAAGTGGGATACCCAGATAGAGAAGGATGTGTAATCTCTCAGTTCCTCTCAGTGACTAAAAAATGTAGTTTCAAAATCATTCTATGTTTGCCGTTTAGTTTTAAACCAACATTTATGTGGCAACATTACTATAGAGTGACCGCAAACAGTAGAAGTACATTCAAAGTTTGGGAGAAGATTTGTAGCTCGGGTGCTTGTTGTTGTGGTTCTGTTTGCCGAGCTGGGAGTTTTTGTTGGGTATCGGGTCCTTTGTCCTAGTGAGTTGTTGTCTGAGAGTGGCTGTTGGTTTGTGTGCTGTTATGAGTCCCAGTGATCGCAGCAGTCTGGCTGTCAGTTCGGAAATGCTCCTGATGTATGGTAGTGTGGCTAGTCCTTTGGGTTGTGGCATGTCCTCGTTCCGTTGTCTTTCCCTTAGGCATCTGTTGATGAAATTGCGTGGGTATCCGTTTTTGGTGAATACCTTGTATAGGTGTTCTTCTTCCTCTTTTTGCAGTTCTGGTGTACTGCAATGTGTTGTGGCCCTTTTGAATAGTGTCCTGATGCAACTTCGTTTGTGTGTGTTGGGGTGGTTGTTTTCATAGTTCAGGACTTGGTCTGTGTGTGTGGCTTTTCTGTATACCTTTGTGCTGAATTCTCCGTTCGGTGTTCTCTGTACCATCATGTCTAAGAATGGGAGCTGGTTGTCCTTTTCTTCCTCTCTCATGAATCGAATTCCTGTGGGTGTGGCGTTGATGATCCGGTGTGTGTTCTCTATTTCTGTGTTTTTAACGATTACAAAGGTGTCGTCCACATATCTGACCCAGAGTTTGGGTTGTATTTGCGATAAGACAGTTTGTTCTAACCTTTGCATTACTGCTTCTGCTATGAGTCCAGAGATCGGCGAGCCCATGGGTGTTCCGTTGATTTGTTCGTATATCTGGTTGTTGAATGTGAAGTGTATTGTGAGGCACAGGTCCAGTAGTTTAAGTATGCCGTCTTTGTTAATAGGTTCAACGTCCTGTTGTCTGTTATGTATGTCCAGCAGGTTGGATATTGTTTCTCTGGATAGGGTTTTGTCAATAGAGGTGAACAGTGCCGTTACATCGAATGAGACCATGGTTTCTTCCTTGTCTATGTGTATATTTCTGATGATGTCCAAGAATTCTTGTGTTGACTGTATAGAGTGTCTGGATCCGCTGATCAGGTGTTTCAGTTTCTGCTGTAGCTCTTTAGCCAGTTTGTGTGATGGTGTCCCTGGTAGTGATACTATGGGTCTGAGTGGGATGTCTGGTTTGTGTACTTTAGGTAGTCCATAGAATCTAGGGCTATTGTTGCTTTCCTGTTTCATTCTTTGTAGGTCAGACCTGGTTATAAGTCCATTTTTTTGTAGATTCCTCAGTGGGTTGTTTCTCCTATTGGTGAGCTGTGGGGTGGGGTCAGACTCCCTCTTTTGGTAGGTGTTGGTATCTGCAAGTAGTTGTTGTGCCTTTTGGATGTAGTCTGCTTTGTCCAGTCTGACCTTTGTCTGCTGGTAGTATGATTATGTTCTTATAATTTCTTAATGATTTTAGTGCTTCTTTCTCTTTGTTGTTGAGGTTGTATGTTTGTCTTTTCCTTGTTATCAGAGGTACGATACTTTGTCTCACTGTTTGTTGTGTCTCTTCTGTCAACCCATTGTTCCTGAGTGTGCATTCTAGTGCTGCTAGGAAGTCTGCTGTATTGGCGTCCCTGTGATTGTAGTTGAGTCCCTTGACCAGTATTGTTCTTTCCGTGTCTGAACTATGAAAGCAACCACCCCAACACACACAAACGAAGTTGCATCAGGACACTATTCAAAAGGGCCACAACACACTGCAGTACACCAGAACTACAAAAAGAGGAAGAAGAACACCTATACAAGGTATTCACCAAAAACGGATACCCACGCAATTTATCAACATATGCCTAAGGGAAAGACCACGGAATGAGGACATGCCGCAACCCAAAGGACTAGCCACACTACCATACATCAGGAGCATTTCCGAACTGACAGCCAGACTGCTGCGACCACTAGGACTCATAACAGCACACAAACCAACAGCCACTCTCAGACAACAACTCACCAGGACAAAGGACCCGATACCCAGCATGAGCAAAACCAATGTAGTGTACAAAATCCCATACAACGACTGCACAAAACACTACATAGGACAAACAGGAAGACAGCTAACGATCCGCATCCACGAACACTAACTAGCCACGAAACGATACGACCAGCTATCCTTAGTAGCCACACACACAGATGACAAACAACATGAATTCGACTGGGACAACACTACTATTATAGGACAAGCCAAACAGAGAACAGCCAGGGAATTCCTAGAGGCATGGCACTCATCCACTGATTCTATCAACAAACACATCGACCTGGACCCAATATACTGGCCACTGCAGCGGACAGCAACTGACAACCGGAAGCGGCAGAGATAAGCCACTATAAATCCCGAAGGAAACATGACAGAAGCGCTTCACAGGAGGCTCCCAAGCACTGAGGATGTCACCTAGAAAGAGGGCGAAACGTTTGCAACAAAAACTCCCAGCTCGGCGAACAGAACCACAACAGTAGAAGTACATGATGAGGGGAAACATGAGGAAAGGAGCATGTTAATGTAAGACTGGATCAGTGTGAACAATCAGCAATAAGATAATAAAAGATGGTGAAATACTGAAAATGTGCAGAAGGTTTATGTAAGGATTAGGGAAGTGTTCAAAATGGCGCCTATGTTGAAGTACCATGTGAAACTGTAGGAAAGCATATCCACAAATTGGTTCGCTCTGTCAAGCACTGTGGCTGTAATCTTAGTTACTAACTGGATTTCTGCATTTCTCCCCTTTCAGGTCCAAAAGTCATTCCACAACTTTGCAAGACAGCTGCCTGTGAAGGAGAGAGGCACACTTATGAAGAAATTTTATCTTTTTCCTGGTTTCTAACATATCAATTTCCAGAAGTGAACCTCAAAGTCTGACCCCACATCTTGCAGCAGAATTACGAATCAAAATTCTCTTCTGATCTGCTACTGGCACAGCAGAACATCAACGTTTGATTGGAGAATTATTCATTAAAACTTTGGGGTGGAGAGTTTAGATTGTGATGGAAGAGGGAGGTCACATTTTACTTAATGTGCTGAAAACAATATATGATGTATAAGGTTAACGATTTCTTTGGATGCTAACTATAATCATGCTAAAATGATTAATGCTTTTATTTGCTTTGCTAAAGCATTAGTAAATTCCTGTAGCAAGGCTTGAACAGATCAGTGCATTGTTAGTCTGAACAATTTACAATCATGTATATCACTGCCACACTATCAAACCTGCTCAGCCAACAGACAGATCCTATTATTTGGAAACTTTCCAACAAACCTGAGGGAAACGTTCATCCATCCCTCCCCTGCTTTTAACCTGATTTCCTTGGTATGACTTATCTCCATACTGAAGATAATCTTATAGATAGTATTAGGACAGGATTTGTCCTTTGGTGTCATAGAGTCATGCAGCATGGAAACAGACTATTGGGTCCAACTCGTCCATATTGACCAGGTTTCCCATTGGCCCCTACATTTGGCCCATATCCCGCCAAACCCTTCCTGTCCATGTACTTGTCCAAATGTCTTTTAAATGTTATAGTTGTATCCAACTCTACCACTTCTTTTGTCAGCTCATTCCATACACGACCATATTTTTTTCTAGAACTGGACGTCTGTTGGATTTCTATCATGAGATTTTAGTTTTCTTGTTGTCATTCAGAACACCTTCCTCATGGTGCTGTATACACCAGTCAATCATTAATGATCCTTCCATCTCAGCCCAAAACGCAACAGAAACTGCCCAATTTTAGACTCTGATGCCAACAGGAAGTCCAGGTGCTGCATTAAGATTCAACACAAGCACACATTTTGTTTCTTCCCAAGAAATCCCAAGCTCCCAATCCCAGTGCATCATTGGAAAAGGAGTAGCCATTCGACACATCAAGTCTGCTGTAATGTTCAGTTAGCTAAAGAGGGATATATTTTCCTTAGAGTAGGTGCGACAAAAGTTCACTGGTTTGACTCTTGGGAGGAGAAAGATGGCTGCAGAGGAGAAGTAGAATGAAACTGTATCTTCTCACATTTAGATCACCACATTGAAATATTAAAATTCTTAGGTTTTTACTGAGTAGACGTTGAAGGATGTTTCCCTTGGCTGTGGAGGTGAGGTTAGGAGATATTGATTGAATCAGGTTTAAAGATCATCTGAGCTGAGGAAAAATTTCTTCCCTCAAATTTCTGAATTTTTGGTATTCTCTCCCCCGGATGACTGAACATGCTTCGCTAAAATATATATTCAAAACTGAGATGGTTGGATTTTGTAGAATGAGAAAATCAATGGATAAAGGGGAATGAGGGAAAAATGGAGTTGGTATAGAATGTAATCAGTGATCATACCAATTGGCTGTGCAGGCCTGAAGAGCTGAATGTTCTACTGTGGCTTTTATTTCATAGAATTCATAGAATCCCGACAATGTAGAAGCAGGACCTTGGCCCAACAAGTCCACACCGACCCTCTGTAGAGTATCCCACCCAAACCCATTCCTCTACATTTACTCCTGACTAATGTACCTAACCTACACATCCCTGAACACTACAGGCAATTTAGCGTGGCTAATTCACCTAACTCACATATCTTTGCAAGGAAACTGCAGCACCCGGAGGAAACCCTTGCAGACACGGGAAGAATGTGCAAACTCCACAAAGACAGTCACCTGAGGCAGGTCCCTAGCGCTGTGCGGCAGCAGTCAGTGCTGCCCTTATTTCTTATGATCAGCTAAACCATGTATGCACCTGGATTATGTTTCCTCACATCAGCTCCATATCTGTTGATATCTTTATCGCGCTCAACTCAATTGATCTGAGACTTAGAAACTCCAAGTTAGCCAGCAGCCATAGTCTTTCCAGAGTGAGAATTCCAGATTTATCCAACTCTTTTATGTGGAAAGATGGCTTAGCTTTCATTTTTAAATTATCCTTCCTCATTTTTACTTGTCCTAACAGAGCAAATATTTTCTGTACATCTACCCCATTGTATTATCATGTAGAGGTGTCAATGTTGGACCAAAGTCAGAAGTCACACGACACTAACTCAAGGGAGCACAGCTGATTTATTGAACCTGTTCTCCTGTTTAACTCTCTAGCCATTCTGGTGACTATCTCTAAGACCAGTAGATCCTTCCTAGATTGCAGGGTGTAAAACTGAATGCAGTATTTCAGGTAAGATCAGATCCAAGATTCTTTACAACATGTACATTCGACTGCAAGTGCATGACTAGCATTTAATTGAGGACACAGCAGAAACTCAACTGCTGCAATTCTTCAGCTGAGCAAATGGCGACTGGAATGAAAAGCTTTGGCAGCAGAGGGCAGTCACTGCCAGATTTTGCCTGTTTGTGTGAAGTCACTCGTCGTATGGTGGGGCTACTCCAAGTCAAAAGTAGCCTTTCACCAAAATGCCTGGGGCTTATGGAGAACTGACCGATCTTTCACACTTGAACAGGTTTGAATACCTGCCAGTGGACCTTTTACACTGCTAACCATCAGTTTAACGCTGATTCTGAAAATCATAAGGACAAGATAGGCACTTCTCTCCTGACAGTGCCCCTCCATCTTGAACCTCAGTCAGAAGAAGCACTGAGAGTAGCAAGAGCCCAGAATGTCTTCTGCAGGGAAACTTCAATACCCGTTGCCAGGTATGGCTCAGGTATTGACTGAGCTGGTCCTAGAGGATATCTTTGCTGGGCTGCCTTTGGCACTTGGTGCGAGGGATAAAAAGTGGAAAAATCTACTTGACCATGTCCTTATCATTCTGCCTGTCACAGATGCTTCTGGCTGTGACCATTGCTCAGTCTTTTTGAAGACAAACCCCAGTCTTCGTGCTGAGCATATCCTCCATGTTATCATTGTACTAAATGAGATTGATTCAGAACAGATCTAGCAGCTCAAATGTTGCCTTCTGCGAGGAGCTGCACGTCATTTTCAGCTGCTGTATTGTATTGTGCCACTGCAGTCTCCCTGTCCTCCATCTATTCAATATCATCAAGAGAAGGGAGCAACCCTGTTTCAATGAGAGTGTTGGGGAATATGTCAGGATTGAATGAACAAGGCATACCTGAAGACAAGACAATCTGGTGAGGCCATAACACAGGACTGCAAGCTAGTCAGCAGAAGCAACATGCCATAGACCAGGTGACACAATCCCTCAGTGAAGGATCAGATCAAAGTTGTGTAGTCCTGTCATGTCATAAATGGTGGAGGCAACTAAACAGCTAACTGGAGGAGGAGCCCCCATGAACATGAACAGCCTCAATAATAGCAGAGCTGAGCTTAAAAATGTGTTGCTGGAAAAGCGCAGGAGGTCAGGCAGCATCAAAGGAGCAGGAGAATCGACGTTTCGGGCATAAGCCCTTCTTCAGGAATCCTGAAGAAGGGCTTATGCCCGAAACGTCGATTCTCCTGCTCCTTTGATGCTGCCTGACCTGCTGCGCTTTTCCAGTAATGCATTTTTAAGCTCTGATCTCTAGCATCTGCAGTCCTCACTTTCTCCTAATAGCAGAGCTGAACACATCAATGTAAAAGACTTGGCTTAAATATTTATGATCATCTTCAGCCAGAATGGATGATCTGTCTTAGTTTCCTCCACAGGACCCAAACAAGACAGATAGTGGTCTTCATTCACATTAATTCATTCCAAGTGATATCAGGAAATGATTAAATTTACTAGCTCTTGCTCTGACAACATTGTTAGAGATGAAGAAACTGCAAATGCTGGAATCTATAAAGTAGATGGGCAGGAGGCTGGAAGAACACAGCAAGCCAGGCAGCATTAGGAGGTGGAGAAGTTGACGTTTCAGGTGTAACCCTGCTTCAGGACTGGGGGTGGGTGTGGGGGGAGCTGCAGATAAAGAGGTGGCAGGGGCAGGGTGGTGAAGTGGGGATAGGTGAAGACAGGCAGAGGGTACGACCTGGTTGGTCAATGGGAGGAAGCTGCATACTAATTTCTGCCAGTTTTTCTCATTATAGCTTTGATCTGAAATGACTAAACAAAATCATAACAGGATATAGGAGGAAGAGTTGGTCATTTGCCCCATCCAACCTGTTGTATGAATCAATAAGGTCATGGTTAATCTGGTCAGAAGTCACATGACACTAGGTTATAGTCCAACAGGTTTATTTGAATTCACAAGCTTTTGGAGTGCTGCCTCTTCATCAGGTGAAGTGGCACTTTAAATCTATGCTCTGTCATTCCTGTTCCTTTAAAGGACAAGTACAGCATTTTCCTATCTACTCTATCCAGGCCAATTCTGATTATGATAATAAATCTCCTCTCAACTTTCTTCTCTCTAAGGAAAACAGTTCCAAATTCTTAAATCTCACCTCATAACTGAAGTATCTTATTCCTGGAACTGTTCTAATAAATCGTTTATAGACTCTCTCCAATGCTTTCGCATCTTTTCCATAATTTGGCATCTACAACTGTACGCCAGCTTAGTGCTGGTGCTGAGGCCTCAGATAGTTCCAGTCTGTGTCAATAACTTAGGCGTAGAGACAGTATCTAATATAATGTATCAAAGTTTGTTGGGTAGGAATGCAAATGTGAAGATGACAGAGTACAGGGTACAAGACATTTAAACAGTCTAAGTGAGTGGGCAACAAATTGGCAGATGGAGTATAACGTGGGAAAGTGTGGACTTATTTCATTTGATCAAAAGAATAGAAATGCAGAATCTTTTTTAAGTGGTGTGAAACTTATAAAATGGTGATGTTCTGAGGGACTTGTCAAAACCAACAAACTAGCATGGATTTACAGCAAGCAAGTTAGGAAAGCAAATTATACTTTGGCCTTTTTTGCAGGGCAGGTTAGAATATACAGGTAAAGAAGTCTTGCTTTGGTGAGAACTCATCTGAAATACCTTGTTAGTTTCACTCTACATGTTTAAGGAAGAATATTGGAGACTGCAATTTATGAGTGCACTGAATGTTCACCAGATTGGTTCCTGGAGTGAGACGGTTGTTCAATGATGAAAGGCTGAATAAAATCAGTTTCCAATATATTTTCTGGGGTTTAGAGGAATAAAGGGTGGTCTTACTGAAACAGGGGTTGTTTTCCCTGGCTGGGTTATATGGAACATGATGGCAATTCTGGACTGGGCCAGAATTCAAATCTGATTTGTGCCTTGAATTTGCACCATCTTATGGAAGTAGTTTTGCATCAGTGTTTACTGTGGAAAAAGATATGGAAGGTATAGAATGTAGGGAAATAGATGGTGATATCTTGAAAAATGTCCATATTACAGAGGAGGAAGTGCTGGATGTCTTGAAACACATTAAAATGGATAAATCCCCAGGACCTGATCAGGTGTACCCGAGAACTATGTGGAAAGCTAGAGAAGTGATTGCTGGGCCTCTTGCTGAGATATTTGTATCATCGATAATCACAGGTGAAGTGCCAGAAGATTGAAGGTTGGCTAATGTGGTGCCACTGTTTAAGAATGGTGGTAAGGACAAGCCAGGGAACTATAGACCAGTGAGCCTGGTGTCAGTGGTGGGCAAGTTGTAGGAGGGAATCCTGAGACACAGGATATACATGTATTTGGAAAGGCAAGGACTGATTAGAGATAGGCAACATGGCTTTGAGTGTGAGAAATCATGTCTCACAAACTTGATTAAGTTTTTTGAAGAAGGAACAGAGAGGATTGATGAGGGCAGAGCAGTGTATGTGATCTATATGGACTTGAATAAGGTGTTAGACAAGGTTTCCCATGGGACACCGGTTAGCAAGGTTAGATCTCATGGAATACAGGGAGAACTAGCCATTTGGATACAGAACTGGCTCAAAGGTAGAAGACAGAGGCTGGTGGTGGAGGGTTGTTTTTCAGACTGAAGGCCTGTGACCAGTAGAGTGCCACAAGGATCAGTGTTGGGTCCCCTACTTTTTGTCATTTACATAAATGATTTGGATGTGAGCATAAGAGGTATAGTTAGTAAGTTTGCAGATGATACCAAAATTGGACAGCGAAGAAGGTTACCTCAGATTACAACAGGATCTTGATCAAATGGGCCAATGGGCTGAGAAGTGCAGATGGAGGGTGTAGGTTTGCTCGTTGAGCTGCAGGTTTGATATCCAGACGTTTCATTACCTGGCTAGGTAACACCATCAGAGGTGACCTCCAAGTGAAGCGAAGCTATTGTCTCCTGCTTTCTATTTATATCTTTCTCCTGGATGGGGTTCCTGGGGTTTGTGGTGATGTCATTTCCTGTTCGTTTTCTGAGGGGCTGATAGATGGCATCTAGATCTATGTGTTTGTTTATGGCATTGTGGTTGGAGTGCCAGGCTCTAGGAATTCTCTGGCATGCCTTTGCTTAACCTGTACCTAGGTTCGCTACGTAGATGACACCTTTGTCATCACAAAACGAAACAAGATAGAAGAGATATTTAACATCATCAACAACACCCTCACAGGCATAAAGTTCACCAAGGAGGAAGAAACCGACAACAAACTCGCATTTCTGGACATCACAGTAGAAAGAAAGGACAAGGGAGAACTACAAACCTGCGTATACAGAAAACCGACAAACACTGACCAAATACTTGACTACACCAGCAACCATCCCAACACACACAAACAAAGCTGTATCAGAACACTATTCCAATGAACCACCACATATTGCAGCACAGATGAAGTTCGAGAAACAGAGGATAACCACCTATACGACGTATTCAAGAAAAACGGATACTCAAAAAATACAGTACGCAGGTTCCTCAAGAACAAACCACGACAAGCAGACCAAACACAGCCAGAAACCCTAACCACCTTACCATACATCAAAGAAGTTTCAGAAATGACAGCCAGACTACTAAGACCCCTTGGAATCCTAGTAGCACACAAACCCACCAACACTCTCAAACAAAAACTAACAAACTTAAAAGACCCAGTACAACCCATGGACAAAACCAATGTCATCTAGGACTGCCACAAACCCTACGTAGGACAAACAGGAATAAAGTTAGCCACCAGGATACATGAATACCAGCTAGCCACAAAAAGACATGACCGTCTGTCCTTCGTAGCCCTACACACGGATGAAAAAAACCACCATTTCGACTGGGACAACACATCTATCCTGGCACAGGCTAAACAAAGACATGCCAGAGAATTCCTAAAGGCCGGGCACTCCAACCACAATGCCATAAACAAACACATAGATCTAGATGCCATCTATCAACCCCTCAGAAAACGAACAGAAAAGGACATCACCACAAACCCCAGGAACCCCATCCAGCAGAAAGATATAAATAGAAAGCAGGAGACAACAGCTTCGCTTCACTTGGAGGTCACCACTGATGATGTTATCTAGCCAGGTAATGAAACGTCCGGATATCAAACCTACAGCTCAGCGAGCAAACCTACACCCTAAACCTCAACCTGAGCTACAAACCTTCACAAACCTTGCAAAAAAGTGCAGATGGAGTTTAATTTAGATAAATGTGAGGTGCTGCATTTTGGGAAAGCAAATCTTAGCAGGACATATGCTCTTAATGGTAAGGTCCTAGGGAGTGTTGTTGAACAAAGAGACCATGGAGTGCAGGTCCATAACTCCTTGAAAGTGGAGTCGCAGGTAGATAGGATAGTGAAGGCAGTATTTGGTATGCTTTCATTTTTTGGTCAACATACTGAGTACAGGAGTTGGGAGGTCGTGTTGCAGCTGTACAGGACATTGGTTAGGCCACCTTTGGAATATTGCGTGCAAAGCTGGTCTTCTTCCTAACGGAAGGATGTTGTGAAATTTGAAAGGGTTAAGAAAAGATTTACAAGGATGTTGCAAGGGTTGGAGGATTTGAGCTCCATGGAGAGGTTGAATAGGCTGGGGCTGTTTTCCCTGGAGCATCGGAGGCTGAGGGTTGACCTTATAGAGGTTTATAAAATCATGAGGGGCATGGACAGGATATATAGACAAAAGTCTCTTTCCTAGGATGGGGGAGTCCAGAACTAGTGGGCTTAGGTTTAGGGTGAAAAATATAAAAGAGACCTAAGGGGCAATTTTTTCATGCAGAGGGTGGTACGTGTATGGAATGAGCTGCCAGAGGAAATGGTGGAGACTAGTACGATTGCAACATCTAAAAGACATCTGGATGGGTATAAGAATAGGAAGGGTTTGGAGGGATATGGGCCAGATGCTGGTAGGTGGGACTAGTTTGAGTTGGGATATCTGGCCGGCATGGACGAGTTGGACTGTTTCCATGCTGTACATCTCTATGACTCTAGTGAATGTTGTGGTCAGCTTGTAGACAAGAGTGGAGGGTGTGAATATTTAAACAGATGTGTGCGTACAGATCCAGCAGGCTGCTTTCTCATGAAAGGTGCTGAGTTTTTTGTGTGGTGTTGGAACTGTCCAAGACATGTAGAAATATTCATTCATTCTCCTAAAGTGCTTCTTAGATAGTATTCAGGCTTTGGGGAGTCAGGAGGGGAGTTACTTGCAGAATAGTTTCCTGCACTTGTAGACATAGTTTTAATCTGGCTGGTCCAGTTAAATTTATGGTCATTGGCAATCCTGGGACATAAATGGTGGAATAATGGTAATACCAAGGGGAAATGGTGAGATTTTCTTGTATTGAGCAAGATCAATGTGTTGTGTGACTTGTGTGACGTGACTTCCAGTTCTTTGCTGATGTTCAAAGGTAACCTAACTGGGTACTAGTTGACTGGGTTTGATTTGTCCTGTTTTGTATGTACAGGGCGTACCTGTGAAATCAGTCACTTTACTGCAAAGATGCCTGTGTTCTAGCTGCACTGGAATAACTTGACTGAGGGTGCAGGTAGCTATGGCAGGACTCCAGCACTGCAGCCAGGATGTTGTCGAGGTAAACGGGGTCTTTGATGCATGTGATGTTTTCAGCCATTTCTTACAATCACATGCAGTGTATGGAATTATCTGAAGATTGGTATCTATGATAGTGGGAGTTACCAGGCATCATTGAGAGGATTTCAGCAACAGCAAAAGGTACACGGAAATGGATAGAGATATAAACAGACAAAGAAAGACAGCTAGCACAGGACTAGTTGTGCAAATATTATTATTATTATTAATAAAATGTTTTAAACTTTTGAATTCCTCAAAATGATCTACCCAAATATTTTGTCAAAGGATTTTAAGAAAATGCAGGAAGAAGGAGTTTCCATTGACTGTAATTCCTTGCACCTTACCTTCTGAAAAAACAGCAATTAGAATCAATTTGTTCAGGAACCCACAGTTTTTGCAACTGTGACTAGGTACAATGATAAATATTTGACTGGAATTGCCTATCCTGCGTTCACACCCTTCAAACTTTTCAGGAAATAAGCAGCATTAAAGTGTTCAAATGTCAACCTGCAATGGATAAACACTGGAGTGTCAGGGGATCTGAGGCAATTCACTTTGAACACAGAATACGGAGGAACCTCAATTATCTTAATATTTGAATTTTGGATTGTCCGAAGAAGATCCCAAGGTCCCAATAGAAACATTACATCAAAGACAAAGACGTGTTTCCAACACTGATCGCGTCTGTTTACAATGATTAAAAATGAACTCTGCTTACTGAAATGCTGCTGAGAACGGTCGTGGACATCAATGGGTGCCCAGGTGCACACACTCCCTCTCTCTCTCTCTCTCTCTCCCCCTCCCCACACACTTTCCCTGGAGTTCTACACAGGGGTGTACCCTAAACCCCCTTCCCCAGATAATCTCTCCAACATTGTCCTGTACAGCACAGAGGTGGAATTTGTCAAAAAGTTGTGTGTGGCAGATGGGGTTGGTTGTGCAAAAGGTGGGGGGGGGGGGGGGGTGAATGGGAGGGGGAAATAGTGAGTGGGGTGGGGGGGGCAGGTGGTGGTTGGAGGGGGGGGCACGGGGGCTCGCGCATGGTGTGCTGCTGCCTAGTCTCCTGAACGGGAAGCAGACGTAGCAAGTGCTCGCTGTGTCAATCCCATTGAACTGATAGGAAGGGGCAGGAGGCTTCAGCAATGCTGCAGGTGCCTTACACACAAGTGTGTGTCTGCTCAGAAACAAACCCTGAGGCACAGTGAGGAAAAATGAAACTTCAGAGTTTCAGAGGAGAGACATTGAATCAGTTATCTGAATAATCAATTAACCAAACAAAATACTGTCCGCTTATCTCATTCGGATAATTGAGGTTCCTCCTTAATGTGACTGTGCAATGAAACTATGACTACATACTGCACAAAAATAAGTTAGAACAGAGGTTAATAAACATGCATTTTACTGCTATCCTTGCCCTGCACAATGATCTCACGCTTCACCCATTGTCCAAACGTAATTAATTAACAGCCATGTAAGCAGATTACACACTGATATCTCTGTGAGTTCATCTTCACAAACAAGTCAAGCTTTATTTTTCTGCAAGATAATATTTGGACATTTGGGTATATAATTATGCTCAAATTTACCATTACCTCATCTCCACCATCTCTAACTTCACAAGTTCAGACAGTCTGTAGATTTCACCATCCTTCCAGCATGCATTCTCTTCGAACTTTGTTTGGTAGATCTGTAAATCATTGATTGGTCTGTAAATCATTTACTTCTCTGGTGTGCTTTGTGGAGGACATTTTTTCTAAACCCAATAGTCAATCCATTTCATTTCCTGGATGACCTTTAATCTCAATAATTTCCTTTGCAGAAAAATACAATTTTGCTAACTCAGGTAGTTTCTTCAGAACAGCATCTGGAGGACCTTTAACCCTCATGAATGTCCACCAAGAAGGAAGAAACAGTAAAACTTGTGAATGATGTGTACTGGTCAGACTTGTTTCAGAACAGTGCTCCAGTATAACCAGCACATTGATTTCCAAGTGGTACTGTTTTCTTTCTGATTTTTCTCTCTGATGGAAAATGGTTGTTCAATTGAAACAAGTACTTTCTTTTTGCAGTATCTTGGAGTTCTGCACCAATGTATTTCTTCTAAATCTGTGGATGTTAATCTGGGTTCCATGCAGTTGTGTGCAGCTCCTCATTACTTTGTGCCAGCAAATCTTCATTCTCAATCTTCTGATACATTGAAGAATACTTCAGCCTGGTGAATAGGCTGACATCTTCATTGACCCTTATGGATGTCTTCCTGACAAACTACCCTAACCTCAGTTATGACGATGGAGGATTGCTGCTTTAGTGTTATGCCTGTCACTGGTGCTGATAATTCTTCCTTGGAAGTTGAATGATTAAAATTTGCTTCTGAGCTTGCATGCCTCATCATTTGATGGCAGTTAAATCTACTGTATCAGTTTGCCCATCATTTGAAAGTTTCCTTTCATGACATTCCTTTTAGGAAACCCACACAGACATGGGGAGAATGTGCAAACTCCACACAGAGTCACCAGAGGCTGGAATTGAACACAACTGTCACTGTGTGGTAGCAGTGCTAACCACTGCCCCACAGTGCCACCCCATAAAGTTAGATCCTTTGCTCCACATTTTCAAATTTCAGTATTTGCCCATGGTAGGATTAAAGCCTACACCCTCAGATTATTACTCTGGGTTATTGGTCAGTGATATAACCTCAGTAGATTCTAACTGATGTCAGAAGGAGGTTATGTCACTGGACTAACAAGCCAGAACCCCAGAGTCATAATCTGAGGGTGTAGGCTTTAATCCTACCATGGGCAAATACTGAAATTTGAAAATGTGGAGCAAAGGATCTAACTTTATGGGGTGGCACTGTGGGGCAGTGGTTAGCACTGCTACCACACAGTGACAGTTGTGTTCAATTCCAGCCTCTGGTGACTCTGTGTGGAGTTTGCACATTGTCCCCATGTCTGTGTGGGTTTCCTCCAAGTGCTCCAGTTTCCTCTCACTGTCCAAACATGTGCAGGTTAGTGGATTGGCCATGCTGAAATGTCCAGAGATGTTTAGGTTAAGTGGATTAGCCATGGGAAATGGAGGATTACAGAGATAGACAATGGGGTGATTCTGGGTGGGATGCTTATTACAGAATCAGTGGGCAGAATGCGTTGTTCCCAGACTGTAGGGATTCTATATTTTAAAACATTCTTTCTTCATTTTTGGGTTCTGCTATAAATCTAGGAAGCCTTGAATTCTTGTATTCAATTGCTGTTTCAAAATCTTGAAGTACTTCATCAAAGGTATCTGATTTATTTTATATTTTGGCGATTTATAACATCATCTCTAAATGCAAGTCTATTTACTTGTTCATCCTGAGATTTAATTTTGATACAATTCTATAGCTTAAGAACCACTTTCTCCAAATTGTTCATCATTCTATTTTATTAGGCCCATCACTTAGTATTAAATCTCTGTGGTTGTATTACTTCTCCTATTTTGATACCTTCATGTGATTAATTATTCTTCTTGCTTTAAAACTGTGTCAAATGCTGCAGTATTCTCTGCCAAGTAGACTGTAAATTCTGCACTCCAGCAATGTTGGTTGTTTTGCAAACTTTTAAAGTGTTCCATATAACAATGTTATTATGCTTCTTATATTAAAGCTTCCAGTTCGGTTTTTATAGCATCATGCTGCTTTATCTAATTTCTTTTAAAGCTTTAAATTCTTTATTATGAAAAGACTGCATTAATTCTTCAAATAAGTTTCTAAAATCTGCTAAATAACATCGCTGTATCTCTATACTACTTGCAGGTGTTCTGCCTTTGTGTAGTAAAAATTGTGGTTTCTCATCTTCTGAGGATAAAATCAAGATTTTCCACCTTTTGCAGGCAAACTGATTTTTTTTTGCATTTCTATCATCAAAATGGACACTAACCAACTTTTCATGGCTTAACAATGCATTTCCCTTTCCACATTCTCCACAAAGCCATATGGCAGTGGCCTTAATAAATTTTCCAGCCAAAATTGCAGTTTAAGTTATTGATCTCCAATTTTTACCACAGTCTTAGAAGGAAAATTAATGATCACCCATTTCTATCATTGTCTTACAAATCTTCTATTTGCTGGTTAGTTACTCTGTTCTTTATCTTCAAACTGCCATTTTACCTAATTAAATCTGCCCCACAATGTTCAAGATGCTGTGACCATTTTATAAAGTAAAGCCACAGTCCATTACCATAACAATAGCTCATAGTAGTAATGCTTGTTGTGAACTTGAACTAGCAGGGATTTTTCACTTTACTCTGAATTTGAGACTACTCCTAAAGGGCCGCCTTCTTTAAGCACTCTGTAGGTGCCAAATGTGACCAGTTCTTTACAGCTCTTGCCAGCTCACACTGTTTTCCCTCTTCTTACCACCCCCACCCTGATCTGAAACATTGTTTCTGCATTTGTTTTCTTCCACGTGTTTTGCTGACAACTTGTTTGGTTACAGGGTCTTGTAGTTGCTGACTGACGTGTTTTTTTTCTGGCTCAGCCAGCATTTATTGCCCATTCCTAATTGCCCAAAGGGCAGTTAAGTGCCGAGCACATTGCTATGGGTCTGGAGTCACATGTAGACCAGATCAGGTAATGATAGCGTACTTCCTTCCCTGAAGACCACTTTTTTAGAACAATTGACTGGGGTTACACGGTCACCATTAGACTGACCTTCTAATGCAGAATTTTATTCAAATTTAGCCAACTGCCATGGCGGGATTCAAATTTACATCCCCAAAACATTAGTCTTGTAATTCTGGATTACTAGACCAGTGACTCATATGCAGAAGGGATCTTACAGACAACTGAACCTTTTTTTTTAAACCATCACCCACGACGACCAGTGAGTCTTACCCCTCTGCCATCACCTGCTGCAGCTGAGCATTCTTCAAGATGGAATTTTTAATAAAATCATGAATTCACTTGTCTCCTGAATTTTTTTTCTTGGTCCACTCGATTTTTTCCACCATTGTTATCTTTTTGTGCTTAATGTATGTGTTGCAGAACCCACCAGCTAATGATGGTAGTGCTGCACTATACTGAATATAGCATCTGTTTGAATAACAGTGTTAAAGGGTGAACCAGTCATGAATCTTAACGACAGGACAAACAAATCATATTTTATTGCATGATAAAAAAGAAGTACAAGTTACATTGGCTGGTTAGATAAGATAAGTGAGATTATCACGAGGCACTGATGATACATCTATCTCCATGGAGAACTCAAGCTGGATTAATTATCTTCCCCCACTTAATACTGTATGATATCATCACATTGGGTGGATCTTAATGTAGTCTCCATCATTAATCCTTTCATAACTATTAGTTTATACAGTACCCACTGTGAACATATTATAATGGAGTAGAGTGAAAATTAGTTGGTCCCAAAGTCTCAAGATCTTTGTTGATTGAATTGATATACACCAACTGAAATATTCCAGCTGGTCACAAGCCCTGGGCTGGCGATGAAATTCAAACAATGTTATTGTGATGAATCAGTAGCCTGCAATCTTTCTAGTTCTGCATCATTTTTAATGTTCCTTCCATTAAAGGCACCACATTAATTGAGTTTGTTTTTTTTGCACACTATCTGCCTTCATTGTTAATGTGCTTCCGCCAAGTACATTCTTCCTTTTTAAGGTTCCACTATTTGAAGCACACTATGACAGTTAAGAATTGTACTAATTTGTCATATAAAACAAAAATTAATCATATAGCTATTGTTGATGCCTAAAGAATGCAGCAGTGTTTGGCAAGGTGCATCAGATGAGAAGGTTACGGCACTAAGAAGCAGGATTGTTCATCTATAGATGGGACAGATGCCTACCAGAGACATGATGCAGATACTGGTGGAGCTGATAGCCTAATGGTATTATCGCTGTGCTGTTAATCCAGAGAGCAGGGTAAGGTTCCAGAGACCTGGATTCAAATCTCAATATAGTAGAATTTGAATTCAATAGGGGGAGAAAAACCTAGATTTAAGAGTTGAAAGATGAATCCATTATCAATTGTTGGAAAAACCCATCTGGTTCACTACTGCCCTTTAGGGAAGGAAGCTACCATCCTTACCTGGTCTGGCCTACATGTGGCTGCAGACCACAGCAATGTGGTTGACTCTTAACTGCCCTTTGGGCAATAAATGCTAGCCTAGCCAGCGATGCCCTTATCCTGTAAATGAAGATAAAAAAAGTCTGCAACAGACTGAAACAATAGGTTCAGGTAGACAGTTGTTGGCAGAAATGGGGCAAACAGTATTGATTAGGTGAATAAGATAGCATTTTTTGCTATCCACATGAAAACAGCTAACTTAATTGGTATTGCATTGACTTCCTTAAAACATTTACTCCAACCAGAAGTGCCAACATGGTACACTGCAGTACCTTGCCCAAGCTTCTTTAGTAGCACTTGGCAAATCTACAACCTCCACAAAATCAAGGGCAACAGACACATAGAAATACTACTAGCTGCAAGTACTCATCAAATTTACACATCATCCTTCCTTCATCATGGCTGGATCAAACTCTTGCAACTCCTTGTCTAAGGGTTCTGTGTGTTTCTTTGCCAAATAGACTGCAATGGTTCAAGAAGGCAACTCATGATCACCTTTTCTAGAACAACTGGTACTGGGTAATAATTACTGGGTAATAATTGCTGACCTTGCCAGCAATGCCACATCCCAGGAACAAATAAAAGGATTGATTGATCCCATTGTATAGAGCCAATATCTGGATTGAATGTTAGTAGATTTTGCAATGCTTTGTGTTAATGAAGTTTGTTGTGACTTGATGGCTAATCAAAGTCAGGCAGACAGAGCCAAATCTCACCCTGGGTGTATACGTCAACATCTTGTCATGGAAACCTGGCTCCACGCCAGAGTTTTACTTGTTTACTCCCTCGAGGTTGTTATTGTCTTAGAGTTTGAATAAAACAACTTATAAGCAGTGAACATGCCAAATTTATAAATGTGCATATATGCTATACGTGGGTTTTCAATCATACTGTGTAAGACTAAGAGTCACTGGTATGGTGTCTTTTTATGTGTAAGTGTTCAATTTTTTCTTCCTACACCAGAGCTTCACAAACTTTTTCCCCACTGTGAACTCATGTCAAGGTTTGAGTATTGTTGCAAGTGCGTTGTGAGAGTGGAGCAGAGGGGCTGTGATAGGAAGGGCCTGGCAGAGTGAAAACACAGCTGTTCTTTCTTGGTCACAGCTCAGGCCCCAAAGATTCAGCTTGCAAGCCCAGTTAGGATCCAGACCCCTATTATGAAAAGCTTGATTTAATACCAGGAATTATTACAGTGCAATGACTGTTTTTCCATTATAAAACATGCACAAAGAAGTTGAACAATTCATCAACTTCATCTACACATTCCACCCTAACCTCAAGTTCACCTGGACTATCTCAGATTCCTCCCTGGACTCTCTCCATTTCCAGTGACTGACTCAACACGGAAATCCACTACAAACCCACCAACTCCCACAGCTATCCAGATTACACCTCCTCCCACCCTACCTGCTGTAAAAATGCTATCCCTTATTCCCAATTCCTCTGCCTCTGCCGCATCTGCTCCCAGGAGGATCAGTTCCACCATAGAATATCCCAGATGGCCTCCTCCTTCAAAGACCGCAGTTTCCCCTCCCACGTAGTCGACGATGCCCTTCAGCACATCTCCTCCACTTCCCACACCTCTGCTCTTGAACCCCACCCCTCCAATTGCAACAAGGACAGAACCCTCCAGGTCCTCACCTTCAACCCTTAGTCTACCACTGCAAGGAGTGCAAAACCTGTGCCCACACCTCCCCCTTCACCTCTCTTCAAGGCTGCAAAAGGATCCTTCCACATCCGGCAGATTTACCTGTACTTCCACAAACGTCATTTACTTGCATCTGTTGCACCCAATGTAGTCTCCTCTCCATCGGGGAGACAGGACGCCAACTTAGATCATTTCAGAGAACATTTCAGACACCCGCACAGTCTAACCCCATGACTCAGTGGCTGAACACTTCAACTCCCCCTCCCACTCGACCAAGGATGTGTGTGTGTGTACATGTGTGCGTGTGTGTGTACGTGCACATGTGTACATACATATGGTCATTATTGTTAGTGGATATATATACACTTATCAGAAACAATTATATTTATGTTTTTTCCCGATAATTTAAGAACTCAACAATCACATACTCTTGTGAAGTAATAAATAATATTTATTCAACAATGACTGGATGGTGCCACAAAAACTTGGAGAACATGTGGAATAACTATAAGCTTTTTTTTTAATAGATTTTACACTTTAAATAAAAAGAAACAAAAAACTTTGTATACTGGAAATAAAAAAAATACAGAAAAGGCTAAAAATATAGAACAACACTGTCACCTGTAAAAAGCCAGTCAGATTAGTCTTTTGGGTACCAACTTTCCAGCATGACATTTAGGAATCTGATAAAGACCCAAAAATCTGAACCAACCTTTTCCATTTACAGATACTGATGGAAATCTGCATCGGCAGTTTGTATTCTATTACTTTACAAATTTATTCTTTTAAAGAAACCTTCATTAATCACCAGTTATGAAAAAAAGTATTGACCACCTTGAGCTCCATGCAGCCTGTCATGGAGCTGGTAGATTTTGTATTACAGTGTGGAAAATAAACAATTTTATATCTGTTCATGTCTTGACAACCACCTCCTCTTGATTTTTTTTGTTTGTCTCCAGAATCTTGCAATATTGACATCTTGTCCTTTGCCTTTCTATGTATTAGTTGATTTTTTAAAATCAACTTTGTTTTTCAAACTAATTCTGCATCCAGTAGTCTACATCCCTGGCTTCAGGCTTTTTCTTGATCAATACATGAAATTCAGTGGCATTTTCAAGAGAAGAGTTTTGGAGTTTGCCTTGTCCCTGGAGATTTGATACACTCTGTAGAATAATTTCCTGGCCTATCAGCCACTCGGTTTGATGAAGATTGTAGGGAGGAAAGGAGTCGGAGGCAACCACTGCTCACCTCTTAAACAATGAGAGAAAGCCTTTTCCTTCGGGAATTTGATTTCTATGGAGAAAGGAGTAGCGACGTTTGGAATCCCTGTACTGGCTGTCATTTTGGGAGGAAGCATTCAAGGCCTGTTCGGTCTTCTGCTGGGTTTTGAGTTGTTGACTTATCACAAATTGCATGTCATCCTTTCAATAATACAACAGAAATTGAAACAGTAAATTATTTTGCTGATTAACTGTTCGAACATAAGAATTAGGAGCAGGAGTAGGCCATCTGGTCCTTCGAGCCCACTCCGCCATTCAATAAGATCATGCCTGATCTCTTCATGGCCTCAGCTCCACTTACACACACTCTGACCATAATCCTTAGTTACTTCATTGCTCGTTATCAGAGCTTTAAAAATATTGACTGAACTAGAGGCAACTATTTCACTGGGCAGGGAATTCCATCGGTTTACAACCCTCTGGGTGAAGAAGTTCCTTCAATTCAGTCTAAAATCTACCCCCCCCCCCTCTAATTCTGAGGCTGTGCCCTCTTGTCCTAGCTTCACCTGCCAGTGGAAACATCCTCTCGACATCTATCTCATCTATTTCCTTCATCATTTTACATGTTTCTATAAGATCTCCCCTCATTTTTCCAAATTCCAATGAATATAACCCTAGTCTCCTCAGTGTCTCCTCATAAACCAACCCCCTCAACTCTAGAATCAACCGAGTGAACCTCCTCTGCACCCCCTCTAGTGCCAGTACATCCTTTCTCAAGTAAGGAGACCAAAACTGCACATAGTGCTCCGGGTGCGGCCTCACCAGCACCCTATACATCTGCAACATAACCTCTCCACTTTTAAACACAATCCCTTTAGCAATGAAGGACAAAATTCTATTTGCCGTCCTAATTACCTGTTGCACCTGCAGATCAACCTTCCGTGATTCATGCACAAAAATACCCAGGTCCCTCTGTATAGCAGCATGCTGCAACATTTTAACCATTCAAGTAATAGTCCTTTTTACTGTTACTCCCACTAAAATGGATGACATCATATTTATTAACATTGTATTCCATCTGCCAGACCTTTGCCCAAAGTATCCCTGTTCCTCAGCAAAGTTTCACAGTCCTCTACACACTCTGCTCTGCCACTCATCTTAGTGACATCTGCAAACTTTGACACACTACAACTGGTCCCCAACTCCAAATATTTATATAAATTGTGAATAATTGTGGTCCCAACACTGATCCCTGAGACATACCACTGGCACTCACTTATCTCCACTCATTGCTTCCTGTTAGTCAACCGATCCTCTATCCATGCTAATACTTTACCCGTAGCATCATGCATCTTTATCTTATGCAGCATCCTTTCGTGCTCAGTTCAAAAGATCAGTGAAGCTATTATTAATCACCCCCATCTACCTACTTATTTCTCAATTCATCTGTCAATTGTTGCTTGATCAACTCATTCATTTAGTCACCAAATTATTTATTCAATCTATTAAAAATCGATCTTCCCATCAAGTTCCAATCCCATTTAACATTACACATTTCATTCTGCTGTTCATATATTTAATCGCAGTCCACTCAGCTCTTTAGTCATCTCCCCATTTAAGTAACACAATCAAAAATAGAGTCATCCATATACAACTACAGAAAACCTTCCTAACAATAATTAGAGCTACACTGACAGTCAACATATCTTTCCTTTTGAGTAGTAGTTTTGGAACAGGAGTGACAAAACTACATCTGTACATTGAGGTGGAGGTTGTAGCCTGATGATTTATGGAAGCTATGTAGTACAATTGGTACTGGTTACATCAAAATAGTGCCAGTTATATAACCAGTCACGTCGTTTATGTAACATGTGACTAGAACCAGATATTCTGTTTCTCCACTATCTGAATAGCTATAATTAATGGTAAACCACAAATTCTTGGTGCATTCTCTGCTAACACAATATATATTACAGATAATTGGCTGTTTATTAATTATTTAGTCATACTTTCCTTTTTTTACTGTTCTTAATGCCGAGTAATCGAGACAAAGTCAAGTGATGTTCTTTCTTCAAGGTCTGGATTGTTAGTTTGAAACTAAACCTTGGAGACTGAAATTATGGTGCAGTTACAAAAGAAAATAAAGATACCTGCATTTTACTGGCACTTAGTAGGGATTTGTCCTTGGTTGAACTTTCACTGTTGAAACCTGCTTTCCCTCTCATCTCATTTTGTTTCATTGTCACTGTCCTAAAAAGGTGCTGCCTTTGTTCTCGGTGACTGTCTTGCACGGAGTTACTTTGCTCAGTTTACATGCCTTTCATAACTCTGCCTGCAGTCCTCTCCCAACATCATACGTGTCTAAGTTTTGTTATTCCCCCTCCCATTTTCCTTGTTGCTGGCCTTAATTTACCCATCCTCTCCAACTCAGTGCACTGAAATACAGTCTCACTCTCTTATTTTCAACTCAACTCATCAGTTGCCAAAATATATCTGTTGTTATTCATACAATGTACTGCTCTATATGATTTGTATAATGTCCCCATGACATATTAAATATTTAAGATGGAATCATAACACGTTACAGCAAGAAACAGGCTATTCTTAGATTAGATTACTTACAGTGTGGAAACAGGCCCTTCGGCCCAACAAGTCCACACTGACCCGCCGAAGCGCAACCCACCCACACCCCTACATATACCCCTTACCTAACACTACGGGCAATTTAGCATGGCCAATTCACCTGACCCGCACATCTTTGGACTGTGGGAGGAAACCGGAGCACCCGGAGGAAACCCACGCAGACACGGGGAGAACGTGCAAACTCCACACAGTCAGTCGCCTGAGGCGGGAATTGAACCCAGGTCCCTGGCGCTGTGAGGCAGCAATGCTAACCACTGTGCCACCGTGCTGTCTAACAGTCTGAGTTGACATTTCTCTCCATGAGACATTGACGTCAATCGGTTGTGGGAATGTTCGCTGAGCTGGGAAGTTGATTTGTTGACGTTTCATCCCCTGTCAAGGTGACATCTTCAGTGGTTTGCAGCCTCCTGTGAAGTGCTGCTGTACTGTGTCTTCTGGAAAGTATTTGGTTCCATTCCTGCTGGTTCCAGTTGTTCATTGTAGTGGCCAGTATATTGGGTCGAGGTCAATGCGCTTGCTGATGGAGTCTGTGGCTGAGTGCCATGCTTTTAGAAATTCTCTGGCTGCTCTCTGTTTAGCTTGTCCTATGATCGTTATGTTGTCCCAGTCGTACTAGTGGTCCCTGTCATCTGTGTGTGGGGCTATTAAGGACAGCTGGTTGTGGCGTTTAGTGGCTCGATGGTGTTCATGGATGCAGATTGCTAGTTGTCTGCCTGTTTGCCCTACCACAGCTTTGATAAAGGGTCAGTTAGACTCGAAACATCAGCTCTTTTGTCTTCTTCCAGATGCTGCCAGACCTGCTGAGATTGTCCAGCATTTTCTCTTTTGGATTCAGATTCCATCCTGGGTATTGGGACGTTTGTTCTGGCGAGTTGCTGTGTGAGCGTGGATGCAGGTTTATGGGCTGTCGTGATTCAGAGTGGTTGGAGAAGTCTGGCTGTCACTTGAAACATTTTTATGGAAGGTAGCACAGCTAATGAGTTAGGTCATCGCATGCCCTCATTGTGATATTTGTCTGTTAGGCATCTGTGGATGAAGTTGTGGGGATATTCGTTCTTGGCAAATACACTAAAGGTTTTCTTCTTCTTTCCTTCATAGGTCAGGGGTGCTGCAGTGTGTTGTAGCCCTTTTCAACTGAGTCCCAATGTCAACTTCTCTGGTGTATTTTTATGTGGTTGATGTTGTAATTCAGGACCTGGTTGGCTTTCCTGAACACTTTTGTGGTGCACTCACCGTTCTGTGTTCTTTGTTACATCACATCCAGGAATAGGAGTTGCTGAGTACCATGCTTCTAGAAACACTCTGGCTGTCCTATGTTTAGCTTGTCACATGATTATTGCGTTGTCCCAGCCAAACCCGTGGTCCTTGAAATCTGTGTGTATGGCTACAAGGGATAGCTGGTCATGGCATTTAGGGGCTCATTGGCGTTCGTGGATGCGGAATGCTTGTTATCAGTCCGTTTGCCCTATATTGTGTTTTGTGCAGTCTTTGCATGGAATCCTGTAAATTACATTAATCTTGCACATGATGGGTATAGGGTTTTTGTCCTGGTGAGTTGTCTGCACAAACACATTTAGAACAAACAGGTAGACAACTATCAATCCACATCCATGAACACTAACTAGCCACTAAAAGCCACAACCAGCTGTCCCTAGTAGCCATACACAGATTTCAAGGACCACAGATTCGACTGGGACAACACAATCATCACAGCACAAGCTGACTATAGGGCAGCCAGAGATAATCTAGAAGCATGGCACTCAGCCACAGACTCCATCAACAAGACCCAATATACCGGCCACTACAACAAACATCTGGAACGAGGAACTGGAAGCAGCAGGAACAGAACCAAATAAATTCCAGAAGAGACAGTACAACAGAGCTTCACAAGAGGCTCCAAAGTGCTGAAGATATCACCTAGACAGGGGTCGAAACATCTGCAAATCAACTTCCCAGCTCAGCAAACATTCCCAAAACCACAACAAACAGCACCCAAGATACAAATCTTTACACAAACCTTGAACTTAGATTGCTCTCCTGCTGATTTGTCACAACTTTTAATGTTTTTTCTTTTCAAGCAATTATTTTTAAAAGCATTCATAAACAGTCTTACAAAGTTTGTGACATAGAATGCCACATCAAAACTGTCCTCTGTGTGGGGGGGGGAACAAAAAAGTTTTCTAAATGCCCCTTTGAATTCCCTAATTATCTGACCTTGATTCTACTCCACTAACTCCTGGAAATTAACAATCAGTAGTTGCTTCATCACAATCCTACATGTCCTTGAAGATTTCAATTAAGTCATCCATTCCATTAGCTGCAGACGTACCTGCCAAGCTTCTAATTCCTGTGACAAACCCACTTTCTGTTGAATGGTCTCCAGAAGCTGGGAGTTCAATGATTTCATATCCATTTGACAGTTCAGGAGCTCTGCTTCCACTGCATTTTTTCTGTAAAAGCGTTAGCTATTATTTACCACTTTTTCCAGATTAATTGTTACATGTGCATTCATTCTGGTGTTCAATTAAACAGGCATTTCCATCTTTTCCCTTCCTATGTCAGGTGTGGTCAGAGATCACATAACACCAGGTTATTGTACAACAGGTTGCACTCCAACTTGGTGTCGCGAGATTTTTTTTTATCTTGCCCAACCCAGTCCTACACTGACAACTCCATGTCACGTCAGATGTGGCTCAGTTGGTAGCAGTCTTAACTGACAGCAATAAGGTTTACATATTCAAGTCCCATTGGACTTGAGCAGTTAGGATAAGGTTGACATTTGAATGCATTACTGGATCAGTGCTGCTTTTATTTTAAGCGAAAGATGTTAAACCAAGGTTTCAAACACAGGTGAGTTAGTCCTGATTTCATTCGCTGATATTTATCACTCCATCAAAATGACGAAAACAGATTGAACCATTATCATGGTGCTGTTTCTCATTCCTTGCTGTGTGTAAACTATCTGTTGTGTTTCCTCTGATGTAACAATGAATACACTTCACATTTAGGTAATTAGTGTCAAGTGATCGTGAGAAGGGATATATAGATACAGTACAAGCCTTTCTTTTCATATAGGACTTGGTGCCACACCCAAACTCATTGGGTCAATATCAGCTTAATGACTTAAAAATAGCACTAACAGACAAGGAAAGCCAAATAAAATGTTAGTGCCAGAGCAGGGAAGGGCAAAGGCTGAATTAATCTCAGTTAACAACAGTAACATTTTAGGTTTGTATAGTGCTGGCTGAGCTCACTGAGCTGGAAGATTCAAGCAAATCTACATCCAGAACCGCAACCTGAGCTACATATCTTCTCAAAACTCACTGATTTATATAGTCCCTTGCAAATAGTAAAATATTCAGAGTTATTTTACTTGAGCATTACTAAATACAATTTGACACCAAGCCATATGACGTCAGGTCTCCAAAAGCTTAACTGAAGAAGTTGTAAGTGGTATCCTAGAGGAAGAAAGAGGGGAAGCAAAGTGGAAAGATTTAAAGAGGGGTTGCCAGACCATGGCCTCTTGGTAACTAAAGACATGGGGATAAACAGTAACGTGAACAAATCAGGATTTCACAGCAGGCACAGATAATTCGGACAGTGCTGGACTAGAGAATTTTACAGAGATAAGAAAGTATTTAAAAAAATACAAGAATTTTAAAATTGAGGCATTGCTCGAATATCAGCCAGTAAGTAAGCATAGAAGTGATAAGTGAATGGGAGTTGATGCACTTTAGGACACAAGCAGTCAAGTTTTCAATGATCTCAAGTTAACAGAGGGTGGAAGACCAGCCAGGAGCGTTTGGAATAGTCAAGTCCAGGAGGTTTAAAAAAAAGCATGGAAGAAGCTTTCAGCAACTAATGAGCTGAGGTGAGAAGTATTGTGCATTGGGAAGTAAGCAGTGTTAGTGGTGACACAGACGTGTGGTCAAAAGCACATCGGTGTCAAATACAACACACGTTTAAGAACCATTCCCACTAATGCCAAAGGTCATATAGCAGCTCGAGACTAAACTAGTGGGGATAAGCAAATCAAAACAGGCCAATCACTTACTTCGTTATCGCGATGTCTCTTTCACGGATTGCTTGCAGGAAATGCCGATGACCAGAGTCATTCTCCAGGCTGCTCCGCAAACTATCGTTTTCCTTCTGGAGATTCACCAGATCTGTGTTTAGCACCTCTAGCTAGAGGATTCAATCATACACACTGCTGAGTGAAAGCACAACCTGGAGTCTATCTGCATCAAGTCTCACCACATCCACCCCAAACCAAATCAAATAAGCTATGACCTGAAGTGTACACTGTGCCATCGGTTAATGCAATGTCAACGCCACTCAGCTCAGCAGAAATAGAGATTGCTATTGAATACCAAAAAAGGAACAAGCAGTTAGCTGGATGGATACGTTAAATGGCTTTGTGGATAGGTAGTTCGCCTAATACGTGTTCTAATGAAATCTCACTTAATAGAACAGCACTTAATAGAAGTAATAGAGCCTATGGGAAAAGTGCGGTTGGGCAGACCAGCAAAAAAAAAAATCACTCATGGTCACCCAAAAACCACCCAAGAGTCTAACACAAAGTATAACACTTGCCTGAAAGAAAGTTGAAATCATATTTATTCGTGAAACAAAAGTAAAAATAGGAGGATGTTAGGAGATTACAGGGTGACCTGGATAGGCTGTGTGAGTGGACAGATGCAGTTTAGTGTGGATAAATGTGTGGTTATCCACATTGGTGGCAAGAACAGGAAGGCAGATTACTACCTAAATGGAGTGCTTATGCCCGAAACATCGAATCTCCTGTTCCTTGGATGCTGCCTGACCTGCTGCGCTTTTCCAGCAACACATTTTCAGCTCCTATCTAAATGGAGTCAAGTTAGGTAAAGGGACAGTACAACGAGATCTAGGTGTCCTTGTACACCAGTCAATGAAAGCAAGCATGCAGGTACAGCAGGCAGTGAAGAAAGCTAATAGCATGCTGGCCTTCACAACAAGAGGAATTGAGTATAGAAACAAAGAGGTTCTTCTGCAGCTGTACAGGGCCCTGGTGAGACCGCACCTGGAATATTGTGTGCAGTTTTGGTCTCCAAATTTGAGCAAAGACATTCTGGCTATTGAGGGAGTGCAGCGTAGGTTCACGAGGTCAATTCCCAGAATGGCGGGACTACCTTATGTTGAAAGATTGGAGCGACTGGGCTTATATATCCTTGAGTTTAGAAAGCTGAGAGGGGATCTGATTGAGACGTACAAGATTATTAAAGGATTGGTCCCTCTGGAGGCAGGAAACATGTTTCTGCTGATGGGGGAGTCCCGAACCAGAGGACACAGTTTAAAATTAAGGGGTAGGCCATTTAGAACAGAGTTGAGGAGAAACTTCTTCACCCAGAGAGTGGTGGATGTGTGGAATGTTCTGCCCCAGAAGGCTGTGGAGGCCAAGTCTCTGGATACTTTCAAGAAAGGGTTGGATAGAGCTCTTAAGGATAGTGGAATCAAGGGTTATGGGGATAAGGCAGGAACAGGATACTGATTGAGGATGATCAGCCATGGATCAAAGGGCAGAATGGCCTACTCCTGCACCTATTGTCTATAAATTTAACACAGTGCATTTAACAATGTAAGAAAGCTGCTGTCTGTACAGCACCACTTAGTGAAAGCTGCTGTATTGGCAGCTGACATCGCACATGCACAGAATGGCACAAAGTCCACTGCGGGAACCACGCATGCACAGGACAGGGTAGAGATTTCCATGCAGCTATTGGCACATGCACTGAATGAAGTGTGCGAACCGATCCCAACTGGAATCAGCCTATTGTGAACGGAGGTAAGCGTTCTCAAAAATATCCTTCCCGAATGCTCCAGCGAAGTTATAGCCAAACCATGCTACCAAAACACGCGCTATCCCAGAACTCCCCTGTACTCTCAATCCAGCCCATGTTCAAGGCACAAAACTAACACAATAACAAAGTTAGCAATCGAACGTGGATAGATTGGTGTGGACGATGATAACTAGTGATTACGATACAAAAGTCCTTTTGTTTACCCACTCTCTGGATGTGGGCCTCTGGCTGGACCAGCATTTATTGCCCATCCCAAGTTGCCCAGAGGGCAATTAGCAATCAATCAATCAATCACATTGCTGTGGATCTGATCACATGTAGGCCAAACCAGTCAAACTGACAGATTCCCTTCCCTAAAAGACATTAATGAAGTAGGGGTTTTCCCAACAATCAACAATGGTTTTATGGTCAGCATTAGACACCTAATTCCAGATTCGTTATTGAATTCAAATTTCACCATCTACCATGGCGGGATTTGAACCCAGGTGCCCAGAACATTATTGGGGTTACTGGATTAATATCCTTCTGATGTTAAACCATACTAATGAGCAATGTGATTGGAGGATTCATCTTTGTGTAATTTAGTAAAAAATTTGGGGTTTCGGGTAAAAAAAATCAATTCTTTTACCGCAGAGTTCCAATTTCTTCAGAGGCAACCAGAGATATCCCAAGCAGTATTAGTGGAGTTCAGGTTTTCAACAGAGTAGTAAAATGAAATCAGAAAGCCTGGACGAGTTTGCTCTTCCCTTTCCCATCTAGAAGTAGCTATAAATTCTGTTAGCGTGTTAACCCCCACAATCACCTGAAGGAGTGGTGCTCTGAAAGCTAGTCCTTCCAAATAAACCTGTAGGACTATAACCTGGTGTTGTGTGATTTTCAACTTCATCCACCCCAGTCCGATACCGGCTCCTCCAAGTCATGGCTTTCCCTTCTACACTGTCCAGGCATTGACCCTTGAACTTTGCCAATTTTCAAACTACGTGAGCTGGTTCAGTTATACATTGAACAAGCAGCGAGCGTGTCTGTGATGCATGATGACCTCATGAAGCATTACCTGTCTCTGAAGCTCCTCAATCATCTGTTGCTTCTCTTCATTCATTGCCTGTTCCTGCCGGTTTAGCTGTCGTTCCCTCCTTAGTTCCTCCTCCAATTCTTTCTGACTGCTTTCTGTGAGAACCTTATGCAAAAGATTGAAAATGGTGAAAGATGCTTCTATTAGAAATAGCCCAAGGGCATCTGAGAATATTAGCCAACATGTACCCTGACATTAATTTTATATTCTTCAAGTAAAAAGTGAGGTCTGCAGATGCTGGAGATCAGAGCTGAAATGCGTTGCTGGTTAAAGCGCAGCAGGTCAGGCAGCATCCAAGGAACAGGAAATTCGACGTTTCGGGCCAGAGCCCTTCATCTACATTGCTACATTTAGAACATAGAAAAATACAGCGCAGTACAGACCCTTCGGCCCTCGATGTTGCGCCGACCGAAGCCTACCTAACCTACACTAGCCCAATAACCTCCATATGCTTATCCAATGCCCGCTTGAATGACCATAAAGAGAGAGAGTCCACCACTGCTACTGGCAGGGCATTCCATGAACTCTCAACCCACTGAGTAAAGAAGCTACCCCTAACATCTGTCCTATACCAACCTCCCCTTAATTTAAAGCTGTGTCCCCTAGTAACAACTGACTCCATACGCGGAAAAAGGTTCTCCTTGTCAACCCTATCTAAACCCCTAATCATCTTGTACACCTCTATCAAATCTCCCCAAACCTTTTTTCTCCAATGAGAACAGCCCCAAGTGCCTCAGCCTTTGCTCATACGATCTTCCTACCATATCAGGCAACATCCTGGTAAACCTCCTCTGCACCCGTTCCAGTGCCTCCACATCCTTCCTATAGTATGGCGACCAAAACTGCACACAATACTCCAGATAAAACCGCACCAGAGTCTTATACAACTGCAACATGACCTCAGGACTCCGGAACTCAATTTCTCTACCAATAAAGCCCAGTATGCCATATGCCTTCTTCACAGCACTATTTACCTGGGTTGCAACTTTCAGAGATCTGTGTACATGGACACCAAGATCCCTCTGCTCATCCACACTACCAAGTAGCCTACCATTAGCCCGGTAATCCATCTTGTTACTCCTACCAAAGTGAATGACTTCACACTTAGCTACATTGAACTCCATTTGCCACCTTTCTGCCCAGCTCTGCAACTTATCTATATCCCGCTGTAACCTGCCACATCCTTCTTTGCTGTCCACAACTCCACCGACTTTCGTATTTATGCAAGCATTAGGTTTATAATCTCTGATATGAAAACTGTTGGATTGTCAACTACAATGGCAGCGGGTAAGCAAATCATCCGTACACTAACCAATCCTATTAGATTCATTTCAGCTACTCAACTGAATGACCAGCATTTTGCTTTCTAACTCGCCGTTCTCCACACACTTAATCTTGACCTCAAGGATGCTGCTGGATGTGTGTAATTTTTAATGGTTATTTGACCTCCTTTAGCAAGTTTAGCTGTTGTTGGTTGAGCATATTCGCTGCTATTTTTGTTGCCCACGTGTCCCTAAAGAGGAAGCATGCATGGTCCACCAACATCCTTCAGGCAGGGAAAGGGAGTTGGGCACTGTAGGCCTGCAGGGTGTTATTATCCCCTCCAACTCCAGATCAATTTAGTCACCTCCCTCTTCCCCTAACTTGTTTTATTTTTAAAACCAAGGTAAGAATTGCTTAACTTGTCAAACGGATGATTTGGTGATGGATGTCAATAAAAAGAAGCTTTCCTTGGATAGTGGGGGTAGAACGAGGAATAATCCTGTCTTGAAGAAAGCATAATGTGAGAGAAAGGGGGCAGAGGGCACTTTATGATAATGAAGAGAACTCTAAATCTAAATGTATCACACGTCCCCTATCTTTCTACTAGGACATCACTGAAACCAGTATTTAGCTCTTTCACTGATACAGGCCAGTTATCATTTCACTACCCTGATGTTTCAGAAAGGGGAAAGGTGAAATGAGTGAGCAACTTACAAATCTATCTGGTAGAGCTGTGGCGGAGACAATAGGACTTGCCATTTTTAAATGTAGACACCTCCCTCACAGGCACAACTGCAGGAGGAGGAGGACGACTGGGAGGTTTTTAATGAAATAGTTTCCATTGCAGGCATCTAGTGTCATCATGAAATCCTAGATCCTATCTGGAACAATAAGGTGTGGATGTAAAGCTTACTTTTCCAATTCTCAACAATATGCCTCAAGTCTTCAGAAGAGTGACTGTGGTGTCAGCTATGACTCAGCTGGTACTGAGTCAGAACGTTGCTGTTTCAAGCCCCAGGGCAACACTGAGTAGCTTCTGGTTGAAGGAACTATCATTTTGAATGTAATGCTCAGCTGGAAGCTTGCAGTGCACAGATTGGCTGCTGTATTTCATACATTACAATAGTGACTACATTTCAAAATTACTTCATTAGCTGTAAAGTACTTTGGGACATTGAGGTTTTTAAAAAATGCTCTATTAAAGAGCAAAGAATGATGCAGCACAGGAACAGACTCTTCAGCCTTCCAAGCCTTTGCCAACACATTTTGCCCTTCATACTAAAACTATCTTCACTTACAGGATCGTATCCCTCTATTCTTTTCTCATTCATGCATTGGTCCAGGTGCTTCTTGAATGTTGCTATTGTGTCTGCTTCCACCCCCTCCTCTGGCAGCGAGTTCCAGGCACTCACCACTCTGTGAAAAACTTGCCTCACACATCTCTTAAACTTCCACCCGCCCTGCACCTTGAACCTTTGTTCCCTAGTAATTGATCCTTCCACCCTAGGAAAAAGCTTCAAACTTTCCACTCCATCCATGCCGTTCACAATATTATAAACTTCTATCAGGTTCTAGTGAAAACAAACCCAGTCTATCCAACCTTTCTTCATAGCTAAAGTCTCTCATACCAGGCAACATCCTGGTAAACCTTTTCTGTACCCTTTACAAAGCATCCACATCCTTCTGATAGTGTGATAATCAGAACTGTATGCAATATTCCAAGTGTGGCCTAACTAAAGCTTTATAAAGCTGCAGCATAATTTGTCTATTGTTATACTCATTGCCCCTTCCAAATTAGGCAAGGTAGTTAAAAAGGCCTATGACATGCTTACCTACCTGCACTGCCATCTTTAGTGATCTATGCACCTCCACACCCAGATTCCTCTGCATAGCAATACTCCTAAGGGTTCTATCAAAAATGTTTTTGCTGTAGAGAGACTGTTAATAGTTTCTTCTTCAAAAATCAAGATTTCTAAAAATTCTCTTCCATTCAGTAAACAAAGAAATCTTTCATTCCCTCACTAGCGCTTCAATTTAAAGTCCCATCCCAAAGGAAATACCAGTGCTCACTTAGTGTGAAGCCTGCCCAACTTTTCCATTGTTCCATGCAGCTCTCCAGTGAAACTGACGGCTGTATGAGTGTTAGAGTCTCCTTACCTGTGGAGCTGGGCCTTGTGTTAGGCTGTGGACCTGCTCCTTGAGATGCGAAAGGGCTGCCTGCAGACTATGAAACTGACATCCAGTCAAACTGTCAGAGCACTTCACACCACTCAAGGTGAGTAATTGCTGATGGATATTCACAATATCATTCTTTACCTAGAGCAAGTCACAGAAAAATACACCAGACAATCATTTAGAAACAGCAAGTTCAGCCAATCCCCTCCTGAGAGAAAGGGTCCTGTAAACTACAAAATTTGAAATACTACAATCTGCGAATGCAAATAGCCAATGTAGTAGTTCCCTATACCTGATCTTTCTCAGCCTCCCAAGCCTGAGCCTCAGTCTCCAGATTGTGCTCAATTTCAGAGAGAAGGGAATCGTTGTGGTTGGTGGATTCCTGCATCGTCAGCTGCTCATGCAGCTCCTGCACTTGGTTCTGCAGTTGGTGATTCAAGCCCTGGACTTGTCTGACATTCTCCTGTGCCAGGGTTAACTATTGGATGAAGAGAACAGCCACAATTAGAGAAAACTCACACTCTCAATAGTATCTCTTACTGTTGTGAACGTATCCACATAACCCATAAGATTAAAGAGAAGAGATTGGAACAAGAGGTGGTTATCTGGTTAGTTAAGGTTAAGATAACTCTTCGGCAAAGCAACCAAGATGTTCTTCTCTCCCTCATCGTCTTCCAAACAAACCACTTCCTCCCCAAGTTACTGACTCTCTCTGACATACATTGTATAGATGACATCTTAGCCAAATGGCCATTCCTTATATTGAAGGCTATTAAGTATCACCATCCATTTCACAAAGAAATAGAATATAGGAACACAATTAGGCTTTTGGCCCTTTGAGCCTGTTCTGACATTCACTATGGTAATGGCTGATCATCCAACATTCTGGCCCCGCTTTCCCCCATTCTCCTTTGATCTCTTTAGTCCCAACATCTTTACCTGCATCTTTTTTGAAAACCTTATGTTTTTACTCAACAGTCTCCTGTGGCCGTTATTTTCAGAGTCTCCAGCCCCTGAATAAATTCCTCATCATCTCTGTCCTAAAAGGCTTAGTCATTATCCTTAGACTATGACCCCTTGCTCTGAAATCCTGGGTCATTGAGATCATCTTTCTGCATTTGCCCTGTTTAATCCTGTTTGAATTTTATAGATTTCTATGAGATCCTCGCACCTCCACAATCTTTTAAACTCGAGTGAATACAGTCCTAACTGACTCATTATCTCCCTACATGTCAGTCCTTCCATCTCAGGACTCAGTCTGGCAAAGCTTTGTGGCACTCCCTTAATATCCAGACCACCCTCCCTCAGACAGGGAGACAAAATGCGTACCCAATATTCTAGACGTGGTCTTACCAATGCCCTATAGAGCTGCGGTAAGCCATCCTTTCTCCTGTACTCAAATCCTCTCAGTACAAAGTCCAACATTTGTGTTTTCCAATGTCGGCTGCACCTGTATGCTTACTTCCAGCCACTGGTGTATAATAAGGACACCCAGGTCACATAGCACCTCCCCTGCTCTCAACCTCTCTCTATTCAGATTTAAACATGTGCCTTGCTACCAAAATGGATGGCCCCACATTATAGTCTATCGGCCACGAATTTCCCCATTTACATAAGAATTAGGAACCAGAAGTAAGGCCATCTCGAGCCCACTCCACCATTCAATAGGATCATGGCTGATCTCTTTGTGGCCTCAGCTCCACTTACCCGCCCTCTCACCATAACCCTTAATTCCTTCATTGTTCAAAAAAAAAACAAAATCTATCATAGCTTTAAAAACATTGACTGAACTAGTGTCAACTACTTCACTGGGCAGGGAATTCCATGGATTTCCAACCCTCTAGGCAAAGAAGCTCCTTCTCAACTCAGTTCTAAACCTGCTCCCCTAATTCTGAGGCTATGCCCTCTTGTCCTAGTTTCACCTGCCAGAGGAAACATTCTCTCTACATCTATCTTACCTATTCCCTTCATAACGTTACGTCTTTCTATAAGATCTCCCCTCATTCTTCCAAATTCCAACGAATATAATCCCAGACCACTCAGTGTCAGCTCATAAGCCAACCCCCCCCCCCCCCTCCAATTCTGGAACCAACCTAGTGAACCTCCTCTGCACCCCCTCCAGTGCCAGTACATCCTTCCTCAAGTAAGGAGACCAAAACTGCACACAGTACTCCAGGTGCAACACTCTCTCTGTTTTTAAACTCCGTTTAGCAATGAAGGACAAAATTCCATTTGCCTTCTTAATTATCTGTTGGGAGAGTGCGAGGACTGCAGATGCTGGAGATCAGAGTTGAAAAATATGGTGCTGGAAAAGCACAGCCGGTCAGGTAGCATCCAAGGAGCAGGAGAGTTGTTTATGCTCAAACGTCCATTCATCAGGAATGAGGGGGGATTACTCATTGCACTTGCAGACCAACCTTCGTGATTCATGCACAAGGACACCCAGGTCCCTCTGCATAGCAGCATGCTGCAACTTTTTAACCATTCAAGCAATAGTCCTTTTTACTATTATTCCTACCAAAATGGATGACTTTGCATTTATTAACATTGTATTCCACTTGCCAGACCTTTGCCCACTCACTTAAATTATCTCCATTCTTCTGCAAAGTTTCACAGTCCTCTGTACACTTTGTTCTGCCACTCATCTTAGTCTCATCTGCAAACTTTGACATACTACACATGGTCTCCAACTTCAAATCATCTCTGTAAATTGTGAATAATTGCCATCCCACCAGTGCTCCCTGAGGCACACCACTAGTTAGTGATTGCCAATCACAATAGCACTCATTTATCCCCACTCTTTGCTTCCTGTTAGTCAATAATCCTTGATCCATGTTAATACTTTACCCGTAACGCCATGCATCTTCATCTTATGTAGCAGCCTCTTGTGCAGCACCATTTCAAAGGAAATCTTTTGGAAATCTAGGTATACCACATCTACTTGGTCCCTGTTGTCCACCATGTTCATAATGTCTTCAAAGCATTCCAAAAGATTAATTAAGCATGGCCTATCCTCATGAACTCATGCTGCATCTGCCCAATGGGACAATTTCTATTTAGATATTTTGCTATTTCTTCCTTGATAATAGACTTGAGCATCTTCCCCACTACAGAAGTTAAGCTAACCAGTCTGTAATTCCCCATCTTTTGTGTACCACCCTGTTTAAGCAGTGGCATCACATTTGCTGTTTCCTAATCTGGCGGGAGACATAAGTCTAAGGGTAGAAAAGTCTCCCACCATTTCTGTTACCACCCTGGGATGCATTCCATCAGGGCCAGGAGACTTTTCTAACCTTAGTTCCATTATCTTGCCCAACACGATATCTTCCATGATAATGGTTGTTTTTAGGTCCTTGCTTACCTTTGTCAATTACTGGCATGTTATTCCTGTCCTCCACTGTGAAGACCCACACAAAATTCCTATTCAATGCCTCGGCCCCTTCATCGTATCATATGAATAGATGTACATTCTCATCCTCTAAATGACACTACTTTAGCCACTTTTTTTTTTAAAACTCAACATGTCCAAGTCACACATAACTATAAATGAGATCATGCAAAGCCCAAACATTTACTCAACATCACATTTCAGTAGGCTAGACAATTACTAAGATCAGTCCAAATTAATTCTCTCTTTCTCAAGCCCAGGGGGACAAAAGTAAAGTATGGAGTTCAGTTGTCAGTACAAAGTGACACCAAACTTGGGGTTTGAGTATTACATTAGAATCTTTGCTCACAAATGAGCAAAGGTGAAGTTTATAAGTAACCTTATTGATCATGGACTCTACCCCCCACTTAATCTCTTAAAATGCTGCTCTGTACAGATATTCCCTGATACCCAAGTGACTAAGCATTTTTCAGGACAAGAACTGTTGGGCCTGTGGAGATTTTTAATATCAGTCATTTTAGCCCAATAATTTCCAGTCTAGTACTTCACTAGGAATTTACCCAGCTTTTATTTTGATTGCATTTATCAGCAGACACACACACAGACACAAATGTGCGCACACACTGACACACAAACAGAGGCTGACGTGGGCACGGGCGCACGCACACACTGACACACAGAGACAGAGGCTGACACACACAGACAGAGACAGAGGCTGACACAGTATTGCTGGCTACTACTAAATGAAAGAGAAACCATGAGAGCTGGAAATTTGACATAAACAACAGAAAATAACCATTCACCTGTCAATTAAGCAACAGCTTCATATCATCACAAATAGCTGAACTGTCTGTTTCCTCACCTTTGAGTTCTACATGGCTGACTTGTCCTGCTCACAGAAACACGATGAAAAGCTGCCTAGAATGTGAATGAAAGCACTTAGTACAACAAAACCATCCCAAGAGCGGAAACTCTTGAAAGTTCTATTTCCTCTCTTGAGAATTAGCTGGATCTTACTGACTTTCAGCACCAGTGGAAAGCTGCCTGTGTTTGTTTGTAAAGTTCTATATCTCTGCGTGTGTGTGTGTACGTACATGTGTGAGAGTACGTGTGTGTGTACATGTGTGAGAGTACGTGTGTGTGTGTGAGAGAGAGTACGTGTATGTTTGAGAGAGAGAAAATTGAGGTTTAAGTGCTGCCATGTGGCAGGTTTACACTTGCTTTTGTAAACTTGGCTACGATTGTGTGTACATTGTAAAACAAACACAGTTGATCTTAATTCATTCATTCTGAAAACTGTCTCCCAAAACATGTCTGTCATCACTGCAAACAGTTATTTCTTCATTTTTTTCATTCTTTTGCATTGTAAGACAAATCCTCAGCACAGTTTATCATAGTGTAAGATCCATCTGGGAGATTTCCTGCCACCACCCTCTTCCCCATAAGGCTCTTGTCTTAAACAAAATGTAACTTATACTCAAGGTCATAGTGTTGTACAACATGGAAACAATCCCTTCTGTCCAACTTGTCCAAGAACAATGAATCTGCACTCCAAGGTCTCTTTGTCCAGCAACACTCCCCAGGACCTTACCATTAAGTCCTACCCTGATTTGCCTTCCCAAAATGCATCACCTTACATTTATCTAGATTAAATTCCATCTGCCACTCCTCAGCCTATTGAGGCATCTGATCAAGGTTCCATTGTACTCAGAGATAACCTTTATTGGCCACTACGCCACCAACTTTGGTGTCATCTGCAAACTTAATAGCCAACCTCCTGTCTTCTGACACCTCACCTGTAGCTACTGATGACATATCTCAGTAATGGGCACTTCCTTAGCTACCCACAGAGTTCTGGGATACATATGATCAGGTCCTGAGGATTTATCCATCTATATGCTTTATCATCCAACTGTACAATTAAGGACACTTTTCAAGATATCACTATCTATTTCTCCAAGTTCTCTAGCTTTCATATCCTTCTCCACAGTAAATACTGACATGAAATACTCATTTGGTATCTCACCCACGTCATGCAGTTCCACACAGACAGCCTTGGTCGATCTTTCCCTGCTTACTCTTTTACATTTAATGTATTTGTAGAATCTCTTTGCCAAAGCTATCTCATGTGCCCTTTTTGCCCTCCTGATTTCCCTCTTGATATGCTCCGACTGCTCTTAAACTCCTCTATGGATTCACTTGATCCCAGCTTTCTATACCTGCCATATGCTTTCTACTTTTTTTTTTGGACCAGAGTTTCAATTTTTCTAATTATCCAGAATTCCTTACACCTACCAACCTTGCCCTTTACACTAACACGAACATACTGCCTCTGGACTCTCCTTATCACATTCCTTCAATCTAATTTTATTACATGATAGCAAATAGGTACAAGTTCCATTGGTGTAGCAGGTATTGAGGCACACCTCAGTGTTTGATCTTAATCCTTTGTGATTCAAAGCTGTCCCTCTGCCAGTGTCTGTCTGACATCATCATACTGTGCAATGCTTAGCTTACTCCTCAGGATTAACTCTGGCAGACTCTTACACCTTTATACAATCTTGATCATCTACACTCCAAGTGTGAAGAATTTCCTGCTATCAGATAGAACAAGGAACCTTTATCTTAAACTAACATTTAATTTGAAGAAAGAAACAGAAATTGCTGGTGAAATTCAGCAGGTCTGGCAGCATCTGTGGGAAGAAAGCAGAATTAACGTTTCGAGTCCAGTAACTCTTCATCAGGCCAGTTCAGATGAAGTCTAACATTAGATCTAACCTGCAGGAGCTGTTCAGTGTTCTTCTGTTGTAACTGTGAGAATTCTTCCTGCATGGAGTCAATGATGTTCTTTAGTGCCAAGTTCTCCTTCTGCACTGTGACGATCTGCTGCTCCAAGTTATATTTCTGCTCAGCCAAAAGCTCTAGCTATTACAAGACGAGAAATTCGTTAACACTCCAATGTGTCCATCTTAAAAACATCTCCTTAAGGAGATAAATTCTGGCCAGTATGTGTGGCAGGATCATAAAAATGGTTATGGTAATTTCCTCTGTTCTGCATCTCCAAAGTCAGAAACATCTCTCAAAATGAAAATCAGTAAAAAAAAAACAAACAGTGACCAAGGAATTGACTGCAGCTGGATTTTTGTTATCACCCCAAGTAGCCAACATTTGGAACTAGAGCTGACAGTCAAGCAAACACCAAATATTTGCAAAATCTGTACCTGCTGTTTAAAAAATGCTTTCAGCACTATATGCAAGTACAGTTTCTCAGACAGCACTCTTCAGTCCCCATATTTTAGGCAATAACCATACCCAATTCCCTGGTCCCAAAAAAAAAACCTTAATGTGAAGGGACCCAGTCAATATTACAGTAGAAGACAGTCCAGGCCCCAGTGAATACCAATTATAGGGGACAGCCCGGGCACCAGACCTCTCTCTGTCATATAAGACAGTTAGTACATGAAAGGGTTAACTAGCCCAATAAAACAAAACCACCCATCAGGATATAAAGGACTGTTTCTAGAAGGTGATTTTTTTTTAATTTGAAAAATATACTTTATTCATAAAATATGCATAGAATAATTTGATACACTGTACATTAGGTAATGCCATTCATATTTCCACATTTACATACACAGCTCCGAATTATCATTATTACATACAGATCAGTGCATTTCTCACTCATATATTGAGCTGAGGCGTCAGCAGAGCCCAAATGACTGCATGGGCCCCCTGCTTTTCTTTTGACAGGCAGATGTTAAACGGTGGTCTTTCCCCACTGCGCCTTGGCGGCAGCTGCCCCAAGCTTCAGCGCGTCCCTCAACACGTAGTCCTGGACCTTGGAATGTGCCAGTCTGCAACACTCAGTCGGGGTCAACTCCTTCAGCTGGAAGATCAACAGGTTTCGGACCGCCCAGAGAGCGTCCTTCACCGAGTTGATGATCCTCCAGGCGCAGTTGATGTTCGTCTCGGTGTGCGTCCCGGGGAACAGGCCGTAGAGCAAGGAGTCCCGCGTCACGGCGCTGCTCGGGATGAACCTCGACAAATACCACTGCATTCCTCTCCAGACTTCCTCTGCATAGGCACATTCCAGAAGGAGGTGTGTGACAGTCTCGTCCCCCCCGCAGCCGCTTCGAGGGCAGCGTGCGGTGCGGCTGAGAGTCCGGGCGTGCATAAACGATCTCACAGGTAGAGCCCTTCTCACCACCAGCCAAGCCATGTCTTGGTGCTTGTTGGAAAGTTCTGGCGATGAGGCATTCTGCCAAATTGCTTTGACAGTCTGCTCAGGGAACCACTCAACAGGATCCGCCCTCTCCTTTTCCCGAAGGGTCTCGAGGACGCTACGTGCTGACCACTTCCTGATGGACTTGTGGTCAAAGGTGTTTTTCTTCAGAAATTTCTCCACGAAGGACAGGTGGTACGGAACGGTCCAACTACTCGGAGCGTTCCGCGGCAGCGAGGCCAGGCCCATCCTTCGCAACACCGGGGACAGGTAGAACCTCAGTACGTAGTGACACTTGGTGTTTGCGTACCGGGGATCCACACACAGCTTGATGCAGCCACACACAAAGGTGGCCATCAGGGTGAGGGTGGCATTGGGTGTATTTTTTCCCCCGTTGCCCAGATCTTTGTATAGTGAGTCCCTTCGGACCCGGTCCATCTTTGAACTCCATATGAACTGGAAGATGGCCCGGGCGACTGCAGCGGCGCAGGTTCTGGGAATAGGCCAGACCTGTGCCACGTACAACAGCAATGACAGTGCCTCACACCTGATGACCAGGTTTTTTCCCGTGATGGAGAGCGACCGTAGCCTCCATCTGCCCAGTTTCTGCCTCACTTTACTGATACGCTCCTCCCAAGACTTGGCGCACGCCCCAGCCCCCCCGAACCAAATACCCAGCACCTTCAGGTGGTCGGTCCTGACGGTGAAGGGGATCTGTTTCTAGAAGGTGATAACTGGTTGTTCAGTTATCTTGAAATTGTACCAGAAAATTTCAGTGGCAGTAATGTGTGCTTACTCTGATCACATTTTTTTTTTGTAGTTTTGACTGTGGTCCAAAATGGAAAAGACTACATAGCTATCTCAGGCCTTAACTTCTCATCCATCAGGACTACAGGCCCAGTATTAATCTTTGGCGCAGATTCATATTGAAGTATCTTACCCACCTCAACATGAAGGTTCTGTGTCCTTGTTGCATTCTCATTCGCCAGAAAATCTTTGCCCATAAACCTCTCCCTTAGTGTTTTGATCTCATGGGCGAGGGCCTGCTCCATCTTTGCTGCCTGGAAAAAAGAAAACAGGTAAATCAAATACTTCAGTTTGTACATTTATCACATCCATTCCTCCCTGGCTAATTTTCCAAAAGCAACAAAATTTAATTTGCGCACACAATGTTTTGAAAAGAGACTGAGATATATGACGAATGTTGTTCATTGCCTCGGGTAGATGCTCCCAGCTCACATGTTCCACTATATATTCTTTGCTGTCTGTATTTATCAATTAATACTATTAAAAGGTAAAGGAATAGTGGCAAGGTTGGAGACTGAAGAATTGCAAAAAGCTGGGCAATTTGCTTTTTATGAAGTAGTTAACAAATGTAGTTTCACAGCTGTCAGACTGAGAAATTGCACAGGGGCTCGGAAAATGGGGTTTCACTGAGATAACAAACAAACTGTTTCATAGCTGACTTGGGAGGTCTAATATCAGGTTTCAGTGTAGCTGCAGAGGTATCCAGAGGTAGCAGTGATTGAAACAAAAATCACTGCCTGAAACTCCAGCAGAAGAGGGCAACCTTTGGTTTTACAGCCTGATCAGTTAAATGTTTGATTTTAAGACTTTTATAAATCTTTATCTGGTAACCTTTTTCTGTAAATCTATAACAGTGAATAAGGTTAGGACTTTTTAAAACTCTGTTTATGCTGGGATCTATTTCTTGGTTGACATTTAAGATTAAAGGATTGGTATTAAGTTATCCCAGAGCAGTGTTTTTGAGCTGTAAGGCTGCTAACACTGCATTGTTGAGAAAAGTAATTTCTGGATCTGCAGATTCTTAAAGGGGCAGAAATGGCTTTTAGTAGGGTCATGTGCTCTTCCTGTCAGATGTGGAGATCAGGGAGAATTTGAATGTTCCTGGACACTATGTTTGATTGAGAATCCTACTGCATTGCATGGATTGTTTGGAGTAGCAGTTGGAGGAGTTTACAAAAGCAAGGAGGTGTGATGAATGGCAGTTTCAGGAAGGTGTAGATACTGCATATACAGTTAGGTAAATGGTTGACCAATAGGAATGGTAGGCAGTTCACCAGGTAGTGCAGGACTCTCCTATATGCAGTTTTGGATACTATGGGGGTGGGGGGGGAGAAATCAGCCTCTCAGAGGTATGTAGCACTGAGAGCCAAGTTTCTGGTACTGAGACTGGCTCTAATGTAATGAGGGATATGTCAGACTCCAAGCCATCAACTGTGATAGAGGAGTCTCTAATCTGGGGCCCAGGCAGATGTTTCTGAGGCCGTCAGCGAGGCATCAGGATGATGTGTTGTCTCCCTGGTGCCAGGGTCAAGGAAATCTTGGCGAGGGCAGAGAATATTCTGAAAGAGGAGAGTGACCACCAAGAGATCTTTGTGCATGTTGGTACCAACGACATAAGAGAAAGGGATGAGGTCCTAAAAAGAAATTATAGAAAATTAGGCAAGAGGTTAAAAAGCAAATCTTCGAGGATTGTAATATCTGGATTACTCCCGCTGCCTAGTGTTAGTGAGAGTAGGTATAGGAGGATACAGCAGATGAATGTGTGGCTAAGGGACTAGTCCAAGGGGTTTGGATTCACATTTGTAGACCGTTGGGATTTCTTCAGGGATACAAATGACCTGTACACAAAAGACACCTTCCACTTGAATTGGAAGGGGACATTATCCTGTTAGGGAAATTTGCTCGTGCTACTTGGGAGCCTTTAAACTAGTAGGAGGGTGGAGGGAACCAAAGCGATAGTGAGAAAAGGCCAGGGCTGGTACTATAAATAAGGGGAACAAGTCAAATAGTCAAGGCAGGCAAGAGCTTGGCAGAGAACAAGGTAAGACTGATAAATTAAACTGCATTTACTTCAATGCAAGTGGTCTGACAGGGAAGGCAATTGAAAACATGGGACTGGGATATCATAGCTATGTCACTCAGGGATAGACAGGACTGGTCGCTTAATGTTCCAGGGTATACATGCCATTGGAAGGATAAAAGGGGAGGCAGGAGCGGAGGGGAATGGCAGTTTTGGTTAGGGACTACAGCAGGGTTGTACTTAGGGAGGATATTCCTAGGAGATTGTCCAGTGAAATTATACAGGTGGAATTGAGAAGTACGAAAGGGATGATCACGTTGTTGGGATTGAAATATAGGCCTTTCAATAGACAGTGGGAAATTGAGAAGCAAATATATAAGGAAATCTCAGATATCTTTAAGAATAATAGGGTTGTAATGATAGGGAATTTTAACTTTCAAAACATAGACTGGGTCTGCCAGGGTGTTAAGGGCTTGGATGGGGTGGAATTTGTTAAGGGTGAACAAGAAAACTCCCTGATTCAACATGCAGAGGTACCTGCGAGAGAAGAAGCAAAACTTGACCTTCTGTTGGGAAATAAGGCATGACACGTGTCAGTGAGGGAGCACTATGGGACAATTGATGATAATGCTATTAGTTTTAAAATAGTTATGGAAACACTTAGAAATGATCACAAAGTTAAGTTCTAAATTGGAGTAAGGCAAGTTTTGATTGCATAAGACAGGAACTTTCAACAGTTAATTAGGGGAGGCTATATGCAGGTAAAGGGATGATTGGGAAGTGGGAGGCCTTTAAAGGTAAAATAACGAGAGTTCAAAGACAATAGGTTCCTGTTAAAGTGCAAGGCTGATAGGTGTAGGGAATGCTGAATGACTGGAAAACTTGAGTTTCTGGTCAAGAAAAGGAAGGAGGTATATGTCAGGTATAGACAGCTGGGAACAAGTGAATCCCGAGGGGTATAAAGGCAGGTGGAGCATACTTAAGACGGAAATCAGGAGGGGAAAAACGAGACATGACTAGTTTTGACAAATAGAGTAGTTAAGGATAATCCAAAGTCATTCCAGAAGTACATTAAGGGCAAAAGAGTAACTTGGGAGAGCATAGAGCCCCTTAAAAATCAACATGGCTGTTGATGTATGAAATCACAAAAGATGGGAGAGATACTAAATAATATTTCACGTCAGTATTTACTGTGGAGAAGGACTTGGAAGCTAGAGGACTTGGGGAAATAAATAATGATGTTTTGAAAAAGAGTTTAGATTACAGGAGAGGAGTTGCTGGAAGTCTGAAAATGCATAAGGCTAGATAAATCTCCAGGACCTGATCAGGTATTTCCCAGAACTTTGTGGGTGGCTAGAAATGTGATTACTCGGTCCCTCGCTGAGATATTTATATTATTGACAGTCATGTTTGAGGTTGAAAATGTGTTGCTGGTTAAAGCACAGCAGGTCAGGCAGCACCCAAGGAATAGGAAATTCGACGTTTCGGGCATAAGCCCTTCATCAGGAATGAGGAGAGGGTGCCAGGCAGGCTAAGATAAAAGGTAGGGAGGAGGGACTTGGGGGAGGGGCGATGGAGATGTGATAGGTGAAAGGAGGTCAAGGTGAGGGTGATAGACCGGAGTGGGGTGGGGGCGGAGAGGTTAGGAAGAAGATTGCAGGTTAGGAGGGCGGTGCTGAGTTGAGGGAACTGACTGAGACAAGGTGGGGGGAGGGGAAATGAGGAACCTGGAGAAATCTGAGTTCATTCCTTGTGGTTGGAGGGTTCCCAGGCGGAAGATGAGGCGTTCTTCCTCCAACCGTCGTGTTGTTATGTTTTGCCGGTGGAGGAGTCCAAGGACCTGCATGTCCTCGGTGGAGTGGGAGGGAGAGTTAAAGTGTTGAGCCACGGGGTGGTTGGGTTGGTTGGTCCGGGCGTCCTAGAGGTGTTCTCTGAAGCGTTCCGCAAGTAAGCGGCCCGTCTCCCCAATGTAGAGGAGGCCACATCGGGTGCAGCGGATGCAATAGGTGATGTGTGTGGACGTACAGATGAACTTGTGGTGGATATGGAAGGATCCCTTGGGGCCTTGGAGGGAAGTGAGGGAGGAGGTGTGGGCGCAAGTTTTACATTTCCTGCGGTTGCAGGGGAAGGTGCCGGGAGTGGAGGTTGGGTTGGTGGGGGGTGTGGACCTGACGAGGGAGTCATGAAGGGAGTGGTCTTTGCGGAACGCTGATAGGGGAGGGGAGGGGAGGGAAATATATCCCTGGTGGTGGGGTCCGTTTGGAGGTGGCGGAAATGACGGCGGATGATACGTTGTATACGGAGGTTGGTGGGGTGGTAGGTGAGAACCAGTGGGGTTCTGTCTTGGTGGCGGTTGGAGGAGAGGGGCTCAAGGGCGGAGGAGATGCGGTGGAGGGCATCGTCGATCACGTTTGGGGGGAATCTGCGGTCCTTGAAGGAGGAGGCCATCTGGGCTGTGCGGTGTTAGAACTGGTCCTCCTGGGAGCAGATGTGGCGGAGACGAAGGAATTGGGAATATGGGATGGAGTTTTTACAGGGGGCAGGGTGGGAGGAGGTGTAGTCCAGATAGCCGTGGGAGTCAGTTGGTTTATAGTAGATGTCTGTGTTGAGTCGGTCGCCTGAGATAGAAATGGAAAGGTCTAGGAAGGGGAGGGAGGAGTCTCAGACAGTCCAGGTGAATTTGAGGTCGGGATGGAAGGTGTTAGTAAAGTTGATGAGGGGTTGGAAGACTAGAGGTTGGCCAATGTGATGCCATTATTTAAAAAAACAGCTGTAAGGAAAAGTCAGGGAAATACAGTTCACCTGACATCAGTGGTAGGTAATTTGTTGGAGAGAATCCTGAGGGACAGGATTTCCATGCATTTGGAAAGGGAAGAACTGATTATGGACGTGCAACATTAAATTTGAGTGTGGGAAATCATGTCTCACTAAATTAGAGTCAGATGTACAGCACGGAAACAGACCTCTCAGTCCAACTCATCCTTATCGATCAAATATCCTAAATTAATCTAGTCCCATTTGCCAGCATTTGGCCCATATCCCTCTAAACCTTCCTATTCATATACCCATCCAGATGCCTTTTTAATGTTGTAATTGTACTAGCCTCCACCACTTCCTCTGGCAGCTCATTCCATACACGCACCACTATGTGTGTGAAAAAAGTTGTCCCTTATGGCTCTTTGAAATCTTTACCTTTTCACCCTAAATTTATACTCTCTAGTTCTGGACTCCCCACCCCAGGGAAATTGATTGAATTTTTTGAATAGGGACAAAGAAAACTGATGAAGGCAGAATGGTAGATGTTTTCTATATGGACTTCAGCAAGGCACTCGACATGGATCTGCATGGGAGAGTGGTTAGTAAACTTAGAGCATGGGATTCAGGGGGAGCCAGCCAGTTGGATACAAAATTGGCTCAAAGGTTGGAAACAGAGTGGTGGTAGAGGATTGCTTTTCAGACTGGAGGCCTGTGACCAGTGTGTGTCACAAGGATCAGTGCTGGGTCCACTGTTTTTTGTCATTTGTATAAATGATTTGGATGTGAATATAAGAGGCATGGTTATGAAGTTTGCAGATGACACCAAGGTAGTTAGTGTTGTAGACAGTGAAAAAGATTATCTCAGAGTTCAATGGGACCTTGATCAGATGAGCCAATGGGCCAAGGAGTGGCAGATGTTGTTTAATTTAGATTTTTAAAAATTCATTGGCAGGATGAAGTCGTTGCTGGCTCGGCCAACATTTATTGGTCATCCCTAATTGGCCAAAGGGCAGTTAAGAGACAACCACATTGCTGTGCGTCTGAAGTCTCATGTAGGCCAGACAACGTAAGGATGGCAGTTTCCTTCCCGAGAGGACATTAGTGAACCAGATGGGCTTTTCTGGCAATTGACAATGGTTTCATGGTCATCATTGGATTAGACTTAATTGCAGATTTGTTTTAAAACTGAATTCAAATTCCACCATTTGCTGTAGTGGGATTTGAACTCAGGTCCTCAGAACATTACCTGGGTCTCTGAATTAATAATCCAGCAATAATACCACTAAGTGATTGCCTCTTGCATTTTGGTAAGGCAAACAAGGGCAGGACTAACATAGTTAATGTTAGGGCTCTGGGGAGTGCTGCCAAACAAAGAGACCTCGGGTTGAAAGTGGAGTCACAGGTAGACAGGGCAGTGAAGGCGGTATTTGGCACACTTGGCTCCACTGGTCAGAAATTGAGTATGGGAGATGGGAGGTCATGTTGAGGTTGTACCATTTTTGGAATACTGCATTCAATTCTGGTCACCCTGCTACAGGAAAAGTGTTGTTTAAACTTGAGAGGCTACAGAAAAGATTTACAAGGATATTGCTGGGACTGGAGGGTTTGAGCTATAGGGAGAGGCTGAATAAGCTGGGGCTGTTTTCCCTGGAGCATCAGAGGCTGAGGGATGACCTTATAGATGTTTATAAAATCATGGGGGCATGGATAGGGTAAATAAACAAAGTATTTTCCCTGGGGTGGGAGAGTCCAAAACTAGAGGGCATAGGTTTAGAGTGAGGGGAGAAAGATTTGAAGAGGACCTGAAGGGCAACTTCTTTGTCCACAGTGTCGTGCACATATGGAAAGAACTGCCACAAGTAGTGGTTGGCACAATTACACACTTAAAAGGCATCTGGATGGGGATATGAACAGGAAGGGTTGAGGGGGATTTGGGCCAAATGCTGCAAATGTGACTTGGTCAGATCGGGATGCCTGATTGACAAGGATGAGTTGGACTGAAGGATCTGTTTCCATGCTGTATGACTCTAATAGAGTTGCTTGATGACTGGGTATGTAACAGCATTGCCTTGTGTAACATTGGGACATGAAGATTGTTGATGCCATGGCCAACTTCTAACCTGCACCGAGTTAAATGATTTCAGTTGGAGCAGTAAATGAAGTACCTCAGCTAAGCTCAGTATTCCTGGGGTAGGAAATATTAAAACTCAATCAGCATATTTGCACTGCAGTACCAAGTCAATTTTTTTTTTACTGGGAATAGGGCCTTTGGTTCAGTCAGATATGGACTAGAATGGAGTGTGGTGCTGGAAAAACACAGCGGGCCATGCAGCATCCAAGAAACAACAGAATCTATATTTTGGGTAAAAGCCCTTCATCAGGAAGCCCTTCTTGATGAAGAGCTTTTGCCCAAAACATAGATTCTTCTGCTCCTTGGATGCCGTCTGAACTGCTGTGCTTTTCCAGCATCAGACTCTCGACTCTGATCTCCAGCATGTGCAGTGCTCACTTGGTTTCAGATATGGACTCGGTATACTTCAGCTGTGCATTCTGGCCTGTTGACTCTTGCAATGAAGAAACTCAAATGGATAAGGCCCTGGGGATGCATCAACAGAACCAAATCTCAGCATGAATCAGCACATTCTAGAAGATTAAAAAGACAATTGGAATAAAAAGAAGCAACCAAACAGGCATCATGTACAGTGACCAAACAGGTTATGAATGCAACAATAATTTTGAATTATACAACAATAATTGTTCCCTGGTTCACTACCTATGGCAATAACTTGACCAATCAGAGCCAACATGCCAACCAGTCATCATTTTTCATGTGGTATAAGTTGTCGCTCCCTTAGAAACATGGCATTCTTGTGACTGTCCTGATGAGACCAAGATGAATAGCTTTGACCCCATGTCTCTTTTTTTGTCAGTAGTAAAGGAATTAGACATTGTGCAAGGTGAGCACCTTTGTTTTGCATTAAATATTTGAAGAACTCTCTTACTACCCTCAACCATAACTACAATAACAAATTAACTGGAATTAATCTCATTTTCTAGTTGGAAGGTTGGCGTTGGTGAGGATGCTCACAATTCATTGTTATGCTTGGATAAGTATTTGCATTAATTTTATTGCAAATAGTACCTCTGCGATGTATTAAAACACCTTTAACCGTTTCACTACAAGATGATTCAAATTCCTTACAATAAAATCCCCAGGAAGGCACTGATCAAAAAGACTGACCTCACATTTAGAGTCATCCACCACTCTAACTGATTCAACTATTCAGGCCAGAAGTATTCAACCATGAAAGCTTTGAAAACGGAAAATCAATTCTCAGGAACAACATTGGGAACAGCCTGATGAAGTAACAATTAGCTGGTGCTCCTTCACCATCACTATCACACTCTCGTGTCATTCAGGGGTGTGCAGCTCAGGAAATGTCAGTGACTTCAATAAATATGAGGCCAGGGGTTAGCAAAAATACAGAGGCATTCAAAGGTGTGCCAACATGACTAGCAAAAAAACACTGATCAGCTACGTATAGTAGATGTAACACACTCATTAAATAGTGCACAGCATATACTGTACACACAGCATTAAGTACAGCAAACACAAGATATACTGAGTACAGCAGATATGACACATACTGGAGAGACAGCCCACACTGGGAGCAGCAGGCAAAGCATACACTAGGTATAGTATACAATGGATACAGCAGGATCAGCACACAAGTTGTGTATGGTGGGCATTGAGTATAATACACACTAGATACAGCCCTCACGAGTACAGCAGGAACAGCCCACACTGGGTACAAGGTGTGCAGCACAACAGATCTAGCTTCATCTGTTGCTTTGAATTCAATGTCTGTGTTATGTACAAGATGTATACTTGAAATCATAACACACACACACACACCCACAAATCCAGAAGGGGTTTTGCTGAGGTTTAATTTCAGGCATAAATGAAAAAGTAATTGATGAGATTATAAGGGGAAAAGTGTATGTCCCTCATATTGCAAGTCAGATTAATTTAATGGCTCATGATTAAACAGCAGTTGTGATAATTGGGTAATCTGTTGCAAACATTAATTATCTGTCCTTTAATATTCTAATAGAAGACTTCTTGGAACATGCAAAACTCCCCCAGGAACCACACCTACACTATTTCAAACTTACCATAAAAAAAGGTCAGAAAAATTGCCTGAGGAAAGTTTACATTACACCGTTGGGTGGGGGAAATGTAGTGCTAGCAGCTTTGTGAGATGACGCTCACAGAATTAATCAAGGCCAAAACGTATTCAACACGATGACGTTACTGAAGGTTTTTCCAGTACAATAACATATTGTGCAACCCACGCACAGTGGACTTGACATAATGAAAACTCATGATTAAAGCCAACATAGAAACTTGTGGGAGACTGGTTAGTCAGACAGGGCTGCCAGGAAGATGCCAGCATGAGAGCAAAATTACTCTCTTCAAAGTGTCCATTCCCTAATGGGAGTTAATGATGGAATCTCTACTGGAATGCACTTAATTAAAACTCATTTCCTATGTTTCTGTTACTCCACATGCACGATTGCACCCATTCAGACTGGTTAGGATCAAACTGTACTTTAAAGCAGGAAGAACTGTTACCCTTTTCTGCATGTGTAACCTACATTTCTCCTTTAGCTTACTAGATAAACCCGTCTATCCTTTTACAGGTGAATGAGAATTTCTGGAGCCAGCACTGAGCAACAAATTACACTGTCATCAGAACAAGTACACCTCTTCTTTCTGTGAGCAATAACAACACAATTAAAATCAAACATATTGATTAAGACTACTTTTCCAGACCTGTATACATTTAATGATATGTGGAACTGGCTCGACTGAAGAGTGAAGGGTTATTTTTACTTGCACCAGAGAAAATTGAGATTGTGCAGATATAGAAGGATTATGACATGAAGGAGAGTTAAACACAAAGATGAGAATTTTAAATTTAAATATTTAGGGACCAGGAACTAAATGTAGGCTAAGGCAAATAGCTTGTGTAAGGTAGTGGATAGTCAGCACAGTTTAAAGATAGCTGAAGTTTACAGAAGATGAAGATGGGAAGTCAAGCAGAAAACTTTGGGATAGTGAGTCCATAGGTTACAAAGACCTGAGTAACATTTGATTATTTCAGTTAGGTGGTACAACTGAGAGAAACCGGGGAATAATATTTTAAAACGTCAACTTAAAGAAGCTGCATTGTTGTTATTTAAGCTATTTCAAGTACTTGAAAATCTAAATAATAAATTTTTTAAAAAAGTGATTTGCAACTTTATTAAATGAAAGGTAATAGAAATCTCCAACAAAATGGGGTGAGCATTGGGTCAATTAAAATTTTCAGTGATGAAATGGGTACATGTTTGTTCAATAAGAATATTAGGGGTTATATTTTAAGAGGAGCTAAAGTGCTTTAAAAAGGTACAGATGAGACTTAAACAGCAGAATATCATTAACAGGCTGAATGCTCAAGCTATACCTGTTCATATACGTTAATTACTCTTTTAACTGTTCTTTAAAATAATAGTTCTTGAAAACCTATTTAACCCTGAATATCTGCATGCAGGTCGACTGTAAACTAGCTCCTCCCCTTTGACCTCAGATACAATGAGATTACCCAGTGAGTTTCACTCAGATCTTGGACATAAACATTTAATGAAAATGCAGTTCACAGAAGAATGACTAAAATTTAACTATTTTGTGCATGCCTTGAAACAAAACTAACAGTCTTTCGCTCAGAGGCTAATGGATCTCATTATTAAAAGATTAGATCTGTATTCAGTATCCTCTGTTTAGCCCAGAGGCTTATTCCATGGAATTTGACCATAGATTGCAGTCTTGATACTGCCCTGTAGCTATTTGCTACTTGCTAACATTATAACAGATGTCCACCATTTGTGATGAACTTTCCAGTCCTTCCTGATTTGTGCCCAGCAACTGTGCATGGTTTGACACAGTCATAGACACAAAGTTTATTAGTAAATTACTGCATGCTCAGGGATTGAGCAGAAAGCATGGGGTCTTCCCATGTCTGCCTTAGTACCACAGTACTAAGTAATGGAACCAAGTCATTTTAGGAGGAATTGAAAAAAATAAAGAATAACAAAGACCCCTCCTCAAGAGATTACATATAGCGCAATCAAGCGATTGATGTAATTCACTGAAAGATTGTTTGGTCAAAATTACAATAGTTAACAAGGCTCCTGTTTAATATATCCAAGTCTTACTTTGTTCAGTTGCTCCACCAGCCTCTGGTTTTGTTCACTTAGGTCACATTCCATGTCTATTTTAGCTTTCTCAACCTCTTGTAGATATTGCTGCTGTTTCTGCAGCTCTAGCTGTAACTGTTGTAGATCACTCTCTAGGTCTGCTACTTGAGCCTCCCATTCACTCCTCCTCCCCTCATGTTTCAGATGTGATGAATATTTCTCCTGTTCCAGTTCCTGAAGGGAAAAAAAAATTGAAAAATGTGGAGGTTCAAGCAAATGGCAATGTTAAATTATTATTATCATCATCATGCATATGATGCAAGAATTGATATGCAGAAGAATGGATCGTATTCATGTGTGTTACTGGGAACTACATTCACCAGAACAACTTGTGATCATGCAGCAAACTGCGAACATGAACTTACTGATAATTAATAATTATGAGATAATTAAGGACAAGAGAAGTAATTTGGCCTATCATACCCCATCATCCAGAAAACCTTTTGCTCGCCTATTTCAGCATTTAGTTATTGCATTGTTAATCACTTAAGAACGAACACCTTCATATTATACCTGGGGGTGTCTATTCTGGACGGCAATTGGTCTCTGTGTGAAAAAATTCCTTCTATTGGTCTTTAAAATTCCTTCTTGTCAATTTGAACCTTTTCCTATTCTAATTCTGGATTTACCTTTTCCATTCCTTTAATGATGTCATATTCCAGTAAGATTATCTACCAGGTGCCTCATATCCAAACTCAATGAAACAAATTGGACCACTCTGTCATCATCATACAAACATCTGACATTCCTTGAGCACTACACACACAATTCCAGTTGGTAAGTCATCGATATTTTTAAAACTCTTTGGTTTTTTTTTGCTCTATTCATTTGTGCATTTTAATTGTAAATTAATTCAGCCATTTATTGATTAAAACATCAACACCCAATCCAAACAATATGGCACATGTTAATAATGTAACAATAATTACTAGGAGAAAGTGAGGTCTGCAGATGCTGGAGATCAGAGCTGAAAATGTGTTGCTGGAAAAGCACAGCAGGTCTGGCAGCATCCAAGGAACAGGAAATTCGACGTTTCGGGCATAAGCCCTTCATAAGCCATTCCTGATGAAGGGGTTATGCCTGAAACGTCGAATTTCCTGTTCCTTGGATGCTGCCTGACCTGCTGCGCTTTTCCAGCAACACATTTTCAACAATAATTACTAGCTTAGTACGATTGGACTTATACAATTCTCGATAAATTGGTGGATTAGTCATGAGGGTCAAATTTGAAGATTATTTGTAAAATAATAAATCAGTGGCTTTGGAGAGGCAAGATTACAAATGACAAACCTCAAATTTTTTGATGAAGCTGCAATTCAAATGAACGAAGGGCAACTTATGAAATGACTCAGGAACAAGAATAAACCAAAGAACCTTCAAGTCTTTTCCACCATTCAGTGAAGTCATGGCAATTTGTATCTTAACTTGTTCCACTTACCTTAGCTCCATAACCTTTAATACTCTTGGCCAGTCAAAATGTATCATCACAGAGTTTAAACCACTATTGAGTTAGGATCTATTGCTTTTGGTGAGAGCAAATTTGATACTTTCCACAATTTATGGCAAAGTTTATTTTCTGAATGGTCTCAGTGTTTGAAGCTATTATTTTGTACTAGACTGCCCCACCAGCAGAAAGATTTCCTGCTGTCTACGCTAAACAAATCATCCCAAATTCCAGGCAATGCAATCCTTTTCTTATGTATTCGCCTCACATGATCTGAATTTTGGAACTCAGGTAACAACTCCTTTTTACGCTTCCAAATCAACTTTTATAAAACGTGATTTATTGCAATTAAGGAATTCCAGGAAAAGGTGAAGAAAATTAGCATTTTTTTGGTAAACTGATTTACATTAGTCAGATTATGAAGGGGGCCAATGAATTTAATCTAGAGAAGTGAGAAATTGTTCCTATCTCAGCAGAATAGAACAAGTTAGGAATAAGAAGCTGGAATACATTGAGGGTAAGATTTATGTAAGACATTGGAAGGGGAGTATTACAAAGTTTTTATCTGAGATGTTCTCTTGGGTACAGTATGTGTTGTGGTCTGAGCATCAATAGTGTACTCAAACTCCCCAACATCTGATTACAAAAGAATGTATTCATAGTATCACTTCATTCTATATTTATGTCTTTTGACATAACTTTTTGGAGGTGTGCCAAAGAACTATTTGATAGAAAGACGTCACATACAAAAGGCGAAGGTATTTTTGTTTCATGGTAAATGAACGTAACAGAAGCATAGTTATGATCAGATTCATTTGGCTCATTCAGAACAATTCATCATTGCATAATAATACTAAAAGAATATATGCTGCCCTTCCTGTACCAGTACGTCATCTAACCTCTCTGAACAAAAACAATTTAAAATTGAATTCTCCACTTTCCTTCTCAGCTTAGTCAAAACTTGTCCGTAGTTTTCTGTTTAAAACCTGACTGACATTACCTCATTTACATCTGTGTTCTTTTCCTCTCTCTTCACTATTGGAAAGTACCAAATGAATCTGGGTGATATTCTTATCATTTGTTACTATATTTTCCCAAGAGGGAAATACCAAAGGTTAGCTCATTAGTTACATCGCTGTCACATTTTATAAAACTTATCTGAACAATCTTGCTTTAAAATAAAGTTTCAAAGTAACTGGCTTTCTCCAAATGCTTTCTGAAATAGGAGAGCCAAATCGATGTAAAACTGATTGTTGCCCTTAAAAGAAATGAATAGGGTGATAGGATTGATAGAAATATTGTTTAAAAAAAGGGTGGGCTTTTTGGTCTTAATGCCCTTTAGACTCCAAAACATTTGTTTGTTTCAATATCTGCAGATTAGGCAACTAAAGTGTTATTTTCTCTGTTCTGAAGAAGGGTTATTGGATCTGAAACGTTAATTATTTTCTCTCCACAGATGCTGCCAGACCTGCTGAGCTTTTCTAGCAATTTCTATTTTTGTTTCAGATTTCCAGCAGTCCTTTCCAGTTTTGTCTTTTTATTTCGTGTTATTTTCTTCGATTCTTCTCGTCTGCATTGAGGCTGCTCGCAGACGCCAGTGAATTGGATCGGATTTCATTATGACTCGACATGCCAACCAGCAATAAAAAAAATGTGTGTGGGGGCTGAAGTAGGAGAATGACACCTAGGCATGATGAGCCGATGGCCGCTTTCTGCGCTGTAAGATGTCTGTGATCCTTGGGTATGGTGGCATAATCTGGGCATGTCCATCCCGGGCTATTCCCCATCCCAGGAAGAGAACCACAGTCCAACCTCACTGTACCAATGAGGAACCTGAAACCAGAACTATCGCATGTCAACCTCCTCCTAGCTCTGGCGCAGAGGTGAATAAAGTTAACTGAGCCATATCAGTACCAAAGGTGTTCCATAAAAATATGTTCACTCTAGTAGCGATATGGACATGGGCTTATCATTTATCTACTACCACTGAACATCACTCGCCCTGATTGAAATAAGTGAAGCTGCCAAAGTTTGGAAAGTCGATTGTGGATTTGCAGTATAAGCTGGGGCAGAATACTCTCTCTCAGTAGAATTACTCTTTCCCATATTTCCTGCTTCCAAGAACTGAGCAGCTTTGCTTAGTTACACCGAGACTCGCGTTTGCTATGTCTCTTTTCATTGTTGAAACATTTTGTTTTGAAAACTACAAAACATTTGTTGCAAGAGCCCGCGGAAAACTAGCCGCCAAGAGACAGACAGCGACTGGAATATTGCCTGGAATTAATTCACAGCTGCTCGTTTTTCTCCACAGATCAATACAACGAATATTGCAATCTGCACCCCCAAATTGTGTTGATAAATTACTTGCGGTATTTTTGTTGATAGCTGTGGGACATCTGGTCATTAATATAACGCAACAGGAAATTTCCAGTAGGGCTCGAGCTGACAGGGCTAACCAAGGCAAATAAGGAACATAGGTGAGTTCTGAACCATCTGCACGTCGGGCACAGTCTCACACAATGTCAGTTTTAAGTGTTTGAACCTGCACTTTTTTTAAAAAAGCGAAAGTTTAGAACTGCCTAAAAAAATTGGATTTTAAAATTACCAATATTCCGAACTCATCTATTTTTTTTGAAGTGCAGATAACTTGCTAATGCCTTTCGTCAAATCAAAACAGTGCCCAGAGCTCCCAGATCCCGTTAGAAATCCGGAACCCTCCATATAGGATAGAAAACAAGTTTTTTTTTCCCTCTATTTTCTAACCAATTTAAGTCTCAGATGGTAAAAAAAAACTGAAGATTTGAAATTAAAATGGCAAATACTGAGATCCTGACCAGGTTGATCAACTTCAGGGAGTTAATTCCTGTCTGGATGAATTGGGAATGCCTGGAGCGGTGGAATGGTTAAGTGCAGACCCAGGAATCAGGCGAGTGACGGGATGCACTCAGACAAATCCGTACACTCCAAGCAAGATCCCGACCACACTCACCGTCCCATTAGTCAGACATTGGAATGTTCACTCGCTTCAACCCTTGGTGTTAAAACGAATCAACAGAGCAGATGTTAATTTGGTTAATGAACGTTCCCCAAAAAAACTTCTAGTCAGTAGCAGGACGTTTATCTAATACTGTACAATCATTCCAAAATAACCTGAAACAATCATTGCTGGAAACAGAGGGCGGCTGGTGTAGCTCAATTCGAACATAGTTAAAAATCACACAACACCAGGTTATAGTCCGTCTGATGAAGGAGCAGCGCTCCAAAAGCTAGTGCTTCCAAATAAACCTGTTGCACTATAACCTGTGATTTTTAACTCTGTACACTCCAGTCCAACACCGGCATCTCCAAATCAATTCGGATATCTCCTTCGATTTACTTTCGCCTGCCCCAAGACGCGGTGGCCAATCTAGCCCGAGAATTTGCAGGGACTGTGGGATAGTGAGGATGGATGAAGTGGGTTTCCCCTGTCCCCCGGGGAACAGGGGGAGGTGGGGGGTGGAGATAACACTCACCTCTAGCTTTTGGCTGAAGTGCTGGTGGATTTGCTCGTTCGTCCTCCTCAGCTCCTGGTTCTCCGAGAGCAGAGCCTTGCCCAGCTCGGCCGCCAGCCGCACCTCCTTCTCCCTCTGCCTGAGCAAGGACAGCAGCTCGGCCGGGACATCTCCCAGCCGCTCCCGAGCGAACGGGAACAAATCCTCCTCCCGCGGGCTTTTCATCTCCAGGAGTCCTCCGTCAGACATACAGGAAAAAGGGAGGCGGGTGGAAGGGGGCGAGGGTCCTGAGGCCAGAAACAGCTCCTGCCTGCCCGACCTCCCTCAGCAAACACACTCCGAGCTACTGGGGGGAAAAAAAGCCTGTGCCCACCAGGATCCAATAGTGACTATTCCCCCGATAAGTTGGCAGCAGAGTGTGGGCTGTTGGTACAGACTGTTCCCCTCAGCTTCTGTTTGGGTTTATATAGAGGGGAGCCCGGTGGAAATGAGCGTCTTCCCCTGAGGAGCCAGATGGTGAAATGAGAGATAAGAGAGAATGAGAGGGGACCAGATCAATTCAGGAGCCGCATCCAATCCCCGCGCCTTTCAATGGGAGGGCCGTGTTAGGAGACAGTGACTGAAAGGTCCAATGAGGCACTCGGCGTCCCAGGCAAGCCCGCCAGTCAGTCAGTCACCTGCACTGACACCAACACATCACCGAGTGCACAGGGCACGCCCTGATAGCGTCTCAAACCAAATACCCGAGTCCCACAGCGGAGAGGCTTTCATGTCCCAAGTCAAACCAGGCGTCAAAAAGAAAAACTCATTATCAACTCCACGAGACGCATCGACATCTCGAACAAAGGAATTTGATTATTTGTCCCCCCCCCTCCAGACCAACTCACAGCTCGTCACACATTTCCAACCTCCGCCCTCCCTGCTGCTGAAACGCGCAGCTCTCTGTCCATTTGACACCGAAAGGTGTTGAAGGAGATGCAGAGATTGGTCAGAATTGTTCCGGGGTTGAGGGACCCCGCTACGAGGTTAAATTGAGGGCTTGTTTTCCTTGGAATAAAGTGGAGACCTGTCCCAAGTGCACAACAATATAAGATTTAGATGAAATTGATAAAGACAATACCTCCTCTCCACTTTCATCCGTTAAAACCACTTTTAACGCAATCTTATTGGGTTTATCTCATCCTTGGCTCTGCATCACTGCAGCAATGGCTGGGACTTTAGGCTTAAAGGTCTTGGGCTGAATTTTATTATCATTAGTGAAGCAACAGCACTGTCTGGTCACTTCAAAGAAAGCTGCCCACAAAGATCTTGTAATATCTATAGTATGAACTTTCCTTTACTAATGTCAGTTGGCGGCATGTCGAGTGGATCTCCATGTAGAAGCAGCAATATCATCAAACAAGGACAGTAAAAGACAAAGCTGGGAAAATTCATTAAGCAGACTCACTGGAACCGGAGAAGCTCCAGTTCTGAAGAAGGGTCACTGGTCCCTCAACTTAACTCTGTTTTCTCTGCACAGAAGCTGCCAGACCTGCCGAGTTTCTCCAACCATTTTTGTCTGTATTACAGATTTCCAGCATCTGCAGATCTTCATTTATTTAGTTAGTATGTCATCAAGCAGCCAATGACATTGAAGTATTCTCATAATTAGCAATCCTGTAAGTAAAAATACATTGTCCTTCACTATTAATTTAATTTTTCAGATGACAAAATAAATGACCACTTTGCTGTCTTTACCTCAATGTAACTGACAGCAACTTTGGGGATTTGGACATGAATTGAACAATTTGCAAATTCAAACCTATTAGCAATTTGGTTGATTTTATGGTTACAAATTGGACAGGCCACCTTCTGATGCTTTATTTAAGATATAGCTTATAATTTATGTAAATATAGCTCAATGATGTCCTGTTGACAATTCAATGTCATCTCACAAGACTCTAATAAATACAGTAATGTAAGCAGATAATATCAGGAGCCTGCTGCCAATTTGAAATAAAACAATTAACAGGCAGAATTTGTTAAAGAGGCATTGATTGCAAAACCCAATTCATCTTTTGGTAGTCTCACAGCATAAACATTGGGACTGACTGACATCTGGTGGAAAAGGGTGGATTAAAATGGTCTCTCAGTCGGAAATAGCTGCACGTAGCAGCTGAAGCTGCTGTTGATAGTTGCAGTGTGAGGCTGATGTGAACTGTAGTCCTTCGCTATTGTTACACCACATTCCAATTAAGGGGAGTTTGAGAAAGGAGGGGGCACCAAGACAGGGCATTTTTGGAGAGTCAGGATTCTGACAGACACCAGAGATTGCTGTTTCCATGGAGATTGTGCACTCTGGAGGAGGCTTCCCCATTGAGGAGGAAATGAGGAAGAAGAGATAGAGGAAGCCAACTGTCCAGGTACAGGGACACCATGTGAGTCAGGCAGGTGAAAGACCTCTTTCAGTATTTGCAATGCAGTCTGCTTTTTGACAGGAGTCTGTCACCAAGCATGGATTCTCCTAATATTGCCACTAACCTGAAGATAGTATGCCTTTAAATGGGTGTCCATGACTGAAGGAGAAAGTGAGGACTGCAGATGCTGGAAAAGCATAGCAGGTCAGGCAGCATCTGAGGAGCAAGAGAATTGACATTTCAGGCATAAACCCTTCAGCAGGAATTCCTGAAAATTCTATTCTCCTGCTCCTCTAATGCGGCTTGACCTGCTGTCCATGACTGAATCCCAGTTTATGACCTAAGCTGTCTCCCAACCAGACATCCCATTCCACTTGTCTGATTGGGTGTCAAGCTCTCCTTCAGCCTGCAATGCGAATTCACTGTCTTCCTGCCAGGCCAGCTGACACTTGCTTTGCAGTGGTGCAACAAAGGGGAGATCCTGGCTTCTTGTTTTGTCTCTCACCCCACCAGGAAACAAAACAATCCAACTCATGGCATCTGTCTTTTTTCAAATACTACCTTCATTGTAGAGTTTGCCACAGATGGTTAGGTCCATTGCGACAGTGAAGTAATGAGCACTTCCACTCCAATATAATAATCTCGCTATCGGTGAATCAGGGCCAGAAGGGCTAGCTGGGAAAGTAGAGTTGCAGCAGAAAATCAGCCATAAATACACAATGGCAGAAAAGGCTCAATGGGCCTCACTGAAACAAGAATAGACTATTTTTAATCCTCTTAAAAACCTTGGGGAAAGTTACATATTAATGAAGAAGGCTAGATTTTTCCACAGTATGTTAATACTATAGTTCACCCTTAACAACTTGTTGTCCTTGAAACAATAAGTTTATATTTGTGAATTGTTTTGTAGTGTTTTTTTCTTTCTTTTTAAAGTCTATTTAATTTTGCTTCTATATTTACTTTTCTATCTGAAAAGTTAAATTAGAAATGAAGGACATTTGGTGCTTTAACTTGCTGATTTGTTGTGACTATTTTGTTTTGATTGGTTACTTTGTTGAAATCACTGCTGCTGTATTGCAAGGCTCTTTGCAGCAGATTGGAACTGCCATGGAGAAAGGAGAAATTCCCATCCCAGAGACTGCTCATTCTTTGTCAGCAGTTTTCTTCCAAGGTCACTACTGAGTGCCCTTTGTACCCTTGCTGGCCATTGAATCCTGACCAATGATTGTTACCAAAGTGAGAGATATGTATGGATGGTTTATCCCTTTTCCCCCCCCACCTTTTAAATAATGACAGTAGTTTGAGAAAATGAATGCTTTAACCATTTGAGTGCTACCACTGTCACGAGCAGACACAGGATTGATCTTCCTCTAAGTTTCAAAAACAAAGAATAAAGGTTTCTTTCTCAACAGTTGGATGCAATCATGACAACATCTCACACACACACAAGAAAAGGTGATGACAAAGAAAGATCGCATGAACTTTGGTCTTTAAGAATCTAACAAGTCACAATACAACTGATATTTAAGAAAGAAATTGGTAGAGATAGGGAGGGTATTGAGGACTGAAGTCAAAGTAGACCCAATATCTCTCCTCTTAGGTCTACCGAACTTACCATCTTTAGACAGGCATGGGAAGAAACTATTTAATATTCTTGCATACTGTGCACGGAAGAATATTCTGATGAACTGGGTGTCTGAGAACCTGCCGGGCTTGCTGGGATGGCAGAAATTAATTATGGAGCACATTCCCTTGGATTTTTTTACAAACATGGAGCACCACAAAACAGACCATTTTTATAAGACATGGCAGCCCTACTTGAGTTATTTGGATATAGATTTGTCAGTTATCTTAACTAGGGCGTTTGTGTAACCAGGTTGGTTAGATTTGTCAAGCCATGGGTCCTGGAGGGGGTCTCCTGAGTTAATATGGGGTATATATACAATGCTCCCGTTCCTTTGTTTGGGAGCTTTGCAGTGAGCATAGCTGTTCTGTATTTTGTGTCTTTTTTATTTGATTTTTTTTTGCTTTTCTTTTTTTGGTGTTGCTTTGCACAGTGTTAGGGTTTATTTTGTATATAGAGTAGGTTAATAGTTGGTAGACAGTGGTTGTATTATAATTTGTTTTTTTGTTTTTATTATACTGATATTTGTTATTGATTGTATTTTTCAATAATTCTATATGTTTGTAAAGTTAAAAAAATTGCAAATAAATATATTTACTAAAAAAAGGAAATTGGAAATATTAAAGGTCTAATAGTATATTTTTTTGATGTAGAGGAGCCAGTGTTTAGACTGGGGGGGACAAAGTTAAAAACCACACTTCAACAGGTTATAGTCTAACAGGTTTATTTGGAAGCACTAGCTTTCGGAGCACTGCTCCTTCACCAGGTGGTTGTGGAGCATCAGGAGCAGCACTCCGAAAGCTAGTGCTTTCAAATAAACCTGTTGGACTATAACCAGGTGTTGTGCAGTTTTTAACTAGATTTGTTTTTTGTTCACTAAAGAAAATGGATGATGGAAGTTTCAACCAATGAACTCATCAAAGCTTGCTCCTTGAAACAGTAAGTTTCTGGCCAGCTGGAGTTGTTGAACTATACAGATAGTTGTGTAAATCTGGGTGAGCTCCATTTCTGTCCATTATTGCATTTCTATGCAGAATTCTCCCTTTGCTGGGAAATCTCTTTCTTTTGAGTCTTTTTGTCTCTCGGCCTGGCAACAGGGAGGCAACATACCCATTCTGATTTCTGACTGTCAGCCACAGAAATGTCTGTCTGTGCCTCTGACTTTAGAATCCCCTATTGCATTCAATCACTTGGAACCTGATGTACCCCTCATTACATTAGAGTCAGTCAGTACCAGAAATATGACTGTGCTACCTTCCCCTGAGAATTCATCATCTCCTACGTTATCCAAAAAAGCATACTTGTTTGAGATGGAGATGGTCACAGGAGACTCCTGCACTACCTGCCCCTCTCTCCTACCTTTCCTGGAGGTAACCTGACTATATTTGTAGTTTTTTCCTGTTCTGAGAACTGCTATCCATCACACCCCCTAACTCCTGTAAATTTCTCATTGCCTCTAACTGCCACTCCAACCAAATTACACGATCTGATAGGATTCAAAACCAAACACACGTTCTGCAGACATAATCATCAGTCCATGGAAACTCTCCCTAATCCCCCACATCTGACAGGAAGAGCACATCACTCTAATAAAGGCCATCTTTGTACCTTACCAATCTACAGATCCAGAAAATAGCACCGCCTTACTGCTCTAAAAAAAAACACTTCTCCATACTAATTTAGTACCTAAGTTTTATATTTTTAAAATTTAATCAAGAGACAGATCTCAATAAAACATATTATCAAAAAAGAACCCACTCTACTCACTATTGTAGATTTACAAGGAAAACGAACAATTACACTTAAAAACTATGTACTAGCTTCTCCTGTGCTGTGAGCTCACCCACACAGGTTCCTCCAAGGTCAGCCGTGAATTTCACTGTCTGTTCATTTTTCTTAGATGCACTCCAATGTCCAGAGATACTTGAACTCAAACAGCAAAGGCAGCAGCTATGCAGATTCACCGCTGTGTCAAACAGCAGGGTAGGTATCTTTCTTGTTTGATTCACTGATGATACCATCTCTACTTTGTCATTCTTCCTCATTTGATTAAAAAAAAAGTGTGGTTGTTTTGATCTTTTTCTCCAAAGTTCCAAAACAATGCAACAGCTTATAAAGCAGTAATTATTGCTCCTGGAATTCGAAGAAATCAGCTCCAACACCTAAAATACCTCAAAAAGGGAGTAGCTCTTACAGCCACAACTTTTTCCCAACCTTCAGAGATGGGAAAGATACTAAATGAATATTTTGCATCAGTGTTTGCTGTGGAGGGGGACATGGTAAATATATACTGTAGGGAAATAGATGGTAACATCTTGAAAAATGCACATTTATGGAGGATGTGGTGCTGAATGTCCCCAGGACAAGGTCAGGTGTAACCTAGAATTCTATAGGAAGCTCAGGAAGTGATTGTTGGACCCCTTGTTGAGATACTTGTGTCATCAATTGTTACAGGTGAGGTGCAGGAAGACCGGAGATTGGTTAACATGGTGCCACTATTTAAGAAAGGTGGCAAGGAAAAGCCAGGGAACTACAGACTGGTGAGCCTGACATCAGTCATGGGCAAGTTTTTGGAGGGGATCCTGAGGGACAGGATTTACATATATTTGGAAAGACAAGGACTGATTAGGGATGGTCATCATGGCTTTGTGCGTAGGAAATCACATCCCACTAACTTGATTGAGTTTTTTTGAAGAAGTAATGAAGAGGATTGACGAGGGCAGAGCAGTGGATGTGACCTATAAGAACTTCAATAAAGCGTTTGACAAGGTTTGTCATGGTAGACTGGTCAGCAAGGTTAGATCACATGGAATACAGGGAGAACTAGCCACCTGGATACAGAACTGACTCGAATGTAGAAGACAAAGAGTGGTGGAGGTTGCTTTTCAGACTGGAGGTCTGTGACCAGAGGTGTGCCTCAAGAATTGGTGCTGGGTCTACTGCTTTTCGTCATTTATATAAATGATTTGGATGTGAACATTGGAGGTATACTTAGTAAGTTTGCAGATGACACCAAATTTAAGGTGTCGTGGACAGCAAAGAAAGTTACCTCAAAGTACAATGGGATCTTGATCAGATGGGCCAATGACTGAGGAGTGGCAGATGGAGTTTAATTTAGAGAAATGTGAGATGCTGCGTTTTGGAAAGGCAAATCAGGGCAGGGCATATAGTTAATGGTAAAGTCCTGGGGAGTGCTGCTGAATAAAGAGACCTTGGAGTGCAGATTCAAAGTTCCTTAAAAGTGGAGTCACAGGTACATAAGATAGTGAAGATGGTATTTATTATGCTTTCTTTCATTGACTAAAGGAGTTAGGAGGTCATGTTGTGGCTGTACAGGACATTGTTTAGGTCATTTTTGGAATATTATGTGCAATTCTGGTCTCCCTCCTCTTGGAAGGATGTTGTGAAACTTGAAAGGATTCAGAAAACATTTACAAGGATGTTGGTGGGATGTAGGGTTTGAGCTACAGGGAGAGGCTGAATAGGCTGGGGCTGTTTTCACTGGAGGCTAAGAGGTGACCTTGGAGAGGTATATAAAATCAAGAGGGGCATGGATAGGATAAATAGGCAAAATAATTTTCCCCTGGGGTGTGGGAGACCAGAATCTAGAGGACATCGGTTTAAGGTGAGAGGGGAAAGATTTAAAAGGGACCTAAGGGACGATGTTTTCACACAGAGGGTGGTGCATTTATGGAACGAACTGCCAGAGGAAGTAGTGGCAGCTGGTACATTACAATATTTAAAAGGCATCTGGTTGGGTATATGAATAGGAAAGGTTTAGTGGGATATGGCCTAGGTGCTGGCAAATGGGACTAGACTCATTTTGGATATCTGGTCAGTATGGATGAGTGGGACTGAAGAGTTTGTTTTCATACTATACATCTCTATGACTGACTGACTGTCTGTGTGCTATATGTTACACGTTGGGTATTGTATTTCAAGCTGTATGTTAATACAGTTACCATAGCTGGTTTCCATAAGATGACCATGTTCCATTGTTCACACAGATGTACCCAGAGAATGATAGCACTGACACACATGAGATTTGAACTTCAGCCATTTGCACTTTCTTGTGATACAGCAATTTTTCTTCACTTTTTCTGTAGAATTTAATTCTATGAACATACAAACAAATGAACTAGGAGCAGGAGAAAATAATTTTACAGAGTAAACTTGCTTCATCATTCAATAAAATCATGACTAATCAGATTGTGGCTTCAAGTCACTCATTTCCCACAGTCACTAGGTCTTTGTGACAGTTGTACCTCAATTTCTGTAGACACTGTAGTAGCTGTGAATGCTACAGGAGAAATCTATTGCATTCTTAGGAGCATTCTAAAATGTCATTTATATTTGACTGTTTTGTCAAGACATGCAGGCTTCTTCCAGTTTTAAGCAGTTCCATGTATATTTGTAGACATGTAGGAAAGTCAACTGTTTCTCTTCCATTCAATCATGTTTCAAGATAAATTGTCTACTTTCCATTCCATTTTTAAAAGTTGTGTCCATTTTTTATATAAATTCATGGGGATAATTATGTGCGTGTAACATTGTTATGGTCAGATTTAAATAGAAGCTAAAATATCAATCTGAATAAACTTTAAAACCATTTAAAACATCTGTGAACATCTATTATAATAATATTAAGCTTGCATTCCACAAATGCAAGTTCCAGCATTAGTGAGATATTTCACAGTAATTATGACATTTGTACTACATTACAAACCAAATTACAGATCATAAACTGTAACCTTTTCATAGATTTTACTAAATAAAAATGGAAGTTTATGTTGATTCATTGATTGCTTACACCAGTGGTGCAGAAGGGGTTTGTTCCTCACTAGTGCAAGAGGAATAGGGAATCACTGGCTGTAACTTCTGTGGTTTTCTTTCTATCTCCTTGGATATTTACTCATGTGTGCTTATAAAGGGATACACTTTTCCAACCCCAATGGACTCTAAAAGCTTTTGAAGTTGAATTTCATGTAATACATAGTTTACCCCTTGCTAATTTTGAAGTATCAACATTTGATCTCTATTGCGTAAATGGGTGACTGCTTTACAAGGTGTGGTCTGGTTGTTGTGACTGCCTGATATTATCCTAAACATGTATGGAGGCTGGGAGGGAACAAGCATAGCTTCAAATTGTTACTATTGTCTCATGACTATTGAACGGTTGCGTATGTAGCTTTTGAGAATCTAGGAATCATGACTGGCTCTTTTTTTTTAAACAATCAAAACTCACTGCCCGTAGAAGTATATCCCAGTGAGGAAAGAAGGGGAGAAGAACAAGAAGAAAAACATTTGCAGAGCATATCTGAAACTATATTCTGACAATATTAGGTTTCTGTTTTGCTTTGTCCATAGTAAATAATCCTTATTTCCTGAGTTGGTTAATCCTTAAAGCTTTGTCATAGAGTCAAAGAGATGTACAGCACGGAAACAGACCCTTCGGTCCAACCCATCCATGCCGACCAGATATCCCAATCCAATCTAGTCCCACCTGCCAGCACCCGGCCCATATCCCTCCAAATCCTTCCTATTCATATACCCATCCAAATGCCTCTTAAATGTTGCAATAGTACCAGCCTCCACCACATCCTCTGGCAGCTCATTCCATACACATAGCACCCTTTGCGTGAAAAGTTTGCCCCTTAGGTTTCTTTTATATCTTTCCCCTCTCACCCTAAACCTATGCCCTCTAGTTCCGGACTTTGCTGTTGATGTTTTTTCATTCTTACTGCTGTCACCAAAATGTACCTATACAAATGTTAAAGTTAATACAGAAATCTCACCATTTCTGGCCATTGCCAATCTCCCGGTTCAAGTTGTTGGAAAATCTCAGCAGGCTTGGCTGCATCTGTGAAGAGAAATCAGAGTTAACCTTTCAGGTCCAGTGACCCTTCCTCAGAAGGGACAGTAGCTAAGAAATGTTGGTTTATATGCAGAAGATTGGGTGATGGGACTGGGGGAGGGGGGGTGGGGGTGGCACGAGGAGTAAATGATAGCTGGGGATGGAGCCCAAAGAGAGAGAAGAACAGTTGGACAGACAAAGGAGTGGATAATAACCTGGATGGAGAATAGTTATTAATGGAGACTGTTAGTGGCTTACAACAGATAGTGTGTAATGCAGAGTATGTAATAATAAGGCTTGTGTGTGGAGTAGGAGACTAGGACATGGGACAGTTCAGGCCCTGAAATTATTGAAGTTGATATTGAGACCAGAAGGCTGCAGGGTCCCCAAATGGAAAAGGAGGTGCAGTTCTTCTCGCTTGCACTGAGCTGCGCTGGAAAACTGCAGCAAACCTGAGATAGATGTTGGCCAGGGAACAGGGTAATGTACTAAAGTGATAGGCACCTGATGAAGGAGCAGTGCTCTGAAAACTAGTGTGCTTCCAAGTAAGCCTCTTGGACGATAACCTGGTGTTGTGTGATTTTTAACTCTGCTGTTACAGCTCTGCTAGGATGCAATATTGAACCCTCCATTACTAAGAGGCGACACCATCACTATTACACTTCCTTCAAATCTGGCTCAATATAATATAGATGGCCAGTCAAAATAAATCATATACATTTATTCCTGATTTGCTTTGTACTGAGTAGATTAAACAATATGCTGTGGTGCAGAAAGATTCAAGTGAACTGATAATACACTGCATGATCAACCTGATGCAATCAAGTATGTACTGCATCTTGAAAATGCTGTAGCAGTCCCTGGAAAGATTCACACGATGCAAAACTTTTGTCCCTAACCTTTGGACACAAATTAGGTCTCCAAAAATTCAATAACCTTGAAATATCACCAAGAGAATCTGAGAACAGTTAAAAGAAGAATTAAAGAATAAATCATATATTGGAAAGCGATCATAATGGACGTATTCTGTTGCCAATGTAATAAAAGCTGCATGCAATATGTCCAATAAAGTAACGTGCAAATGTTGCACTGTGCTCAACTTATCAGTCTTGTCACCCAATATGTTTATGAAGAAACCATGCACTAACTCATTAAGGTCATTCTGAGAAACTACTTTATATCAGGGTGTTGCATATGTGTCTCCTGCCATTCACATTCTATGTTTGAGTGACTGGGTATGTATGACTATGCACAGCCAGGCACAATGGCACATGCTGTCCTCTAAATCTGAAGTGTTACCCCTGACTCATCAGCACATATAAAGCAGCTCCATCTGTTTACTGTTCCTCATCATCTACATTTTACTTCTCGGCCAATTTATCATGCATCAAGGGAAATGAGAATTGTACAATAATATTCTCCATTCTTTGAAATTTAGGAAAGGTAGGGAATGGGAAACGGGTAACAGTATTAATCATAACACTGAAGAACACTCAAAAGAGATGACGGGAATTAAAAAGTCGGACACAGAATCAATTTAGTTAGGACTAAGAAGTAGTTACACTACTGAGTGTATATTGCAGCCCGCCAAATTAAGTGAAGAGAAAGAAACAAATACACTATGAAATTAAAGAAAGATACAAGAGCTCTATGCAGTCTTCCATTGTCACTGCTAACTACCTTAATAAAAACAAAATATAGCAGATGCTGGAAATCTGAAATAAAAAAAAACTCCTGGAGAAATTCAGCAGGTTTGAAGCATCTGTGGAGAGAGAAATAGAGTTAATGTTTCAAGTCCAGTACAACACTTATTTAGATTTCCAGAAGTTAGTCCATAAGTGCAACTTCTGCTCAGCTTCTGTTTCTCTCTCCATAGATGCTGCCAAACCTGCTAAAGTTTGATTACTCTAATTTGAACTGGGATAGTAACAATGCTGAGGGCAGGCTATTTGGGAGAATTGCTGAAATGTATATGAATGCTTCTTTGATCAAGTGTAGATCCAGCCCAGTGAAAATGGAAATGGTGTAGGATCTAACTCTGGGAAATGAAATGGGGCAAGTGGGAAACATAAATTTTGAGGTGGTGCGAACTGGCTACAAGGTAGACTTGAAGTGGTTAAGTCAGTAGGTATAATATGACAGATGGAATATAATGTGAATAAGTGCGAGGTAGAAATCATGGAAAAACAGGATATTTCTTAAATTGTGAGGTTTAGGTATCTAAAATCTCCTTGTTGATGAGTAACTATAAATTCAGGATTATATTTATTTCAATCAAGTTACCTCTTAATCTCCTGAACTCCAGCAGATACAAGACTAACCTGTCCAATATTTCCTCTGGAGAAAACCGGCTCATTCCAATTATCAGTTATTTCACTAAATTTCCGATTATTTGACAATTTAGCAACACAACCGCCCTTGACATGATCAGTGCAATTTTAATTTTATTTAGTATTTCTCAAGGGTAGTGTCTGAGAATTCACTGGCAAACTATTTCAAGATGTGTACTTAATGGACAATGACCTATTTCACATCGCCATCTGACTATCCATGTTCAGACTGTCCAGCAGAAAATGTGAAGTACACTATCCAATTGCTGGTGTCAAGCACCGAAACTAGATTTTTACATTAAATTGCTGCACTTTGTACAATAGCAATGGAGAAAGGATTCCCATCTCCACCACAACTTATGTTTGGAAACAAGTATTAAAGATCTTGCCCAGCAACCAATTGCATACTCATTGTTGAGACACATGACATTCATCCTCAAAGGCAGAGAATGAAAGATGCTGAATGAGTGAGCAGGAAAAGAACTATCAAAACTATACTGGGTGGAGTATAAATGGAAATACAAATTCAAATACTTGGACACCAGCAAAGGTTTCCAGAGTATGCAACTAGCCCTGACTATATGGAACCAACACTGATTATGGTTCTACAATGCAAAAGAATAGAAACCAGTTCAGACCAAAGAACAACATACCAATCATGCATTGAGACAGTGACGAAGAACACCCTGATGATGAATCTGTTGTAATATTCAGTGTGAACAATCAAAAGGAAGACAACTAAGTTTTCAAACAAGTATAGCAGTAAACAAAGTATACCTGTCCATGTGAGTACACAATCACTAGATCAGGACTGGTTATTAAACTTTGAAAGTTTTACATTGGAATTTGAAATGCTAGTCTTGCAAATTCTGCTTTAACTGTGCAAGTTTAAAAATGTTTTATTTGAAATATAAACTAGAAAATGAAAATTTGGATGCCGTTTTGCAGAGAATAAACAAGATGGGAATGTGTAATTCAAAACACAAACAAATCAGTTGTGATTTGACTAAATGATGGAGCAGGCTGAAGAGTCTGAATGGTCTCCTTCTGCTCCTATTTTATATAGGATTCCCTCAATGCCACACTCTTCAGCTTGGAAATAAAAAGCTGTTCACTTGTTAACACTGGGTCAAAATCTTGGAACTCTATCTAAAAGTACCACCATCTTATGAACTCTAACAGCTCTTCAGTATCTTTCTAAGAGAAAGGAATCTTGACTTGTCAGCAACACACATATCCCATGAATGAGTAAAGGAAAATTAGAGGAAAAAAACAAGTGGTGAGGACATTTTTTGGAACAATAATCAAGAACAAATTGGGACTTCAAAACCTCCTAATGGTTGACTCAAATGTGGCATTATGACTTGGGCAAGGCAGACTTGAATAGAGGAGAAAATCTGCAGAAGTAAAGAAGTTAGAAAAAGAGAGCCAAGAAAAGAATGATTTTTTTTTCATTAAAGGGTGGCTTAGGGGAAAAAGATACAAAAATGCTTGCATTTGACATTTGGATCCTGTAAATAATTTAAGAATAGTAGGGTGGTTATGGTAGAGGATTTTAACTTTCCAAACATAGACTGGAACTGCCAAAGCGTTAAGGGTTTAAGATGGAGAGGAATGTGTTAAGCATGAACAAGAAAATTTTCTGATTCAGTATGTGGATGTACCTACTGGAGAAGGTGCAAAATTTGACCTCCTCTTGGGAAATAAGACAGGGCAGGTGACTGGTGCTTTGGGGCCAACGGCCATAATTCTATTAGTTTTAAAATAGTGATGGAAAAGGATAGACCAGATCTAAAAGTTGGAGTCCTAAATTTGAGAAGGGCAGGCTTTGCTGGTATTTGGCAAGAATTTTCAAAAGCCGACTGAGGGCAGATGTTCGCAGGTAAAGGGACAGTTGGAAAATGGGAAACCTTCAGAAATGAGATAACGAGAGTCCAGAGACAATATATTCCTGTTAGGGTGAAAGGAAAGGCTGGTAGGTATAGGGAATGCTGGATGACTAAAGAAATTGAGGGTTTGGTTAAGAAAAAGAAGGAAGCATATGTCAGGTACAGACAGGATAGATCGAGTGAATCCTTAAAAGAGTATAAAGGCAGTAGGGGTTTCCTCAAGAGAGAAATTGGGAGGGCAAAAAGGGGATATGAGATAGTTTTGGCAAATAGAGTTAAGGAGAAAGGTGGTAAGGACAAGCCAAGGAACTATAGACCGGTGAGCCTGACGTCGGTGGTGGGCAAGTTGTTGGAGGGAATCCTGAGGGACAGGATGTACATGTATTTGGAATGGCAAGAACTGATTAGGGATAGTCAACATGGCTTTGAGCATGGGAAATCATGTCTCACAAACTTGATTGAGTTTTTTTAAGTAGTAACAAAGAGGATTGAGGAGGGCAAAGTGGTGGATGTGATCTATATGGACTTCAGTAAGACATTCAACAAGGTTCCACATGTGAGACTGGTGAGCAAGATTAGATCTAATGGAATACATGGAGAACTAACCTTTTAGATACAGAACTGGTTCAAAGGTAGAAGACAGAGACTGGAGGTGGAGCGTTGTTTTTCAGACTGGAGGTTTGTGACTAGTGGAGTGTCACTAAGATCAGTGCTGGGTCCACTACTTTTCATCATTTATATAAATGATTTGGATGTGAGCATAAGAGGTATAGTTAGTAAGTTTGCAGATGACACCAAAATTGGAGGTGTAGTTGTCAGCAAAGAAGTTTACCTCTGATTACAATGGGATCTTGATCAGATGGGCCAATGGATTGAGGATGTCAGGTGGAGTTTAATTTAAATAAATGTGAGGTACTGCATTTTGGAAAGACAAATTAGAGCAGGACTTATACACTTAATGGTAAGGTCCTGGGGAGTGTTGCTGAACAAAGAGACCTTGGAGTGCAGGTTCATAGCTCCTTGAAAATAGAGTAGCAGGTAAATAGGGCAGTGAAGGCGGCATTTGGTATGCTTTCCTTTATATGGTCAGAGTATTGAATACAGGAGTTGGGAGGTCATGTTGCGACTGTACAGGACATTGGTTAGGCCACTTTTGGAATATTGCGTGCAATTCTGGTGACTTTCTTATCGGAAGGATGTTGTGAATCTTGAAAGGACTCAGAAAAGACTTACAAGGATGTTGCCAGGGTTGGAGGATTTGAGCTGTAGGGAGAGGGTGAATAGGCCTGGGGTTGTTTTCCCTGGAGCATCGGAGATTGAGGGGTGAACTTATAGAGGATTATAAAATCATAAGGGGCATGGATAGGATAAATAGACAAAGTCTCTTCCCTGGGATTAGGGAGTCCAAAACTAGAGGGCATAGGTTTAGGGTGAGAGTGGAAAGATATACAAGGGACCTAAGGGGCAACCTTTTCACGCAGAGAGTGGTGCATGTGTGGAATGGGATGCCAGAGATAGTGGAGGAGGCTAGTACAATTGCAACATTTAAGAGGCATCTGGTTGGGTATATGAATAGGAAGGATTTGGAGGGACATGGGCTGGGTGCTGGCAGGTGGGACTAGATTAGGTTGAGATATCTGGTCGGCATGTATGAGTTCCTTGCTGTACGTCTCTATGACCATAAGTATTAGATAGGAAATGAAGGTCAGCACAGATCTGTTAAACACAAGGTGCCTTTGAGCTTTTAGATGGTGCAATGGAGAGGAATAATAACGATAGTACAGTTGAGGTTTACATTGACAAATTTGCCAAAAGCTGTTTGATAAGTGGCCCGGAAGCAAATGCAAGGCTCATGGGAAAGAAAGGACAGTGGCAGTGTGGATGTAAAGTTGACTACTAAGGAATAGAGAGGAAGAAAACAGATCAGAGATGATGAATTTTTCTTCAGACTGGGTAGTGGTTTTCTCACAATATAAAGGCCACTGCTGTTTTTGATATACTTTAATATCTGACTTTGATACATGCGGCATCATTTCAAAGTTTGAAGATGATACAAAATGCAGCAAACGGTGAAAGGGATAGTAGCAGATGTCGGAGGGGTATAACTAACTAGTGAATTGGGGAGACATATGGCAGATACAATTTAATGCAGAGAGTGTGAAGTGATATATTTCGGTAGGACGAGTGAAGAGAGGCAATATAAATGGACTTGTACAATCTTGAGATGGAGACTAGAGAGGTGGGAAGGTTAAATCAGGGGTAGGCACACTTAGTGATCCTAATAGGCTAAGGGAGTTCATGTCCACAAATCTTTGGTAGGATAAATTGAGAAGGCTGTTGAGTAAGCATCTGTGAATTCATGGCTTTAATAATAGGTGAATCACATTCAAAAGTTAGTTAGTTATATTCACCCTTCACATAATATTGCAGTATTGTGTTCAATATCCTGGGGGTTACCATTGACTAGAAATTCAACTGGACTCGCTTTTCAATACATTGGTTAAAAGAGCAGATCAGAGGCTAGGAATCCTGTAGTGAGCAAAGAACCTCCTGACTGACCAATGGCAGTCTACCATCTACAAGGTACAAGTCAGGAGTATTATGGAATACTGCCCACTTGCTTGGATGAGTGCAACACCAACAAGACTCAAAACATCTTGATGCGATCCAGGACAAAGCAGTCTGCTTAACTGTTACCACATCTACAAACATTCAGTTACCCAACCAGCAAAGCTGCGTAGCAGCATACCATCTGCAAGAACATCTCCGGAGCACTTAAAAACAGCACTTTTCAAACAAAAAATTATAATTATCTAGAAGGGCAGCAGATGCATGGGAATACCACTACCTGCAGGTTCCCCTCCAAGCCACTCACCATCCTGTCATGGAAAAATGTTGGCGTTCCTTCATTGTCACTGAGTCAAATTCCTGAAACTTTCTCCTGAATAGTATTGTAGATCCATATACACCAAATGCACTGCAGCCATTCAAAACGACCGCTCACCACCTTCTCAAGGACACCTAGATTTGGCAGTAAGTTCTGGCCCAGCCAACAGCAACCATATCCCACAAATTTAAAAAAAAAATCTCACCACCAAACTTTAGAAAGGATGTCAAATCTTAGATAGAGTCCAAACAATTTTTTAAAGGGTAGTTAAAAGAATAAAAGCTTTAACTTATATGGGAAGATGACAGAAGTTCTTTTTCTTAAAGTTCAGCAAGTTATGAGAAGATTCATGAGATTCCAAATCATGAATAGTTTTGTAGAGTAAATAAGGAGAAATTGTTTCCATTGACAGTAGGCTTGGTAACCAGAGGACACAAGTTTAAATTGATTTTAAAAAAACAGAGACAATGAGGATTGTTATCTTTAACTGAAGCAAGTTGTGATCTGAAACGCACTGACCAAAAGAATGTTGGAAGCAGAATCACTTTCCAAAAGGAATTGGACAAATATTTGAAATGAAAGAAATTATAAATCTATGTGAATTGGAATTGATGGATTATTTTCAAATAGCCTGGACAGGCTTGATGGGTCAATAGCCTCACTCTGTTCCATATCATTCTGTGGTTCTCGAAGTGGACTCAGTGTGAGAGACAGTAATTTAAAATATTGCTCAAGCAATCCACCGAAATGAGCTATTTCACCTCATTTGCATTTCATGTGATATTACTGTGTATAAACTGACTGGCATTTACTTACACAACAGGCAATTGCACGTCAAAAATAATCCATTTGCTGTAAGAGCTTCAAGAGAATATAAACATTGCAAAGAATGTCAGTTCTTTAAGCACATTGTAAGAGATTGTGGTGCAATTGCATAATCTCTCATGAAATTGAATATTTTCACTCATAGTAATCTCTTGTTTTGTAATTGTGGAAAAGGTGTCAGTTTGATTTATTTAAACCTTCCACCATGTTGTAACACTGCAAAATTAAACAGAGGTTAAGAGATTTGTAAAACATTAGAGAATGTCGTATACAGGTGAGCACTCAAATAGAATTGGAGAGCGGGAGAGGTGTGTTTATTAATTATTCTTAAAAAATACAAAATTGTAAGCTGCTTTGAGCCTGTAAACATCTAAGTGACAACTTTGTTAAACTGATTTGGCCAATCATTGATTAAAAAAATCTGTAAACAATCTGTACAGCTGTGAAAGAAACATAGAACAGAAAATATGTGCAGGAATAGGCCATTCGGCCTTTTAAGCCTGGACCACCATTTAATATGATCATGGCTGATCACATAATTTCAGTATCCCATTGCTGCTTTCTCTCCATACCCCTTGATCCGTTTCGCCAGAAGGGCCACATCCAGCTCCCTTGTGGCTATATCTAATAAACTGGCCCCAACAGCTTCCTGTGGGAGAAAGAAATTCTTCCTCATCTCAGAACTAAATGGTTTACCCCCCTATAGTGAAGCCTAGTTCTAGATTCCCCAACATCAGGAACATTCTTCCCGCATCAAGCCTGTCTAGTCCCATCAGGATTTTATATGTTTCTATGAGATCCTCCTCTCATTCTTCTGAATTCCAGCAAGTACAAGCCCAGCTGATCCAGTCTTTCCCCATATGTCAGTCCTGCCATCCCGGGAATCAGTCTGGTGAACCTTCGCTGGAATCTCTCAGTAGCAAGAATGTCCTTCCTCAGACTAGAGACCAAAACTGCACACAATAGTCAAGGTATACCCCCACCAAGGCCCTATGTAACTGCAGCAAGCCATCCTTTCTCTGAAACTCCAATCCTCTCGCTATGAAGAACAGCATGCCATTAGCTTTCCTCTGCACCTGCATGCCAACCTTCAGCAACTGGTCGACAATGACACTCAGGTCTCTTTGCACCTCGCCTTTTCCTAAACGGTCATCATTCAGATAATAATCTGCCATCCTTGTTTCCAACCTCACATTTATTCATATTATATTGTGTTTGCGAAGTATTTGCCCACTCAGCCAGTCTGTCCAGGTCACCCTGCTGTGATCTGTACCCTCTTGTGGTGCAGAGGCTGTGTCCTCACGCCTTGACAAGGAGACCTGAGTTCAAGTCCTACCTGCCTCAAACGTGTAATCACATCTCTGAACAGGTTAAATAGAAAACTAGGTTCACAAAATAAAGGGATATGATCTGTGAACTGATTGCCTCTCCCCAGTGGTTAACAACATTACAAACATTCAGTTAGAATGCACTGAAATGTTCTTGGAGTTACACTTACTCTTTATCCCTGGTTTGGCTGCTCAGTTTCTGATGGCTATAATATTGAAACAGTTTTGAAATTGCTACTCTCAGCAACTATTTGTTTTCTTAAATTGTGATTTAAAATTGTATTCATGCATTATGTAATACAATATTAAACCCGAACTCAAGAGATGAGGTGAACGTAATTCAAGTCTGCATTTGACCAAGTGTGATATCAATGAGACCAGGGCAAAAGCTCTCACTGATTGGAGTCATACCTAGCACAAAGGAAGATGGCAGTGGTTGTTGGTGGTCAAGAGATCTCTGCAGAGATTCCTCAGGTTCGATATTTTCTAATCAACCAGTTCAAATATGGCATTACACCTTCTGGAACAGGTAAGATATAGTACTTGTAATTAACCTGTTCAGACATGTTATAAGACATCTCTGAAGCGGGTAGAATGTAAATGCAGGTTTAGGGATAGTAACAACTGCACCATAACAGCACCCAGTTCTTCAGCATATTTTATTTTAAGTCAACCTGTTCAGATATAATATGACACCTCCAAAACAGATAGGACTTGAGCCCGGTGGCCCAGATTCTGAGCTAGGGACACTACCACTGTGCCTCAAGAGCACCTACAGGTACTTGGGATAGAGTCTTGGGTTTAACCATCTTCAGCCACTTCAATGATCTTCTCTGCATCATAAGGTCAGAATGGGGATGTTTGCTGATGACTGCACAACTTCTCATCTACTGAAGTAGTCCATGTCTAAATGGAGGAGGACCTGGACAATATCCAGGCTTGATCTGACAATTGGGAAGTTACATTTGTGCCACACAGGTGCTAGGCAAAGAAGAAAAGTCCAGTTCTGAAGAAGACATATCAGATTCAAAACATTAACTCTGTCTTTCTCTCCACAGATGCTGCCATGCCTGCTGAGTTTCTCTAATACTTTGTTTTTCTGTCATCTCCAATGACAGAGAGAGAGAGAGAGAGAGAGAGAGAGAGAGAGAGAGAGAGAGAGAGAGAGAATTTAACCATCATTGCTTGATTTTAAATGGCATTGACATTGCTGAGTCCCAACTACCAACATTACGCGTGCAATCATTAACTAGAAACTGAACTGGACTCACAATATAAATACTGTCATTATAATAACAGATCAGAGGCTAGGGATCCTGCAATGAGTAATTCAGCTGCTGACTCCCCAAAGCCTGTCCACCTGTACAAGACACAAATTAGGACTATGATGGAATACTCTACACTGGCCTGAGTGATTGCAGCTCCAACTACACACAATATATTTGACACCATCCAGGATAAATCATTGGCTTGATTAGCGCCACATCCACAAACATTCACTTCCTTTGTCGCTAATGCAAAGTAGCAGAGCTGTGTACCATTTCTAATCAGGTTGATTAAAAATTATCTTTAGCTACCTTTGTAATTCACTTAATGGTACTTGTTTCCGTGGTCTAGCACAGTATTGACACATTCATGTTGTCATGATGATGTTAATTCCAGATTTTTAATATTTAAATCTCATCAACTAATCTAAATGCTTTGGACTTTTGTTTGAGAGGAAACAGTTTAAAATGAACTTGGACATTTTAAAATGCTCGCCAATCACCTGACCTGAAAACAGTCAAGCTCCATAAAAATTGTTAAGGAATGTCTAAATAACAAGGGATCTAATGTTGCATGTAGATTAACATTGCCTAATATACTCTGAAAAGACTATCTCAAAAATTTTTAGCTGGACTTTAAAATCCATCATTTGGAATGTATGCCTCACAATGAGACCTTCAAATGTCTCTGGGGAGACGATCCTCCCGAAAGGCCATCTCAAAAACCCATCATGCAAATAGAAGGATTGAAACCATCTATTCATATCAAAGAATAACTGGCAAATTCTGACAATGGATCATCAAAATTCATTGTTAGATATGGATTGTCCCCATTGTGGACTAACAATCTGTATTCATACATCAAAATCCTCTTCCTGTGAGACACTGTGATGGTAGGGTTGTGATTTTGCTTCAGAAAACAGTAACATGAGCCCTGAGATGTCCTTAACTCTGACACCAGGAAGATGACACAGCCTTGCAAACTCACGTTCACAGCTACAGAGAACAGTATCTGTCCCCCAATTATATTGGCCCTTCCAATGACCAGAGTCCTAGTTCCTTATCCCCACTTGAATGGTTCCCTGTATTGCAGTGCCATGGTCAGTTTGCTCATCCTTCCTGCAGTCACCACGCTTATCCATACAGCTTGCTTAAATCTTGTAATTGCTGGATAATGATGGCTAATGTGGAATGAGGATTATTCCCCCAGTCCACATTCCTGCCTGAAATGCAATTATACCCTCCTGTTCGTGTTCAAAGACAAATTTGAATGACTTAGTCTGAGGTGTTTGATCCCTCCGAAAACAAAGTATCCAGGTAACGTTGCCCTTCCCTAACGTTGTGCAATGTCTGTAACTTGGACTCCAGCTCCTCAAGTCAGATCCAAAGTTCCTTGACCTACAAACAGTTATTACAGGGATGCTCAATCTGGACTGTCTTGATATCCAGCAGCTGCCACATACTGCAGAAACAATGTATCACCTGTCACCAAATCAAAGAATCCCTATCATATGTAAGAGACAATTCAGCCCATCTAGCGTGCATCGTCCCTCCAAAGAGCATCCCACCCAGACCCGTAACCCCAATCTACCTAACCTGCGCATCTATCAACAATGGGAGGAAAGTGGAGCACCTGGCAGAAACCCTCACAGTCCCAGGTGTGCAAGCTCCACACAGTAACCCAAGGCTGGAAGCAAACCTGGGTCCCTGGCGCTATGAGACAACAGTGTTAACCACTGAGCCACTGTGCCACTATTGTATCTTTATTTGATTAATCAATTAATTAATTACTCTAGAATCTCTGCTCTTTATACTATCACAATTATCTTTTCCTTCTGTAAAACAAAACACCAATTTTAATCTTAAGCGTGACAAACTATTTTCAAGGAAAGGCTCGTTCCTGCTGAAGGGCTTTTGCCAGCAATGTTGACTCTCCTGCACCTTGGATGCTGCCTGACCTGCTGTGCTTTTCCACCACCACACTCTCTATTCTGATCTCCAGCATCTGCAGTCCTCACTTTCTCCTATTTTCAAGGAAAGCAAACCCTAGACATCGAAACACAAATTGAAGACCATACTATTACCTTAAAGCTTATAAATATTTGCCAATTCCAGTTATTAAAAGTAAACCAGAGCAAATCAGAGCAGCACTTATACACTTAATGATAAGATCCTGGGGCATGTTGCTGAACAAAGAGACCTGCTGGAGTGCATGTTCATAGTTCCTTGAAAGTGGAGTCTTAGGTAGACAGAACGGTGAAGGCGGCTTTTAGTATGCTTTCCTTTATTGGTGAGAGCACTGAGTATAGGAGTTGGGAGGTCACGTTGTGGCTGGACAGGGCATTGGTTAGACCACTTTTGGAATGTTACATGCACTTTTGGAATGTTACATAGGTCTCCTTCCTATCAAAAGGATTCAAAAGGATGTTGTGAAACTTGAAAGGGTTCATGAAAGATTTACAAGGATGTTGTTAGGTTTGGAGAATTTGAGCTCCAGGGAGAGGCTAAATAGGCTGGGACAGTTTTCCCTGAAGCATCGGAGGCTGAGAGGTGACCTTATAGAGGTTTATAAAATCATGAGGGCACGGATAGGATATGATTTGGAGATGCCGGTGTTGAACTGGCATTTTTGCTATAAATTCTGTGTTACGATCGAGCCCTCCACAATCACCTGATGAAGGAGCGTTGCTCCGAAAGCTAGTGTGCTTCCAATTAAACCTGTTGGACTATAACCTGGTGTTGTGTGACTTTTAACTATGGATAGGATAAATAGACAAAGTCTTTTCCCTGGGTGGGTGAGTCCAGAACTAGAGGGCATAGGTTAGAGTGAGGGGAGCAAGATTTAAAAGGGACCCGAGGGGCAACTTTTTTCACACAGAGGTGGTGCGTGTATGGAATGAGCTGCCAGAGGAAGTGGTGGAGGCTCGTAGAATTGCAACATTTAAAAGGTATCTGGATGGGTATATGAATAGAAAGGGTTTGGAGGGATATGAGCCAAGTGCTGACAAATGAAACTAGGTTAGATTGGGATATCTGATCACTATGGATGAGTTTAACCGAAGGGTCTGTTTCCGTGCTGTACATCTCTATGACTCAATGATTGTGTGACAGGTGCTACATTGTTTCTGCAGTATGTGGCAGCTGCTGGACAATGAGGTAATCCGTAATCAACATGTAAACATAGTAAATGTTTGCAGATCAAAGAATTTGCTGTCCAAGTTGCAGATATCAGGGAAGGGGAAAGCAACCCAGACACTTCGTTCTAGGAGGCATCAGACACCTCAGACTAAGTAATTCAAATTTGTCTATGAACAGGAGGGTTTAATTGCATTTCAGCCAGGAATTGAGGACAGTGGGGGGGGGGGGGGGGGGGGGGGGGGGAAGAGGGCGAGAGGACCTGCAGTTACTGCCGTTGTTGTTTGAATTCATGTATTGCTGGACATCAGGGTGCATCCGGGAAAATTAACAAACGGTGAAATTCACAACTAATCTTGGAGGAACTGTTGGGTGAAGTTCACAGCACTGAATCAGATAATTTAATTGTTGTTTTAAGTTTGCCCAAGAGAAAGGCTGCAATAGTGAGTATAGTGGATTCTTTCTTGATTATATATTTTTGGAGATTAAACTTAAAATATAAGCCATAGCTATTAATTTAACCTGGGGCAGTGTTTGTACAGGAATAAGTCAGTGTTATTTTCTGGGTCTACAGATTGTGAAGGAGTAAAAATGGCCTTTGCAGTGATATGTACTTCTTGTCAGATGTGGGAGTTTAAGGGTTACTGTGGATTATATCAGCATGGACGAGTTGGATCGAAGGGTCTGTTTCCGTGCTGTAAATCTCTATGACTCTATAAATGTTGTTGGATGAGAATCTTATCAGATCAAGTGGATCGGTTGGAGAGACAGATAGAAGCGATGAGGAATGTGCAACAGCAACAGTATGCGATGGATGGCAGGTATAGGAAGGGTGGGGAAGTCTCAGATACAGTCACATAGATGAGTTAACTCCAGGAAGGGTAAGAGAGGTAGGCAGCTAGTGCAGGAGTCTTTTGTGGATATACCCATTTCAAACAGGTATGCTGTTTTGGAAAATGTAATGGGTGATGGATTCTCAAGGGAACGTAGCACAAACAGCCAAGTTTCTGGTATTGAGACTGGCTCTAATGCAACGAGGGGTACGTTGGCTTCCAAGAGATCAATTGTGTCCGGGGATTCTGTAGTCAGAGGTACAGACAGATGTTTCTGTGGCCAGCAGAGAAAAAGCAGAATGGTGTGTTGTTTCCCTGGCGCCAGAATCAAGGATGTCTCAGAGAGGGAGCAGAATGTTCTCACAGGGGAGAGGGGCCAGCAAGAGGTCATTATCCACATTAGAACCAACGACATTGGAAGGGAAAAGGTTGAGATTCTGAAGGGAGATTACAGAGAGTTACGCAGAAATTTAAAAAGGAGGTCCTCAAGCGTAGTAAAATCTGGATTACTCCCAGTGCTACGAGCTAGTGAGGGCAGGAATTGGAGGATAGAGCAGATGAATGCATGGCTGAGGAGCTGGTGTATGGGAGAAGGATGCACATTTTTGGATCATTGGAATCTCTTTTGGGATAGAAGTGACATGTACAAGAAGGACGGATTGCACCTAAATTGGAAGGGGACTAATATACTGGCAGGGAAATTTGCTAGATCTGCTTGGGAGGATTTAAACTAGTAAGGTGGGGGGGGTGGGACCCAGGGAGATAGTGAGGAAAGAGATCGATCTGAGACGGCTACAGTTGAGAACAGAAGCAAGTCAAACAGTCAGGGCAGGCAAGGACAAGATAGGACTAATACATTAAACTGCATTTATTTCAATGCAAGGGGCCTAACAGGGAAGGCAGATGAACTCAGGGCATGTTTATGAACATGGGACTGGGATATCATAGCAATTATGGAAACACGGGCTCAGGGATGGGCAGGACTGGCAGCTTAATGTTCCAGGATACAAATGCGACATGAAGGACAGAAAGGGAGGCAAGAGAGGAGGGGGAGTGGCATTTTTGATAAGGGATAACATTACAGCTGTGCTGAGGGAGGATATTCCTGGAAATACATACAGGGAAGTTATTTGGGTGGAACTGAGAAATAAGAAAGGGATGATCACCTTATTGGGATTGTATTATAGACCCCCTAATAGTCAGAGGGAAATTGAGAAACAAACTTAAAAGGAGATCTCAGCTATCTGTAAGAATAATAGGGTAGTTATGGGATGGGATTTTAACTTTCTAAACATCAACTGGGACTGCCATAGTGTTAAAGGTTTAGATAGACAGAAATTTCTTAAAGGTGTACAAGACAATTTCTGATTCAGTATGTGGATGTACCTACTAGAGAAAGTGCAAAACTTTACCTACTCTTGGGAAATCAAGCAAGGCAAATGACTGAGGTGTCAGTGGGGGAGCACTTTGGGGCCAGCGACCATAATTCTATTCATTTTAAAATCGTGATGGAAAAGGATAGACTAGATCTAAAAGTTGAAGTTCTAAATTGGAGAAAGGTCAAGTTTTGATGGTATTAGGCAAGAACTTTCGAAAGCTGATTGGAGGCAGATGTTCGCAGGTAAAGGGATGGCTGGAAAATGGGAAGCCTTCAGAAATGGGATAACAAGAATTCAGAGAAAGTATATTCCTGTCAAGGTAAAAGGGAAGGCTGGTAGGTATAGGGAATGCTGGATGACTAAAGAAATTGAGGGTTTGGTTTAGAAAAAGAAGGAAGCATATGTCAGGTACAGTCAGGATAGATTGAATGAATCCTTAGAAGAGTAGAAAGAAAGTAGGAGTATACTTAAGAGGGAAATCAGGAGGGCAAAAACGGGGACATGAGATAGCTTTGGCAAATAGAATTAAGGAGAATCCAAAGGGTTTTTACAAATACATTAAGGACAAAAGGGTAACTGGGTAGAGAATAGGGCCCCTCAAAGATCAGCAAGTGCGGCTTTTGTGTGGAGCCACAGAAAATGGGGGAGATACTAAAAGAATATTTGGCATCAGTATTTACTGTGGAAAAGGATATGGAAGATATAGACTGTAGGGAAATAGATGGTGACATCTTGCAAAATGTCCAGATTACAGAGGAGGAAGTGCTGGATGTCTTGAAACGGGTAAAGGTGGATAAATCCACAGGACCTGATCAGGTGTACCCGAGAACTCTGTGGGAAGCTAGAAAAGTGATTGTTAGGCTTCTTGCTGAGATATTTGTATCATTGATAGTCACAGGTAAGGTGCCAGAAGACTGGAGGTTGACAAACGTGGTGCCACTGTTTAAGAAGGGCAGTAAAGACAAGCCAGGGATCTATAGACCAGTGAGCCTGACCTCGGTGGTGGGCAAGTTGTTGGAGGGAATCCTGAGGGACAGGATGTACATGTTTTTGGAAAGGCAAGGACTGATTAGAGATAGTCAACATGGCTTGGTATGTGGGAAATCTTGTCTCACAAACTTGATTGAGTTTTTTGAAGAAGTAACATAGAAGATTGATGAGGACAGAACAGTAGATGTGATCTATATGGACTTCAGTAAGGTGTTTGACAAGGTTCCCCATGGGAGACTGATTAGCAAGGTTAGATCTCATGGAATACAGGGAGAATTAGCCATTTGGATACAGAACTGGCTCAAAGGTAGAAGACAGAGGGTGGTGGTGGAGGGTTGTTTTTCAGACTGGAGGCCTGTGACCAGTGGAGTGGCACAAGGATTGGTGCTGTGCTCTCTACTTTTTGTCATTTACATAAATGATTTGGATGCAAGCATAAGAGGTACAGTTAGTAAGTTTACAGATGACACCAAAATTGAAGGTGTAGTGGACAGCAAAGAGGGTTACCTTAGATTTCAACAGGATCTGGACCAGATGGGCCAATGGGCTGAGAAGTGGTAGATGGAGTTTAACTCAGATAAATGTGAGATGCTGCATTTTGGGAAAGCAAATCTTAGCAGGACTTATATACTTTATGGTAATGTCCTAGGGAGTGTCGCTGAAGAAAAAGACCTTGGAGTGCAGGTTCATAGCTCCTTGAAAGTGGAGTCGCAGGTAGATAGGATAGTGAAGAAGGCTTTTGATATGCTTTCCTTTATTGGTCAGAGTATTGAGTACAAGAGTTGGGAGGTCATGTTGCGGCTGTACAGAACATTAGTTAAGCCACTGTTGGAATATTGCGTGCAATTCTGGTCTTCTTCCTATTGGAAAAATGTTGTGAAACTTGAAAGGGTTCAGAAAAGATTTACAAGGATGTTGCCAGGGTTAGAGGATCTGAGCTACAGGGAGAGGCTGAACAGGCTGGGGCTGTTTTACCTGGAGCATCGGAGGCTGAGGGGTGACCTTATAGAGATTTACAAAATTATGAGGGGTATGGATAGGATAAATAGACAAAGTCTTTTCCCTAGGGTCAGGGAGTCCAGAACTAGAGGGCATAGGTTTAGGATGAGAGGGGAAAGATATAAAAGAGACCTACGGGGCACAGAGGATGGTATGTGTATGAAATGAGCTGCCAGAGGATGTGGTGGAGGCTGGTATAATTGCAATATTTAAGAGGCATTTGGATGGGTATATGAATAGGAAGGGTTTGGAGGGATATGGGCCAGGTGCTGGCAGGTGGGACTAGATTGGGTTGGGATATCTGGTCAGCATGGACGGGTTGGACTGAAGGGTCTGTTTCCATGCTGTACATCTCTATGACTCCAAGCATCAGCCATTATAATGCCTCAATTACAAGATTTTAAGCAAGATGTAAGGATGAGTGGTGACTTCAGGTAGGATGAGCAAACTGACCATGGCACTGCAATACAGGAAGCCACTCAGATGGGGATGAGGAACTAAGACTGTGGTAGTGGGAAGGGCCAATATAATTAGGGGGGGGATTGATATTGTTCTCTGCAGCTGTGAGTATGAGTTTGCAAGGCTGCGTTGACTGCCTGGTATCAGAGTTAAGGACATCTCCTCAGGCCTGGAGAGGAACTTGGAGGGGGAAGGCAGGATCTCAGTTGCCAGTCATATTTGCTCCAACATTGGTAGCACTAGGAAAGAGGTAGTGCAGAAAGAATCTGAATTATTAGGGAATTATCTCGAAATCAAACTCCAAGGCAATAGTTTTGGGATTGCCACTTGAGCGAAGGGCAAATAGGTATCAGGTAAACAAAGTGAAGGAGTTAACTGTGTGGTTCAAACATTGTTGTGGGTGAAATGAGTTTCAGTTCATGTGGCACTGGCACCAATACTAGGGCAGAAAGGAGCTGCTCTGGTGGATCAGGATTCACTTAAACTGTGCAAGGGCCAGTATCTTAGTGAATCAAATAACTAGGGCTATACAGAATGATTTAAACTAATTTGATGCGGGGGAAGTTTTGAATAGGGGCAACATAGCTTTATAAAGCAAAATGACAGGGCAGCAACTTTGACAACAATACCCAGGGTCGATCAGGAAGCAGAATGTACAGCAGTAGAAAAAGGGCAATAAATAAGATCAAACAGGACAAAAGGGCAAAATTAATAGTTCTTTACTGAAATTCACATAATTTTCAGGAGAAAATAAATTAATTAATGACACAAATTGAAGTCACTAGGTCTAAGCTTATAGCTGTAACAGAGATACAAGAAAATCAAATCTGAGAACTAAGTACTCAAGAGCACAGACAGAAAGCAAAAAGTGATGGGGGAGCTTTGTTAGTAAGAGATGGAATAAGTACAACAGCAAGAAATCATCTTTTCTTGGAAAATGCTGAATCCATACAGGCAGATGGAAAAAAAAACAAAGGAAGACGACATTGGGAGGAGTAGTTCATGTGCTTACTAGCACCAGCTATACTGTAAGATAGAGAACAAATCAAGAAACAATGACGTGAAAAAGGAAGTACGTTAATAATGGGTGACTTGAACATTCTGGTAGATCAGGAAAATCAAATCAGCAGAGGATACCGCGGGCAAAAGATAAAACATTTTCCTAGAACAATATGTTGTAGATTCAACCAGGGACCAGGCTATTTTGAATCTGGTTACATGCAATGAGGTAGATTTACTAAGTGATCTTTGAGTAGAAAATCCCCTAGGAAATAGTGACCGTAACATGTCAGAATTTAGTATTCCATTGAAGAGTGAGGAACATGGGTCAGAAACAACTGCGCTAAATGTAGATAAAAGAAATTACAAAGAAAAAAATCAGAATACTGGACAGAGTTTAGCTAAAAAGATTATTGAGAAACAATGGCAGCCATTTCAGAAAATAATTAATGGCTCACAAGAAAGATCGCTCCTTCACCTATAAGAGGTGAGGAAGAAAAACAATTAACACAGGACATGAAGGATGGAATGGAATTGAAAGAAAACCCAGAGGATTAGGAGAGTTTCAAAAACCAACAAGAGATAACCAAAGAAGGAGAAAATAATTTTTGAGGGTAAACTGGCACGTAAAATAGACAGTAAAGTATATATATATATTCAACTCCTCTGCCACTTATAGTTTGTATATATACAAAGAAAGAGGACAACATTTACATTAGCCCCTTAGAAAATAAGGCTTGGGGAAAAAATGATGGGAAACTGGAAATGGCAGAGAAGTTGAATAGATACTTTGCCTCAGTTTTCACAGTAAAATCACTAATAATATACCAACAATATTTAATAAGGGCCAAAAGAGAGAGAAAAAATAAATATAATTACCACTAGAGAAAAATACTAGGGAAACTAATGGCATTAAAGGCCAAGGGAACAATAAGTCCTCTGGATCTAGAGTCATACAGCATGGAAACAGACCCTTCGGTCTAACCAGTCCATACCAACCATAGTCCCAAAATAAATTAATCCCATCTTATAACTCAAACCCTCCATTTCTGGCAACATCCCGGTAAATCTCTTCTGAATCCTCTCCAGCTTAATAATATCCTTCTGAAAAAAGGGAGACCAGAACTGGACACAGTTCTCCAGAAGAGAAATGTTTACTGTGGAGTAAGACAAAAAGACTTGGGAATTTGTGGAAGTTGGTGGTCATATCTTGGGGACAGTCCATATTACAGTAAAGGAGATGTTAGATATATGAAGGTGGATAAATCTCCTGATCCTGACCAGATAAATCCAAGAACACCGCAAGAGGCCAGACAAGAAATTGTGGGAACCATGGCTGATACTTTGACATCATCATTAGGCACGGGTGAGGTCTCAGAAGACTGGAGGGTAGCAAATGGTGTAGCCTTATTCAAGAAGGGCTGCAAAGAAAAAACTAGGAACTATAGATGAGTAAGCATAACATATGTGGTAGATAACACCCCCCAAAGATCAGTATTAGGGCTACAATAATGCACAATATATATTAATAGCTTGAATGAGGGAACTAAATGGACTATAGCCAAGTCTACAAATGACTAACAAATATATGGGGAGGCAAGTGATGAGGATGATACAAAAGGTCTGCAGAAGGATTTAGACCAGTGAAGCAAGTGGACAAAAACTTAGCAGTTAGAAAATAACTTGAGAACATGTGAGGTTGTGCACATGACAAGATTGTTTTGGAGAGTTTGCAGAAAGCCAGTCTGAAGGTGTTAGGTTTCCGTGTACATAAATCACAAAAATCTAGCATCCGAATTCAGCAGCTAATTGGGAAGGTAAATTGAAATTTTGGTCTATATTTCAAACAGAATGCAGTATAAAAATGTGGGTTTTGCTAAAAGAAAATAAGGTACTATTTAGACCACAACTTGAATACTTTGAACAATTTTGGTATTGTTATATAAGGAAAGATATACTTACATTAGATGCAGTCCATAGAAGTTTCATTAGATTGATGCTGTGTATTAAGGGATTTACACATGTTGAGTAGATTGGGCCTGAACTCATTGGAATTTATAAGAATGAGAGAAGACGTTATTCAAACTGATAAGATTCTTAGGAAGCTTGACATGGGTAGATGCTGATGTTGTTTCCTCTTGTGGGAGACGATAGGACAAGAGGGCATAAACTTAGGAGCTGCCCTTACAACAGAGAGATGGAGGAATTTCTCTCAGTGTAGTGAATTTGTGGAATCCATAGTCAGATTAGCCACAATCTCATTGAGCACAGAGCTGATTCAATGGGCTAAATCACCGACTTTGCTCCTACATCTTACAGTCTTGGGAATGGACAGTAGGACAGCTCAGTGGTTAGCACTGCTACCTCAGTGCCAGGGACCTCAATTTGATTACAGCCTTGGATGAGTGTGTGGAGTTGGCATGTTCTCCCTGTGTCTGTCTAGGTTTTCACTGGATGCTTCGGTTTCTTCCCACAGTCCCAAGATATACAGGTTAGTTGGGTATAGCATGCTATGGTGCAGACTCGATGGGGCAAATGGCTTCTTTCCAAACCATAGGGAGTCTTTTCTTGTATAAGGAACTTTTTTTTAATGTTATGAGTGGTAATGATCAGGAACCTGGTCCCATGAGGGTGATGGATGTGCAAGCAATCAATTATTTCATACAGAAATGAGATGCAATTTGAAGGCAAATAATCAGCAAAGGCACACAGATCGATTGGGGAAGTGGGACTGCATTGCAGAGAGGAAACACGGATGCCCTGTGTCAATGGTTTCCTTCTGGCTGTAAATGACTGATTTTTTCCAAGTAGCAAGTGCAGGGGAACAGCAGACAAATAGAGTTTCAGAGCTGGAGATATTTAAACCCCCTCCCATCTCAATCTGTGTAGAGAATTGGACTAAATCTGCCACTCACTGGACATGAATTCAAGTTGGTACACAAGTCAAAACAAACTTACTCCAACAATGTGCCGATGTCAAGGTTGCTCCCCTGTGGTTTGAAATGAAAATGTGTCTCTGACACAATACGAACAAATTAGAAGCAAAAGTAGCCTACTCCATCATTCAATAAGACCATGTTGATGTTTTGAATTCCACTTTCCCATCCATCACAATAACCTTCGATTCCCTTGCCAAATAATTACTCAGATCCAAGGAGTATTTTTCAAATCTATTCTTGCAGGGGTTGTAAAGGTTACCAGCAAGAACAACACCTATTGCCCATCCTTAACCACCTTTTATCTGACCAGTTTGCAGTGCCAGTTCAAAAGGCAGTTAAGAATCAAACATTTTTCTATAGAGTTTGTCACAAATAGGCCATTCCATGTAAAGTGACAGATTTCCCGGCTGAAAGGACATTAGTGAGTCAGATTGGTTTTCACAATTAAAATTCAATCAGCTGCTGTGAACACACATCCCTTAGAGTTTCTGGATTTAACATCCAGTGACATTACCATTCCACCATCATTTTCACACAAATGTTATCATTTTGACACCCTTTTCTAAGTTAGTACACCCAACAAGACTGCTTGAGTGACAAGAAAACAGCCATGAGCACAGGGAGCCAATATGTGGAGAATAATTCTTGTTGGAAGGGCTGAACTCTTTTTGCTTATATTTGTGTACATTTGTGTAAACAACAGGCAAAGATTGGGGCAGACTTTATGATAATCGTGGGTTAAATCTCAGCAAAGAAAGTACAATCACAAGAGGAGAGGTGGGAGAAAACCTATTTTTATATTTCATACAGCTCCTCCATGCCCCACTAGGCCCCAAAGTTGTTACAGAATTGATTTATGTTAGCTTCACAGTCAGGTCAGCTATCCAATGACTTAATTAGGGTCTCAGTGTAGGAAATAAATTATCCAGTATCCTACTCTTGAACCAGTAATTCCAGATGGAAAACTATACTTACAATCAAGGATCATCGATAATCACAGGTGAGGCCAGAAAACTGGAGATTGGCTAACATGATGCCACTATTTTAAAAAGGTAGTAAGGAAAAGCCAGGGAACTATAGACTTGTGAGCTTGACATCGGTACTGGGCAAGTTGTTAGACAAGTTGAGGGACAGGACTTACATGTATTTGGAAAGGTAAGGACTGATTAAGGATAGTCAACATGGTTTTGTGCATGGGAAATCACATCTCACTAACTTGACTGTGCTTTTTGAAGAAGCAACAGAGTGGTGGCCATAATCTATGTAAACGTCTGTATGGTGTTTGTCAAGGTTCCTCATGATAGACTGGTTAGCAAGGTTGGGTCACATGGAATACAGGGAGAACTAGCCATTTGTTTACAGAATTGGCTTGAAGATAGAGACTGATGTTGGTGAAGGTGGGGGGGGGGGGGTTACTTTTTAGACTGGAGACCTGTGACCAGTGGAGTGCCACTAAGATCAGTGCTGCTTTTTGTCATTTATATAAATGATTTGGATTTTAAACATAGGAGGTATAGTTAGTAAGTTTGTAGATGACACCAAAATTGGAGGTGTCATGGAAAGCGAAGGTGGTTATCTCAGAGTACAACGGGATCTTGATCAGATGGGCCGATGGGCTGAGGAGTGGCAGATGGAGTTCAATTTAGATAAATGTGAGGTGCTGCATTTTGGAAAGGCAAATCAGGGCAGGACTTGTAAACCTAATGGTAATGTCCTGGGGAGTGTTGTTGACCAAAGAGACCTTGGAGTGCAGGTTCATAGCTCCATGAAAGTGGAGTTGCAGGTAGATAGAATAGTGAAGGTGTTTGGTATGCTTTCCTTTATTAGTCAGAGCACTGAGTATAAGAGTTAGGAGATCATGTTGCAGCTGTACAGGACATTGGTTAGGCCACTTATGGAATATTGTGTGCAATTCTGGTCTCCCTCCTATCGGAAGGATGTTGTAAAACTTGAAAGGATTCAGAAAAGATTACAAGGATATTGGAGGGTTTGAAACACAGGGAGAGGCGACCTTATAGATGTATAAAATCATAACGGGCATGGATAGGGTAAATAGACAAGGTCTTTTCCCAGGGATGGAAGACATAGGTTTATGGTGAGAGGGGAAAGATTTAAAAGGGACCTAAAGGGTAACCTTTTCACACAAAGACTGGTGCATATTTGGAATGAGCTGCTAGAAGACGTGGTGGAGGTTTGTACGATTACAACGCATCTGGATGAGTATATGAATAAGAAGGGTTTAGAAGGATATGGGCCAATTGTTGGCAAATGGGAACAGATTAATTTGGGATATCTGATTGGCATGGATAAGTTGTTTCTGTGCTGTAAATCTCTATAACTCTATGGTTGACAGCTTCAGGTTTTTACTGTGATATCTAATAGCAAAATTATCTGTTATATCTGTCCACACATAAGAAGATTGTTGTCTTTCGGTTTAGTATCAAAAAGTTGTCGCCTACTTCAAGAGAAACCAGTTCCTTCAGAAGAGCAGAGAAAATTGGGAGGAATAGATTGGATTTGAATTCAGAAAGTGCAGTACTGAATTTATATGACTCTGGTGGATATAAACTTCCCATTAAAAGTATCAGAGTATATGGACTGGTTAAGCTGGTATTTCTTTGCTCCATCATTGGAGTTCTGTGCACTGGTTGACTTTTCCAAATCCAAATATTTATTTCAGTTCCATGAGCGCTAATTTACAGTCTGCTTCATTCTGATAGACAAGGACAATTAAACATCTGAAGCTTTTGAATGAATAGCTTGCTTACAGCAGCAGTCAGCACTCAATGTGGGGGAAGGGGAGTGCTAATGTTACATTTCTTTTTGCATCAGGGATCAAAAGGACAGATGCTCTGTTGTTATTACTCAGGTTGCCTCACGTAGTCATTGCGATCTTGGTTTCCTTCAGACCATCTGCTCTGCACACACACATTTCAGTATAAGATCCTCAGCCTTGGCTCAAAGAGCTGACTTCTCAAATATTACTCCCAATACTTAGTACAATCATGACTGTGAGTACAAGAGCTTGGAATAAACAACATTTTTTTGTCAGCTCTGGATGGAGGTATTTCTGGAATGTGATTATTCTAACTGTCAAACTTATTGATTTTATAAATGTTGGGTTTCTAAGAGTTTGATTTATATCAGAACCTACTGAAAGAAGTGCGACAGACACCCAATCAATGCATCCAGCTTGTCTCTTACCTGGTAACTTCGCCTGACAAAGGAGCAGTGCTCTGAAAGCTTGTGATTTTAAATATACCTGCTGGACTGTAATTTGGTGTCATGTGACTTCTGACTTTTTTCCTGATGAAGGAAAGATGTACTTACCTTAGTGCATGTTTTAAGGTTCAGGAATTTGACTAATAGGTTGAGGGGGTTTGGGTGTACATGATATACACTAACCTATATACTTAAATGTACAAGTGTTACTAATTGCATTAATGCAATAACTCAGGAATCCTGACTGAAAAGGAACATGTTTATTCCTGAACAGAGCTAATAATCATGGCATACATAGGCTATGCCCCAACCCGGGACAGTCGGTTCTTTAAACCTATCCCTGAAATTAAGGTTCTAGGGAATTTTATAGTTAGTACATTAGTTGCAGAGCTTATACAAATTCAGGTCCATGGTCTTTAATACAATCTATGATTGGATTTTCCAATTTCATTTAGAAGCAGGATAATGGAAACATCAGGTGACAGACAATAAACTGCAGCAGGCAAGGCTCAACTCTGTCCTCACAATACTTGTCCAGTACATTCCAGATTCAAACTGAATGGGGAATAAATATGCTATACACTTACTCCAATTCTCTGGCATCAGGCCAATGGCTTGCATCTCACAGCACTCTTCAGTATTTGACTAGAATGAATGAATTTCTCCAATTCTAGCACAGTTTGTTTATTATATTAACATAAAATTTTTTATATGCCAAATCTCAGCACTTACCTGCTTCTAGCTTTCAGAAACTTGCTAAAACATACTCACTAAGTTCCAATATGTTTTTATTAATGTATATTTAAAATATAGGGTGGCATTGAATCATTAATTTGTGCTCAGTTGATTGACCTCAAATGTACATCTCACGAAATGAACTGCAGAACTTAATGAACACCGCAGAAGCAATTAGCAGAGTCTGAGTAGTGAACCTCTCTGCAGGGTGCTCCTATTTAGTCCATCATCCATTGCTAACTGGTTCCCAGGAATGCACAGATGGCATTTATAAAGTCATGTGGTTTCTCAGCATGGATCCAATGGCCAGCTCCAGGAACATGGTCAATGACAGAATTGGGAAATAACCGCTTAATCTCGGGATATTCCTTGTCACTTTAAAAAGAACAAAAAAATTAATTAACACAGCAGCAAATGTTAACAGTGACAACATATGCACTCATGTATGCTTAAGTACACCACAATTTTGATTGCCTAACACAGAGAAATAAAGGTTAGAAGGTAATTGGTTCAATTCCTGCTTTATGATGACTTAGCACTCCATCTGTTAGCCCACATGAAATCAACTAAGACTTGATTCAGATCCTGTGGCCTCGGGAGGGTAAATTAAGCTTCCCAAAATTGTTGCAGTGTATGATTTTGACTTGAAACACAGGCCAACATTAAGGAAAAACTTTGCATCAGTCGTTATTTTTAATATTATGAAATACAGGAAATCATTGAGCTCACTATTCTCTTATAAAAATTTGTTTGTTGGTTTACAATTGCTTTATAGTCTAGCTTCCAAAAAGCTAAAACTCTCAACACCAGGTTATAATCCAACAGGTTTATTTGGAAGCTGTGGATAACCACCTGAGTAAGCAGTAGCGCTCCGAAAGTTAGTGCTTCCAAACAAACCTGGTGGTCTATAACCTGGTATTGTGAGATTTTTAACTTTGACCATTCCAGTCCTTGGCACCTCCAAGTCATAGCTTCCAAAAAGCCAGTAGAGTTATACATTTAAGATAACAATTTTAGTACACAATTGAATCTTATTCTCACAACCTCTGGGTCATGTTCTCAATATTAGGCATGAAACAGAGTATTGACTGCAAGGGATTTGGGTCCACTTACAGTTGTTGCTGGGCTCATGAATACCTGTGATTCAAACCAAAAATGTGTGGCATTGTCCAAGATGACACATGAGAAATGAAAACTGTGGTAAGTGAGCCCTCAGAAGTTGCACCTGCAAACACAGCTAAACAAAAAAGGCACCAGTGCATACTCCTTGAATATCCAACTGGTGAATTTAAAATAACACAAAACATGAAATATTTTATGCTTCATCTCCCAATTGTGAAGTCTATTGAGTGCTGTTCTGTATCAACGGAACAAATTGTTTCATTTGGTCTAATAATCCTGAATTCAAACATGACTTTCCAATACATTGAAGTTAGCATCAGTGAGTATACAGTGTGTGTAATGTGCTGAGTACATTCAAAATTAGTTTGAAATTTCTAAACAGCAGGGTCATGAGCAAATGAGGTTATGAAAATTTTTACCTGATATAAGGAGAATTGCCCCCACCCAGAAAAAGTGTCGGGGCAGTATAAGGACTATCGAATTTGGGGAAGTTCAGAAGACAATCCATTTGGTTTGCAACAGCCTCCAGATTAACCCTCCAAATATATTGACCATCATGTTTCACCAGATTAGTCAAGAGAAACTGTCTGATGTTGCCCTCCTAGAAACAAAAGGAATGGTGTTAACAGAGAGCATCATACTGATAACATACCACACCACAGATATGAAGATATAAATTCAGAACAGGATTGGACCCCTTGACCCTTTAATTTTAATTGATTTTAATATCACTTCCTCCATATCCTCGTACCTTTCATAACTTTGCTTTTCAAGAATCTATCACTTTTACCATAAAAATAATCAAAGACTCAAATCACCACCTTTAAATTCTTTTATAAAGCAAGACAGAATAACCACCACCAAAAACACCATCTACGGCAGAGCTCAGAGTCACCCTGGTTTAAGCCATTGGACATCAGTCACATATGCAGAGGATTTCCTTTCTTCTCTGCTCTCCCAAAAACCAGACGTACATTGAGGAATGATTAATTAGGTGGAATTGTGTACGCTGCATACCTTACTTGCTGTTATTCATCCATCTATGTAAGACATTCACAACAAGATCTCATCCAAAATCCAAAATTGATTGAATAACCTTTTAGCAGCCCTGGGCATACACAGTCATTCATGGTAGTTCCCAATAATTGCTGTGAAATCTTTAAAACATAAACTGCTGGAGAAACTCAGCACATCTGTACAGGGAAGGCAGAATCAACGTTTCAGGTCCAGTGACCCTTCATCAAAACTAGTAGGAGTTAGGAAAAGGTGGTACAAACTCCTGGAGACAGGAGCTGGGAGAGTAAAGGAACAAGGGAATAATTGGAGATGATGCCCAAAAAGGAGAGAAAGATATGTATACGTAGATGAAGATAGTTTAGCTGTGCTGAAAGCAGCCCATGTGATGATAAAATCTACAGTGTGGAAGAGGTAGGACTGGGAGTGGGGATAGAGTCTGTTCATTAAGAACATGGTGTGGGGTCTGGATGTAAGTTTGCTTGGAGAGTGGTGTTCAGGCCCTCAAATTACTAAACACTGAAAATGTTAGTCTTGCATTCATTGAACAACAAGAAAGAGACAATTGAAGAAAAGAGCAGTAATATTCCAGTAACGAAAATAAAAGTGGAAGAATAATGTAGCATAGAACTTATTTTTGAGGAAAGGAGGGACAAATTCACCAAGTACTCTAAAGAGGAGGGGTACAACAGGGAAAGAGAATAACTCAGACGAAGAAATTATTAAAGAATACTTCATCTAGGCCCAGAAATGGGCTATTATGTGTAATTAACCCTTCGACTCAACAAGTCCACACTGACCCTCCAAAGAGTAACCCACCCAGACTCATTCCCCTACCCTATCTTTACCCCTAACACTATGGGCAATTTAGCACAGCCAATTCAGCTGACATGCACATCTTTGGATTGTAGAAGGAAACCGGAGAACCCGGAGGAAACCCATCTAGAAATTGCTGGGGAGAACGTGTAACCTCCACTCGCAGTTGCCCGAAGCTGGAATCGAACCCGGGTCGTTGGCACTATGAGGCGACAGTGCTAACCACTGAGCCACTGTGCCGCCCCTACACATGAAATGGAGGAACTTAAAGTTAAAGCCTTTCCTGATGAAGGGCTTATGCTCGAAACGTCGAATTCTCTATTCCTGAGATGCTGCCTGGCCTGCTGTGCTTTGACCAGCAACACATTTGCAGCTGTGATCTCCAGCATCTGCAGACCTCATTTTTTACTCGAACTTAAAGTTAGTGTCTATGTTGAAGAGGTTAAACAAAACCTGAATCCTTCAGATGGCTGTCTTGTTCTGCAAATGGCCCCTTTAAAAGTTTTCAGCTAGTGCTGCTCTGCACATTCAAATATTACTTGCATAAACTACAACAAAAGTGACTGTGAGCTTTACCTTGATGTATGGTTGGAGCTGTTGCTCAGCTTGTTTTCGTGCAGTAGACCTTGGCAAGTCACCATCCACAGTTATTTTCCTCATGCCAACAATGTATTTTGGGAAAGATGTATGCAAGGTGGTCTGACTGGGAGTGACATCCACCACAACAAGCTTTTCGATCAGTTCTGGCTGAGCAGAGACAACAGAACATTATCACCGCTCGATGTCATAAGGCAAGTTTAAAATGCTCAACTTTAATGTTTCAGTGAGTTAAATGTACTGCCTAATATGGTACTGAGCTGAATAGACCAAATGGTTCTGGGTAGAACGTTTACTTTGTGCAATGATGCCAGAGCAACAAAAGAGCTGATGAAACTGGCATCAATGTACATGGGCTAGGAATAAAAGAAGATTAGTTTGCATGTTGAATGTTCATTAGTAATCTCTGCAATAAATGTGCATGCCTGAATATCAGATGCAGATAAGATGGAGGAACATGTCACCTTACACCTAGGTACTTTACAGCCTTCAATACTGAACATCGGGTTTAACAATTTCAGAATGTAAACACCTTCTTCTATGTTTATTGCCTATCCCCGCAACCCTGGGTCTTGTAATGAAATCAGCACAGGTATCCAATAGAGGTAACCCATTTTCAACTACTCTCCAGCTTAGCTAAACAAACTCCGCACACGGAGAGCACAATCTGGGAACTTTTGTATGGTTTAGTGTTACACGAGGTGCAATTTACCAAAGCAAATAATAACCACTTCAATTGATATATTCATTGCCGTCATTCAAACATACCTTTTGCAGCGCTATTGTCATTGCAATTTTGCCACCCATGCTGTGGCCAATCATAATACACTTTGGAAGCTGCAAACTGTTGAGCAAATTCTGACAATCAATGCTCATTGCCTCATAAGTCATCACTGGATTGTGTTCACTATCACCATGGTTACGGTTATCCACTGTCACCACCTCATTAGAGAAGAGAAATAGAATGATCATAAATACATTGAAAATCTGGCTTTACGCTTGTCATAAAGCACACTGAATGGCTGAACAGAGATATGGTCAGACAATCACATTCTCTGCATTATTCAGACTGTCACTACATAATAGATTGTAAAAGCAGTGGGAAGTTTGCATCACATTCAAATATAGCGTTGAATCTGCACACATTCTTCATTAACTCACCATTCTGCCTGTCCGCTGAGACAATGCCTTGGCTATTGAATTAAAGTTTGATTTACTGCCAAAGAGTCCATGGAGGAAGACCAACGGAGTTTCTGTATTTCTGCCATCTAATACATCATAGGCAAGGTCCACTGGTCTAAAGAAAGCAAGTCAATAACTAACCAATTAACTCAAAATCTGTAATAAATTTCACCTTGTCATTAGCTCATGAATAAAGACTACAGAATTAAACCATAATTATGGGAACTTCAAAAGGCTAATGATAAAAGGTTAAGGAAAATACACCAGCTCTCAATGCAGTCATCACTGGCCAACAGTGCTACCATGTGGGGAAAAATATACTGTCAATATCACGCTGCATAGAGATAATGCAATCACAAGCCTCCCATTACAAGCCTGCGAGGAGACCAAAACGAAAAAGGCACAGTGCACACAAAAGAAACAGAAATACACTCTGTGGGCAGTTCAATGTTGCAGTAGAGTGGCCAGCTCAAGAATAATCTTGTTGGTCCCCGAAAATTGCCAGCACCACCAAAATAAGACAATGAAGCATAAAGCAGTCAGATACGAGACTAAGTTAACAACTCAACCACAGAAACTGGACAAATGGCCACAAGATCTCAGATCCTCCACATATTGTGCATTGTATACATACAAAGTAGCCATTACAAACTTAGAAACACATTCCACTGACCAACTCCCAACACCTGACCCTCCAACTCCATCCCACTGACAATTCCTCAAAACCCATCCTCCAACTCCATCCCACTGACCAATTCCCTAAAAACTGACCCTCCAATCCATCCCACTGACCAATTCCCTAAAAACTGACCCTCCAACTTCATCCCACTGACCAATTCCCTAACGCCTGACCCTCCAACTCCATCCCACTGACCAATTCCCCAAAAACTGACCCTCCAATTCCATCCCACTGACCAAATCCCTAAAATCCATCCCTCCAATTCCATCCCACTGACCAATTCCCTAAAAACCAACTCTCCAACTCCTTCCCACTGACCAATTCCCTAAATCCTGACCCTCCAACTCTATCCCACTGACCAATTCCCTAAAATCTGACCCTCCAACTCCACCCCACTGACCAATTCCCTAAAACCTGACCCTCCAACTCCATCCCACTGACCAATTCCCTAAAACCTGACCCTCCAACTCCACCCCACTGACCAATTCCCTAAAATCTGACCCTCCAACTCCATCCCACTGACCAATTCCCTAATGCCTGACCCTCCAACTCCACCCCACTGACCAATTCCCTAAATCCTGACCCTCCAACTCTATCCCACTTACCAATTCCCTAAAACCTGACCCTCCAACTCCATCCCACTGACCAATTCCCTAAAACCTGACACTCCAACTCCACCCCACTGACCAATTCCCCAAAAACTGACCCTCCAATTCCATCCCACTGACCAATTCCCCAAAACCTGACCCTCCAACTCCACCCCACTGACCAATTCCCTAAAAGCCTGACCCTCCAACTCCATCCCACTGACCAACTTTGCTCCTGTGTCTCCCAGCCGCTGCCTGTGAGGAGCCACTCCACCGGCGATGCTGTGCTTGGACCTGCCCGGGTAAAGCCGGATTTAAACTGTAAGGGACGAGGAGAGCGGCCGGACAACCCGGGGGAGGGCTGGGTTAGAAGGTATCTGAGTCCGCGGGCTCACGCTCACCTCAGCGCGGTGTCCTGTGCGAGCCGGCTGTAAGCCACAGGCAGAGCTGGGACCCAGGCCGGGAGACATCTCCGCAGCAAACCGGCCCAACGGCCATGTCCCAACAACAGAACGCGCATTGCGCGGCCCCGACCGGTCACCGGAGTCGACCGGCGCGCGCTGATGACGTCACGGCCACCCCACAGCGCTCCCTGCCGGTGAGGTGAAGAATCTACCCACTGTTCCAGGATTGACCTGAGTAACGGAGCTTATGTGCAGGACCCTCTTGTGTGTGGATGGTCTGACCATTTCTTCAAACCCAACTCTTTGTCATTAATAGTAAATGTAGGAAGGAGGAAAAAGGTTGTTGATTCAGTCCAGAGAAAGATGCTGAGGAAGAGACTATTTGTTTCCCATTTGATCTGGATCAGCGAATAGGTTCTTTCTGGAGACATGGCCAGGATCAACTCCAAGCAGAGTTGACAACTCTGATTGAATTTCCCAACTTTTATTGTTCATTACTAGAAAGCCTACATACAATTGTTATGTGCTGCTTTGACAAAAGTATAGAACACACATGGATGCAATACATGTTTTGAAAGTCTTTGTGCTGCCTTTATGATCCCGGCTATTTTTTAGATTAGACTTACAGTGTGGAAACAGGCCCTTCGGCCCCACAAGTCCACACCGACCCGCCGAAGCGCAACCCACCCATACCCCTACATTTACCCCTTACCTAACACTACGGGCAATTTAGCATGGCCAATTCACCTGACCCGCACATCTTTGGACTGTGGGAGGAAACCGGAGCACCCGGAGGAAACCCACGCAGACACGGGGAGAATGTGCAAACTCCACACAGTCAGTCGCCTGAGGCGGGAATTGAACCCAGGTCCCTGGCGCTGTGAGGCAGCAGTGCTAACCACTGTGCCACCGTGCTGCCTCGTGAACCAGTGAACAAGTTCAGGTCCCAGAATGAAATCTGGGTTGATAGACTCTCTTTTAGTCAGTAATGTCACCTCCTTTTGAATCCCAAAGCGTTTGAAGTACATTCCTCAAAAACTTGCTCATTTTAGATTGTAATGAACCAGATTAAACTCCCTCAAACTATTTTAAAAAGATAGCCCAAGTCCCAACTATTCCTTATTTTTAATGGGAAGTTCTGCATTGGAGGTTCAGAAAAGATTTACAAAGATGTTGCCAGGGTTAGAATTATAGGGAGAGACTGAATAAGCTGTGGCTGAGTGTTGGAGGCTGAGAGGTGACCTTATAGAGGTTTATCAAACTGTGAGGGACATGGATAAGGTAAATAGACAAGGTCTTTTCCCTGTTGTGAGGGAGTCCAGAACTGGAGAGCATTGGTTTAGAGTGAGAGGGGAAAGATTTAAAAGGGACCTAAGGGACAACTTTTTCACTCAAAGGGTGGTGTGTGTATTGGAATGAGCTGCCAGAGCAAGTGGTGGAGGCTGGTACAATTATAATATTAAAAAGACATCTGGATGGATATATGAATAGAAAGGATTTAGAAGGATACGGGCCAAGTGATGGCAAATGGGACTAGATTAGTTTAGGGTATCTTGTTGACATGGACATGTTGGACCGAAGGGTCTGCTTCTATGCTGTAGCTGTACATATCTATGACTATTATTCTGAACTTTATATTCTCCAGTCTGGGAAGAAAGAAATTAAGAGAAAACTTGAGAGAGTGAGACAATGCAAACATTTTGCCATAGCAGGAAGAGTTATATAGCAGCTTCCAAACCCCAACAACTACTGAAACTTAAACTAAAATTCTTGTTTTGTGGGAGCTTGATCCCATTCCTTCATGTTGTTTCTATTGTTCCAACTTTAGAAAATATCCAAGGCCTCATAAGCTGTTTATTTATTGCCTGGGAATAGACCACTCCGCACCTTTGCCTCAACCTCTCTTCATTAAAATAGGGCAAAGTACACCTCTTAAAGCCATTGTATCGTCATACATCATCCCATGAAAAATATGAAACATCAATATACAAAGATGGCTTCATTTTTAAAAACTCTCAGTTTTACGCTATCAGTAAATTGCAATACAAACACATTACATTGACTGTAAGCATGCAAACATTCAATCCTAAGGTCTATTTCAATCTATTTCTTCCACAACTGATCACTTCCATAATCCTTCATCACAATAGTGACGTGTTGGTAATCATGTCCTATCACATGTATAATTTTCAAACTGAATGGCTTCAATAATAAGTTCCATGTAAAGAGTCTGGAATTTTTATTCTTAAATTTTTCCAAAAACCTTAAGGGGTTATGATCAGTATATACAATTGTCTCAGACACATTATTGGTAACATTAGTGTTGAAATGTTGCAAAGTCAACACCAAACTCAAGGTCTACTCAATTGTGGAATATTTGTGTTGATGAATTCTTTCATCTTTCTTCTCAACCAACCCCTGTTCAGGTGTACATTCTTTTGCAGCCTTTTAGCTTCCACTGTGCTTTTCTTTACCACTTCAACAAAATTCACAATTTTATCCTGTTTTCCCACATCCATTTCCCACCAACATTATGACTTCATGAGGCCTACTTTATTACAGCGAAAACACCTAAGCTTTTTCACTTCTCTTTCCCTCTAATAGTTTTCCTTTCAACTACGTGGTAAACTATCTTTACTATCTTCAATGAGGTCTCCTTTTCCTTACCATCTGAGGATATCTCTTTCCCCTATTTATATCCCTCACAGATTGAAATTGATGTCAAAAGCCAGACTTTGATTCATGAACCAACTCAAAATCATCTGCCAATCTACTGCTAATCTTGCAGTCTTACCTCTCTGGTCTTCCACATTAGTTCTCACTACTTCAGGAAGTGAATTTTTGAATTCCTCCACAATAATTGTCTCTGTGTGACAGAAGTCCTGAGGGACAGGATGTACATATAATTGGAAAGGGAAGGACTGACTAGGGATAGTCAAAGTGACTTTGTGCGTGGGAAATCATGTCTCACAAATTTGATTGAGTTTTTTGAAAAAGTAACAAAGAGGATTGATGAGGGCAGAGCAGTGGACGTGATCTATATGGACTTCAATAAGGCATTCGACAAGGTTCCCCATGGGAGACTGGTGAACAAGGTTAGATCTCATGGAATACAGGGAGATATAGCCATTTGGATGCAGAACTAGCTCAAAGGTAGAAGGTAGAGGGTGGTGGTGGGGAGTTGTTTTTCAGACTGGAGGCCTGTGACCATTTATATAAATGAGTTGGATGTGAGCATAAGAGGTATAGATAGTAAGATTGCAAATGACACCAAAATTGGAGGTGTAGTGGACAGTGAAGAAAGTTATCTCAGAATTCAATGAGATCTTGATCAGATGGGCCATTTGTGGTGGATGGAGTTTAATTTAGATAAATGTGAGATGCTGCTTTTTGGGAAAGCAAATCCTAGCAGGACTTATACACTTAGTGGTAAGGTCCTCAGGAGTGTTGCAGAACCTTAGAATGCAGGTTCATAGCTCCTTGAAAGTGGAATCACAGGTAGATAGGATAGTGAAGAAAGCATTTGGTATGCTTTCCTTTATTAGTAAGAGTATTGAGTACAGGAGTTGGGAGGTCATGTTGCTGCTGTACAGGACATTGATTAGGCCACTGTTGGAATATTACGTGCAATTCTGGTCTCCTTTCCATCAGAAAGATTTTGTAAAATTTGAAAGGGTTTAGAAAAGATTTACAAGGATGTTGCCTGGGTTGGAGAATTTGAGCAATCAGGAGAGGTTGAATAGGCTGGGACTGTGTTCCCTGGAGCTGAGGCTGAGGGGTGACCATATAGAGGTTTCTCAAATCATGAGGAGCATGGATAGGATAAATAGACAAAGTCTTTTCCCTGTGGTGGGGGAGTCCAGAACCAGAGAGCATAGGTTTAGGGCGAGAGGGGAAAGAGATAAAACAGACCTAAGTGGTGGAGGATGATATCTGTATGGAATGAGCTGCCAGAGGATGTGGTGGAGGCTAGTATGAATGCAACATTTAAAAGGCATCTGGATGGGTATATAAATAAGAATGGTTTGAAGGGATATGGGCCGGGTGCTGGCAGGTGGGACTAGATTGGTTTGGGCTATCTAGTTGGCATGGATGAGTTGGACTGAAGGGTCTGTTTCTGTGCTGTACATGTCTATGACCTGAAAGTGTTATTACTATCACATGGGAGATTTGCAAAAATAAACTAACCTAGTTGTGCATGATGTAGCGATAAGAGATGCTGTTCCGAATAAGCAGCATCCTTATATGCATAACTCTCTAAAGCAAAGGAGATAGAGCACATGCTCTAAGATGGTATAGTAGAAGTGAGTTACAGTGACTGGAGCTCACCCATAATCATGGTGCCAAAGCCAGATGGTACCCAATGGTTATGTGTGGTATATTGCAAAGTCAACGCCGCTACAAAGAGTAATGCATATCATTTTCATGGTTGGAGGACTATGTCGAAAAAGTAGGGCAGGCAACTTAGATTTCTAAGTTGGATTTGCTCAGAGGCTACTGGGCAAGTAGCTTTGTCAGAGAGAGCAAAGGCAATTTCGGCTTTCATAATGCCAAATGGACTGTATCCATTCAAAGTCATGCCATTTGGTATGAAAAATGTTCCAGCCACATTTCAGAGACTGACTAATAAGGTCATTGCCAGATTACCCAGCTGTATGTATCAATGTTTACATTGATGACTTGGTCATTTTTAGTCACTCATGGAATGAACATTTACAGCATTTATCGGACTTGTTCGATCGACTTTGGAAGGCAGGCTCGGTGGTAAACCTAGCTAAAAGTGAATTTGCCAAGCCCCAAGTCACCTTCTATGGGCCATATTATTGGACATGGACTAATGACCCCACAGGATGTGATAATGAAAGTAATTGGGGAATTTCCAACACTGTCGATGGGAAAAAACAGTACTACGGTTCCTGGGATGAGTGGATTTTGCCGAAAGTTTGTGGTGAACTTTAGCAGTGTGGCTGCTTCACTCACCGAATTGTTAAAAAAGGGCAAGAAGTTTCAGTGGACAGTAGACTGTCGAAAAGCATTTGACAGTCTAAAAACTGTGTTAACCACTGCCCCAGTGTTAGCCCCACTGGATTACATGAAGCCTTTTAAGGTGGCTATCGATGCCAGTGATGTGGGTGTCGGTGCGGTGCTCCTGCAGCAGGATGACAAGGAAATAGAAAGATCCATCGAGTATTTTTCCAGGAAGTTAAATGTTCATCAACAGAAATATTCAACGGTGGAGAAAGAAGCTTAGTGTTGGCATTACAACATTTCAGTGTTTATATTACCAGCAATGCATCTGAGACAATTGTATACACTGATCATAACCCATTGACATATGTGGAAAAATTTAAGGACAAAAATACCAGACTGTTTAGATGGAGCTTGTTGTTGCAGCCATTTAATTTGACAGTTGTGCATGGGGCAGGTCACGAAAATGTGATTACCGATACGTTACCGAGACTCGAATGAGATACAGAGGCGTTCGGTGGTAGGTGTGCCACAGCCTGAATTTGCATGTGGTTTTGCATATTTACAGTTAGTACAGTGTATTATGTGTGTTTTAGACCGCTAAACAGTTTGTTTTTGAAAGGTTTTAAAAATGAAGCCATCTTTTGATGTTGATGGTTCATTTTTTTTAAGGGGGAGGTGTCACAAAGCTGGTTTCTTTTTTCTAAAAGCTGTTCCTTTTCTCAAGGATACTGTGTCCTTTTCAGAGGGTTCATAACACTCTCCTGGCTCTGAGGTGACTGGTTTGGTACAGAGATGAAAAAAGATGTTAAGAGGCCTTTTGTTTATATGTAAACAGATGAGACCTCAGGCCAAAGCGGTCATGTTTTAGAAGAGACCTGTAAAGTGAAAGGGGAGTGGTCAGCTCTCTAGCTGAGTGGTTCAGTCCTGAACTAGTTGGGAGTTCTAGCTGTGTGAAAACTCTCTCTCTCTTTCTGCCTTTCTAACTTCAACCTGTAAGCATGTGTTCCATGTTTACTGTTTTTAAAATATATTTTAATTGAAAAATAGATTTTTAAATATATTACAAATACAACGCAATACAATTCAAAACAATACAAATAAAGGATACAAAAAATGTTAAAAAATCCCAACATCCCTCATGTACAAATATGTAAATAATATAGAAAAATATATATTAAAAAAACCAACTAACTATTTAACTAAATAAATAATAACCAACAACAAACTAATAAATAGTAATAACAACTCAGCCAAACTTAACACTCATATATTTGCAGTTCCTCCTCCCTGGATATTGGACTCGTAAAATACAATTGTTATGGCTGTATAAAAGCCCTTGTTAGTGTGGCAGATAAATCTGTGTCCAGATATTCCAAAAAGGGCTGCCAAGTCTTATAGAAATTCTCAGTTTTATGTTGTTCCATACTTGTGAGAAAATCCAAGGGGATATGCTCCATAACAATCTTCTGCCAACCCAACAGGCCCGGGGAATTTTTGGATACCCAACCTCACAAGATATTCTTTCTTGCACAGAAAGTGAGCATGTTGAAAAGTTTTTTTCTTATACTCACTGACACTGGGCAGACCAAGAAGACAAGAGAGCAAGTCCTTCTCCACTCTTACACCCAAAATCCCCAGATCCCCCAAATCCCCATGTCCCAGCATGTTTGAAGCCTACCACAGGACCATAGACATAGGTAAGAGTGCCCGTAACAACCTTGCACTTAGGACATGTTGAAGATATCCCTGGTTTAAATTTTGACACAGTCTGGAGCCAAGTGGTCCCTGTGGAGAATCCTCAACTATAAAGCACGGATCCTATTGCAAATTGTTATCTTTCTTCAGTTTTTCCAAATATCTTCCCATGCCTCTGAGGAGACCTCAATGCCTAGCTCTCTCTCTCACACCCTGCAGAGTCGATCGAACTCATCTGAGGGGGCACCCCCCCCAATTAATGATATAAAGTGCTGACAGAAAGTGTACTCTGAGCACTGAGCACCATCGTCTTTCTGATGGATTGGTAGGGATTAGTCAAAAGTGTAGGTTTTTATTAAAATCCCTAACTTGAAAAAAACGAAAGTTGTCCCTGTTAGATAGTTTGTTTTTCCATGCTAACTGATCTCAAAGGATATCATTGTGTCTCCCTCAAATAGATCGCCCATGCAAGATACACCTGTAGCTGCCCGGTGTTTGAATCCTGAATCCATCATCCCCAGTTGAAAACCCAGCATACCCACTGTAGGTGTAAACAATGATGTTTTACCAATATTGCCTTCCCTCTGCCGATTTGCACTCCATGCTTTAACAGTATTGATAACTTTTGGGTTCTGGCAACATTCCCCAACATTCCTCATTTTGTCTAAAAACAGCAAACTAGTGAGGGGGCACCCTGCCTGGGAGCTTTTGATATCTAACCATACTGAAAAAGGGTCCCCACAAACCCAATCATTCATGGAGGATAAAAGTGAGCTGTCTGGAAGATCCTCTCCCCCCAGTCTGTGAGGCAATTGCAGTTTGGCTAATTTAATGAGGGGCCGCTTACAATGCCAAATAAAAGAGCTGAACCAACCGTTCGGTCTCCTGAATCAGGGGAGCATCCATATAGGGTACAACCGAACGGGGGGGAATATTTATCTTAATAAGCGCTAATCGACCCAATCACGAGACTGGAAGTGCCTCCCATTTTTTAAGGTCTTGTTTGAACAGCCAATCCAACAAAATTGGCTTTGAACAGCCAATCCAGAACTGGAGTAATGAATATGCCCAAATGCACAAAATCCCTCTGTGGCCATTTAATGGGAATCAATATTTGCCCTCGAGACCTAGCGCCTTTGTAAGACCACCCATTGGCATAGTCTCTGATTTTGCAAGATTAATCTTGTACCCCCGAAAAGGCGCCAAACGTGCTGCTGCATTGTATCAGGCGAGGCACCGAAACTGCTGGGTTTGACAGAAAAAGGACATCATCTGTGTACAACAAAATCGTAGGTAATTTTGACCTCACTTCTGAAACTGGTATATTAGGATCCCTACGAATGGCCTCTGCCAATGGTTCAATCACCAACATAAAAAGCAGTGGCGTAAGGGGGCAGCCCTGCTGGCTGCCCCTAAAAATGTTAAAATTGCTTGATCATACCCCATTGGTGATGACCGCAGCAGAGGGTCACTGTAGAGAACCTTTGCCACCTTATAAAGGCTTCACCCAAGCCAAACTGTTCCAGAGTATAAAAAAAGGTACGGCCACTCAACTCGGTCAACTGCCTTCTCTGCTTCTAAAGAAATCACCAATCCCTGTATTGACTGTTGTTGATATGCTTGAATTACATTAAACAGCCTCCTAACATTATTGGAGGATCTGTAGCCCTTTATAAAGCCCATCTGATCCTCTTTAACAATAGGAGGTACATAGTCTCCAGCCTTAATGCAAGTTTTAGAGTGGATTTTAAAGAGTTTAAGAGTGACATGGGCCAGTATGAAGCACAGTCCTCCAGGACCTTCCCTTTTTTAAGAATAAGTGAAATGTTGGCCTCTCTCAGAGATGGTGGGAGACAATCATGGCTGTACGAGTTATTGAATGTGTTGAGCATTGGGCCTGTCAATATATTTATAAATTCCTTATGGAATTCGCTGGGAAGTTCGTCAGGACTGGGTACCTTTCCACTCTGAAGCTGCTTCACAGCCTCCTGCACATCTTGCTCTGATGAGGGAACGTTGAGAAAAGACTCTTGTTTGGAGTTCATGTCTGGGAGCTCCTTGTAAAAAGACTCCATTTTGGCCCGACCATCCTCACAACCCTCAGATTGGTATGACTGAGAGTAAAATCTCTGGAATGTCACATTAATCTTTTTGGAGTCACATATTAGGTTCCCAGACCGTTCCCAAATCACTGCAATGGCTTATGGGATGCTCCTTTTCCTGGTGCAATATGCTAAGCATTTGTCTAGCCTGTCACCATGCTCATATTACCTTTGCTTTGTAAAAGTAAGCTCCTTCTTTGCTGTCTGCATGAGCACGGAATTCAATGCAGACCTCTGTAGCTTGACCAATGCGGGCCTGTCAGAGTAAGCCTTCTCGGCTGCCTTCAACTGTGCTTCAAGGAGACGTTGCTACTCGCCCTTCTGCCGGTTCCTACTGGCAGAGTAGGAAATAACTAACCCTCGGCATCGGCTTTGGCAGTTTCCCAAAGGATGGATGGGCTCCTAACCGAGCCTGAGTTAATGTCTCAGAATGCCCGAAATTCTCTAGAGAAGTACTTCACAAACTTATTATCCTTGAGGATAATGGGATCCATTTGCCAGCACCTCGGACCCACCGTAACGTCCTTAATCTTAACCAACAGGTATACTGGAGCATACAATCGTACAAGATGCCACTAAGTCCAGGGTCACCACAGGGAGGGAGGTCAGAAAAAAATCAATCCCGGTGTGACATCTATGTGGATTGGAAAAAAATTTGTAAAATCCATACCTGTAGGGTGGAGATGCCTCCAGATGTCCACTAACTCTACACATAGATCCACTAATTGTTTAGTTTGTACAGAGGGTATTGTGGGGCCTTTGGGCAACCTGTCTACTTTGGGATCCATGAGACAGTTAAAATTTCCCCCTATAATGATATGCTGGGACTCGAGACTGATCAATTTAGGGAACGCATCTACCAGAAATTTGAGGGGATGGGCCGTAGGGCAATAAACATTAAAAACATCATATTCTTCCCCATTTATCAGGGCTTTGAGAATTACAAATCTCCCATGTGTGTCTTTAACACATTCTAGTAACTTAAATGGGAGATTCCTCCTAACCAATATAGCCACTCCCCTACTTTTGGTATTAAAAGATGAAAAGTAAACCAGATCAAAGCCATTCTGCTGTAGTTTTAAATGTTCCCTATCATCCAAGTGGGTCTTCTATAATAAAGCAATATCCACCTTCTCCTTTCTAAGACTCAAAAACACCTTCTTCCTCTTAATTGGTGAGTGACTCCCCTTGATGTTCCAGGTACGCCATTTAATCAAGTCATTAGCCATAGTGGGTGACACAGTGGCACAGTGGTTAGCTCTGCTGCCTCACAGCACCAGAGACCCGGGTTCATTTCCCACCTCAAGCGACTGACTGTGTGGAGTTTGCACATTCTCCCCGTGTCTGCGTGGGTTTCCTCTGGGTGCTCTGGTTTCCTCCCACAGTCCAAAAATGTACAGGTTAGGTGAATTGGCCATACTAAATTGCCCCTAGTGGTAAATGTAGGGGAATGGGTCTGGGTGGATGGTGGTTCGGTGTGGACTTGTTGGGCCGAAGGGCCTGTTTCCGCACTATAAGTAATCTAACCTAATCTAACCTTCTGCAGTAATATTTAAATTCCAGGAAAGAGAATCTTGAACCACAAATCACCGAGTCTTAGTGTCAGAAGATCCATCAAACATAAAAACTACGTAAACTAAAACCTACACAGTTACAAAGCTATCAAAGATTATATACAACAAAAACCAAAAAGCAAACCAACATATAAAGCGACAACGGTGCTGAATAGGGGAAAGCATCCCCTGCCCAAAGAGGGAACTACCCATTCGAAAACCGGACTGCCCATCCTTGCCTAGACTGCAGCCTGGCATTTAAATACTTGAACCGGGTATGAACTGTCCATAAGTAGGCATCTAGCCACCCCAACCATTTTCCCTCCTCCTAGCTAGAGTCGCACCACAAACACAAGCAGAAAAGAAAGTACACCATGGAATAGCAATGTGAATAAATAATTTATTTTTTAAAAAAGAGGTAAATAGACCACCCATCCTTTGGTATAACAACTTAGAAATTGAAAGTACACATCCCAACTGCCCCCAAACATAGTTTAAACCAGACTACTACCAATAAAAAAAGGAAAAGACAGCTCCAACTGGACTTCCTTTATTTTTTTAAAGAAATACAGAGACATACCCAATAAATTGCACCGGCCACTCACCTTCCTTACCCACCGGCAGACGAACAATCTGAATATTGTTTTCTCCTAGCCCTGTTCTCACTTGGTAAATCTCACACAAATTGCAGACCTGTGTCTCCAGGGCTTGGATCCCATCCTTGGAGAAACTGGTACCAGCTTCCACCACTGTGACTCTGTGTTCAACCTCATCTGTCCTTTTTTCCAGGTATCCCAGCTGCTGTTCATGCTACTGCAGCATGATAGAGATCAGGACTAGCTTCTCCTCTATTTGCTTACCTAACATCTCGCGAGATTTCACAAGCTCCTTAACCAGTGCTTGGTAGGTAATTGAGTCCGAGGATCCTGCAGGCTGGGCTGAGGGCCCGGCCTTGGACACTCCTCCTTGTTTCTTTGGCATCCCTGGATGGCGAAAACCCAGGTAAGTTGATTTTTCACAATTTCCTGAGACTCCCACGACCTTTCCAGAGTCCCAGGATATTGTGATGGTCCAGGTTGGGTGGGTTAAAGGTTCACCTCGCTTGTGCTGCAGCGTGGAGCTCTGCAACACGATCGTCCTAGATCGCTGCCATCTTGAATCCCCGTACTGTTTTTTTAAGAGGGTTTGCTTATTGGGACTGTTGTGTATATTTGGAACAGCATAATTAAGTCTAGTTTGGATAGACTGAGTTCTGTAGGGGTCCTTTATTCTAAACCTTGCATACTTTTGTGAATAAATCTTTGTCTCTTTTAAAATCTGGTAGTTAACCTAGCTAACTTCAGGTAATTATTACTGTCCACTTTCTGAAACAAATTGCAAAGTTATGGTATGGGTTACATGCTTTAGAATGTTTTGAGTGGTCTGGCCTAGTCCATAACAGATAGTCAAAGTCAGTTTACTGAAAAGTATGTGAAATGTGGCAGTATGGCAGTGGTGGACGTGGGACTTTGTATGGATGAAGATCTTGCATCTTGAAACTTCTGTCAATTTTCAAATGGAGATGCTGGTCAGAGAACAAAGAGTGATAAAGAATAACATTTTGGTTTGATTTGAGGTCCTTCCTAAAGGCTTCTGGATCTGAAAGAAGTGTGTTTGAAGATCTCGGTGACAAAGTTTGTGGATAGTGACACATCTATATGTGTAAGGATACAATGCAGGAAGAATGTGGATCCTTTCTTATCTTGTCCCTTTTCCTTCAACAACAAACCAATATTTGGCAAACATATTCTTTCCAATTAATCTCTGCGCAGAAAATAAAACTACTGCATAGTGGCCAGTATCTTGTCACCAAATCACCCTTTATTTACATGTTCGCAGTACACTGGCTGTAACCAGACAATTCAGAGTCAGTCCTGAAATCAGGAGACTTTCTGAATCTCCTGTTTTTGTTTTGTGTAAAAAAACATTATTCAATATTTCCACCACCAAGAAAATACTCTTGTGGCCAGTGAACCAGTATTAAGCAAAGCCTGATGAGTGCAATGCTTACTTAAGGAAAGTGAAGTGGGAGGGAATTCCCTGTTTATAACTATCAGCCCATACTCCCTGATTAGTGCAGGTTAACAATCCCAATCAAGGATCTCATAGTTACTAAGATCCACCTGATTCCAATCACTGCATCCATAACCCCTGAGATATAGGCCTGGTCTTCCTCTAGCTTCTCCTGAGACATGTTTGCCCCAGGTCCAGTTCCTCAGACTCAACGTGTACATGAGCAGCCCTGTGGCCCAACATTTCAACTTCCCCCTCTCACTCAGCTGAGGACATGGAGGTCCTGGGCCTCCTTCACTGCTGCTCCCTCACCACCCGACGCCTGGAGGAAGAACACCTCATCTTCCGCCTCAGAACACTTCAACCCCAGGGCATCAATGTGGACTTCACCAGTTTCCTCATTTCCCCTTCCCCCACCTCACCACAGTTTCAAACTTCCAGCTCAGCACTGTCCCCACAACCTGTCCTACTGGCCTATCTTCTTTTCCACCTATCTACTCCACTGTCCTCTCTGACCTATCATCTACATCCAGCCATTGTACTCTTTGCTACCTTCCCCCACCCTTCTCCCTGACCTATCACCTTCATCCCCATCCCCATTCACCTATTGTACTCTATGCTACTTTCTCCCCACCCCCACCCTCCTCTCATTTATCTCTCCACACTTCAGGCACTCTGCCTGTATTCCTGATGAAGGGCTTTTGCCCGAAATGTCAGATTTTCCTGCTCCTCGGATGCTGCCTGAACTGCTGTGCTTTTCCAGCATCACTCTACTCCAGAATCTGGAATCCAGCATCTGCAGTCATTGTTTTTACCTACCTTTATGAGCAGCATGTACCAATCTGCAGCTTGACTTCTGCACCTGGAGCATCTTGGGAGAGTTTCCTCCTCTTCTTCCGACGGTAACGATATCGAGGCTGCATCCATCTCAGACTCTGAGGTTTCCTTGACATTAGACAGACGGAGAACCAACAGTTAGAGGGAGAACCTACAGTTTCTGACAGAGTCTCTGGCTGTTCTGAGGGGCCAGATATATTTTATCCCTGAGGTAGCAGCTTTCAGGACTGTCTCACATACCTGAACTTGGTATGTCCCGGGACCCGACCTTGTATCGACCTTGCCTCATACCCACGCAGGGCCATTTCCGTGGTTCCAGCATTAACCTTCATCCACTGAAGTAAACTGTTTCTCTTGCTTCGAGTATTGGCATTCCTGCTGCCATTTCACCCTCCGCAACAAGTCTGAGAATATCAGGTCTAAACTGGTGTGGAGTCTTCTCCCCATCAACAGCCCTGGAATTATCCCTGTAGTTGCATGACGGTGGGGCCCTATACTCAAACAGAAACCAGGACAATTTGGAATCGAGTGACTCTGTGTAGCTGTTTCTTTAAGCCTGCCTTCAATGTTTGGACTGCTCTTTCTGCCAGACCATTGGTTGATGGATAATATGGAGTTGGCTGAACATGTCAAATGCCTTTTGACTTGAGGAGATACTCAAAGTCCCTGCTGGTAAATGACATCCCATTGTCCATGACCAATATGTCTGGGAGTCTGTGCTTCACAAATGATGCTCGCAGCTTTTCAATTTTCATCACTGAGTTTGCTGAATGAACTCTATGCAGGTCCAATCACTTTGAATGGGCATCCGCAATGATCAGGATCATTGAGCTCATTAAAGGACCTGGATTGTCGAAATGTTACCGAGCCCAGAGTTGACCCGACCATTCAAATTAAGTAGGGACACTGGCAGCATCAATTTTTGTCCTTGTTGGCACCCTGGGTATTGGCCCATCAATGCAGCTACGTTGGCATCCAATCCTGGCCACCAAACATAATTTCTTGCCAACATGTTCAGTTTGGAGGCCCCGGGATGACTCTGTTGGAGTTCAGCCAGTATGTGGCGGGGACTTTTACTTGGGACAATCACCCTTGCTCCCCATAATAATATTCCATCCTCTACAGTGATCTGCTCTTGTTGGATCTAGAAAGGTTTCAATGCTGGTCGTAGGGATGATCTTGTAACATATTATCGATGAGGATGAGCACCTCACCAAGACCTTCCCTAAGCCTCCACTTCTTGCCTTTAAATAACCGCCAAACCTTGAATAAACCATTGTCCGCAGCAAACTGCCCTTCAGGACAACATTGACACAACACCATACAACCCTGTCATGGCAACCACTGCAAGACGCGTCAGAGTGTTGACATCAGGCATGTTGCCAATGTTGTCTGTCTCATGCGGTGCAGGCAAAGATGCCCCAAGGCATGGTACATTGGCGAGAGCAAGCAGATGCTACGGTAAATGGATAAGTGGACATTTCGCAACAATCGCTGGGCAGGATGTTCTCTCCCACTCTGGGAACACTTCAGCAGTCAGGGACATTCGGCCTCGGATTTTCAAATGAACCATCCTCCAAGGTGGACTTCGGGATACACAACAATGCAGAGTGGCTGAGCAGAGGCTGATAGCCAAGTTCAGTACCCATGAGGGTGGCCTTAACCAGGTTCATGTCACACTACAGGTGACCCCACTACACTATACACTTTCACACATACACACTCACTCTTACGTGCTCACGCATTCATGCAAACCCTCTCTCATACAAAAGCTGACTCTCTGTTACGCATACATATAAACTACACATTTTCACCCACGCACACACTCTCTCGCAGTCTTATACTCCATCACATTCATGTGCACTCTACCAAGTACGTACACGCACACTCACATGCACACACTCTCAGTCTCTCCCACACACACTCTCTCTCTCTCTCTATCTCCCTCACATGCACATATAAGTCTAAAGAGTGAATTTGCATTTTCAGAATTGTAATTGCAGATACATTCTATTTTTATTCAAAAAGCACACAATCTGCAGGCAGTCAATCCATGTGACATTTTATAAATTCCAGCTCTCGAAATAGAACCCCTAGTCTGACTCAAGATTGGAGTACAGACAGACTCTAACTTCACACCTTTAATGCATTGCCTGAGCTGAGTTGTCACTTTTTTTTATAAAGGAGAAAGTGAACCCTGCAGGTGCTGGTGATCAGAGTTGAGAGTGTGGTGCTGGAAAGACACAGCAGGTCTGGCAGCATCCGAGGAGCAGGAGAATTGACGATTCAGGCAAAAGCGTGGTATTGTGTCTTTCTAGCACCACACTCTCAACCTTTTTTTAGAAAACCTTAAGTTATCTCAAGAATGTGACTTGAAAGAAGTTCTGGGATTTACATCTTAATGAATCAATACTATTCTAAAAGATGAAACATTTAACAAAATCTAGGTTTGTTCAATATATTGTATCAGTTGCATGACTCTATGATCTTTTGCTCTAAGTTGTGTCTTATGATTCTGCCTCACTAGTTATCTGATGAAGGAGCAGCGCTCTGAAAGCTAGTACCTCCAAATAAACCTGTTGGACTATAACCTGGTGTTGTGTGATCTTTAACTAAGAACATCTCTAAACAAATTGATTAAAATTTACAATGTTATGAAGTGGGGCGGCACAGTGGCTCAGTGGCGAGCACTGTTGCCTCACAGCGCCACCAACCCAGGTTCAGTTCCAGCCTCGGGCAACTGTCTGTGTAATGTTTGCACATTCTGCCCGTGTCTGTGTGGGTTTCCTCTGGGTGCTCTGGTTTCCTCCCACAGCCCAAAGATGTGCAGGTCAGGTGAACTGGCCATGCGAAATTGCCCATAGTCTTAGGTGCATTAGTCAGGGGAAATGGGTCAGGGTGGGTTACCCTTCAGAGGGTCGGTGTGGACTTGTTGGGCCGAAGGGCCTGTTTCCATAATGTAAGTAATCTAATCAAAAAAAATCTATTAATAAAAATGGCTTGGATTTGACCACTAGATGGCATCACTTTCAACATCATTATCACCAGTTTCCTTGTGTGAGTCAAGGTTGCAGACTGAGTATTGACAGATCCTAATACAGGATGATATCAGTTGTTAATTGTTGTTTTTCTTGTGCCCTGTTGTACTGACTGTGTATTAGCCTTGCATGAGATCCATAGTGTCCCAAAGCTAAAACAGAAAATGCTTGAATTGTTAAGAGCAGACATTTGTCAAGACTTGATTCAGATCCAGGAATTCAAGTATTTTGCTTTTTGTCCTCTGTGTCACGAGGCATGGATTTGCTTTGGAGCCCTGAGGCCAGCAAGTAAATAAGTGAAGAATAGAGTGCACAAGTCAGGTGAAAATTAAGTAGCCTCATCTCTACCTACATACAACAGTATCAGCACGTTACTGAATAGACTGGAATAAGAGTGTCCCTGCCCCTGAGATCACAGTAGTTTTCTTCTATTTTAATGGGATTGCAGAATGCTGCTGGGATCCTTTCAAGGCTTCACTTGAAACCTGACAAAGCGAGGAGATTTGTCAGTGCTGTCAGTGATACAGACTGGAGGATGTATGGCTTGACTTGTGTAGCTGGAGGAAAAGACATCAGTGGGGTAAGGGCATGGAGTGATTTGAAATCAAAGATGAGATTGTCGAAGTCAGTTTGCTGAAACATATGCGGAGTGTGGCAGCAGTAGATGTGGATGAAACATGAAACTTCTGTAAATTTTCATGTGGGGACACTGAGTCGGAAAACAGGGACTGATGAAGTATTACATTTTGGTGGCAATGGGTGAGAAGAAGTGTGTGCGAATCAAGGGAATAGAGCAGGAAGGATTTTGACACTATCAAAGTCAATAAAAAGAAATGTTTTATCTTTGTAGCTAATTTAATCAGTATTTTTAAACACATCTTGGGTCTAAGTGGGACTCGAACCCAGCCCCAATCACCCTTAGGCTGATTGCAGATGCTGCCCTTGACTGGCTGTACTAATGTGTCACAAGAAATCTTATATTTATACACTGTTTTTCATGGTGGTCTCACCACTGATCCCTGAGTCATATTTGGATATGGATGATTGTGGGAGTCAAAACCCCAACATTATGTTGCAGAAAATTTCCAAATATATTCTGTCAAATTCCAAAGAATCTTGTTTATTTCAATAATATCATCTGTCATTTTTCTAAAGTGCAATGAGTACAGTTCCAAACCACTCAATCTTTCCTCAAAAGCTAGTTCCTTGGTGCCTGGGATCACCCTACCGAACCATCTCTGATGCCTCCAGAGCCAATATATATTTTCTTAGATAATGGGACCAAAACTGCTTACAGAATTGCATTTGTGGTCTGATCAGTGACTTGTATAGATTTATTTAGACATCCCTATTTTTATATTCCCTTTCCCTTTGAAATAAAGGCCAACTTTACAGTTGCCTTCCCAATTATCTGCTGAGCTTCTGCTAGTTTTTTGTTTGTGGTCTATGCACAAGAACTCTTTCTGTGGTTTTTATTGATTTAAGTCATACCGAGCTGGTCTATTCTTCCAGCCAAAGTGCATAACCTGACATTTTCCTACATTCTATTCCATGTACCATGTTTTTGTCCACTGATTTACATCTATATCCTTTTGCAATCTCTTTATGTCATCCTCACCACTTGCCTTCCTACTTATTTTTGTGTTATCTGCAAATTGGCTATAGTATATTCACTTACATCATCCATGTCATTCATATATACTGTATTCTTTCCACTCAGCGTCTGAGTTTGCTGTCTCCAATCACAGTGTTGACTCCCCTGACTTTCTGACCATCTGATACAACCCTGCTGACCACTCCCATCTCCCCCACCACCCTCCAAACCCTCACCAGGCCTGATCATGGCCCAATGCCTGACCACCTTGAATGAACAGTCCCAGCTGATGATATATGGAGTTGTGAGTCCTCTCTGACTGATGTTTTGTGAGTTGCCTACTGTGAACCTACCAGACTAACAGTGGTCCTTTCCTTGAAATCCCTGCAGTGAAACAGACCCTCTGATTTTAACCATCTGAAGCAAATGACTGACTTTGCCCAAGTCCTTGAACTGTTTACAGATGCTGCCCTTGACTCACTGCACTCGGAGCTCCTGAGTGATAGCAGCTCCCCATTACTTGCCTGACACTACACCCCTTTGACTTTGAGACATGCCTGTTTGATGGAAACACATGCAATGTGTCTTCTATGTAGGTTGCTGGTACATGCTGTAGTTGTGAGATTGATTTAACAGTATATCAAACAGCAATTGACTCACCCCTTTGAATGATGACTGCTGACAATGATGACAATCTGCCTGGCTTTGTGTCTGCACAAACAGCACAGCAGGATAGAAGTAATATGAACCCTAAGGGGGGCAAAGCACAGAATAAGGTACAAATGCTGCAAGCATCCAGGAAGGTGTGAAGCGAGTGAATGAGCTCAGGAGCTGCAATCTGGTCAAATCTGTGAGCTGGGTGCCCGTTCTTGAGTGCAGAATGGCCTTGAAGCAGCATGGCAATGAAAGGTATGGGTGCACTCCAGTGCAGCATTGAAGTGGAGAACTGTATTGTAATTGGATTGGAAGAGTGGCATGCTGATGTGTGAAGCTGGAACATGTTGGATGCCCATGTCTGTGGGTGTGGGCTGTGTGTTTCAGCACTCCTTTGAAGTCTGTCCCGAGCTGCTGTTACGGTGCTCACAAAGGGGGTTTGGAAGAGGAAGAGGTGAGCTAGAGTTACCAGGTCCTGGTCAGACTTTCATGTTGAGAATCTATCTACAATTTTATCTGGTTGTTGGGAGAATGGGAGACTGCATATTAATTAGGTGATATTAAGTAATATTGATGATGATCTTTGAATAATAATCCATGCTGATAGGTGTCTCACTGCTTATTATTGAGAATCGCATCTTGATGTTTGGCCCTTAGTTGGAAAATGCAACTTTTTGGTTTCAACATTGAGAAGGGTCTCATTCAACATCTCACCTGATTTCCCCAAATTGCTCACATTGTTCAGACACCGGAAGATTCTGTCCTAAGTGTCCGATCAATCCTAAAATAGTACGGACCCATCACTGTGCCAGTAACTGCCATACAAATGGTGCCACCTGAAGCAGACTGCAGGTTTGCCAGCTCTCAGCCAGGACCTGACATTTTACTATCAAGTACCTGTTGCCCAGTGTGAAGTGCTACCCCACTTAAATACATGTGACTTGGGGGATAGTGATGAAGTCCTTCAACTCATCTGTTTTCCTCTCTTTACAGTCACATTCAAAACTAACTGGGCCCTACATACCAGCCCAGTGCCGAAGACTGTAATTTATTATTCAAAAACATTTGTGTGGATCAAAGAGAAAATGAGAAAATGTAAAATCAGGCAGTACTTTCAATCCTTAACTGACTCTTATAAGTCCATTGTATTCTGAGATGAATACAAGATTGCCAATATCACCTGGGGGCTCACCTATGGACAACTCAAATGTTTAATTCCAAATAGTGTTTTTTAAAGAGGATTGTGAAGCCAAATAAGTGACTGCAGATGTAAATTCTGTGGCTGTCTAGAGAGAAGGACTGTGAATATCGACATGATAAGGTGTCAAGGGAGCTTCAAAAGGATGAACTTAAACGGAGAAATGTGCTACAAACTAAACTGTAATCTCCTGGGTGTTACCTCAGACTGTGAATATAATCAAAATAAAACCCCAGAGGTCTGAGCGACAGATATATTTCATGTTTTCTGACAATGTACAACAACTGGAGTAAAAAATTGCTTCACTCCTGGTCTATGTGTGACAGTGGAAGAAGGTGTGCCAGAAGATGAAGGGATCACACGTTCCAGTGTGCTGAGGCATTCCAATGTATTATCCTGGGTTTGAGCGCTGATGTGCTGTGAAAGTCACCGTCGAGGAGCCATCCATTATCCTCCACCATGCTGCAAGTAAAGGTCTGTCTTGTTCTGAGTGTCAGAAGACAGCAAGTCACAATTGGATTGTAGGATTTCCACTAACTTTCAAAGGCAAGAATCCCGAATTTAGCTGGTCAAATATCAATGCTCCACTATCTACTATTTATGAATGATCCATCAAGACTGGTCCGTAAGTCTTTTAATTTTTATCTTTTTTAGGATCCATTTCATATCTTTTGTAAATTAATATTGTTGAGACCAACCTGGGGGCTGAATAAAGAAGGGGAGTAAGTTCATTGCGTCAAGAACGGTAACAATTTGGGATATCCAGTGTGCAATCATAATAACTTGGGAAACCTCGCCAGACATCTGGTGACAACACAGTTCCAACATTGTCACATCAATCGTATGCAGACCTGAGAAACCTCTTACAGTCCAATTACCCTTCAAAGAAAGAGTAACCAACTAAAACAGGTGATACATCAACACCCTAATGATCGTAATTTATCGCAATATAATTGTTTTATTTGGATATCTAACCAATGCAATAGGAAAAAGAAAGTATTTTGCACTTACTGAGCATCTCTTACACCAAAGGATGACTTCTATCATTTCACAGTCAGTGGAATAGTTTTCATGAGTTCATGTAGTTGTAATGTAACAATAAGTGACAGGCAATTCCCACAACCAGCAATACATACACAACCAACTAATGTACTTTTTTCTAACTATGTTAAATGTGGAATAAGTATCAGTCAGGACACTCGGGTAATTCCCCTCTTTGTTTCTGAATAATAATGGTTGGAGTCATGCCTGACACATACGATGATGATTGTGGTTATTGGAGGTCTGGCTGCTCCAGAACACCTCTGCAGAAGTTCCTCAGGTTAGTGTTCTAGGCCCAACCATCTTCAGCAGCTTCATCAACAACCTTTCCTTCATCACAAGGTCAAAAGTGGGGATGTTCACCAATTATTACACAAAGCTCAGGACCATTTACTACACTTCAGATATTGAAGCAGTCCATGGTTGAATATAACATGATTTGGACAATATTCAGGCTTGGGCTGACAAGTGGCAAGTAATATTCACATCACACAAATGCCAGTCAACAACCATCATCAATAAGAGACAACCTAACCACCACTCCTATGTACTCAATCACTGAATTGCAACATCAACATCATGAGGTTTACCATTGACCAGAAACTCAGCTGGCATCACTGCATAAACACAGTGATTACAACAGCAGGTCAGAGGCTATGAATACTGCAGTGAATAACTCACTTCCTTACTCCCCAAACCCTGTCCACCAGCTACAAGACACAAGTCAGGAGTATGATGACACACTCCACACCTGCCTGGATGAGTACAGCTCCAACAACAATCAAGAAGCTTGACAACATCCAGGACAAAGCAGCCTGCTCGATTGGCACCACACTCTGCCTGCCACCACCAATGCTCAGTAGCAGCAGTGTGTACTATCTACCTGATGCATTGCACAAATTCACCAAGGCACCTTAGACAGCACCTTTCAACCCCATGACCATTTCTTTCTGGAGGGACAAGAGCAGCAGACACATGGAAACATCACCACCTGCAAGCTCCCCACCACTCTGATTATCTTGACTTGGAAATATATCGCTGCTCTTTCACTGTTGGCTAGGTCAAAGTCCTGGAATTCCCTCCCTGAGGGCATTGTGGGTCAACTCACAACCATTTGGAGTGGTTCAAAATAGGGTGACATGGTAGCTCAGTGGTTAGCACTGCTGCCTCACAGCACCAGGGACCTGGGTTCAATTCCTGCCTTGGGTGACTGCCTGTGTGGAGTTTGCACATTCTCCCTGTGTCTGTGTGGGACTCCCCCCATGATCCAAAGATGTGCAGGCCAGGTGAATTGGCCATGCCAAACTGTGTCAGAGGGAAATGGGTCTGGGTAGATTACTCTTTGGCGGGTTGGTGTGGACTTGTTGGGCCAAATGGCCTGTTCCCATACTATAGGGAATCTGGTATTATGTGATTTTATTTTTCTTTTTAAAAAAACATAGGGCGGCACAGTGGTTAAGTGGTTAGCACTGCTGCCTCACAGCGCCAGTGTCCCGGGTTCGATTCCCATCTTGGGTGACTGTCTGTTTGGAGTTTGCACCTTCTCTCCATGTCAGCATAGGTTTCCTCCAGGTACTCCGGTTTCCTCCACAATCCAAAGATGTGTAGGTCAGGTGAATTGGCCATGCTAAGTTGCCCATAGTGTTCGGTGCATTAGTCGGGGTAAAATGTAGGGTAATGGGTCTAGGTGGGTTACTCTTCAGAGGATTGGTGTGGGCTTGTTGGGCCAAAGAGCCTGTTTCCATACTGTAGGTAATCTAATCAAAAGATGGCAACTCACTACCACCTTCTCAAGGGCAATTCGGGATGGGCAATAAATGCTGGGCAGCCAGCAAAACCCATGTTCCACAAATGAAGAAAACAAATTTATGCCGACTTGAGAAATAGCTCATTTTAAAGATATTATTCTTTTAATTTGATCTTGGGATGTGGATGAGTCAGCATTTAGTATTATCTGTATTACCCTCAGGCATTAAAAGTCAGCCACATAATTTAGGAAAGAAATCATTGCTCCACTTAACTTCTTAATTGTATGTTTGCAATCATCATTATGGCAATATGCCTGATCACTGCATTTGATGAATAAGATGAGCAAAGTCGCTTAGTCTTTTATAATTCATTCCTCATTTTAAGGGGTTTGAGCTCCACAATGAGAGAATGAGAGTACAGTCGGTTCTGTTATAACACATGTTTCTTCAACATGAATTGGCTTTAATGTGATTGAAGAATTTCGACCATTATTTGTAGAACACAAACTTTTCTTACTTGCATTGGTTATAATGCGATTCTGGCCCCACTAGTTTACTTGGCGCAGTTGTTGCGCAATTTTCATATAAAGCGAGATCACACGAGAGCGGAATTATTGCCTTATATCAAAACCGACCGTACTGACTACATAAGACTATACCAATGAAACAATCTTAGAATACGTTTATTAATTCCTCAGGTAAGCTACATCATTCATTTTAAAGTCCAATGCAGGTTACATATTTTCTGTATTATGATAAAACGAGCAACGCGTGATGGTTTCCCTGTTTGTCCTTATGTATCTCTATCTCACCCTTGTCACATATTCTCATTTCTAAATTTCTCTGCTGCATACATCTCATCAGGAGGCATTCTTTTACCCTTACTCTTATCCTATTAAGATGAGATTCCGTACAGTGTGGAAACAGGCCCTTCAGCTCAACAAGTCCACACCGACCCTCCGAAGAGCAACCCATCCAGACCCATTCCCCTACACTTACCCCTGACTAATGCACCTAACACTACGGCAATTTAGCATGGCCCATTCACCTAACCAGCACATCTTTGGACTGTGGGAGGAAACCCATGCAGACAAGAGGAGAATGTGCAAACTCCACACAGATAATCAAATCTGGGACCCGGGTGCTATGAGACAGCAGTGCTAGCCACTGAGCCACCATGCCACCCCAAAGGTTCTGCCTTTCTCCAGTCATCTTCAGCCATTGTAGGTTTTTAAAATTTTTATTTTTCCACAGAATGTGGGTGTCTCTGATGAGGCCAGCATTTACTGACTGTCCCGAATTGCTCCGAAGACCATTAAGAGTCAACCAATTGTTGCTGGTCTGGAATTACATATCGACCAGAGCAGATAAGGGGAGCAGTTTCCTTCCCTAAAGAGCATTAGTGAACCAGATAAGTTTTTACAAGAATCAACAGTGTTAACATGGCCACTATCAGGCAAGCTTTTTAAATGATTCCCAGATATTTGTTGAATTCAAATTTCATAGAATCATAGAATCCCTACAGTGTGGAAACAGGCCCTTTGGCCCAACAAGTACATACTGATCATCTAAAGAGTATCCCACCCAGACCTATTTCCCTACATTTACCCCTGACTAATGCACCTAACCTACACATCCCTGAACGCTATGGGCAATATAGCACAGCCTATTCCCCTGACCTGGGAGGAAACCAGAGCACTTGGAGGAAGCCTGTGCAGACACAGGGAGAATATGAAAACTCCACACAGTCAGTCACCCAAGGCTGGAATCAAACACACATCCGTGGCACTGTCAGGCAGCAGTGCTAACCGCTGAGCCACCGTGCCGCTCATTTCACTGTAGAATTCAAACCCATGTGCAGTAGCCTGGGCCTCTGGATTACCAGGAGAAAGTGAGGTCTGCAGATGCTGGAGATCAGAGCTGAAAATGTGTTGCTGGAAAAGCGCAGCAGGTCAGGCAGCATCCAAAGAACAGGAAATTCGATGTTTCGGGCATAAGCCCTTCATCAGGAATATGCCCGAAACATCGAATTTCCTGTTCCTTGGATGCTGCCTGACCGGCTGCGCTTTTCCAACAACACATTTTCACCTCTGGATTACCAGCCCAGTGACATTACCACTATGCCATCAACACACCTCCTTAAGGGAATGCTTGAGTGTATTTTCCTTGACCAATTAGAAATAGTGCATGTGACTATTACTAACTTCACATAATTATGTAATGGTCTCCGTAATTGTCACTGTATCTCAAGGTTTTTACATCCCGTGGTCTCTTATCTTGTTGTGAGAGACAATCTAAACTTTGGCCTAAACAAGAAACCTTCTGGATTTCAGCTGGTTTTCTGCAGTGAGTTTAAAATTTTATGTATGCTCCGATAGGTCTGTTCAGCTGTCAGACTCTGTCATTGCCTCAAAACGAATATAAATAGTTTCCTGCATAAGTAGATAATGCTTTTGTTTTTGCAACTGCAGAGAATTTCTGAGAAATGTCAAAATTCCAATGATTTATTTGCTTCTTTTCTCTGCAGAGAACTGATTTAGAACCTTTGTATGTACTATAGACTTTTTATGAATAAAATATATTTTTGAAATAAAAAAGGCCCTGAGTGTCATGACATACTGTGCTCTGTCGCTAAACGTTTCAATTTTACCCTACGATCAAGGTGAACTTCGAATAAAAATTGTTGTTAGTTTCTCATCATAGAAGTAGTTGTTCTCTTGTTCTACGTAGTAAACTAATAATCTTATACATTCATCCATAAAGAACTGACAGACTCTGCTGTCAGCATCCATTTTCTGTGTAACCTCTGCCTCATTTTATTTCAAGCTTCTTGGTCATCTTTACCATCTCTCCTTTCTTTCTTAATTACATTCAGGTGTTTGCCAACCTTCCGGAAACATCTTTTTGTTTCTTTACTCAGCCAATTGTCACACCTTTTTCTTTGTCTTGAAATGTAAAACCTTTGTCATTTTATTGTTCTAGCATTCCACTCCCCACAAACCTTCGATTTTGTGCATCCTATCCCCTTTCAGTTGCTCAAAACCTATTATATTTCTAAATTTTCTCCATTCAACTAGCTGAAACATTTACCCTACTTCTCTCTATCTCGCTCTCAACAGATGCTTTCTGTCCTGCTGAAAATTTCTGTCTTTTCTCAGATTCTCAGTGTCAGCAGAACTTTGCTTTTGTAATTCAGTTGTTAAAAATGACTCCAGGCTTTTCATCTCGGCTATGCCATTTAGAAGTCTGTTCTTGGTGTGAATTACTGTTTGTGTGAAGAACAACATTGGTCTCTTTTTAAATTTAGATGCTATTAGTTTGAATTGTTATTTCCCTGCCCTGCTGTTCAATTAAATGATCATTCTGTGGAATTGACTAAGTGTGAAAATGGTCTCACTCAATGGGAGGAGAACATCTCGATTTGGAGGGGGTGGGGCAACAAATCACTTCTCCCTAGGAGGCCAAATGCAGTTACCAGATAACTAGACACTTACTGGGGCAGCAGCTGGCCTCCTTCTATTCCTGATGAAGGGCTTTTACCCAAAATATCGATTTTCCTGCTCCTCGGATGCTGCCTGAACTAGTGTGTGCGCTTCCAGCACCACTCTAATCTAGAATCTGGCTTCCAGCATCTGCAGTCCTTGTTTTTACCCTCTGAAATTATTCAAGATGAAAAATACTGCAGATGCTCGATTCCAAAGTAGACAGACAGGAGGCTGGAAGAACACAGAAAGCCAGGCAGGATCAGGAGGTGGAGAAGTCAACGTTTCGGGTACAACCCTTCTTCAGGACTGAAACAATTAAGGCCCCAGTAGGATGAAATTCTTGTCCACAATTGTAATCCGACCTATCAGAGTCTAGCACCTCTCCAGTAGTGGTGCCCTGTGTTAGTAATACACTGAAAACTGCAGGAGAGAGCAGCAATGGATACTCAAATATGAGTGAGTGTGGACAGGATGGGAATTGTGAGAAGGGCTTGCCAGCAAATGTGGAAAGGGGGTCAAAAATGAGGGCAAAGGATATGTCTTCTGGCAGGCCTCACCCTTCCTAATGTCTGGTCCATTGATTTGGCACTGAGTGTTTGAAAACAATTGAATTTGAGACAAAAGGCCACACTTTACTCTAGCTGCTTTGACCTTGACTAATTGGAACGATTTAGGAAGGCGATAGAGTCCCTACCCCGTCCTCTCTCATCTGATCAATTGGCTTTTCTTGCAAACAAACTCTTCTCAACTTTAAAATCCCAGCCTAAGTTTATCTTCATCATTATGTCCAAGGCTCCAGTGTTTCCAAACGTTGACAAAAAAGTTTGTAATTGTTGGCCTTCACTGCTGCCTATGATTGGAAAGGGCACAGTACTCAAAAGATGGTCTGATTCAACTCTCCAGTCTGATTAAGACTTCCTCTGATTTATATTTTCATGTTTTGGCTGGGTAATTTAACATTCCATTGGCTTTGCTACTCTGCCAAATGTTGAGTCTATTGAGACTCCCACATTCCTTTCTGTTTCAGCCTTAGCTATTTCAACACAATTCATGTGGGTGTGTAACACATTCTTGCTACCAATTGCAGTAATTTACACCTACATGCATTAAATTTCAGCCGCCATGAATCTGCCCACAAACCTATGTAATTATTGAGCAGCCTCCTCGGATTCTATTGCCCCTCCTAGTTTAGTGTCATCAAGAAATGTGATGACCTTTCATCAATCAAGCGGTCACCAGTTTTCCAAAGTAACATGGTGCAAAACCTTCACATTTTGCATTGCAAACAGCTGTGCTCAGAGTACATGGGCGCCTTGTTGACTTGGACAACCCAGTAACACCTGTGTATAGGCAGCAGGGGAATAATAAATACATGCAAATTAGTGTCTTGCACCTGATCAAGGATATTCCGTTGCTGAACTTTATATCTGTTTATTTTAAAACCTGCCAGCAAATTTTGGCAACAACAGACAGAAAATTCTCTGCTAATGCTATTTGAAGAGATCGGCTACAAGTGAGTGTTCAGTTAATCATTTTAGACTGTTTTGGGACTTAAAGCCAATGAATCTTTGGCTTCCCCAAGTGCTTCATCTCAGAACAAATGATGCACAGAGTTGTATTTTTGAGTAACAGACAAACTTATGCCTCAGGGCTTGTGCGCTCTGTTCCTCTGTCAATATTGGTGTACTGCTTGGTTGGCCATTGGGGCTGGGGAATGAGGAGGAGGAAAGGCAGAAAGCAGGAAGCCGCCTACAGATGCTGAGAAATACCTCAGTCAGAACCACTCCTGTGCTAGCGCTATAATTAAGCAATTGGTATCTTTAACAGGAGCTTTGGAAGCATCTTTCCCTCAGAGAGTCTCCAAATTTGTTGTCATGCGCTACGTGCTCCATAACTGTTGCCTGCAAAACAGGTAATGCTTAGAATCGCCTGGTTAGTAGGAAATGGTGATGCTGGAGAAAGATAAAGCACCACAAATCCTGCTAGCTGTCAGATCTTGATATTGAAAAGTGCTTAATAACCCATCCCCTCCAATGTGCCCCCAACCCCACCACCAACACCCACATATCAAAGCACCCAACACCTTCCACATCTCTCCTTAAGATCAGTGTGTATATGTTGCTATCACTTCACTGGGCATGACTAAACAAGCGCCAATTCAAAGAATAATGCGCACAAAAAAACTGGTTCAAATATAAAGTTAAAAATCACACAACACCAGGTTATAGTCCAACAGGTTTAGTTGGAAGCACACTAGCTTTCGGAGCGACGCTCCTTCATCAGGTGATAGTGGAGGGCTCGATCGTAACACAGAATTTATAGCAAAACTTTGCAGTGTGATGTAACTGAAATTATACATTGAAAAATTGATTGTCTGTTAAGCTAGTGTGTTTCCAATTAAACCTGTTGGACTATAACCTGGTGTTGTGTGATTTTTAACTTTGTACACCCCAGTCCAACATCGGCATCTCCAAATCATGGTTCAAATATTGTTTGTTTTTTAATTATGACAAAAGAGGAGAGAAACTAAAGGTGGCCCCACATTACAATCCCTGGTGCTGGTCTTTCATGCTCTTCATTCTAATCTGGTACTTTGATTAGGTCCTATTTCAGTGGCAAAAATTAGAAAATGAGAAGATGCTGATCATCACTGAGGGCACTTAAGGTAATCATGATGGGAACATTGAAGGAGCTTTGGTCTTTATGGTCTTGGCTGCTGACTGCAAAACTGGAGTCAGCTGGAGGGTGAGCAAGCTAGTTTCAGCACAGGTTAAGGGATTGGCTGTCAACTGAGTTTGATATCATTCTGAGTGAGGCCTGTGCCTCTTCCACGATACCACAATGACTCATATGGGCTTCAGATTAAAATCTGTTCCGAGTGAAGAGTGCAGCATTCTTGCCACGGTTCAGAAGCTTCCTTCCATTATTTTCTTTGTGGTTAGTAAGCTGAAGGAGACAGTAAATCCTAAGGCTTCAGTGGAAGTAGTCTGAGTTTCCACCTAAACCTTTCAAATTGCTAACATCAGCTCCACAATCAAAAACCTAGCTGCAGTGTACTTGGAGTTGACCACATATTTCATAGTTCATCTGCTCATAACTGCATTATTTCTGTACCCTTCACAATAATCCTACACAAGGTTCAGGTGGGCCTCCTCTATATTGTGTTAACATTGTGAACAAACTCCTTGGTAGGTAATCAAAGGTATTAAGAACATAATGGTGCACGAGCTGAAATGGTCTCATGATGGTAATTGAAGGTGGTGGCTTTGCTGTCCATTGCAAGGCTAGCTCACTGGTTTGTCTCTCAGTACAGCACTTGTGGAGATGGTGGCTCCATTCCTGACCCCCTCTACTCATTGCTATTGAGTCCCAGTTGTCCTGAAAGAAGAGAGGAGCACATGGTTAGAGTGTAACCCTGCTCAAAGGTGTGTGTGTCAGAAAAGGATAGTAAGGATAGTGCAGTGATATGGGGAAGTGAGGTGAGTGCAAGTGTCAAAAGTGTGAATATAGCAGACAGGGATTCAGTGAAGAGTGCTGCTGTTGTTGTATAATGGCACAGACTCCAGATCATACAAGTTACATTGCAAAATAACACACATCATAATCCAGTATAAAAGAATGTGTGTCTGTGTGCGCGCGCATCTCTGTGTGTTCATTTACATCAGAAAACACAGAACATAAACTGTCTTAATTCTGTAATATTGTACCTTTGTATCTAGTTATGATTGTAAATAAACTTCAGATATCTAACTCGAGAAGAACCCAACTTTTTGTTTTGCAGATTAACCTTGACCAAAACCATAAAACAGCCCCTGATTGGAGTGAGTGTGTACAAGAAGAAGGTGGCAGCAAGTGTATACCAAAAGCTGGTGAAAGCAAATGAGCACTAAAAGCTACTTTTAACAGGGAAAGCAATGGTCTAATCATATTATTGCCAGACTATTAGTCCAGAAGTGTTTTGAAGATCTGTAATGGCAGGTGGAATTTGAATTCGGTTTCAAAACGTCTGGAATTTAGAATCTACTGATGACAATTAAACCATTTCTGTTTGTTGGAAGGACCCACCTGGCCTACATGTGACTCCAGACCCAGAGCAATATGGTTGATTCTCAACTGCCCTTTGAAATCTAGAAAACTATTTAGTTTTCACCACATTTTTCAACTCATGAATTCATGAAACTGCATGGATTCAAGTAAGACTCAGTTATCTCACTTTTTAGATTAGAATTAATCTAAACATCATGGCATAGACAGAGAACACAGGGGGCTAACACCTTCAACATATTGTCTAGCTGTCACCAATTGTTACAGCTAACCTGAGAATGCAACTTTTTAAAAAAGGTTTTGTGATTTACACATGAAAGAAGTGAAACTATCATGGTATTCGAACAGGTGAAAAACTCAACAGACCATCAAGATATTTTTCAATGCATAATTTCAGTTACATCACACTGTAAACCTTTGCTATAAATTCTGTGCCTTACAATTGTGTCCTCCACAACCACCTGATGAAGGAGCAGCGCTCCAAAAGCTAGTGCCTCCAATAACCTGGTGTTGTGTGATTTTTAACTTTGTACACCCCAGTCCAATATTGGCATCTCCAAATCATGACCTTTCAACTCTGATCTCCAGCATTTACAGTCCTCACTGTCTGCTCGGATGCTGCCTGACCTGCTGTGCTTTTCCAGTGCCACACATTTTGACATTTAGTTCAATGGCAGCTAGGGACAAGCATTAAATGCTGGCCAGCCAGCAATACTGACATTCCATGAGTGAATCAAAAAAATCCACTGGTTAGGTCTGTCCGACCTGAAAAAGCCCTATTAATCCTGACCCTTTGTTTTCTGTGTGCGTTAACTGATCCTCAATCTATGGTCATACATTACTGCCAGTAGCAGGGGCACCTGTATTGTGCAGTAACTTGATATGTGATACCTTAGAATGCCTTCTGGAAGTCCAAAACACTACATCCATTATTAGTTCACATTATTAACTCTGCTTGGGATATTCTCAAAAAATTCTAGCAAATTTGTCAAACATGATTTCCTTTTCACAAAATCATATTGACTCTGTATGATTGTGGTAAGTTTTTCTAAAGGTCCTACTCTTTCTTCTGTGGGTGGCATGGTGGCTCAATAATTAGCACTGCTATCTCACAGCACAAGCATCCCAGGTTCAAATCTAGCCTTAGGTGACTGCCTGTGTGGAGTTTACACATTCTCCCCGTGTCTGCGTGGGTTTCCGCCGGGTGCTCCAGTTTCCTCCCACAATCCAAAGATGCGCAGATGTGGATTGGCCATTCTAATTTGCCCATGGTGTTAGGTGCATTAGTCAGAGGGAAGTGGGTTACTCTTCGGAGGGTGGGTGTGGATTTGTTGAGCCGAAGGGCTTGTTTCCACACTGTAGGGAATCTAATCTTAACAGTGGATCCTATCCTAACTGATACCGAGTTTCCTGCTTTCTGTTGCTTCCCTTCTTGAAAGGGGTGTCCCAATTGCAGTTTTACAAACTGCTAGAACCCTCCTGGAATCCACTGAGTTCTTCAATATTTTGACAAATGTTTCCGCTATCTCTGTCGCCACTTCTTTAATATCCTTGGATGAAGGTCATTAGATCCTGCTGACTTGTCTACCTTTAGATCAATTAGTTCGTCAAATAGGCAAAAGTGAGGACTGCAGATGCTGAACACCAGAGTTTAGATCAGAGTGGTGCTGGAAAAGCACAGCAGGTCAGGCAGCATCCAAGGAGCAGGAAAATCGACATTATGGACAAAAACCCTTCCATCAGGAATAGAGGTAGCAAGCCTCCATAGTGGAGAGATAAATGTAGGTGTGGGGCTGGGGAGAAGGTAGCAAAGAGTACAATAGGTGAATGGGGGTGGGGATGGAGGTGATGGGTCAGAGGAGAGGGTGGAGCGGATAGGTGGGAAGGAAGATTGGCAGGTAGGACAGGTCATGAGGACAGTGCTGAGCTGGAAGGTTGGAACTAAGGTAAGGTGGGGGGAGGGGGAATGAGGAAGTCCACATTGATGCCCTGGGGTTGAAGTGTTCCGAGGTGGAAGATGAGTTGTTCCTCCTCCAGGCGTCTGGTGGTGAGGGAGTGGCGGTGGAGATGGCCCAGGACCTACATATCCTCAGCAGAGTGGGAGGGGGAGTTGAAATGTTGGGCCATGGGGCAGGTGGGGGTTGATTGGTGAGGGTGTCCCGGAGATGTTCCCTAAAGTGCTCTGCTCGGAGGTGTCCAGTCTCCCCAATGTAGAGTAGACCGGATCGGGAGCAACGGATAAAATAAATGACATTGGTGGATGTGCAGGTAAAACTTTGATGGATGTGGAAGGCCCCTTTGGGGCCTTGGATGGTGGTGAGGGAGGAGGTGTGGGCACAGGTTTTACAGTCGTTGCAGTGGCAAGGGAGGGTGCCAGGAAGGGAGGGTGGTTGTTGGAGGTGTGGACCTGACCAGGTAGTCACGGAGGGAACGGTCTTTGCGGAAAGCGGAAAGGGGTGGGGAGGGAAATATATCCCTGGTGGTGGGGTCCGTTTGAAGGTGGCAGAAATGTCAGCGGATGATATGGTTAATGTGAAGGTTGGTAGGGTAGAAGGTGAGGACCATCGGGGTTCTGTCCTTGTTACGGTTGAAGGGTTGGGGTTTGAGGGTGGAGGTGTGGGATGTGGATGAGATGTGTTGGAGGGCATCTTTAACCACGTGCGAAGGGAAATTGCGATCTTTAAAAAGGAGGCCATTTGGTGTGTTCTGTGGTGGAATTGGTCCTCCTGGGAGCAGATACGGCGGAGGCGGAGGAATTGGGAACACGGGATGGCATTTTTGCAGGAGGTGGGGTGGGAAGAGGTGTAATCCAGGTAGCTGTGGGAGTCGGTGGGTTTGTAAAAAATGTCAGTGTCAAATTGGTCGTCATTAATGGAGATGGAGAGGTCCTGGAAGGGGAGGGAGGTGTCAGAGATGGTCCAGGTGAATTTAAAGTCGGGTGGAATGTGTTGATGAAGTTGATGAACTGCTCAACTTCCTCGCGGGAGCACAAGATGGTGCAGATGCAGTCATCAAGGTAATGGAGGAAGAGGTGGGGAGTGGTGCCGGTGTAATTATGAAAGATCAACTGTTCTACGTAGCCAACAAAGAGACAGGCATAGCTGGGGCCCATACGGGTGCCCATGGCTACCCCTTTGGTCTAGAGGAAGTGGGAAGATTCGAAAGGAAAAATTGTTAAGGGTGAGGACCAGTTCAGCCAAACAAATGAGTGTGTCAGTGGAAGGGTACTAGTGGGGATGTCAGCAGAGGAAGAAACGGAGAGCTTGGATGTCCTGGTCGTGGTGGATGAAGGTGTAGAGGGATTGGATATCCATGGTGAAGATGAGGCGTTGGGGGCCGGGGAAACGGAAGTATTCGAGGAGGTGGATGGTGTCTCGAACATATGTGGGGAATTCCTGGACTGGGGGGGGATAGGACAGTGTCGAGGTAGGTGGAGATGAGTTCGGTGGGGCAGGTGCACGCTGAGACAATGGGTCAGCCGGGGTGGTCAGGCTTGTGGATCTTGGGAAGGAGGTAGAATCGGGCGGTGCGGGCTTCTCGGATTACGAGGTTGGAAGCTGTAGGTGAGAGATCTCCTGAGGTGATGAGGTCTGTATAGTCTGGGAGATGATGGTTTGGTGATGGAGGGTGGGGTCATGGTCAAGGGGGCGGTAGGAGGAGGTGTCTTTGAGTTGGCGTATGGCTTCAGTGGTGTAGAGATCAGGGCATCAAACTACCACTGCACCCCTTTATCCGCTGGTTTGATGGTGAGGTTGGGATTGGAGCAGAGGGAGTGGAGGGCCGCGCATTGTGAGGGTGAGAGGTTGGAGTGGGGGAGAGGGTAGACAGGTTGAGGCAATTAATGTCTCGGCGGCAGTTGGAAATGAAGAGGTCGAAGGTGGGTAATAGGCCAATGCGGGGTGTCCAGGTGGATGGAGTGTGTTGGAGGTGGGTGAAGGGGTCCCTGGAAGGTGGGCAGGAGTCCTGATTGAAAAAGTCAGCTCGGAGGCGGAGGCAGCGGAAGAAGTGTTCCATGTCACGTGCGTATTAAATTCATTGATGCATGGGCAGAGGGGGATAAAGTTTGTCAAATACTTTGTGCATCAATTTAGAGAGTATTATATGAGCTTTCCTCCCATTGACACATTGCTTACCTGTTATCTTAGGGATGTTGATAGCATATTCCACCATGAAGAACAATGCAAAATATGATCTACTTTTTCCCATTATTAATTCCTCAGTTGCTTCTCCCAAGAGGTCTACACTTACTTTAACTACTCTTTCTTTATACATATCTATAGAAGCTTTTGCAATTCGTTTTTATATCGCTCACTAATTTATTCAGTCATACGCTGTAAGTTTCTAAAAATATTCTGAACCTCTGATCTGCAACAGGTTTTTGCCACCTTGTATATCTTAGTGTTGATGTCTTTGTTAGCCACAAGGTTAGAAGGTAAAAACAATGACTGCAGATGCTGGAAACCAGATTCTGGATTAGTGGTGCTGGAAGAGCACAGCAGTTCAGGCAGCATCCGATGTTGCCTGAACTGCAGTGCTCTTCTAGCACCACTAATCCAGAAACAGGTTTTAGAAGGTTAACTTGAAGCCTGAGTCACTTTCCAGGTGCACAATCACATTTTCATACATATTAACAACAGCCAGGTGATACAATTGACCAATGCAATGGCTTAAGCTAACATAACTAAAACTGAAAATGTGTTGCTGGAAAAGCGCAGCAGGTCAGGCAGCATCCAAGGAACAGGAGATTCGACGTTTCGGGCATAAGCCCTTCTTCAGGAGACTGAACATGGCTTATGACCGAAACGTCGAATCTCCTGTTCCTTGGATGCTGCCTGACCTGCTGCGCTTTTCCAGCAACACATTTTCAGCGCTGATCTCCAGCATCTGCAGACCTCACTTTCTCCTCTAACATAACTAAAAGGCTTATAGAATTGGTTATTGTCTCTATAACTATCAAATCTTTCTGAAAGGCACTTCTGAACTAAAGAAGGATAAGGAAAATAGGAGAAAGTTAAAAATCACGCAACACCAGGTTATAGTCCAACAGGTTTGTTTGGAAGCACGAGCTTTCGGAGCGCTTTCCTTCATCCAGAGCTGCTCTCCAAAAGCTTGTAATTCCAAACAAACCTGGTGTACTTTAACCTGGTGTTGTGTGATTTTTAACTTTGTCCACCCCAGTCCAACACCAGCACCACCAAGTCGGGAAGATAGGAGAGTCTAAAAGAGGAAAACACAAGGAAAGGTGTAGACGCCTGCGAAACATGGCAGACAGTTTAAAAATAAAGCTTGAACAAGCAATAGAGAGTTGAGCGAAGAGCAGAATTCATCCAAGTAAGAAAATAGTGCAGCTTAGACCTTTAAAAACAAACAAGTAATTATTTAGGGTCCAGAGACCATCTATAAATAATCATATGGTATTAGTTATAGGAAGGGAGAAAAGCCGCAGATATAGTCAGGTAGATGGGTTAACTCCAAGAAAGGTAGAGGAGGTAGACAGGTACAGGAGTCTTCTGTGGCTATCCCCATTTCAAATAAGTATGCTGCTTTGGAAAATGTAGGAGGTAATGGACTTTCAGGGGAATGTAGCATGAACAGCCAAGTTTCTCACTCTAATGCAATGAGGGGTTCGTCTGGTTGCAAGCGATCGATTGTGTTGGAAACTCTCTAGTCCGAGGTACAGACAGACATTCTGTGGCCAGCAGCGAAAAATCAGAATGGTGTGTTGCTTCCCTGGTGCCAGGATCAAGGATGTCTTAGGAAGGGTACAGAATGTTCTTAAAGGGGAGAGGGACCAGCAGGAGGTCATTGTACACATTGGTACCAATGACATAGGAAGGGAAAAGAATGAGATTATAGAGTCATAGAGATGTACAGCGTGGAAACAGACCCTTTGGTCCAACCCGTCCATGCTGACCAGATATCCCAACCCAATCAAGTCCCACCTGCCAGCACCCAGCCCATATCCCTTCAAACCCTTCCTGTTCATATACCCATCCAAATGCGTTTTAAATGTTGCAATTGTACCAGCCTCCATCACTTCCTCTGGCAGCTCATTCCATACCCGTACCACCCTCTGTGTGAAAAAGTTGCCCCTTAGGTCTCTTTCCTTCTCACCCTAAACCTATGCCCTCTAGTTCTGGACTCCCCCAATCCAGGGAAAAGACTTTGCCCATTTACCCTATACATGCACCTCATAATTTTGTAAATCTCTATAAGGTCACCCCTCAGCCTCCGACGCTCCAGGGAAAACAGTCCCAGTCTGTTCAGCCTCTCCCTATAGCTCAAATTCTCCAAACCTGGCAACCTCCCTGTAAATCTTTTCTGAACCCTTTCACGTTTCACAAAATCTTTCCAATGGGAAGGAGACCAGAATTGCACGCAATATTCCAACAGTGGCCTAGCCAATGTCCTGTATAGCCACAACATGACCTCCCAACTCGTGTACTCAATACTATGACCAAAAAAGGAAAGCATACCAAACGTCTTCTTCACTATCCTACCTACCTGCGACTCCACTTTCAAGGACCTATGAACCTGCACTCCAAAGTCTCTTTGTTCAGCAACACTCCCTAGGAACTTACCATTAAGTGTATAAGTCCTGCTAAGATTTGCTTTCCCGAAATGCAGCACCTCACATTTATCCGAATTAAACTCCATCTGCCACTTCTCAGCCCAATGGCCCATCTGGTCAAGATCCTGTTGTAATCTGAGGTAACCCTCTTCACTGTCCACTACACCTCCAATTTTGTTTTTTTTTATTAGATTACTTACAATGTGGAAACAGGCCCTTCGGCCTAACAAGTCCACACCAACCCTCCGAACTGCAACCCATCCAAAACCATTCCCCTACATTTACCCCTTCACCCAACACGACGGGCAATTTAGCATGGCTAATTCACCTAACCTGCACTTTTTTTTGGACTGTGGGAAGAAACCGGAGCGCCCGAAGGAAACCCATGCTGACACGGGGAGAATATGCAAACTCCACACAGGCAGTTGCCTAAGGTGGGAATTGAACCCGGGTCTCTGGTGCTGTGATGCAGCAGTGCTAACTACTGTGCCACCGAAACACCCACCATGACATCTGCAAACTTACTAACTGTACCTCTTATGCTCGCATCCTAATCATTTATGAAAATGACAAAAAGTAGAGGACCCAGCACCGAACCTTGTGCCACTCCACTGGTACAGGCCTCCAGTCTGAAAAACAACCCTCCACCACCACCCTCTGTCTTCAAATTTGAGCCAGTTCTGTATCCAAATGGCTAATTCTCCCTGTATTCCATGAGATGAACCTTGCTAATCAGTCTCCCATCGGGAACCTTGTCGAATGCCTTACTGAAGTCCATATAGATCACATCTACTGCTCTGCCCTCATCAATCTTCTTTGTTACTTCTTCAAAAAACTCAATCAAGTTTGTGAGACAGGATTTCCTATGCACAGAGCCATTTTGACTATCCCTAATCAGTCCTTGCCTTTCCAAATACATGTACATCCTGTCCCTCAGGATTCCCTCCAACAACTTGCCCACCACTGACATCAGGGTCACTGGTCTATAGTTTCCTGGCTTGTCCTTACCACCCTTCTTAAACAGTGACACCATGTTTGCCAACCTCCAGTCTTCTGGCACCTCACCTGTGACTATCGATGATACAAACATCTCAGCAAGACGTCCACCAATCACTTCTCTAGCTTCCCACAAAGCTCTCGGGTACACCTGATCAGGTCCTGGGGAGTATCCACCTTTATGCATTTCAAGACATCCAGCATTTCCTCCTCTGTAATTTGGACATTTTGCAAGATGTCACCATCTATTTCCCTACAGTCTATATCTTTCATATCCTTTTCCACAGTAAATACTGATGCGAAATACTAATTTAGTATCTCCCCCATTTTCTGCGGCTCCACACAAAGGCCACCTTGCTGATCTTTGAGGGGCCCTATTCTCTCCCTAGTTACCCTTTTGTCCTTAATGTATCTGTAAAAACCCTTTGGAATCTCCTTAATTCTATTTGCCAAAGCTATCTCATGTCCCCTTTTTGCCCTCCTGATATCCCTCTTAAGTATACTCCTACTTCCTTTATACTTTTCTAAGGATTCACTTGATCTATCCTGTCTGTACCTTACATATGCTTCCTTCTTTTTCTAAACCAAACCCTCAATTTCTTTAGTCATCCAGCATTCCCAATACCTACCAGACTTTCCTTTCACCCTGACAGAAATATACTTTCTCTGGATTCTCATTAGCTCATTTCTGAAGGCTTTCCATTTTCCAGCCGTCCTTTACATGCGAACATCTGCCCCCAATCAGCTTTCGAAAGTTCTTGCCTAATACCATCAAAATTGGCCTTTCTCCAATTTAGAACTTCAACTTTTAGATCTGGTCTATCCTTTTCCATCACAATTTTAAAATGATTGGATTATGGTCACTGGCCCCAAAGTGCTCACCCACTGACACCTCAGTCACCTGCCCTGCCTGATTTCCCAAGAGTACGTCAAGTTTTGCACCTTCTCTAGTAGGTACATCCACATACTGAATCAGAAAATTGTCTTGGACGCACTTAACAAATTCCTCTCGATTTAAACCTTTAAACTATGGCAGCCCCAGTCGATGTTTGGAAAGTTAAAATCCCCGACCATAACCACCCTATTATTCTTACAGATAGCTGAGATCTCCTTACAAATGTGTTTCTCAATTTCCCTCTGTCTATTAGGGGGTCTATAATACATTCCAATAAGGTGAGCATCCCTTTCTTATTTCTCAGTTCCACCCAAATAACTTCCCTGGATGTATTTCCAGGAATATCCTCCCTCAGCACAGCTGTAATGCTATCCCTTATCAAAAATGACCGCCCCCCCACCCCGCACCTCCTCTCTTGCCTCCCTTTCTATCTTTCCTGTAACATTTGTACCCTGAGTTCATCTGCTTTCCCTGTTAGGCCCCTTGCATTGAAATAAATGCAGTTTAATTTATTAGTCCTAACTTGTCCCTGCTTGTCCTGACTTTTTGACTCACTTCTTTTCTCAACTGTACCCGTCTCAGATTGATCTCTTCCCTCACTATCTCCCTGGGTCCCACCCCCCCCCCCACTTACTAGTTTAAATTCTCCCAAGCAGTTCTAGCAAATTTCCCTGCCAGTATATTAGTCCCCTTCCAATTCAGGTGCAATCCATCCTTCTTATACATGTCACTTCTACCCCAAAAGAGATTCCAATGAATCAAAAATGTGAATCCTTCTCCCATACACCAGCTCCTCAGCCATGTATTCATCTGCTCTATCCTCTGATTCCTGCCCTCACTAGCTCGTAGCACTGGGAGTAATCCAGATATCTGGATTAGTGGTGCTGGAAGAGCACAGCAGTTCAGGCAGCATCCAAGCAGCAGTGAAATCGACGTTTCGGGCAAAAGCCCTTCATCAGGAATAAAGGCAGTGAGCCTGAAGTGTGGAGAGATAAGCTAGAGGAGGGTGGGGGTGGGGAGAAAGTAGCATAGAGTACAATGGGTGAGTGGGGGAGGGGATGAAGGTGATAGGTCAGGGAGGGGAGGGTGGAGTGGATAGGTGGAAAAGGAGATAGGCAGGTAGGACAAGTCCAGACAAGTCATGGGGACAGTGCTGAGCTGGAAGTTTGGAACTAGGGTGAGGTGGGGAAATGGGAAATGAGGAAACTGGTGAAGTCCACATTGATGCCCTGGGGTTGAAGTGTTCCGAGGCGGAAGATGAGGCGTTCTTCCTCCAGGCGTCTGGTGGTGAGGGAGCGGCAATGAAGGAGGCCCAGGACCTCCATGTCCTCGGCAGAGAGTGGGAGGGGGAGTTGAAATGTTGGGCCACGGGGCAGTGTGGTTGATTGGTGCAGGTGTCCCGGAGATGTTCCCTAAAGCGCTCTGCTAGGAGGCGCCCAGTCTCCCCAATGTAGAGGAGACTGCAGCGGGAGCAACAGATACAATAAATAATATTAGTGGATGTGCAGGTAAAACTTTGATGGATGTGGAAGGCTCCTTTAGGGCCTTGGATAGAGGTGAATGAGGAGGTGTGGGCACAGGTTTTACAGTTCCTGCGGTGGCAGGGGAAAGTGCCAGGTAATCCAGATATTACTACTCTCGAGGACCTCCTTTTTAAACTTCTGCCTAACTCTCTGTAATCTCCCTTCAGAGTCTCAACCTTTTCCCTTCCTATATTGTTGGTTCCAATGTGGACAATGACATCTTGTTGGCCCCTCAACCCCCCCCCCCGCCACGAGAACATTCTCACCCTCTCTGAGGCATCCTTGGTCCTAGCACCAGCAACACACCATTCTGCTTTTTCGCTGCTGGCCCCAGAGAAACGTCTGTCTGTACCTCAGACTTTGGAATCCCCTAACACAATTGATCTCTTTGAAGCCGACGTACCCCTCATTGAATTAGAGCCAGTCTCAATACCAGAAACCTGGCTGTTCGTGCTACGTTCCCCTGAGAATCCATTACCCCTTACATTTTCCAAAACAGCAAACCTGTTTAAAATGGGTATATTCACAAAAGATTCCTGCACTAGCTGCCTACCTCTCTTACCTTTCCTGGAATTAACCCATCTATGTGACTATCTGAGACTTTCCCTCCTTCCTATAACTGCCATTCATCACATACTGTTGCTGTTCTAAATTCCTCATTGCTTCTAACTGTCTCTCCAACCGATCCATTCGATCTGATAAGATTCGCATCCAACAGCATTTATGGCAGATATAATCTGCAGTAAACTCTCTTTAAACTCCAACATCTGACAAGAAGTACATATCATTCTACTAAAGGCTATTTTTGCTCCTTCACAATCTACAGACCCAGAAAATAACACGGCCGTATTCCTCTACAAAATGCTGCCCCAGGTTAAATAAATAGTTATGGCTTATATTTTAAGTTTAATCAATAGACATATCTCCAAAAACATATAAACAAGAAAAAACCCACTCTACTCACTACTGCAGCCTTTCTGTTGGACACACTTAAAACAACGGTTAACTTATCTGATTCTGTGCTGAGAACTTCACCCAAACAGGTTCCTCCAAGATCAGTTGTGAAATTCACTGTTTGTTAATTTTCCCAGACACACTCCGATGTCCAGCGATACATGAATTCAAAACAGCAAAGGCAGTAACTGCAGGTTCTCTCCCGCTCTCTCTCTCTCTCCTGCACTGTCCTCACCATGTGCTTCCTTTATCTGTTCTTCTGAAGGGAGAATATAGAAAGTTGGGCAGGAATTTAAAAAGGAGGTCCTTGAAAGTAGCAATATCTGGATTACCCCTGGTGCTACGAGCTAGTGAGGGCAGGAATAGGAGGATAGAGCAGATGAATGTGTAGCTGAGGAGCTGGTGTATGGGAGAAGGATTTACATTTTTGGATCATTGGAATTTCTTTTGGGGTAGAAGTGACCTGTACAAGAAGGATGGATTGCATTTGAATTGGAAGGGGACTAATATACTGGCAGGGAGATTGCTAGAGCTGCTCGGGAGGATTTAAACCAGTTGGGGCGGGGGGTGGGTGGGACCCAAAGAGATACTGAGGAAAGAGATCAATCTAAGACTGGCTACAGTTGAGAAAAGAAGTGAGCCAAACAGTCAGGACAGGCAGGGACAAAGCAGAGAACACAGTAGGATTGGTAAATTAAACTGCATTTATTTCAATGCAAGAGGCCTAACAGGTGAACTCAGGGCATGGTTAGGAACATAGGACTGGGATATCATAGCAATTACAAAAACATGGCTCAGGGATGGACAGGACTGACAGATTAATGTTCTAGGATACAAATACTACAGGAAGGACAGAAAGGGAGGCAAGAGAGAAGAGGGAGTGGTAAATTTGATAAGAGATAGCATTACAGCTGTACTTAGGGAGGATATTCCTGGAAATACATACGGGGAAGTTATTTGGGTGGAACTGAGAAATAAGAAAGGGATGATCACCTTACTGGGATTATTTTATCAACCCCCTAATAGTCAGAGGGAAATTGAGAAACACATTTGTACGGAGATCTCAGTTATCTGCAAGAATAATAGAGTGGTTATGGTACAGGATTTTAAATTTCCAAACATAGACTGCGACTGCCATAGTGTTAAGGATTTAGATGGAGAGGAATTTGTTAAGTGCGTGCAAGAAAATTTTCTGATTCAGTATGTGGATGTACCTACTCAAAAAGGTGCAAAACTTGACCTACTCTTGGGAAATAAGGCAAGGCAGGTGACTGAGGTGTCAGTGGGGGAGCACTTTGGGGCCAGCGACCATAATTCTATTTAAAATAGTGATGGAAAAGGATAGACTAGACCTAACAGTTGAAGTTATAAATTGGAGGAAGGCTTATTTTGATGGTATTAGGCAAGAACTTTCAAAAGCTGATTGGGGGCAGATGTTTACAGGTAAAGGGATGGCTGGAAAATGGCAAACCTTCAGAAATTAGACAACAAGAGTCCAGAGACAGTATGTTCATGTTGAAAGGAAAGGCTGGTAGGTATAGGGAATGCTGGATGACTAAAGAAATTGAGGGTTTGGTTAAGAAAAAGAAGGAAGCATATGTCTGGTATAGACAGGAGATATACAGAAATCATTAGAAGAGTATAAAGGTAATAGGAGTATACTTAAGAGGGAAATCAGGAGGGCACAAGGGGACATGAGATAGCTTTGGCAAATAGGGTTAAAGAGAATCCAAAGGGTTTTTACAAATAAATTAAGACAACAGGGTAACTAGGGAGCAAGTAGGGCTCCTCAAAGATCAACAAGGCAGTTTTTGTGTGGAACCGCAGGAGATGGGGGAGATACTAAACAAGTATTTTGCATCAGGGTTCACTGTGAAGAAGGACATGGAAGACATAGCATGTGGGGAGATAGATGGTGCCATCTTGAAAAATGGCTATATTACAGAGGATGAAGTGCTGGATGTCTTAAAATACATAAAGGACCTGATCAGGTGTATCCTAGAACTGTGGAAAGCTATGAAGTGATTGCTGGGCCCCTTGCTGAGATATTTATATCATCGATGGTCACATGTGAGGTGCCAGATGACTAGAGGTTGGCTAATGTGGTGGCACTGTTTAAGAAAGGTGGTAAGCACAAGCCAGGGAACTATAGGCCGGTGAACCTAATGTCGGTGATGGGCATGTTGTTGGAGGGAATCCTGAGGGCAGGGTTTCCATGTATTTGGAAGGGCAAGGACTGATTAAGGATAGTCAACATGGCTTTGTGCGTGTGAAATCATGTCTCACAAACTTGAGTGAGTTTTTTGAAGAAGTAACAAAGAGGATTGATGTGGGCAGAATGGTAGATGTGATCTCTATGGACTTCAGTAAGGCGTTCGACAAGGTTCTCATGAGAGACTGGTTAGCAAGGTTAGATCTCATGGAATACAGAGAGAACTAGCCATTTAGATAGAGAACTGTCTCAAAGGTAGAAGACAGAGGGTGTTGGTGGAGAGTTGTTTTTTAGACTGGAGGTCTGTGACCAGTGGAGTGCCACATGGATCGGTGCTGGGTCCACTGTCTTTCGTTATTTATATAAATGATTTGGATATGAACATAGGAGGTATAGTTAGTAAGTTTGCAGATGACACCAAAATTGGAAGTGCAGTGGACAGTAAAGAAGTTTACCTTGGATTAAAACGGGATCTTGATCAGATGGGCCAGTGTGTTGAGGAGTGGCAGTTAGAATTTAATTTAGATAAATGTAAGGTGCTGCATTTTAGAAAGGTAAATCAGAGCAGGACTTATACACTTAATGGTAGGGTCCTAGGGAGTGTTGCTGAACAAAGAGACCTTAAAGTGTAGGGTCATAGTTTCTTGAAAGTGGAGTTGCAGGTAAATAGGAAAGTGAAGATGCTTGGTATGCTTTCTTTTATTGGTCAGAGTATTGAGTACAGGAGTTGGGAGGTCATGTTGTGGCTGCACAGGATGTAGGATTGGCCACTTTTGGAATATTGTGTGAAATTCTGGTCTCCTTCCAATCAGAAGGATGTTGTGAAACTTGAAAGAGTTCAGAAAATATTTATAAGGATGTTGTCAGGGTTGGAAGATTTGAGTTACAGGGAGAGGCTGAATAGGCTGGGGCTGTTTTCCCTGGTGCGTCAAAGGCTGAGGGGTGATCTCATAGAGATCTATAAAATCATGAGGGGTGTGAATAGAATAAATAGACAAAGTCTTTTCCCGGGGGTGGGGGAGTCCACAACTAGAGACATAGTTTAGGGTGAGAGGGGAAAGATATAAAAGGGACCTAAGGGACAACCTTTTCACTCAGAGGGTGGTACGTGTATGGCATGACCTGGCATGGGAAGTGATGGAGGCTGGTACAATTGCAACATTTAAAAGGCATCGGGTTGGGTATTTGAATTGAATGCGTTTAGAGGGATATGGGCCAAGAGCTGGCAGGTCGGACTAGATTAGATTGGGATATCTGGTTGGCATGGATGAGTTGGACCAAAGGCACTGTGTCTGTGCTGTACATCTCTATGATTCTATGTGAGGAGAAGTCTGAGGTACAGGAACTAGATGGTGAGGTCAGATTAACCTGAAAATAACATATCAGCGGAAGTTCTGATTAAAACCGAACATGGATAAATCAACAAATTGTTAACAATCAAAATAGTAATCAACAATATCACAATTTTGTGAGGGAAGTGAAAATACAGTAGGCAAAGAGCAACCAAATTGGATAAAAATCACTGCAGTGAGATAAGAATTCAAGGATAAGTTTGAGGACTTCACTGAAAGCAAGTTTGAAGTATACAATCACTGTTCCAGGGTATAACACTCCATCAGAAATGATGTAATCATGTTGAAATTACTAAAAGATGGGATGGGGTCCCACTTTATCAAGATATTAAGTATGGGAATATCTGTGGGAGAAAATTATAACCAAATCTTGTCTTGGGTGATGAAGGTTGGAGACAACATGAGAAAATACTCAAAGTCAAGCCCAGTATAACAGCTGGGTGGGATGGGGGTGGAATTGGGAATACTTTTTGTCTGGAAAACAAGGACATTTGGCCCAGGAGTAGGAATAATCCCACAATTCAGGGACCCCTGAAGTGTGGAAATTGTCGGAAATCCAGACACGTGAGGAGGGAGTGTTGGGCAAAACGGGGTAGCAGGAGAGGGGCAAATTCTGATTGCCAGACAGCCAAATGGGAGTCTGTAATACCACCTGCAGACAAACACTCGCAAATAATCAAGAGCAACTTAACCAATCTGACAGGTTTGATGATAAAAGAAGGGAACATTTGGGGCATATTGGCAAAGGAGACAACAGCGGGATGCTAAACGAAGGAAGAGAAAGGGGTGGAATTATTTGCAAATGGATTTGAAAATATTCTGAAGGTACACCTGCAGCCAGTAGTTGATGAGGAAGAAGCGGGTGGCACGGTGGCAAGTGGTTAACACTGCTGCCTCACAGTGCCAGAGACCTGGGTTCAATTCCCACCTCAGGCGGCTGTCTGTGTGGAGTTTGCACATTCTCCCCGTGTCTGCGTGGGTTTGCTCCGGTTTCCTCCCACAGTCCAAAAATGTGCAGGTTAGGTGAACTGGCCAGGCTAAATTGCTCGTAGTTTTAGGTGAAGGGGAATGGGTCTGGGTGGGTTGCGCTTCGGTGGGTCAATGTGGACTTGTTGGGCCGAAGGGCCTGTTTCCACGCTGTAAAGTAATCTAAAGAAAAGATCAGAAGGCAGGAGGACAGGTTCCAGGAAACATCCAATCGAGAAAGGGTAATTGATATATTTCTAATGGGGCAGTTTAGGAAGCTTCTCAACATCTAGATGAGTGGCCATCTGAAAATTTTGGAGAAGTGCCCTCAATTAAACTTAACCTGTTCAAATTCCAAAGAACCAAGAGGGAAATGTTGTAAGGCAAACATTAATGGGTTAGGCTATACAGTTACCAGAGGTCATTATTACTAGAAGACTATGAAGCCAAAGGCAGAGACATCCAATTTGTGTAAGAGTTGGCTAAACAGTTGCATGGATTGAAGGGGAAGTAGTAGGTAGGCTTGGGAAAAGGACTGATGGGATATAGATTTCCCACTAACTTGATTGAGCTTTTTGGAGGATGGTCATCTGATGGTCTGAGGTCAAATGAACCAGACCGCTGAAGTGTTCTCTTGACTGGGAGGCAACATTCCTGTCTATTGATTGTTGTGCAGTGTCCATTCATCTTTTGCCGTAGCCTCTCCTCGGTCTTGCCAATGTACCATGCCTCAGGGCTGCCTTGCCTGCAGTGTATGAGATAGACAATATTGGCTGAGTCACATGAGTACCTGTCACTTACATGGTGGGAGGTGTCCCCATGTATAATGGTGGTATCCATGTCGACATATATAATTTCAAGATAGTATTTCAGTTACATCACACTGTAAACTTTTGTTATAAATTCTGTCTTACGATCTTATATTCCACAACCACCTGATGAAGGAGCAGCGCTCCGAAAGCTAGTGCTTTCAAGTAAACCTGTTGGACTATAATCTGGTATTGTGTGATTTTTAACTTTATACAATCCAGTCCAACACAGGCACCTCAAATCATGAACAACAGTGTCTCTGAGCTTGACTGGAAAACCTCTTCTGCACACATGGGACAAGATTGAATTAATCTGCCTTGTTATAGTCTACTTAGATCTGAAGACTCAATCTTTGCAAAATCTTCCATCATGGACAGACCTAAAGAAGATACCATTGATGCAATGTTAGAAGAAGGCTGCTAGTTTGAAGGAGATGTAACAGGACAGTGCAGCTGCAGGTGCTTGACTCTGGAACATCCATTACAGCCATCAACAGTTTAGTGGAACATCCCAAAGCACATCTCACCATTAACTCATTTCCACGATGGTGTCTTGCACTTCATGACACAAAGAAAATCCACATGATATCATCACTCCAAACTAACCATCTTCAGTTGCTTGATCAATGGTCTCCCTCTTTCAAAAGCTCAGAAGTGGGGAATGTTCACTGATGATTGGGCAATGTGTGGCATCATTCATGACTCCTCAGATATTGAAGCAGTCTATATCCAAAGGCAGCAAGGCTTGGATGATTTCAGGTTTGAGCTTATAGGTGACAAATGGCATTCCACGCCCCTATGAGTGTGGGGGTGTGGTGGGGAGGGGAGAGGGTGATTTGGCTACCTCAGTTGGCCTAATGGTTGTTTACAATGCAGAGTGATGCCAACAATGTGGGTTCAATTCCCCCACCAGCCAAGGTTACATGAAGGATTCTTCCTCTTGTTCTCCCCTTCTCCCTGAGACGTGGTGATGCTCAGTTTAAACCACTGTCCATCATTTCTGTAATGAGACAGCAGGATTATGGTGACAGCCATTATGGGGAACAGAGTTCCACAAACTCTTGACCCTCTGAGTGAAATAATTTCACCTCATTTCAATCTTAAAATGTGAGATCTTTATTTTTAAACCGTGTCCCCTAATTCTAGTCTCTTCTGCAAGAAAACAAATTTCAGCATCCAGCTCAAGTCCCCGGTCATTCTTTTAAATTCCATTAGATACAAGCCAAACTTATCCAGACTTTCCTCAAATGATAACTACTCATCCCACAAACCAGCTAATTGTACCTGTCTGAAGTGCTTCTAATATAATTATACACTTTCTTAAATAAGGAGATAGAAACAATGCACAGAACTATCAATGTGGTTTCATCAATTTTAGCCTGTGCGATTTTAGCAAAACATTCCTATTTTCATATTCCATCCCCTTTGAAATAACCATTAAAATATAATTTGCCTCACTACCACTTGCTGTACCAGCATACATGTGTTTCATATACCAGTATACCCATATCTCATATACTACAGCCTTCTGCATTCTTTATCTTCTGTGCCAAAGTTGACAAATTGATGTTTTTTGATGTTACACTTTAGTTGCCAAATTTTGCCAACTCAGTTAACCTATCTATTTCCCTTTGAGATAGACTTTACAGCTCAGTTTGCTACCAAAACCTGATTTTTTCAGGGTGCCAAACATGTGGGTCACTGGCAGCTATTTGGCCATTCCTCAACATACTGACCCATACCCAACAGATGTAATATAAAACAAAGAAATGCAATATTTAAAATCTGAAAAAAAGCAGAAATTTCTGGAGAAACTCAGCAGGTCTGGCATCATCTGTGGAGTGAAAGCAGAGTTAACATTTTCAGGTCCAGTCTCCCTCTATCAGGACCTTCTTCAGACCCTCCCTCTGAAGAAGGGTCTCTGGAGTTGAAACATTAATTCTGTTTTCTCTCCACAGATGGTGCCAGACCTGCTGAATTTTGCAGCAATTTCTGTTTCTGTTTCAGATGTGACGCGACTCCTGCTGGTTTTGACTGAAATAATTTTCAGGTAAAATCTTCAATAGTTTCTGGCTTCAGTCTGGTGGGCACTCAAGTCACTCCCTGTTTTAGTGCTGTCCGACTGAATCCCACAAGCTAAATAAGGACAATTTGCAACGCAGTTTGTGGTGGATACCAGCCGATGTAATAACCATACAGATCTCTAATTCCTTGGAACACATAGAGGTACATTTTAATTTCTGAAATGTTGACCTTTAGGACCCAGGAAAAACAAAGTAGTGAGACTGACTTACGTCGAGCAACCTGCCATATTAATTCCTTTTTTACATCAATATGGCTGCAGAGGAAAGAGAGTAAAGTAGCAACTCTAGCTTTAATTACTTTATTTATGCCTGGTTTCTTTTGCTTTATGTTTTCCCACGGACATCTATTAAATTTATCTTGCCTTGACAAACCGGTCCTTTCAACTCCCTGCCTGTTAGAGGTTCGCTATCCTTTCAGTCAGACAAATTACTAATCTGAAGGTCACCACAGCACAGCACTCCTTGTAACACTGTCCAATCAGCGCCTTGGTTTGGATTTGAAAGGGCCACAGGTGAAAGAGCAATGCGACTGAAGGAAATGCGTTGGCTGAGCACATACTTGAACATTCACGGTGTCCGATGACAAATTTGATTCATCACAGAGAATGGGGAAGCTGCAGCAAAGCAAGCTGTCCCGCTCAGTCCACAGCAGAGGGCAATAAAGTTGTGTTCTAGCAACAAAGTGTGCTGCAGGCTGAACAACACAAAGGCTGACTACGTTGATGATCCACTAGGTTTAACCTACTGTAAGGAGTGAGATTGATCATGAAAAGGACTCACACTGACAAGAATTACATTTTTGTAATAGTTTTTTTAAATCTGTGAGATTGTTGAAATATGAGTCTCACAGCATTACAACACTGCCAATTTAGCTTCAAAATTAACGCCACAACTTGAGAGCTGAAAATGTGTTGCTGGTTAAAGGATTCCTGATGAAGGGCTCTGGCCCAAAACGTCAAATTTCCTGTTCCTTGGATGCTGCCTAACCTGCTGTGCTTTAACCAGCAACACATTTTCAGCTCTGATCTCCAGCATCTGCAGACCTCACTTTTTACTCGCCACAACTTGAGAGGCGACTTTGCCAATGAATGCATTTGTGGTTTAAACATATTGGGAAAACAGGTGGAGATTAGTGGTGAAGGATCTTCTGCTGTTTAATATTTAACTTTGACAAAGGGTCAATTAGACTCGAAACGTCAGCTCTTTTCTCTCCTTACAGATGCTGCCAGACCTGCTGAGATTTTCTAGCATTTTCTCTTTTGGTTTCAGATTCCAGCATCAGCAGTAATTTGCTTTTATTGATTGAGAAGTTTAAAACTGAGGCATTGCCAGACTGGGAGCCAATGCAGACCAATGAGCACAAGAGTGAAATTTGAGTGGGATTTGGTTACAGGTAGCAGAGATTTGCATGAGTTCAAGTTCACTGTGGGCAGAAATCTGAATAGTTAAATCAAGAGGACAGGAATGATGGGCGGGCGGGAGGTGTGGTGATTGGGACAGATTCAGGTGATAATTTACTGAATTACCGATTGAATTTGGCTGTTTCATTGTTGGAAATTCAGTTCAGGGTCAAATATACAGCCAAAGTGTAAATCATCTGCTTCAAGCTTGGATAGTTGCCCGGAGAATGGATGTTGTCATTGATTAGAGACAGCATTTTGAGGCAGGGTCGTTAGGCAGTTGTGATTTGGAGATGCCGGTGTTGGACTGGGGTGTACAAAGTTAAAAATCACACAACACCAGGTTATAGTCCAACACGTTTAATTGGAAGCATGCTCGCTTTCGGAGCTTTTTCCACTATCACCTGATGAAGGAACGACGCTCCGAAAGCTAGTGTGCTTCCAATTAAACCTGTTGGACTATAACCTGGTGTTGTGTGATTTTTGACATTAGGCAGTTAGTCTTTGCAGCAACTAGGAAGCCAACTTATATCTACCCTCAGTAAACACTTGATGAATATACTCTACTGCATTTTATATTGTTCATCAATATTAGAGGCAGGTCCTACTGCTGAGTGTCTTTTCTTTATATATGTCTTTTCTGTTAATGTATTCATAGGATGGATCTTTGCCTATTCTTAATTACCTTTGAAAATGTGATTATGAACTGCTGAGGTCAGTGTGATAACGGTACTCTGAAAGTGTTGTTCGGTGGGAGTTCCTTGATTTTAACACAGTGATGATGAAGCAATGGTGATAAACATTCAATTCAAGATGTTACTGACTTGAAGGGGAAAATGGATGTGACAATATTTCCATGATTGTTCTTCAAGGTGGTTGCTAATTTTAGAAACGCAAAATTAAGAGACAGTATTAAGTTTTGAGCTGAAAATGTGTTGCTGGAAAAGTGCAGCAGGTCAGGCAGCATCCAAGGAGCAGGAGAATCGACGTTTCGGGCATGAGCCCGTCTTCAGGAATGAGGAGAGTGTGCCCAGCCTCCTTGGATGCTGCCTGACCTGCTGCACTTTTCCAGCAACACATTTTCAGCTCTGATCTCCAGCATCTGCAGTCCTCACTTTCTCCTAGAAGTATTAATTTTGTTGATAGAATCTGTGGATGAGTGCCATGCCTCTAGGAATTCCCTGGCTGTTCTCTGTTTGGCTTGTCCTATAATAGTAATGTTGTCCCAGTCGAACTCATGTTGCTTGTTATCCACATGTGTGGTTACTAAGGATAGCTGGGACAACACTACTATTATAGGACAAGCCAAACAGAGAACAGCCAGGGAATTCCTAGAGGCATGGCACTCATGCATAGATTCAATTAATAAGCACATTGACCTGGACCCAATATACTGGCCACTACAGCGGACAGCTGGAACTGACAACCGGAAGCGGCAGAGACAAACCACTATAAATGCGGGAGGAAACATCATAGAAGCGCTTCACAAGAGGCTCCCAAGCACTGAGAATGTCACTAGACAAGGGACGAAACATCTGTAAGATAAATTCCCAGCTCGGCGAACAGAACCACAACAATGACTGAGCTTCCTCATGAACTGCACTCAGGATTATTACACATTGTTTCTAATATTGTCTATCTTTTGCCACATAATCTGACCCACCCTTTCCTCTGCCTCAGTCATCACTGGACAGGTGAGAAGACTGGGGTGACAGGGATAATGATTATGCACAATACCTTTCTGAACCTTGAGGGTGATCAAACTAGTTCCATATCAAGAATTACATCGATCCCTTACAACCTTGCTTAACTTTCTATGAACTACTTGAACCTGATCTAGAAACCTGTTGAAGAACTTCAGTGAAGCATTTTTATTGGCATATTAATCATTTGTTCCTAACTCAACACTTTGGAAGTAGGTTACATTTTCTGTAAGATTGCCTCGGAAATGTTATTCATTTGTTCCCTAAAACTTTCTACGGTGAATAGAAAAAAATCCAAGAAAATTCCCCTTCAGGGTTTCTGTATTTCACACTGTATTTGCTTCTATTTCTCTTAATCTATTGAGGTACCTGTATATAACTGTAATGTCACAGCAATGCTCCCGGACTGAATAAATACCTGTTATATCACAGATAAACTACAGGACTATTTCAAGAGCTATGTTACGATAATAAACAACTTGATAAATACTTGTTTTATGACAGTAATACTGGGTTGGATGAATATCTGTTACATTACAATAATCTTACAGGACTGGATAAATAGCTATCCTGTAATACTACAGGACTGGATAACTATCTGTTACATTACAGTAATGCAAAGTACTGGGCATATAGCCAGGACTGGAGCATTAAACTGCAGGTGTGGGAAATCTGAAACAACTGAAAAAGACACTGGAGTCACAACCAGTTGTAATGGACCAGGCCAGATCCCCTCAAAACTTTTGAGAAGGTAGCCTGGACTCTAACTTTGCTAGTTGTTTATGCAGGTGTACAGTGGATAATCCAGGAGTGATGCAGCTGGCCCAACCACTTAGTTTTAAATAAAACAGAATTTATTTACAAGATTATTGAATGAAACACAAACATAAGAGAACAGAAAACAGAACAACACAACCTCCCTGAAAACTTAATAGATTATCCCAACTTAATGATGCTGTTCCAAATTCCTGCAACAATCCCCATAGACATCCCTTGTCAAAAAAGGTACAATCAATCACAGGTCTTATAGGGGGAGAGAGATGGCATGTACCTTCCATGTACCTGTTTCTTGGACCAGCAGCCTCAAGCTGCCTGCTTTCATTCAACATCCAGACTGCAAAAAAAGAGCCAAACCAAAGATAAAGCTGAGTGGGGAGATGGATACGCCCCTTTCATTGTATAAGTTTTTTTAACTTGAAAGCTTTTGCCTGAGGCAGTATCTGTTAGCTACAATCAAATTGGCTCTAGAACCTCTTAAACATAGACTTTTCGCTGCTTGTACAACCTCTCTGAAAAAAAAGCCAAGGACAGCATAACTTGTTAAAGGAGCAGCATTGTCATACCTCCCCCCTTAAAAATAGAATCATTGATATCCAAAGATGGCTTCATTTTAAAAGCCCTTAATCTTAAACTGTTAATACCCTAAAACACACATATAAATTACATTAACAATAATCATGCAAACATGCACTGCTACATTTTGTTTCACTTCTGCCACTGAACGCCTCCATTTCTCATTCAACTCTTGATAATGCGTCAGCAATCACGTTTACTCGTCCTGCTACATGCACAATTTTCAAAGTGAATGGCGGTAACAACAAGCACCATCTAAACATTCTGGGATTTTTGTCCTTTATTTTCTCCACAAACTTCAATGGATTATGATCAGTGTATATGATTGTCTCAGATACATTACTGGTAACAGAAATATTTAAATATTGTAATGTCAAGAACCAAGCTCAAAGTCTCCTTCTCAACTGTCGAATATTTCTGCTGATGAATGTTCAATTTCCTGGAAAAATACCTGAAAGGTCTTTCTAAATTTTTGTCAGCTTCTTGCAACACCCACATCACTTGAATCAATAGCCACATTGCATAATTAGGCATGGCTAGGACTGGGGCAGTGGTTAATATAGCTTACAGGTTGTCAAATGCCTTCTGACAGTCTGCTCTCCACTGAAACTTCTTGCCTTTCTTTAGCAATTCAGTGAGTGGAGCAGCCACATTGCTAAATTTCGGTGCGAATTTCCGATAAAATCCACTCAATCCCAGCAATCATAGTACTGCTCGTTTCATCGATGGTATGGGAAACTCCCCAATTGCCTTTGTTTTTGCATTCCGTGGGGCCATTTGTCCATGTCCAATAACGGGGTCCAGGAAGGTGACTTGGGCTTTGGCAAATTCACTTTTAGCTAGGTTTAACACCAAGCCTGCCTCCCGAAGTCGATTGAAAAAATCTGATAAATGTTGCAAATGTTCCTTCCATATGTGACTAAAAACCACCAGGTCATCAACGTAAATGACACAATTGGGTAGTCTGGCAATGACCTCATGTCTCTGCCTCCAAGCTTACTTTCACAATCAGGACTCCCGCCCACCTTCTGAAGACCCCTTCACCCACCTCCAACACACCCCATCCACCTGGACACCCCGCACTGGCCTATTACCTGCCCTCGACCTCTTCATTTCCCACTGCCACCGAGACATCAACCGCCTCAAACTGTCTACCCCTCTCCAACCTCTCACCCTCACAACACGCGGCCCTCCACTCCCTCTGCTCCAATTCCCAACCTCACCATCAAACTCACAGATAAAGGGGGTGCAGTGGTAGTTTGACGCACTGCTCTCGACACCGCTGAAGCCAGGCGCCAACTCGAAGACACCTCCTCCTACTGTCCTCTTGACCATTACTCCATTCCCCATCACCAAACCATCATCTCCCAGACCACACACAACCTTATTACCTCAGGAGATCTCCCACCAACAGCTTCCAACCTCATAGACCAGGAATCCCACACCACCCGATTCTACCTCCTTCCCAAGATCCACAAGCCTGACTACCCCCAGCTGACCCATTTTCTCAGCATGCTCCTGCCCCACCAAACTCATCCCACCTATCTCGATACTGTCCAATCCCCCCAGTCCAGGAACTCCCCACATATGTTCAAGACACCCTCCATCTCCTGCAAGACTTCTGTTTCCCCGACTCCAATGCCTCATCTTCACCATGGACATCCAAACCCTCTACACCTCCATCCACCATGACCAGAGCCTCCAAGCCCTCCATTTCTTCCTCTCCTGACATCCCCATCAGTACCCTTCCACTGACACTCTCATTCATTTGGCTGAACTGGTCCTCACCCTTACAATTTCTTCTTTGAATCCTCCCACTCTCTCCAGACCAAAGGGGTAGCCATGGGCACACGTATGGGCCCCAGCTATGCTGTCTCTTTGTTGGCTATGTAGAACAGCCCATCTTCCATAGTTACACTGACAGCACTCCCCACCTCTTCCTCCGCTACATTGGTGACTGTCTCGGCGTCACGTCATGCTCCGGTGAGGAGGTTAAACAGTTCATCAACTTCACCAACACATTCCACCCTGATCCTAAATTCACCTGGACCATTTCTGACATCTCCCTCCCCTTTCTGGACCTCTCCATTCCATCAATGATGACTGACTTAACACTGACATATTTTTTCAAACCCACTGATTCCCACAGCTACCTGGATTACACCTCATCCCACCCTACCTCCTGTAAAAATGCTATCCCGTATTCCCAATTCCTCCACCTCCACCATATCTGTTCCCAGGAGGACCAGTTTCGCCACAGAACACACCAGATAGCCTCCTTCTTTAAAGACCGTAATTTCCCTTCCCACGTGGTTGAAGATGCCTTCCAATGCATTTCATCCACATTCTACACCTCTGCCCTCAAACCCCACCCCTCCAACCGCAACAAGGTCAGAACCCTTTGGTCCTCGTCTTCCACCCAATCAACCTCCACATAAACTGCACCATCCGCCAACATTTCTGCCACCTCCAAACAGACCCCACTGCCAGGGATATATTTCTCTCCCCACCCTTCTCCACAAAGACCATTCCCTCCTGGTCAGGTCCATGCCCTCCCAACAACCCACCCTCCCCTCCTGGCATCTTCCCCTGCCACCACAGGAATTGCAAAACCTGTGCCACACCTCCCCTCTCACCTCCATCCAAGGCCCCAAAGGAGCCTTCCAAATCTGTCAACGTTTCACCTGCACATCCACCAATATCATATATTGTCTTCATTGCTCCTGATGCGGCTTCCTTTACATTAGGGAGACTGGATGCCTTGTAACAGAGCGCTTTAGCGAACATCTCCAGTTTACTTGTACCAATCAACCACACCTGCCCCGTGGCTGAACATTTCAACTCCCCCTCCCACTTTGCTGAGGACATGCAGGTCCTGGGCCTCCTCCACCGCCACTCCCTGACCACCCGATGCCTGGAGGAAGAATGCGTCATCTTCCGACTCGGAACACTTCACTCCCAGGTCAGCAGTGTGGACTTCACCCCCTCCCCTCACCTTACCCCAGTTCCAACCTTTTAGCTCAGCATCATCCTCATGACCTGTTCTACTTGTCAATCTTCCTTCCCACCTATCCACTCCGCCTTCCTCTCCGACCTATCTATTCATCCGCACCCCCATTCATCTATTGTACTCTTGGCTACCTTCTCCCCAGCCCCACCCCACCCCCACCCCTCCCATTTATCTCTCCAGCCCGGAGGTTCCCAGCCTCATTCCTGATGAAGGGCTTTAGCCGAAATGTCGATTTTCCTGCTCCTCGGATGCTGCTTGTCCTGCGGTGCTATTCCAGCACCACTCTAATCTAGACTCTGATCTCCAGCATCTGCAGTCCTCAATTTTGCCTCATGTTTAGACTGATACAGTCCATTCGGCATTACAAAAGCCCAAATTATCTTCATTCTTTCAGAGAAAGTTACCTAGCAGTGTCATCTGAGCAAGTTCAAATCAGAAATATAAGCTTCTTGCCCAATCTTTTCAACACAGTCTTCCAAACGTGGAATCAGATAGGCATCACTCTTTGTAACAACATAGACTTTTCACTGCTTGTACAACCTCCCTGAAAGAAAAGCCAAGGACAGCATAACATTGTTAAAGTGGCAGCATCATCATACCTCCCCCCTTAAAAAAGTCCATACATAACTGGTGGATACCATCTGATTTTGGCACCATTATTCTGGGTGAGCTCCAGTCACTGTGACTTACTTAGATTATGTCATCTTGAAGCATCCACTCAATCCCCTTTTGAACCTGTGCCAACTTTAGAGGGTTATGCCTATAAGGATGTTGCTTAATTGGAACAGCATCTCCTATATCTACATCATGCATGAATAGGTTTGTACTTCCCAGCTTATTTCCACATATCTTCGGATGGAATAGTAATAACTCTTTCAGGTCAATTCGATTTTCCTCTGGAAGGTAACACAATAATTTTATCCCAGTTCTTGACAACTTCCTCATTGTCCAATTTAATTTGAGGAATGTTCAATTCAGAATCTTCTGAACTTGGCTCTTCCCTCTGTTGTAACCAATAACACAGTCTCCTTTGGCTTTCCTTCCCTGTCAAAATACCTTTTGAGCATATTCACATGACACACTCAGTGAGATTTCTTTCTATCTGGAATTCTTATCAAATCATTCACCTCACTCAATTTCCTTTCGACTTGAAAAGGTCCACTAAACCTTGCTTTCAAAAGTTCACCTGTCACTGGAAATAACACTAATACCTTATCCCCAATATCAAAATTGAGAGTTTTTGATTTCTTGTCTGCTTCCTCTTTCATTGTATGCTGTGATACTTTTACATGCTGTCAAGCCAAATCCCCCACTCCATTTAATCATTCCCTAAAATTTGACACAGAATCTAAGTATGTAGTTTCTGAATTCTGACTCACCAATTTCTCCTCAATCTATTTTAGTGATCCTCTCACTCCATGCCCGAAAACTAATTCAAATGGACTGAATTTATTTGAGTCATTTGGTGCATCTTTGATCATAACAAGTACAAATGGAATTCCCTTGCCCCAATCATCTGGATAGTCTTGACTATAAACTTAACATAGTCTTTAATGCCTGATGCCACCTTTCTGGCACTCCCTGCGACTCTGAATGGTATGCAGTAAATTTGAATTGTTTTATTCCTCATCTGTTCATAGCTTTCTTGAATAATTTTGATGTAAAGTTTGACTCTTGATCTGATTGAATTTTGTGGATAGTGTATCTAGTAAAGAATTTGAGTAATTCCTCTGCAAACCTTTTGGTGTGATATTGTGTAATGGAATGGCCTCTGGAAAGCTAGTGGATACATCAATTATTGTTAACAAATGCTGATTCCCACTTTTTGTTTTGAGGTGGGGGTTCTACGCAATCAAGTAAGACTCTTGTTAAAGGTTCGTCAAATGCAGGAATAGGTATTAAACATGTGGGATTTATTACTGTCTGAGGTTTTCCAGTTACCTGACATGTATGATATGTCTGGCAAAATTCAACCACATCCTTGTGCATTCCAAGTCAGTAAAAATGTTTTTGTATTTTAGCTTGATTTTTTTCTCACTCACTTCATGTGCCACTCGCAACACCTCTGTTCTATAGTCCATTTGCAAAACAACTTGATGTACTTCTGCCCATTTGTCATCTTCCTGAATATGTGATGGTCTTCATTTCCTTATTAAGACATCAAATTTAAGATATTAACATTCTGGATGCATTCAGATTTTTTTTGTGTGTGTGCCTTTTGATATAATTGCTTTAAAATTTCATCTTTCTGCTGTAACTCAGTTAATTTATCCGAGCTAAAGATGTCTGCTGTGTCATCTATTTGCTCCTCATTTGTGTCAACCATCTGATCAAACAGGGTCTTTGTGAATTCCACTTCAACTTTCCTATCTGTACTCTTTGATCTCTCCTGTTGCAACTGTGACTTTGTGATCTCATTATCACACAGTCCTGCAATAGTTCAGTTGCCTGAATTTCCACTGGCTTTTCAACCACAGTAGGCAGCACTCCTAGCTGTATCATTAGCAAGAACAAATTGTATTCCTGGAGTTGAGAGTTTGTCCAGTACCCCTCCCAGGACTTCTGCTTGCTTCACTAGATACTCTAACCTCACCTTACATAATTGAGAGAGCGCTTCTTGTATCACTGAATTCCCAATACTCGTACCTTTTCTGGCAATAGCCATTCATAGGTACATATCTCTTCATCTTTCATTATCACAGATTGACAGGATCCTGTATCTCTTAATATTGTAACCTCTTTACCTGCTACTCCTGGCCTATGCGCATAAACTTCCGCATGTATATGGTTTAAGAAGATCTGGCACTTCCTCCGCAACTAACCTCTGACTGGGTGCAGCTTTCTAGCCTCCACTGTGCTTTCAGGTACCACTCCAACAGAATTCATTAGCTTATTCTGTTTTGCTACATCTGGCTTCCTAGTGCTTTTCCTAACCCACCAACACTGTGATTTCATGTAGCCTACTTTATTGCATTGAAAACACTGGAGCTTTTAAACTTCTCTTTCCGTTCAAGGGTTTCCTTTTTATCCTGTGATAAGTTATCATTATGAGCTTCACCAAGATCTACTTTTCCCTTTTCACGTGAGGATTTCTCTAATTTCTATTGCTCACTGATTAAAATTGACTTAGGAAGCCAAACTTTGATATATGGACCAACTCATAGTCATCAGGCATTTCAGCTGTTCACCTTGCCATTTTATCTCCCTGCTCCTCCACATGAGTTCTCGCTGCCTCAGGAAGTGAATTTTTGAACTCCTCCAAAAGAATTGTCTCTCTAAGGGCATCATAGGTTGCTCTATTTTTAATGCCCTTATCCGCCTATCAAAATTATTTTGTTTGATTTTTTTCAAACTCAATGTAGATTTGAGCAGGGTCCCTCCTTAGATTCCTGAAACATTGTCTGTAGACTTCTGGCACAAGCTCATATGCACTTAAGTTGGCTTTCTTCACCTCCTCGTATGCTCCAGATACCTCCTCTGTTCATGATGCAAATACCTCACTAGCTCTACCTACAGGTTTTGTTTAAATCAACAAACCCCACATAGTCACTGATCACCACATCGGTTTAACCACCTTTTCAAATGAGATGATAAAGGCTTCTACATCCTTCTCATCCAGTTTAGGCAATGCTTGAATATATTTAAACACTTTCTCACCAGGCCTTTGGCTACCATGGGTTTGCTCATCCTCACTTTCTTCCTCCCTAAGCTTTGCTTCAGCCATCATTTCCATCCTTTTACGCTGACTTTCCTGTCTAAGTGCCAATTTCTGAACTTCAAACTCCCTCCCTTTCTTCCTTTTTTCTTTAAACCTTTTCTTTCTCTTCTCTCTCTCTCTTTCTCCCTCATTTTAGTTTTGTTCTGCAAAAGCGATTTGTTTATTTTTACTCTTTCCTTTGCTTTTAATTGTAATTCAAACTGTTTCATTTCTGTTGCCCTTTCCTTGTCTTTTGCCTGTGACTCAAGCTGCTTCATTTTCAATTGAATTTTAGCCATCCTTAAAGATTCAGGAAATTAAAATGCCCAGCTACTGCTGTAATTATCTTTCTTTTACTCAAGGAAGTAGGCAGCTCCAGATTGTCTGCTAATTCCAGCAGCTTGGCCCTAATCACCTTTTGCAAGATCCCCAAAGTCCATCTCCAGAAAACTCTTGGTGACTGAAAGAGCCATTGCTATCCCGAGTACAGTTGAAACCAACTGAAATCAATACCCAGAACAAAAGACACAAACACCGACCACTCGCTACCTTTGAATCAACAAACGTAATCCCAATTTAGAACTATAGAACAAATCCTGGTGAGCCCCAATCTGTTATGGACCAGACCAGACCAGACCAGACCCCCCCCCCCCAAACCCCACACCACACCACCCCAAAACCCCAAGGAAGTAGCCCGGACCCTAACTTTGCTAGCTGTTTTAAGCAGGTGTATCAGAGAGTGGTAAGGGCGTGGAATGCCCTGCCTGCCAATGTAGTTAACTCAGTCACATTAGGGAGATTTAAACAATCCTTGGAAAAGCACATGGATGATGATGGGATTGTCTAGGGGGATGAGCTTAGATTAATTCACAGGTTGGCACAACGTCGAGGGCCAAAGGGCCTGTTCTGCACTGTATTGTTCTCTGTTCTACGTTCTATATACAGTGGATATTCCAGGAGGGATGCAACTGGCCCAATCCCTTAATTTTGAACAAAACAGAATTTATTTGCTAGATTACTAAATGAAACACAAACACAAAAGAACAGCAGATAGAATAGTTTAACCTATCTGAAACCTTAATGATGCCGTTCTAAATTCCTGAAACAATCCTTAAAAACACCCCTTGGCAAAAAAGGTCAAATCAACCACAGGTCTTATGGGAGAGAGAGAGAGAGATAGATAGAGAGAGAGAGACAGCAGAGGAATTTAGCTCGGAACACCTTCTTTCATATATCTGTTTCCTGGATCAGCATCCTCAAGCTGACTGCCTGCTTTCATTAAACAGCCAGACTGCTAAAGTAAAACCAAACCAAAGTAAATGCTGAGTTGGGAGAACTGGCCACTCCCCTTTCATTGTACGAGTGTGTTTTATAACTTGGAGGCTTTTTCTTGAGGCGGTATCTGTTAGCTATAATCAAATTGGACCTAAAACATTTCAAATGTAGACTTTTCGGAACCGCTGCTCTTATGACTTTTCTGAAAGTAAAGCCAAGGGACTGCATAGTCTTGTTAAAGGAGCAGAATTGTCACACAGTGACTATCTGTGAGGAAAACAGATAACCTAATAGTGTGAATCACCTGAAGAGCAGCCATCATCATTGGAGTGCTGTGCCAGTCACATATTTCCTTAACGGTGATCTGCATTTCTTGTCTGGTCTTCTGACGTGGCCCCTGAAATGGGGAGTTCCTTGGGGGATCTCTGGTGAAGTACAGCAGAGTCAAAGGAACACAGGACACTACGTCCACCTCATTTTACAGCACTAGATGGTGAATGGTAAATTCAAACCTTTGAATGTTAATGAGGGGGGAAAGGATGAATGAGTGAATAGACGAGCTCTACTACTTAAGTGGGTAGGTGAGATGGCAGCAGAGTGAGATGGCAGGTGGGTAAGGTGGTGGGGTAGATAAGTTGACAGGAAGGTAAGGTGACAGGTGCATGACCTGGCACGTGGGTGAGTGGCAGGTGGGTAAGATGGCAGTGGTTGAGGTGGCAGGTGGGTGAACTGGCTGGTAGGTAAGATCCCAGGTGGGTGAGCTGGCAGGTGGATGAAGTTGCAGTTGGGTATGGTAGCAGATTGATGGAGTAGCAATTGGTTCTGGGATTGATCCATTAGTTGCTCCACCAATTTGCATAGGACCACATCCCTTTAGATTTTAATTTCATGAAGTTTCTCTCAACTACCTTGTGGCAAATGTCAGAATATTAATTATCCTCCTAATTTCTTGCTGTGCTGTGTATTATCTTTCTTGTTCAAAAACATATAAACCCTTTTGAGAACCAACATTTTTTTCGACATGGCACCATTTGAAAATGATTGTTTTTCATTCTTCGGACAAGGTCTAAAACATCAGAGCACCTCAAAGTGTACTTGCGGCAACTACCTTTTCGTTCCTTCAGTTAACCCTCTAGGTTCCTTTGCAGGTTCTTTCTATCTCACATAGCCTTGCCTCATTAGCAAAGTTGTTCCATTGCACTCAGTCCCTTTGAATACTTTGTTAATATAGATTGTAAATTCCCCCAACGTTGATCTTTGTGGCACTCCACTAGTAACATACTATCAATGGAAAAATGTTCAGTCCTACACTTCATTTTTACATTTCAGTTAAACCGCTGCTATATTGTCCCCATCCCACAAATCCTTTCTTTGTACTACACAGCTCAGTGGGTAGTACACTGAAACTCAAACCCCGAATCATCACAAAATTTAAAGCTTTTTTTCAATGTATGTGAAAGTTTCCCGATTTACTGGATAGGCTCAGGCTTATAGAAAACATGGACCAAGTTTCTGTACTTAACAAGAATTCCAATTTATTACAAATAAGTAGATTTCATCTACGGGTAAACAATCTTGAATCTTTTGGAGGTCTGAAAGTTTCACACCCATAAACTACTCATCCGCCCAAGAGCCAATCACATAGCTGTTGGCAGGCAGATGCTCCTTGTCAACCACAGCTGGTCATACACCCACAAACAGCTACTTGTTGCTGGATGTTTCTCACTTTGTACACACCCCCTGGTGTCAGCCCGTTAGCAACTAGCCTCCCCCACTGTTTGCACAAAAAACAGCAGTGTAAACATCGCTTACAATGAATTTTAGTAGCTTCTTTTTAATTTTTGCAGCAATCCCTTCCACATTCCTTGGTTTTAAAAGTGTCCTTTTCCCATTTCAGTTCAGAATAAAAAATACAGAAAAGTAAGAAAAGATCTTCACAGAACTCAATTGAATGTCTTTTGAAAGTCCAAACATACTACGTGAGAAACACAAGCAGGTGTCAACCATTGAGCCCCACAATCCCACCCTTTCAATTAGGTCAGGGCTGATTTGGTCAACTTCTCACCTCCTTTTACATGACAGCTCCATATAGCCCTCAACCTCTTGAAATTTCAAAATCTATCAATATCTTTTTTAAATACTTAGAACAACTGAGCCTAACATTTCTCTAGAGTACAGAATTTCAGATATTCACTGCCTCCCGACAGAAAACATTTATTTGCATCTCAGTATTAAATGATTATCCTCTTATTCTGTAACTATATTCCCTAGATTCCACTACTAGAGGAACTGTTTTCTCAACACCCACCCTGTCACGCATCTTCAGAATCTTCTCTGTTTCAATATGTTTGGATGACAGGGTGGCTCAGTGGTTAGCACTGCTGCCTCATAGCACCAGGAACTTGGGTTTGGTTCCACCCCTGAGTGACTGTTTGTGTGGAGTTTGCACATTCTTCCCATGTCTGCGCGGGTTTCCTCTGTGTGCTCCAGTTTCCTCCCACAGTCCAAAGATGTGCAGGTCAGGTGGATTAGTCATGGAAAATGCAGAGTTACAGAAATAGGCTAAGCTGGGTGCATCTGGGTGGGATGCTCTACAGGTTAGTGTGGATTCGATGGGCTGAATGGCCTGCTTTCACACTGTAGCAATCTGTTTCATCCCTCATGTTCTTAAACTGTAATGAATAAATCACTAAGCTGTTTAGCCATTCTTGATAAATCAATGGCTTAATCCCAGTAATCTGTTCAGTGAATCTCTTTTGAACTGCCTCCAATGCCATTATATCCTTTCTTAAATATGGAGATCATAATTGCACACAATGCTGCAGGTGTGGCCTCACTAAAGCCCTGTGCATTAGTAACAAGACTCCCCTATTTTTAAACTCCAACTCCCTTGCAATGAAAGACAACATTCCATTTGCTCTTGTAATTGCTTCCTGCATCTGATTTCTAAATATTTGTGTTCCATTCACAAGAATGTCCAGCTTCATTGCACTGCACTTTTATGGAGCCTGTCTCTCCATTTAAATAATAACCTGCCTTTTGATTCTTCCACCCAAAGTGAATGACTTCATATTTCATAAATTATATTTCATCTGCCAAATTTTTACCCACTCACTGAAACTATCCTGTAGATTCCTGAAACTTATCACAACCTATTTTTGTGTCATCAGCAAATTTATATCCATTACACTTTATCCTCTCCTCCAAGGCATTGATATAGATAGTGAATAATTAAGACCATAGGACTTGTGGCATTCCACTAGTTACACCTTTTAGAGCTGGAAAAAAATCTCCTTAAACCTAACTGTTGTTCTTCTATGTATTAAATAATCCTAAGTCTGTTCTAACACATTACAGCCAGTACTGTGAACTTCTGTCTGGTGCAATAACCTTTTACCTCTCTGAACTCGACAGAGGCTGGTATTCCGTCATGAAGTCACCCTTTACCTACAAGTCGAAAGTTTTGATCCAGCTCCCTCAGAGACAATTCTCAGAGTAAGCAGGATGTCTGACACTCCTGTTTATATCTATCAGCTGGGGCTCTCTACCTGCACCAGATTAACAGCCCCAGTAGGGGAACATATATTCTATAAGGTCCACCTGGTTGACCTCGTTCCAATTACTAAAGTAATACCTTGTCAAATGCCCTTCATCTAACAGATCCCCTTTATGAAGTCTGCTTGCTATATCCTCAAAAAGTTCCAGCATATACAATTCACCTTTCACAAAAACTATGACGAATTTGTTTGCTTGTGCTCAGCTTTTCTAAATATTTGATTATTTGTTCCTTCATAAAAGTCTTTAGCAGTTTCCCAATGATAGGTATTAGTCTAACAGTCCTTTAGTTTCCTGTATTCTTGCTCCCTCCCGTCTTTACCAGAGACATCATGTTGTTGGAACTTCCTGAAATCCAATGGGTTATGAGATTTTTCAGTCATTGCCCTCCACTAATTTTGCAGTCACTTCCTTTAAAGCTCATGGAGGTAAGCATGGTAACTTGTCTGCTTTCAGTTCCATTAGTTTATCAAATATTTTGTTCCTTCTAATAGAGCTTATAATTCTCCCATTAGCACCTTTTTTTTTGATGTCTTTGGGATGCTTCTAGTGTCATCCGTGGGCGGCACAGCGGCACAGTGGTTAGCACTGCTGCCTCACAGGTTCAATTCCCGACTCAGGCGACAGACTGTGTGGAGTTTGCACGTTCTCCCCGTGTCTGCGTGGGTTTCCTCCGGGTGCTCCGGTTTCCTCCCACAGTCCAAAGATGTGCGGGTCAGGTGAATTGGCCATGCTAAATTGCCTGTAGTGTTAGGTAAGGGGTAAATGTAGGGGTATGGGTGGGTTGCGCTTCGGCGGGTCAGTGTGGACTTGTTGGGCCGAAGGGCCTGTTTCCACACTGTAAGTCTAATCAAAACTGATGCGGAACATTGTTCTAAGTCATCCTCCAGTTCCCCATCATCAATTGCCCAGTCAAATTCTCCAAGAATTTCACTGTTACATTAGTATTCTCTTTTTTTTATCCGCCAAAGCTCTTACTATTCAGAATCACAGCATGGAAACATAACCTTCGGTTCAATCTGTCCATGCTGACCAGATATCAAAAATTAATCTAGTCCCATTTGACGGTATTTGGCCCATATCCTTCTAAACCCTTCCTATTCATTTAGCCATCCAGATGCTTTTTAAATGCTGTAAGTGTCCCTTACCCTCTTCCTCTGGCATCTTGTTTCATACATGTGCCACTCTCTGTGTGAAAGCATTATAAATCTTTCCCGTATCACTTTAAATTTATGCCCTCTAGTTTTGATCTCCCTCATCCCAAGGAAAATTATCAAGTCTCCCCTCAGCCTACGACGCTACATGGAAAATAACCTCAGCCTATTCAGTCTCTCCTCATAGGACAAATACTCCAAGCATGGCAATGTCTTTGTAAGTCTCTTCTGAACTCTTTCAAGTTTCACAATATCCTTCCCATAGAAGGGGAGACCAGAATTGAATGCAGTATTCCAAAAGTGGCCTAACTAATGTCCTGTACAGCTGCACTGTGACTCCCAACTTCTATACTCAATGCACTGACCAATGAAGGGAAGCATACCAAATGCTTTCTTCACTATCCTGTTGACCTGGGACTCCATTTTCAATGAGCTATGAACCTGCACTCCAAAGTCTATTTGTTCAACAACACTCCCCAGGACCTTAACATTAAGTCCTGCCCTGATAATCCTTTCCAAAATGTCGCACCTCAAATTTATCTACATTAAACACCATCTGCCACTCCTTGGCCCATTGGCCCATCTGATCAAGGTCCTGTTGTATTTGTTGGCCACTACTCTGCCAATTTTGGTGTCGACTGCAAACTTACTAACCACATCTCCTACATTCACACCTAAATCATTTATATAAATGTCGAAAAGTAGTGGACCCAGCACCAATCTTTGTGGCACACTGCTGGTCACAGGCCTCCAGTCTGAAAAGCAACTCTCTACCACCATCCTCTATCTTCTGCCTTCGAACCAGTTCTGTGTCCAAATGGCTAGTTCTCCCTGTATTCCATGTGATCAAACCATGCTAACCAGCCTCCCATGGGGAACCTTGTCAAATACCTTACTGAAGTCCATACAGATCATATATTTCTTGCCACTTTAATTTCATAATCAATTTGCTCCTTTTTCATTATCTTTATAGTCATTTGTTGTTGGTTTCTAGAAACCCAATCCTCTGAGCTTACTATCAGTTTTCACCCCTTTCTGTACCTTAGGTTTTGTGGGGATATTCTCCGAGACCTCCTTTGTTAACCACGGGTAGTTCATTCTTCTTAGTGAGTCCTTCTTTTTGACTGGAATAAATTATTGCTGAGCATTATGAAATACCTGGTACATTTGTCATACACAAGTTCCCTTTCATAAAACCATGTTGACTCTGCCTTTTAAAATGCAGTCACAATTTACTTAATAATGGATCTGATCATTTTCCTGATGGCTGATGTCAGGCTCACGGGTCTGTAGTTCTTTGCTGCCTGTCCCTCTCCTTTGTTATGTCTTACGCCTTATCATCTTCTAGGGTGGATCAAAAATCTGGTGAATTTAGGAAAATCAAAATCATGTGACAATGCAGCAATTCTACAGAATCTTAAGAGGTTAGCCATTGAACCCAGGGGATTTGTTTATTTTCAGGGCCAAGAATTTCTCCAATACTTTTGTTTTGCTAATATTAATCATATAAAATTTCTCACATGCATTAGGTTCTTGGATCTCCATCACTTCTGGTACTTTTTGTCTGTGTTTTCTATTATGAAGACAATGTACAAATGGCAGGATTTTCAGACCCCTTTGAAATCAAGAATGGAGGTGAAGCAGCCTGGAATACACAGACATTGTCTGGCATCCTGGTTTTTCAGAGTCCCTCTCAGTACTGCAAGGGCACTGGGTGGATAGGTTTGAGACCTGGATAAGCTGTCTGCCCCCACAGGATTGTCAGCCAAAAGGCACATTAAGAGTCTTGTCAATGTTAATTAAAGGAGCCCTACTGGAATTTTCCAGTCCTGCTCCAGTTTCCTGATGTGACATCAGGCTTCCTGCCTGGAGGCAGGTCCCTGATGGCATGCGGGATGTCCACCCTCCAAGCAGACCTGCAGTCCTTCCTGCCAGTGTGTGAGTTTAGTGAAAGGCTGCCCAGGGGAGAAATCTTCATCCCAGCACACCATTACTCCCATCCATTGCCCAGCTCCTATAGTCTAGCTACCTTTTCTATTTTCTGTTTGAATTTTTTGTCACATTAGCAGTACAGAACATTCATTTTGAAGTCTATCCCCTGAGTTACATATCCTGTAGGTAGCTTGCTGATCTGCTGAAGTTGGATGGTCTCTGATTGGTTTTCCCACTATTAGATCTTTCTTCCACCTTTAAATGGTTAGAGAATCTATCTCCAAGTTAGCAATGTTGCCCCAAACAAAATCCCAGCTCCTATTTCCCACCTGCTAGGTAGAGATTTAGCTGCAAATGTGTTGCTGGTCAAAGCACAGCAGGCCAGGCAGCATCTCAGGAATAGAGAATTCGACGTTTCGAGCATAAGCCCTTCATCAGAGATTTAGCTCCATCCTATCCTACTCCATCCTTTCCATGCTGTCCCTCTCATTTCACCACCTTGCTAGCTTCTCCATTCTTCCTCCACATCCTGGATGCATGATGTGATTCCCCAAGATAGAGAGCAAAAATGATCTCAATGAGGAAATATGCTCATGCCATGGCATTTTTCCCTTCCCCATTCCCCTCTTCACCACCAAACCTCACCCCAAGAATCAATGTGTCTAAGAAGAGCTCTTTGACTTGGTGACAAATTACCCTCCTCTCATTTTTCTACATTTGGATTGACAAAATTCACTCTCAAATTCAATGAGCAATTCTATCACATTAGAATGCCTTACTGTGACTGAGAGAGATAAATTTCAGGTTGTCAGGTGTATGTTGATTTTAACGAATATAAAGGGGCTTTCAAGAAAAAGTTTTAAGCTAAGAAATTACTTTGAGTGTTGTAGCTGACCACAAAACGAAAAGAGAAGCAGGAGGTGCTTTTCGCAATAACTCATAGTTTGTAGGTCTGCTTTTTGGACTATCGAGATAGTAAAGGATGATCTCAGAGGTCAGACGGTTAGAGAAGAAAAGAGAAACTGGACAAAATAACAGGAAGGCTGTAATGAACAAGGACAGCCAAACAAGGCAGATTCAAAGAAAAACAAGTGAGGTAATTAATAAGTATTATAGGCTGAGGCTTGGGTGCAGGCAATTACCAAATGAAGGAATAACGGGCGCAAGTAATAATCAAATAAGAGGATAGAATGAAATAGACACTTATGATAAGTTTATTGCTCGGTGTAGAGGGGTCAAGAGACCCCTCAGATAAGTATAAAAGGCTCTGTATTTTATTGTATTTTACTGACTCTCCTCGTAGAGCCACCCATCTTTGAAGATGTTTGGATAAATGTACTGCTTCGGAACTCTTTGACTCGGACTGAAAATTATTGATTAAGTGGGGTTCGTTTCTCACAGTGAGCTTACACATTTACCCTAATTTATGAGTCAAAGCAAGGTAAAAAGTAGTGTCTTCTCAGGTTTATATTAGGTGATGTTTTACAGTTAGTATGCTGTAATCTTTAAGACATAGGTGATAGAACATGAAATTTGAATACATGGACAGCCCAAAGATCATGAAGCAGGGATTTTTTAATTCCACTGGCAAAAGGTCATTTCAAACAGAAAGGAATTTAGGTTAAACATGGAAGATGCAGTTTTTTACCTTTAACAGAGCCTGTGGTTGCAATCTGATTGAGGAAATCTGTAACACCTGTGATTCTTCTACCCATCAGGCCTCCTTCCTCCAAAGAAACCCTACCTCCCGAGAGGATTTCGACAACTGCTCTACTTGGTGCCCTCTCTCATAATTTCTATGTCCTGCAGAAGTTTCCGTTACAATTATATGATCATTGTGACCTGACCTCAGACTCCTTCTTAACTGGGGCTACTTAAAAGATGACACTTTGATGAAAACATGACATCATTTGTAACAGAATAGCTTAATATTAGCTGAAGTATCTTTGACTGTCATATAAGGGATATATATATATATAAAAAAAATCTATATATATCAGGAGCTGTGCTAAACATTTGTGAATCTTTCCTTACCACATTTCCTAAGTTCTTGTTTTATGACAGCTATCATAAATATTGCTGTATTATGTACAAATATCCTGCGAAGGCAAAGACTACACCACAGTGGCAGTTCAATTTGTTCCAGAATGTGTCGTTGTAGTAAATTATCTTGAATTCATTCTATGAAGTTGTCCGCCAAGCTAGTTTTACTTATTTAATTTGTCTCGTCAATTGAAGATTAAATTCCCCTCAATTATTGCATTGTCTTAATTTGTCAGATGTTCCTTTTTTCCCTTGATTAATACTCTGGGGAATGAGAAAGCTGGCTGGCGTTCTCCTTCCATAACCACATGAAGATTAATTAAATCCTGGGGAATTGATTGCTGGGAACCTGCACAGCGAGGGTTAAATATTACATTACTCAGTCTGTAACTTTGCAGTTGCTACTTGCAGGACCTATAAGTTGTCAGTGTAACATAACGGTGCTGTGGGAGGGATTAGAGCGTCACTGGTATCAGATTGCATCCCTCACACACTTTCCTAGTTTCGGTCACGTGTGGAACTGGTTTCAGGGTGGAGGTTTACAGTGAGCTATTTGAATTGACATGGATTCTTCATTGTATGAGGGCATTAGAGAGGAACCTGGGAAAAGTCCAAAACTAAAACAAACAGCAAAATAAAGTAAATCATGTTTCATTGTGAAATACAGAAAATAATGCAAAATTTCGGAAAAGAAGTAAAATTAAAAATGACAAAATGAGCAAAGTTTCTAAACCATAATAGTAGAATGTACTTGTAAAGTGAATAGTAGAGATGGATATTTTAATATGGTTGATTAGGGTGGAGTGAGAGGTAACTCATGTTGATCTTAAACACTGGCAGAATCCAATTATGGCAAATATTGATCTGTATTTTTTTCTTTAATGAGATGTGTGTTCCATTTCATGCAGCATGTCTTCCCCACCTTAACTGCCTTTGAACTGAATGTTTTGTTAAGCATTTCAGGGAGCAGCTAAGAGTCATCCTCATTGCTGTTGGTCTGGAGTTACATGTAGTTCAAATCAGATGAGGATGGCAGATTTTCTTTCTTGATGAAAATTAGTGAACCAGATGGGTTCAACAATTGATGGTAGTTTCACATTGACCATTACTGAGCTTTATGTTTTCAGATGTTTGATTGAATTTAAATTTTAGCAGCTGTTATGATGGGATTTGAACTCTTGCTCACAGAACACTAGGCTGGGAAATTAGATTACTAGTCCAAAGACACAGCTGCTATGCCAAAATCTTCCCATATCTGTTTGAAAAGGAATAAAACTGGGTGGACTATCTGGCATAGAATTGGGCATGGTAAGTGACAATATCATAGTTCCAGTCTATTCTGCAAAATTCTCATCACTAACATTTGGGGGCTGGTGATGATATTCGGACCACTGTCCCACAGACTAGTCAAGTAAGAGCCTGACCTATTCATACCCACAGAATCATGGCCTACAGCTAATGTCCTAAACTCCTCCTTCCCCAACTCCATCTGCAGAGGTGGTATACTGTTGGGAGTGAGTTGAGTTGGGTGTTCTCAGTATTGACTTCAGACCTGCAAGACACAGGCCAGGAATATTTTCCACCTTATTGGATGAATGCATCTCTAACATCATTCAAGAAGCTTGATACCATTCAGGACAAAGCAGTTTACTTTATTGGCATAAGACCATGAGACATAGGAGCAGAAATTAGGCCATTTGGCCCATCAAGTCTGCCCCACCATTCAATCATGGTTGATAGGTTTCATAACCCCAATCTCCCATTTTCTTCCATAACTTTTGATCCTCTTGAAATCAAGAACCCTATTTATCTCTGTCTTAAATATACTCAATAATCTGGCCTCCACAGCTTTCTGTGGCAAAGAATTCCATAGACTCATCACTCTCTGGCTGAAGAAGTTTCTCCCTATTCCCTTTAATCTAAAGCTGTGCCCTCAGGTCCTAGTCTCTCCTACTAATAGAAACATTTCCCCAATGCTCACTCTGTCCAGGCTGACAGTGTTCTGTAAATCTCCATTAAATCCTGCCTCAGCCTTTTAAACTCCATTGAATATAGTCCCAGAGTCCTCAAACATTCCTCATATGTTAAGCCTTTCATTCCTGCGATCATTCTCGTGAACCTCCTCTGGACCCGCTCCAGGCCCAGTATGTCCTTCCTGAGTTATGGGGCCTAAAAATTGCTCAGGTGCTCTAAATGTGGTGTGATCAGAGCCTCATAAAGCCTCAGAAGTACATCCATGCTTTTATGTTCTAGACGTCTCATAATAAATTGTATTTGCCTTCCTAACCACCGACTCAACCTACAAGTTTAACTGAAGAAGATCCTGGATTAGGACTCCCTTGTACATCAGATTTCTGAATTTTCTCCCCATTTAGAAAATAGTCTATGCCTCTATTTTTCTGACCAAAGTGCATGACTTCGCATGCCCATACTGTACTCCATCTGCCACTTCATCACTCACTTTTCTAATCTGTCCAAATTCTTCTGCAGCCTCTCCTCTTCCTCAATACTAGCTGTCCTTCTACCTATCTTTGTATTATCTGCAAACTTAGCTAGAATGCCCTCAGTTCCTTCATTCAGAGCATTAATGTACAAAGTGAAAAGTTGTGGTCCTAACATTGACCCTTGTGGAACACCACTAGTCACCAGCTGCCATCCTGAGAAGGACCATTTTATCCCACTCTCTGCTTTCTTCCAGACAGCCAAGCTTCTAGCCATGCTAGTATCCTGCCTCTAACACGATGGGGTCTTACCTTACTCAGCAGTCTGCTGTGTGGCACCTTCTCAAAGGCCTTGTGGAAGTCTAACTAGATAACATCCATTTGCTCTCCTTGGTCTAACCTGCTCATTGCCTCCTCAAAGAATTCTAACAGATTTGTCAGACATGACCTCTTTTTGATGAAACCATGCTGATTTTGGCCTATTTTGGCATGCACTTCCGAGTATTCAGAAATTTCATCCTTCACAATGGACTCTAACATCTTACTGACAACTGAGGTTAGGCTAATCAGCATGTAATTTCCCGTCTTTTGTCTTTCTCTCTCCTTAAACAGTGGGGTTATATTAGCAATTTTCCAGCCCTCTGGTATGCTTCCTAACTCCAGTTATTCCTTAAAGGTCACCACTAATGCCTCCACTATCTCTTCAGCTATCTCCTTCAGAACTCTGGAATGTAGTCCATCTGGTGCAGGTGATTTATCCACCTTCAGACCTTTTAGTTTTTCTCACACCTTCTCCTTGGTGATGGCCACTATACTCAACTCTGTCCACCTGACTCTCTTGAACTTTTGGAATGTTACTTCTGTCTTCCACAAAGGGCTTGCACCACATGCACTGCATCAGTTCAAGAAGGTGGTTGATCACCACCTTCTCAATGGCAGTCAGGGAGGCCAACAAGTGCTGGCCTTGTCAGTGATGCTCACATTATATGAAATAATGAAAAACATTCTAGGTAACTTTTTTCTGCCTTGAAGTTATTAAATAATTATAATCGTCCCAATAAGAGAAGTGGAGAAAATTAGGTTGATACATGAGTGGTTAAAATACAGGGAAGGAATGTCTCTGATGGTTCTCTTGGTGAGTATACTGCTGAGTGTGGTGCCAAACATTATGTGCATCAGATTCATCCAAACTGACTGCCTCCATTGTACTGACTTAGCCGAGCTAATCAGATACTGGTAATATTTCACTGCTTCTTGCCTGAGCAAGAAGCATGCAAAAATCAAGCATAGTCTCCTTCCTGATAAATTCCCAGTGATGCCTGCTAGGAAGTGTACATGTGTGAATACAAGTCCAGCACAGGATCAGCTTAGCCACAAAGCTGGACTCAGAATGTCTTCTAGCATTTATACCTTGGTGCATACTTGAAGATTAGTCAGCTTGGGTCAGATATTCGCTGTATGGAGTCAGACTTCAGGATGTCTCAGCATCACCAACAGGGAAAGGAAGAAAGCTAGAGGGAGCAATTCCTTCAGACTTTGGCATTGGTCACTTCCTCATTTTACTGTAGCAACATTTTCTGCAGGTTCAGTGTCAAGCTCCCGTATTGATGGAATTTAGCCACACCTTGTGACTGCCTTCTTTTTATTCCATCTTTGAGTCTTTGCCATCAGACTGCCTAGACAATATCAATGCCTGATAACCTTGAGCAATCCTTCTTGTCACTGATCTCCCCCTTCTCCTATATTCTCTATTTAATCAGGCTGAGCTATGTGAAATATTTCTGTTCACTCTTTTGAACTACAATGCTCAGGATCTATCACCATCTATTTAAACTATGCAGAATTGTCGACCTCTGCTCTTTCCTCAGCCCTTATCTTCTGTAGGCAAAAGTGAGGACTGCAGATGCTGGAAACCAGAGTTTAGATCAGAGTGGTTCTGGAAAAGCACAGCAGGTCAGGCAGCATCTGAGGAGCAGGAAAATTGACGTTTCAGGCAAAAGCCCTTCATCAGTACTGAAAATTATTTTGCATTTCTCACCTCACCTACTGTAATTAATTGCCATTGTTAAGGTAGCCTTTATTCTTGAAACTCTTGCAGTGACCAGTAGTAACCTTCAGCAACAGGAGGCATTCCAGTAAGATCCAGTGGTAGCTTACGACTCAAATATTGGGGAACCCCCATCCTGTAATCTAGACTTACCTAGGTCTGATGACATTCTGTATGCAAGATTATAGGACAGAGATGCTGGGGGTTTAGAGGTGGTGGAACTGCTCCCCAAGCAATTGTCCTTTACTAACCACTTACCCTGAACATTCCCCAAGAATGGGAGGAAGGGACGATAAGAAATGGTAGGATTTTCCCAGATGTGGGAATTCCCTGGTATCTTGCTGTCTCTTCCAATGTGTGATATTGGGTAAAGGTTTATGAGGTAGTTCGCTGCCATTAATCTTCCTTTGTCTTGTGCCTCTCTAGTGTTTAGCTGTAGAGGTTACACCACCTTAGAGTATCTACAGAAAAGGCACAACTCTTCGATTATAAGACAGTTATTGTATGATAGCGGTATATAAAACTGCAGTTGGACAGGCATCATTACTAGGATTTGAGACAGCTACATCTGCTCCATCAAAAAACTAAAGCAAAGCTCTTTGTCGCCACCTCAGACTGCATGTGACATCAGTAGAATGGGTGCAGTCAATATGACATGAACATTAACCCTTTCAGAACCATTATCTTACACAACTGAACTCTACTTTTTGCTATCCAGATTAATTCAGCAAGGGAGAAGGGGTGTTTGAGTGAGACAGAGTGGATGATTGGGATTTCTGACTTGGAGATGCCGGTGTTGGACTGTGGTGTACAAAGTTAAAAATCAGTTAACACAACACCAGGTTATGGTCCAGCAGGTTTATTTGGAAGTATTAACTTTCGGAACGCTGCTCCTTCATCAGGTGGCTGTGGAGTATAAGATTGTAAGACACAGAATTTCTGCGTTTCATGATCTTATGCTCACAACCACCTGATGAAGGAGCAGCGCTCCGAAAACTAGTGCTTCCAAATAAACCTGTTGGACATTAATCTGGTGTTGTGTGATTTTTAACTGGGATTTCTGAGACTGTCACCAAGACGAATCAGTTTTATACAGAACATGTTAATAAAAATGATCAATGCCAACGCTTGCAATTGGACATATGTAAATATCTTGTACAAATGTGGCTTGTATCTTATGTTTCAATGCACACCTGACCTGATAGACTTGTTTTCATTCAACAGTCTGTGGTCTGTGATGATTTGCCTCTATGGAGTTATGTCCCTGTAGTTGTGTACACTATCGACAAACTGGCTGTGTTAGTTAATCAAACACACAGTGTTGTATTAGTACTTGCACTTCTGATTTCTGTTATTGACTCAGTGCACAAAACCTTGACTTGTGTATTCTCTATTCAAATGCTATGTTTTTCTATTCATTCCTATTTTTATCCTTTCCTGTGGGATCAGCTGGGAGCTGGTGTCCAGTGAGTTTTAAATTTAGGGATATGTTCCAAAAAAAAACAAACTGAAATATTGTTCGTATTTCCTAGCTTTTCAAACAACTTGCTATTGACATAAAAATACCTCAGGAATGAAGAGACTGTCATTTTTCATCAGATTTTGAAATGTAGGTTGATGGAAATCATTCTTTGACTTACTCCATTAAGCAACTTGACCATTGTGAAATGATTGCCTTTTCACATCTTTATAGATTAGTCCCTGGGCAGTAAGTGATAGCTGTTTACAGCCCTGTGTATGTCTGACATTCACAGACATTTTCAGTCCTGAGGCTGAATGTAGTAATGGGCTCAAAGAAGTGGGAAGGACTTGTCTTAGGTGACTATCTATGTGGAGCTTGTACATTCTCCTCCTGTCTGCAAGGGCTTTCTCTGAGCGCTCCGGCTTCCACCAGCAATCCAAATATATGCAGGTTAAGTGGATTGGCCATGCTAAGTTGACCCAGATGTGCAGATTAGGTGGGTTAATAATGGTAAATGTGGGTTTATGGGGATGGAGGGGGTGGGGGGAGGTGGGTCAGTGCAGGCTCTTTGGATTGAATGGCCTCTTTCTGCACTGTAAGGATTCGATGAATATTGAAATTGTCAACATTTTGAAAAAAACAATGAAATGTAAATAAATGTACAATAATTTTCTACAATCCTGTGATCGCATGCAATCTATTTATACATATCTGCAGGACAATGATCACCATAGAAGCTCATATGCATTTTAGCTGTAATGTTACAAACAGCCCTGATGCTCTCCTGCACAGGTCTTATCTGGGAAGAGAAACTCTATGGGAAACTGTCAACTCCATAAAAACTAAAAAATCAGAAACAAACATAGAAATTGCTGGATAAGATCAGCAGGTCTGGCAGCATCTAGAGTCATATAGTCATAGAGATGCAGAGCACGGAAACAGACCTTTTGGTCCAACCTGTCTGCGCTGACCAGATATTCCAATCCAATCTAGTCCCACCTGGCAGCACCCAGCCCATATCCTTCCAAACCCTTCCTATTCATATACCCATCCAGATGCCTTTTAAATGCTGCAATTGTACCAGCCTCCACCACTTCGTCTGGCAGCTCATTCCATATCTGTACCACCGTCGGTGGGAAGAAGTTAGGTCTCTTTTATATCTTTCCCTTTTCACCATAAACCTATGCCCTCTAGTTCTGGACTCACCACCCCAGGGAAAAGATTTTGTCTATTTACCCTATCCATGCCCCTCATAATTTTGTAAACCTCTATAAGTCACCCCTCAGCCTCTGACGCTCCAGGGAAAACAGCCCTAGCCTATTCAACCTCTTCACTATAGCTCAAATCCTCCAATCCTGGCAACATCCTTGTAAATCTTTTCTGAACCCTTTCAAGTTTCACAACATCTTTCCGATAGGAAAGAGACCAGAATTGCACACAATATTCCAACAGTGGCTAACCAATGTCCTGTACAGCCGCAACATGACCTTCCAATTCCTGTACTCAATACTATGACCAAAAAAGGAAAGCATACCAAACGCCTTCTTCACTATCCTACCTACCTGCGACTCCACTTTCAAGGAGCTATGAACCTGCACTCCAAGGTCTCTTTGTTCAGCAACACTTCCAAGGACCTTACCATAAAGTGTATCCTGCTAAAATTTGCTTTCCCAAAATGCAGCACCTCACATTTATTTAAATTAAATACCATTTGCCACATCTCAGCCCATTGATTCATCTGATCAAGATCCTGTTGTAATCTGAGGTAACCTTCTTCGCTGTCCACTATACCTCCAATTTTGGTGTCATCTATAAACTTACTAACTATACCTCTTATGTTCACATCCAAATCATTTATATAAATGATGAAAAGTAATGGACCCAGCACCGATCCTTGTGGCACTCCACTGGTCACAGGCCTCCCGTTGAAAACAAACCTCCACCACCACCTTCTGTCTTCTACCTTAGAGCCAGTTCTCTATCCAAATGGCTAATTATCCCTGTATTCCACATGATCTATTCTTGCTAACAAGTGTCCTATGGGGAACTTTGTCGTACGCCTCACTGAAGTCCATATAAATCACGTCTACTGTTCTGCCCTCATCAATCCTCTTTGTTACTTCTTCAAAAGACTGAGCCAGTTCTGTATCCAAATGGTGAGTTCTCCCTGTATTCCATTAGATTTAACCTTGCTCACCAGTGTCCCATGGGGAACCTTGTCATATGCCTTACTGAAGTCCATATCAATCATGTCTACTGTTCTGCCCTCATCAATCCTCTTTGTTACTTCTTCAAAAGACTCGATCAAGATTCGTGAGACATGATTTCCCATGCACAAACCTAGGTTGGCTATCCCTAATCAGTCCTTGCCTTTTCAAATACATGTATATCCTGTCCCTCAGGATTCCCTCCAACAACTTGCCCACCAGCGAGGTCAGGCTCACTGGTCTATAGTTCCCTGATTTGTCCTTACCAGCTTTCTTAAATAGTGGCACCACGTTAGCCAACCTCCAGTCTTCCAGAACCTCACCTGTGACTATCGATGATACAAATATCTCAGCAAGAGTCCCAGCAATCACTTCCCTAGCGTTCCACAGAGTTTTAGGTTATACCTGATCAGGTCCTGGTGATTTATCCATTTTTATGTGTTTCCAGACATCCAGCACTTTCTCCTCTGTAATATGGCTATTTTTTACAATATCACCATCTATTTCCCTACATTCTATATCTTCCATGTAATTTTCCACAGTAAACACTAATGCAAAATACTCATTTAGTATCTGCCTCATCTCCTGCGGCTCCATACAAAGGCTACCTTGCTGATCTTTGAGGGGCCCTATTTTCTCCCGAGTTACGCTTTTGTCCTTAATGTATTTGTAAAAACCCTTTGGATTCTCCTTAACTCTATTTGCCAAAGCTGTTTCATGTCCCGTTTTTGCCCTCCTGATTTCTCTCTTAAGTATACTCCTACTGCTTTTAAACTCTTCTAAGGATTCACTCGATCTATCCTGTCTATACCTTACATATGCTTCCTTCTTTTTCTTAACTGAACCCTCAATTTCTTTAGTCATCCAGAATTCCTATACCTCCAGCCTTCCCTTTCACCCTAACAGGAATATACTATCTCTGGACTCTCGTTATCTCATTTCTGAAGGCTTCCCATTTTCCAGCTGTCCCTTTACTTGTGAACATCTGCCCCCAATCAGCTTTTGAAAGTTCTTGCCTAATACCATCAAAATTGGCCTTTTTCTAATTTAGAACTTCAACTTTTAGATCTGGTCTATCCTTTTCCATCACGATTTTAAAACTAATACAATTATGGTTGCTGGCCCCAAAGTGCTTCCCCACTGACACCTCAGTCACCTGCCCTGCCTTATTTCCCAAGAGTCGGTCAAGTTTTGCACCTTTTGAGTAGGTACATCCACATACTGAATCAGAAAATTGTCTTGTACACACTTAACAAATTCCTCCCCATCTAAACCCTTAACACTATGGCAGTCCCAGTCTTTGGTTGGAAAATTAACAAAACCCTACCATAACTACCCTATTATTCTCACAGATAACTGCAGAGCTATGTAATGTTCCACCATCATAAAGCATGTCTTGCCTCGCAGATAGTTTGGTTTCTGCATCACACTGATTGCCATTTTATCTGCCTGCAAATGTTCGTGCAAATTCATTCGTTTTCAAATCCAGCTGATTTATGGTTCTCAAGGGCCACATTGCTCAGGCTTCCTCAGTATGAGTGTTAGCTTCTGTCAGAGTCTACTTTTTTCTCATCTGAGAAGTCAGCGCTTGGTCCACCTTTTCTAAGCTCCCCCACATCATTGAGCTGGCTTGAATGGTGTGCAGCAAACAAGTACAGTTCTGGACACCATATCTGGAGAGCACTCAAGTGCTCTTGAATGGTCCAGGCAACGGAAGCACATCTTCAGAATACCAATCTGCGATGGTCCCAGGTGATCCATGAAAAGTATTTGTTGTGCTGAGAGTTTCAAACTTGGAATTTTAGCCATGCTTTCTGGATGACCCTTGTTGCCCTGTTCTGGAAATCAGTGAGTGCATATTGTCAGACCTGGAGCTTGTGCAGAATGTAATCATTGTGACTGCTCTCTGTAGAGTCTGTGCACTAAAGTACCTACAGGAATGATTCCCTGTGGTCACAAAAAAGGTGAAGTTAAAAATCACACAACACCAGGTTATAGTCCAACAGATTTATTTGCAAGTACAAGCTTTTGGAGCACAGCTCTTTCATCAGGTAACTAGTGGGGCAGGATCATAGGACACAGAATCTCAGGACTTTGACTTGAAAGAAGTTCTGGGATTTACATACTCATCAATCAAAACCTGCATCCCCATTCTCAGTGATCAAAGACTTTACAGCAATCTCGGTTTGTTCAATGCATCTCCTCAGTTGTATAACACTTTGATCTTTTGCTATAAATTCTGTGCCCTATGATCCTACCCCACTAGCTACCTGATGAAGGAGCAGCACTCCGAAAGCTTGTACTTCCAAACAAACCTGTTGGATTATAACCTGGTATTATGTGATTTTTAACTTTGTCCACAAAACATTGGACTTTGCAGGAGAGAAATCCCTTCCTGTTCAGGAATCTGGCTGGATGGTCGGAGAGATGACTGTGCAGCACATGCATGAAGTCAAGGTCCTCACAAAACCCAGTGATTGCTGCAAGTCCAACAGCTCTGACTGTGGCTGTCTGTGTCCATGATGTACTAGACAAACTATACTGCTTTACTGCATCGGTGAATTCACAAAAGCACTTGTGGGCTGCCAATTGGAGGATACATAAAACTCCACAGTTGAGCTTTGAAAGGAGCCAGCAGTGAGGAGATTCAATGTTTCCATAATCTTCTCCACCTCTTCTCCATCCCAGTAAGGTCTTAAGGAGTGTAGCGTAACAGAGAGATCTTGGAGCTCAGGTTCACTGTTCTGTGAAAATTGAGTCACAAGTAGACAGGACAGTGAAGAAGGCTTTTGGCACACTTGCCTTCATCAGTCACAGCATTGAGTATAGAAGGAGGGATGTTATGTTGCACTAGTACAGAACATTGGTGAGGCTGCACTTGGAGTATTGTGTTCAGTTTTGGTCACCTTGTTATAGGAAGAATGTTATTAAACTGGAAAGAGTGCAGAAGAAATTTATGAGAATGTTGCCTGGACTCAATGGTCTGACTAAAAGGGAGAGGTTGGACAAGCTAGGTCTTTTTTCTTTCGAGTGTAGGAGACTGAAGTGGGACTTGTTAGAGATGTATAAGATCATGAGAGGCATGGATACGGTGAATGCATTCAATCGTTTTTTCAGGGTTGGGGGATCGAGGATTAGACAGCATCATTTAAGGTTAGAGGGGAAAGAATAAAAGGGAACCTGAGGGGCAACTTTATTACACAGAAGGTAGTACACATTTGGAATGAGCTGCCAGTGGAAGTGGTTGAGGCGGGTACATTAGCAACATTTAAAAGCATTTGGACCAATACATGGATAGGAAAAGATTAGAAGGATATGGGCCAAGTGCAGGGAAATGGAGATAGCATGGACATTTTGCTCAGCATGGACCAGTTTGGGTCAAAGGGCCTGTCTCCGTGATGCAGGATTCTTTGATTCTGTGACTCTACCTTTATACATTCTCTCAAACTAAGCAGGTGCAAACCTGACTGCAGGAAGTGATAGCTGCAGGTGGCACTGTCCTTAGTAATATGAAGACAAGTCTAGATTTGCCTTTCACTCATCTGAAATGGGCTAGAATGATCTCTACAATTGACTATGAAAACTGACTTGTTCCATCAGATCAGTAAGCCAGTGAGTCTTGCTAGAAGATGCAGAAAGATATGATTGCCTCCTTTTTAATGTGTTACGATTAGGCATCATAGTCTAGATTCACAAGTGAAGAAAGATCACTTTTGTGATATAACAAGTGGCTCCTTGTGTTCGTGAAACTGCGCCATTGAGTGAAACTATACCAGCTCTGATTCCTGTTTTTCTGACCTGTCCGAGCCCATTGAGCAGAGACAAAATGCATGATCTAAGTTTTTGTATATAAAATTGAATCTGCTATCATATTTTAACAGGTATAAAGTAGAAGGCCAAAATGCAGGAGTTCATCATTTCCTCACTGAAGGGCTGGTTTTGCAAAACACGGCTAGTGACAACTGACTCAACTTTAAGGTTTTCAACTCCTACTCTTGCAACATATGTGACATTGTTGTCAGACTCTTAGCCCAGAAAGTATCAGCAGTGATTACCAAGTGAAATATTGGATCTGTAGAATGTTTACAAGCCTCACAGAATGAGATTTGATGGACAAACATGGAAATCTATGAAGCTCAGTAGAGTTATTTATTGTGGTGTCTAAATATTGAACATAAGACATTGGTTTTCCAGTTCTGTCTGGGCAGGACAGTGATCAATAATTTCAGCTGGATGAAAAGGGTGGTGGAGGTAATCACTCTGTGGAGGTAATCACTTTTTTTTCAGAGTTGTGAAGTTGTTGGTAACCAGGTTTTGGAGGTTTTTTAAATAATACTTCACTCCCTTTGGTTTCTATGGCCCTTGAATGACCAGGTGTGTGTGTGTGTGTGTGTGTGTGTGTGTGGAGGGGGGAGGGGGGGGAGGTGGTGGGATGGTGGTGAGGAATTTCTGGGATCTGACTTTGACCTCTCCTCGTGGACAGGCTGAACAATCGATGTTTTATGTTGGAATGTAGAAAACAACTTTGCTGTTATACATGAAACAGGTGGTTGACTCACATTGTTTGGTGGTGTGATTCGGAGCACTAAAACAAGTTCTGACGCTGCTTTCATGTTGACCTCATTTTAATACAGATTTGAAACCGCAGGAGTCAGGAAAGGACAAACAAACCGGTCTAGGATTCTGTTGCTTATATATGAGAGCTGGAAGTATCAAACAAAGTAAGTACAGGAGTTGGCTCACGGATGCAGATCTCCTGGAATGTAAATTGAAATTAGGCCAATATAAAAGCAGAGTACACTTTGCTTTGATTCATTTTGGCAGAGCTTGATGTTCCAATTTTATGAAAGTCGGGTACTTTGACACTAACACTAACAGCTTTAAACTGGAGTTTTGGAGCAGGGATATCAAATGAAAGAAAGTTGCAGTAGCTCTGTTACCTCTTGACACAGAGAACTGGTTTGGGTCCACCGCTAAATAGGTTCCTTCTGTGTTATTATTATTTTCTAATATCTACAAACCAGTGTTCACAGCTCAGGCCACATCACCATCGCCTTTAAATGTTACAATATTTGAAGAGTAGTGGTGTTGTTTCATGGAAAGTAGTAATTCAAAGGGAACTCCCAACTGATTGGAAAATGCTGCTGAATATTACCATATTGCATCTGGTTGTAGTGTGGTCATGTGTTGGTCCTTTGTGTATTGGTGTTGCAAGCTGCAGGTGAAGCCCTGCTCCTATGTACCTTTGACTATTCATGTGAAAACTGACATCATGCGGCTATTGAATTTCTGGAGAGGAACTCTTTCCCATTCATACAATTGTTTTAGGATAGGTGCTGTTTGATGAAGGGACTTTGTATAACTGGTGTCTGTCACATGTTTTGCTTTGGAGCATAACCTTATAAAAGGAAACAAAAAAAAATTAGAAAATCCTAACACTGAATATTATTTGAGTGAAAATTCAGTATAACCCTCCCTTCACCCCACGATTGGTAACATAGCCTTTGAACACTTTGTTCCTACCATCTGGTAGAAATACATCCTTAAACCCTCTGCACTTTTCTGTCTGCCTATATAACTTCTCCACTGTAAATGGTTTACAAATAGGAACAACGTACACTTACATTATTGATATGCTGTCTGTAGGCAAAACTCCTCCTAGAAATTGGAACTCACAAAGTCACCCTCTGTATGTGGCCTCCAGGTCTTTATCCTGCACAGCTATACAGTAAAAGAAAGTGAAAACACTGGAAAATCAACACCTGAAGAGCCATCTCTTCCTCGAGGTATTTATGAGACACTGTGAAGTTACAGAGTGCAAGAGCAGAAAAGTAAATTATATTAATTGCAACATAAGCCTGGTTGTTTGTTGCAAATTCACTCAGAAAAAGCTATTATTTATAATAAGCTGGAGAAAGGAGAAAGCTCCATATCTGTCACACGGAGCATAATAATCTAACAAATGGATGATGTCACACTTGCTGCTTCCTTTGATCATTTTTGATTAAAAATTGTAAGATTATTAATAGCATAAGGCATTGGAATTTTGATTGAACGGGGAGTGAAAGTTGTGTGCAATATTACCAATCAATCCTGAAGACTGTATATATGCAAATGCTTCCATTAGTGTGCTACATGTTGACCATGCAAATTGCAGGTTCCCATGGTGCACACGGGTTGAAAGAGAATAGGAGAGATGAGGCTGATAGAAACAGTAAGGTTTGGACAATGTTAAGCTTTCATTTTCAATATTCCTAAATTGTAGCAATGAAGCTTTCATCATCTTTTTGAGAGAGCCAGGATCAGGAACTCTTGAAAGAAGAATTCATAGTCAGGATTTATATTATTCCATAAATGTGCACAGGAATCTGAAATATCGTTGCTTTCCTCTTTATGTCAGTTTGTTTCCAATCTCTATTTGTGTCCAACTATTGCAACCCAAACTGAGACACAGATTAGACATGGATACATAAACTTCAGTCAAGCATTGCAGTTAAAACATAGAGATCAGAAAATTCAGGATTTGATGTGCATATGTGAATTGAAGGCCAACTCTGATGGCTTCCAATGTTCAAGAGCTTACCAACACTGTAGGTCAGAACTTATAAGGCTGCACTACACTGATATAGTTTTCTATTTGATCTGTGCTTTTACCATCTTGTCTCACATTTAAAGATTGGTCACATGGAAAGAAACTAAATAACTGCTGGCTCCCATGAAACTGTACTCAAGATCCAAATATCAAAAAGCTTTTCTTCTAAAATATTTCTTATTCTTTTTGGACAGTGGGTGATATGAACAAATTTGCACTTGATTTGAGATGACGATGGCAGCAGAACCTTCTTCTTGAACAACTGCAGGTCCAATGGTGATGATCTCCAATGGTTTCCCAATTCTAGTCTGTTCAGCATCCCCAATGTCAATCACTCCAATACTGGTAGCTGTACTCTCAGCTCCATGGGCTCTAAGCTTTGGAAATACATCCCTATACCTCTACACTCTTCTTTCCTTCATCAAAATGCACCTTGGAACCAACAGGCTTGACCAAGCTTTTTCACATCTATTCTCTCATGTGGCTTGGTTGGATTTTGCTTGGTACAATTTGTGTCATATCTTTGGGATGTTGTAAGAAATTAAAACCAAATTATAAAAGCAAGTTAGAGTCATAGAGATGTACAGCATGGAAACAGACCCTTCGGTCCAACCTATCCATGCTGACTTCTTGCTGTTGTTCCTGTTGTTCAGCAATTTCAAATATTCAACCCAGCAATACTGACAGGTCAATGTATCCTGGGATCCGAGTTGTCAGGTGTACCATTTTTCTTTCTGCAATTCACCTAATTAACATTAAATGGGTCAATATCTTCGAATAACATGCAGATGCTCTTTCAAATAACACATAAAAAGAATTGCATTAAAATGTGTTTGCTTTATCACATAAAAAGACATGAAAGTGTATTCACAGCGGGATTTAACTGAATAGAGATCAGTGGCAAGAATCCAACTGATTCCAGAGGGGAATAGCTACTACGTTCGTTGGAAATAGTTAACTGGTCTCAAAGCATCAGTGGAGAGAAAGAGAGTTACTTTTTAAAGTCACTAACTTGCATCAGAATGGTTCTGACAAAAAGGTCCCACATCTGAAAAGTTCATTTTCTCCCTCCTCACAGTTGCCGTCACATCTCTTTCCAGCAGTTCCTGTTTTTATTTTAGTTTTCTGTCATCACCATCATTTTGCTTTTGTACTAAGCTGGTTGTATTGATTTAATGAGCCTTTCTCATCTGTATTGTTCAGCATTGCATTTATAGTTAAATATTGGTTAACATCTTGTAGCAATGTACTCCTTCCTCATTACTTCCTACAACTGATGCATGGGCTTTCATCTGTTTTTGATCTCATTTAACAGGAGAAACCTCTCAACAAAGAGACGCAGGCAGGTGATGTGTGAAGGCAATGCTGCATAAAGGAACAAATTAGTTTGAAACCCTCCCATCTGTTGTGTTTCAAATACGACTCAATGAAAAGTAAACCAAAGGAAGAAATACTATCATCAGAGATCATAGCAGCTCAAGTAAAGAAAAACTCCATAAGGCTGTGCTTGTGCTTTTATTATTTATAGCATTGGGTCATTAAAAACAATTGCAAACAGTAAAAGTCAAACACAACACAAGAACATGTAGGAAAATGTTTCTGATATCAATTGCTATTACACTGGGTGAAGCCCAGCAAGAATCAAAATGAGAACTTGTATTTATTAAGCTTCTTTCACAATGTCTCAAAACACTTTATAACAATGACGCAATCGTGACATGAACAGTACCATGGGAAACACAGCAACCAATTTGCACCTGGCAAGGTTCCATAATCAGCAAGATAGTGACAAGATCATTGTTTTAGTTTTGTTGGTGGATGGATAAATACTGTCTATGACACCCAGTGACTATCACTTTTCTGTGAATAGCACCATTAGATCTTTTACAGGGCATGCAAGGCCACAATGTAATGTCATTTGAAGGACAACACCACTGACATTGTAACCCTCCAACAGCATTGTTCCAAAATATTGTGTGCTCAAGTTTGTGGTTTATTCGGGCATCTTACAGTGGAACATGTTGTATGGAGAAAAGTTAAATTCCATTGCACTTTCTGTATTATTTCATTTGAGGTGCTTTGCCCTCGGGTTATACGTTTGACATGGAATGAATATTTTAAAAACTCTTGACATTTCCATTTTATAGAAGCACTTCAAAATGAATTACACTGAATGAAGAAACATGGGATTTGATTACATGATGAGATTCAAAATATTTTAGAGTGTACTTTTCTTAATAAAAGTATATTTTTGGAAAAATACACTCAACTTCATGAAAGTAAGTTAAGATTATAACCTTCTGACTAGGTACCTTTGAGAGATGCCTGAAACCTCAGAGTTAACTAGGACTAAACACTAGGTCATAATGGGCACTGTTATATTATTTCTTTATTTGTGTCATCTCTTTATACCAAGAGGGATGGTGCTGTTTCCATATAGTATTCTAGCTGGTAGAGGTGAGTGAATCTGAGGTGTGTCCAAGTAATCAATTAGGGCGGTACGATGGCACAATAGTTAGCATTGCTGCCTCACAGGGCCAGGGACCCATGTTTGATTCCAGCCTCGGGTGACTGTCTGTGTGGAGTTTGGATGTTCTCCCGTGTCTGTGTGGGTTTCCTCTGGGTGCTCCAGTTTCTTGCCATAGTCCAAAGATATGCAAATTAGATGGATTGGCTGTGCTAAATTGCCCATAGTGTCCAGGGATGTGCAGGCTATGTGGATCAGCCATGGGAAATGCAGGGTTACAGGGATGGAGTGCGTCTGGGTGGGATACTCTTCGGAAGGTTGGTGTGGAGCTGATGGGCCAAATGGCCTGCTTCCACAATGTAGGGATTCTATGATTCAATTTTGAGGTCTATTCACCTACAAAATGTCAACTCTTTGGTAATGGCTTTTCAAGATAAGTATGTTGGTCCTGACGAAGGAAACACTTGTCATTCAGGACCAAGCATGATTGGAGGATAATGATATCTCCTGAATCATAGATCCCAACTGAGAACCTGTGAGAATCTTTGTAGAAAGGTCACCTACACTATCCAGTGTCAGAGGGTAAGGGTGCGAAACTTTTTTTTAATTCCTTTATGCAACACTGCATGGTTGGAGGAAAAATTAATTTAGAGATTATTTGATTGGCCATTGGAATCAATACCCATACTTGCACTACCATTGCACTGTAGCATCTGTTTGTGCTACCTACAGAATGCATTACAGCACCTCAACAAACTTACTTTGTTTGAGCTTTGTACTCACAACAAATACTGACAAAAATGAAAACAGTAGTGGCAAATAAGTAGCTTCACCTCCAAATTCTCCTGTCGAAAGAGGGCAAGGCAAAATAAATATGGGAAGAGAGGGGGAAATAGCAGAAAACAACAAAATGAGTTCAAGAGGGAGAAAAATATACATGATATGGTGATAGGATTGGACAAACCAAGGGTGGTAAAGCTTCACTCTGGAACACAAGCACTGGCACAGTGCTGCTGAATGGCCTGGCTGTGCGGTAAAATTCTATGTAATTGCAAAACAGATGAGAGGCAAAGAGAAAGAGAGATCATTGATAAGGCAAGACAAAGAGACTGCATGAACAGCTGAAATAAGGAAAAAGAGAAAGCAACTGAATGATAAATACAAAGGGGAACAGAGAGGAAAGTCAAGCTGGGAAAGACAAAAGGCAAGACAATAGATCGTTAAGAGGTGGAGGAAGGGGGAAAGAGAAAGAGACAAAGGAAGATGATAAAACTGGAGGGAATGGGAGTTGTTGGGGAATGACAGCTCACGGTCTTCCTTCAATCCTGAGTAAACAAATAGGAGCAGACTTTCAGTTTCTAAATCTGGACTCATTTCCCTGGAATGTAGATAATGAGACAGGGAGAAGTGCTGACTGGGTGGAGTAGCTGGCTGGGTGGTTGGACGTTATTGGTACCTTCAGACCTAACTATTTCTTAAGGTGCATCCTGCTAAAGTGTTCAAACATGCTTACTGGTGTATATGATATAGTATCAGGCAATAGAATGTTAATTGGATTCTCTGGAGCCAGGTCCCAGTCTGAGGCAACTCAAAACATTTCAATCACTTGGTGCGTCTGCAGCGTTTATAAACCCAAGCTCTTTGTCCCACCTCAACTAATCTCAGCTCACCGAGTTTCACATGATCTCGTCATTAAAAGAATATGTTTCTCTAAAGTTTATTGATTAACATCCATTTTCCAATATATTTGTACTGGATGACTCCTGCCTCGCTTTGGCCCCTGAGGGCAACCCTCCCCCATCCTTTCCGCCTGTTACTCATTGATAAAGAAAAACTACACAGTTCTGGTAATGCACAGCAGAGCGATTCAGTGGCAACCTTCCCCACACTCTTGCCCTTTCTTCATGTTGACCTATCCATGCTGTGTGTTTCCAGTAATGTTACTTTTTAATTGGTGCCACTCAGTGTCAATCACAGAGACGGGCTCATGACATGGTCCCGGATTCAGGAGACCAGGGGCGGCGCCAAGTCCCAGAGAGAGAGAGTAACCCCCCCTTTCCCCCCCGCGAACCCCAGGAGACACAAATACACGAATCACAATCAAACTCTGTTCTACCAACTGGTGAAATGGACCAGACCGACATGTACAAAGACTTAGACACACACATCCACGATAACATTGCTTAGGTTTAACAGTAAATGAAATGGAAAGCTAGCAATATCTGAACTTTTTTTTTCTCCTTAAAAAATAGACAATAAAATCTGAGACAAGATTCACCCCAAAGCGATAACTCTTTAGGGGTTCAGGAAAGCCGCTTGAGTCCCTGGGGAGGGCGAGCTGGGCAACCTGATGCCCTCTCACACATAGTCCTTCCTGTCATACCCAGTGGGACCTGTGGACCTGGCGGCAGAGTAAGCCATTCTGGAAGGCACGTACTTCTCATCCTTGGGAGGGCAGGAGCAGCAGAGCAGAGCCCCTCCGAGGATCAGCAGACCCGAGGTCCCCCAACCGATGTACAAGGAGGCTCCAAGCTCCCTCCTCTGGGCGTCCGTCACCAGTGGGTTGTAGAAATCCTTGATGATGGTGTTTGCAGACCAGGACACTGGGATCAGGATCATCAGCCCAGAAAGGATGAAGATAATTCCAGCCACGATCATTATCTTGGCTTTCGTCGCCTCGTCTTCCACGCAGTTGGTGCACTTGGCTCCGACGATGGAGATCAGAATGCCCAGGACTCCCACCACAATGGCAATGACGGTCAGAGCTCTGGAAGCCTGCAGGTCTTGCGAGAGGGCCAGCAGCGAGTCGTACACCTTACACTGCATCTGCCCGGTGCTCTGAACAATGCAGTTCATCCAAAGCCCTTCCCAGATGATCTGCGCCACCACGATGTTGTTCCCAATGAAAGCGGTCACTCTCCACATGGGCAGGGCACAGGTTATGATGGCTCCCAGCCACCCTAACACTCCCAAGGCGAGCCCCAGAATTTCAAGACCAGCGTTCGCCATTTAAACCGTTGCAAGAACAAGTTTCCAACGGGCTGCGAGGCTCAATAACTGCACCTCTCGACGGTCTCTGGTGCACTTGTTGCAGAATGAGCAGCTTTCCAATTGGATCGGCTCCACACAATGTGACCGAGAGCACCAATGAGCTGTCCTAAAGGGGCTGCAATCCGAGGCGGAGTCAGCGCCAGCTCTCAGGTGGAAGAGTAAGTACTAACGGATCATTGAGCAGCTTCCAAACTCCTCGTTTTCAGCAAGTCCGAACACTCCCAGTCGGCAGCTCGCAGCATTTGCTGTCGATTGTTAACAGACTTGGACCGCAAGGTCAGACTGAGATCCCCACCACCAAAAAAAGAAGCGTTGCTCGTAACCCGAAGTGCAATTGCTGATGCAGGCGTAAACATATTCGTCAGCCTGCCTGCTGTGTCCCCAGTGAATTCTTAACCTTCCTGTTACTGGGAACAGTGCCCATTCCCTCAGGTGAGCGTAGCAGTTCCTGAAGCCATTACATTCTGCTACTGCTCACAATAACACTTTACGTGAACAGTAATATTTTGAAGGGAATTTTTAATTTCAACACTTCAAATGTGTTGCTGAACGAACTGAATTTTCCGTAGGCTGCACTTACGAATTAGCATCAGCTCATTGATGCCTTGGTCATATTCATCATAAAAGGGGCCGTGTCTACCCGTACCAAAATTGGAACATCTCTCATTGCTCAAGAAACGAAAAAAACCCTCTGCTTTTCCGTACAATACTTTGTTTTGATGTGAATTATGCTACCTGCCTGAGCATCCAAACAAACAACAAGATTTGCTATGAAAACGTTTCTTATTTTAAACATTGCGAGAACAACTGACTATGCAGTCATGGAACTAAAAATATGAAGTCACTCTAAATGGGGAAGGCAAGTCAGCTCATCTTCCCCAATCATCCAATTCTATCAAAGTTTTCTCCGTCAGAACTCCCTTCCATGTATTTGTTAGTTTGATGAAAAATATCCTAACAGGTATATTTGTCCTTTAACTGTGTTGGCATATACCCCTTAAACTGAACCCATAACTTCATTTGAAGTAAATTTTTGGATTTCCACACTCCAGACTATTTACTGTCTCAACATCATGACTCAGTCATTTCCATTTCAAGCTGAAAAGGCTAACTTTCTTCAAAGTTCCACACAGTTGGATACCAAGACTCAGTGGCCTTTCATTCTCCAGTGTTGTAATGTCTTCTTTTTATTTTAATGACCAGAACTGGTCTTATTATTCAAGGTATGGCTTGATCCAACTTTGTGTGACTTCCTTTAATTTAACTTCTATTACTTTCTTCTATAGATAGTAATATTCTCTTTACCTTGTTTGCCCGCTCTGTAGTGGAGACATCTTAAGTGTTGATCCAATAAGTCTTGCAATTCTCCCAGAATTCAGTTAAGTCAACATGACTGATGGAAGACAAATGTCATATTGCCATCCTTTCTATGTGCTATAATTCATATTTACTTGCATTGCATTTCATCTACCATTGTTTAATCCACTTTTTTTTTCAAAGCTCTGTTTATAATTTCTAAGCTTCCTTCTCTAACTTTGCTCCCTCTTTTAGTTTTATACTATATTCATATAGCCAATTTGCTTTGAGGTTTTGTTTCAAAGTCATTAATATAAAATGGAAGCTAGAATGGTGTCTTCACTACAGTGCTTCATATCTCCTAATCTAACCTTTCTAACAAGTACTTGTTATTTTCTATCTTTCAGCACAATTAATATTAATTCAGAAATTGACTGAAATTTCTGTATTGAGTTTAACTCATAGCCTTCTACATGAAACAACTTTGTGAAATGTCACAAATGTTATGTTACAAATTTCCATGCTCCACATGGGATATGACTTCCTCAAAAGATCAGAGAGAATATTTAGATAGAACTTTCCACTTCTAAAACCATGTGGACTTGTATTTTACTAAATTATTACAGTACAGATAATTCTGTAGTTTACTTCTGATAATTCTTTTACACAATGTTGAGGTATGACTAATGAATTCATAGTTGCTCGTGTCTGTATTGGCTTTTTTGAAAAGTGCTACCACGTCAATTGATTGCTCCCAAACTATTTCCACATTCCTTCAACCAGTAAATACATCATTAGAACCATTGACATCTCACAAAAAGAGAAAAGAAGGGGAGATAAGGAGGGATGATTAATTAATTGCATTTATGTATTCCCCTTCACACTTAGAAAATCTCAAAGTGCCTATAAAGACATTGAATCACCTAGAAATATATAAATTAGAGCAGGAGATGGCCATTCAGCCCTTTGAGGCTGATCCAGTATTCATTATGTCTTGCCTGATCATACAACTCAATAGCCTGTTACCATTTTTCTCCCAAGGTCAGAAGAATCCCTATGAAAATCTGTTTCGATCTAATAGTTCCATTTCAGGCGTATCATGAACTAGATGAAGAGCAAGTCTCTTTCTACAACTTTGACATTCAAACCCTCAGGAAAGTGAAAGCTTTGCTCTGCCATTTGTGACAGACTATGAAGAAAAGGCTCTGCCCTGCCCTAGTCTACTATGAGGACAGATATAATGTAAAATATTGGCCGTAATTAGAATTAATTGTGTTAGTTACTGACTCTAGCCCCACAGTAATTGCACTCATAAATCAATTGTTAACACAACAATTAATAAAAAAAAGGAACTATTTTGTGTTTATATTATCTCACATACAGTGATCAGAGAGACCCTGTCTCTATGTATGATGTTGAATTCCAGGGCTTTCAGTGAAAGTTGATATGTTGACTTTTGAACTGACTAATGCGCATGCTTTTTCAGCAGTTTTAAATATGCTGATTTTTCTCCATGTACCCAGCACCCACACCATTGAAGCTCCCTGCATGATTGAACAAGGAACATTTGTGGTTTAAGGGCTTAATATACTACCTTCTTGAGCATGTCTGTGAAGGTCAGGCACTCTGATTCATGTAGTTGGAGTGGCTTCCATTAGATGCTAAACACTGTTTACTCAACAACTAGTAAAGCAACACTAAAAACAGGTTTGCATGAGCTGGCAGAAACAAACTTTCAAATTTGTTATTTTCTTTTCATGAACAAAGGTCAAATGCACTCCCACAGTAGTACTCCTAATTTATATGTTATCATTCTGTACTGTGCAAGTATTCATGAGGTCTCAGTTCAAAATGTTTCTGGTAACTTTTAAAAATAATTGCCATTCGAGAACAGCTAGGATAAATGTCTATTTACAGAATTTCTCTGGGATTCCTGATGATCATCTTTTGAATTGACTCAAGGTCAGAAGAATTCCATTGCAAATTCTATTTGGATCTTGTGCTACCACTTCAGGTGTATAATGAACTAGATAGTGTGCGATGTTCTTTCTACATTGTACAATGTTTCTCAGCATCAGTCTCAGAAAAATAGCTTCCGTTTCTTCAAGGTGAACTTTTAGTTCTTCCAACGTCACCTTTTTGGTCATTCGAAGTGCAATTGTTCATTTATTTCCAAGTTGTATTGCATTTTGAATCTCATGTGCTGTGGTACCATAACAAATCCAAACTGAATAGTTGCTTCTAAACTTGCTCTGGATTAGTGGTGCTGGAAGAGCACAGCAGTTCAGGCAGCATCCAAAGTGCAGCGAAATCGATGTTTCGGGCAAAAGCCCTTCATCAGGAATAAAGGCAGTGAGCCTAAAGCGTGGAGAGATAAGCTAGAGGAGGGTGGGGGTGGGGAGAAAGTTGCATAGAGTACAATGGGTGAGTGGGGGAGGGGATGAAGGTGACAGGTCAGGGAGGAGAGGGTGGAGTGGATAGATGGAAAAGGAGACAGGCAGGTAGGGCAAGTCTGGACAAGTCATGGGGACAGTGCTGAGCTGGAAGTTTGAAACTAGGATGAGGTGGGGGAAGGGGAAATGAGGAAACTGTTGAAGTCCACATTGATGCCCTGGTGTTGAAGTGTTCTGAGGCAGTAGATGAGATGTTCTTCCTCCAGGCGTCTGGTGGTGGTGGAGCGGCGGTGAAGGAGGCCCAGGACCTCCATGTCCTCGGCAGAGTGGGAAGGGGAGTTGAAATGTTGGGCCACGGGGTGGTGTGGTTGATTGGCGCAGGTGTCCCGGAGATGTTCCCTAAAGCGCTCTGCTAGGAGGCGCCCAGTCTTCTAAACTTGCACCAGTTGAAACACTTACAAATTATCTTTTTCTAATATTTTGCAAGGATTCATACCCATGGTGCAGTCGTGAAAGTACAGTACCCAACAGCTTGTGGTGCCTCAGTTTCTCGATGAGTAATTTACAGTATTCCTTGATTTTTTTTCTCTTTTTGTCTGATGCCCAAAATGTAGCCACAACTCCATGATTAACATTTCAACAAGATATGTGGTTTCAGATATTTTCAGATGTTCTGTTTCAAATTTTATAGGTGTACCCATTACATTGAGTGGGATTTCACAGATTGGGGCAGACTGAAACATGCCCCAATTAGACTCAGAGTGGAAGGGTCCAGCATGATACAAATCAACCAAGCTTGGCAATGGTGAAAATGAGCTGAAAAGGTGTTGCTGGTTAAAGCACAGCAGGTTAGGGAGCATCCAAGGAACAGGAAATTCGATGTTTCGGGTCAGAGGCCTTCATCAGGAATGAAAATGATGCTGAAGAAAGAACAATTGAAGCAACTTTTGAGAACATTTTGGAATGGGATGGATTTGTTGAGAAAATGATTACATTAAGGTTGCCAAAATCCATATTAATAGTACTTGCACATTTCTGAAGCAGTTGTTGATGTGTTTATTGGGATAAGTTTTGTATAATTCAAAGTTTTGGCTGTGAAATGTCCATTTTTGTCATATCTTAGGAGCTGTGTGCATAATATTTAATTTGGACAACAAATAGGTTTGAACATTCTGGTAACTTCTCATTGACAGGTTTTAGGGCACACTTTGCAAAGAACAAGAGGGTGAGGTGATGGAATCGTAGGTTATTTTTCTCCATTCATCAATTTATATATCACTGAAAGTATGAACTCGGTATCAACCACTTGTATAACTTGGATGTTGATCTGTAAGTAGTTGCATGATTTCCAGAGAATGAAAGGAGTATGATGAAATGAAAATACAAAGATCAAACAAGGATGTGTTGTAAACTAAGTTGTAAACAGTGAGTGCCCAACTGTAACCTTCTAAAAAATGGTGAAAATGATTTGATTTGGTGGCACAGTGCCTTAACTGAATGAGTAATCCAGAACCTGGGCAAATGATTCTAAGAGCAAATTTCAACTGCAGTGATTGAGGGTTTAAATTCAACTACAAATGCATTGAGGAACATATAAACAAAGAGCAGGAGTACTACATTCAGCCCCGGGGCTGCTGTGCCATAATCATGGCTGTTCTGGTTATAACTTCAAGTCTGTATTCCTGCTTACCCTTGATAACCTTTCACCTACTGCATAACAAGAATCTATCCACTTATGACTTTAATATATTTGAGGACTCTGGTTCCATCACATTTTCAGGAACAGAATTTCCAAGACTCATGACTCTGAGAGAAAACAAAAATTGGCTTATCTCTGTTTTAAATGGCAGCCTCTGATTTTTTTAAAAAAGTGATTCCTAGCCATTGACCTTCCTAAATGAAAAAACATCTTTTTTGCATCTACCTTTCCAAAGTCTTCTGTTTCAATCAAATTGCTTCTTACTGTTCGTACTATAACTCCCAGATATAAGCCTAGCTTGACCAACCTCCTCATAGGACAACCCAGGCATTCCAGATGTTAGCCTAGTAAACATTCTCTGAACTGCTTCAAACACATTTACATCTTTCCTTAAATAAAGTGATCCATATTCTGAACACTACTGTTTTATCTCATCAGTGCTCTATATAAGTGAAGCATGAATCGCAATAGCTTTCTTATTGAATTCTGCCTGCAATAAGTTGTAACATTCTATTACTTTTCCTAATTACTTGCAATACCTGTATGTAAATGTTTTGTGATTCGTGCATAAACCCATCCTGACCCTTCTGTATCTCAGAACTCTGAAAATTCTCCACATTGAGATGACATGCTTTTAAAAAATTGTTCCTGCCCAAAGGGTCAATTGTGCATTTTCCCACATTATACTCCATCTGCCACATTTTCTCCCTCATCTATATCCCTTGGTAGCAACCGTCTGTCCACTTTACAACTTACTTTTCTACTCTACCCTCAGACTCTTGAGTTCTGAAGAAGAGTGACTGGACCTGAAATGTTAACTCTGATTTAGAACATAGAACATAGAACATTACAGCGCAGTACAGGCCTTTCAGCCCTCAATGTTGTGCCAACCTGAGAAATCAATCTGAAGTCCATCTAATCTACACTATTCCATTCTCATCAATATGCCTATTCAATGACCATTTAAATGCCCTTAAAGTTGGTGAGTCTACTACTGTTAAAGTCAGTGTGTTCCACACCCTTACTACTCTCTGAGTAAAGAAACTACCTCTGACATCTGTCCTATATCTATCAGTCCTCAATTTAAAGCTGTGTCCCCTCATGATAGCCATTGCCATCCAAGGAAAAAGGCTGTCACTGTCCAACCTATTTAACCCTCTGATTATCTTCTATGTCTCAATTAAGTTACCCCTCAACCTTCATCTCTCTAACAAAAACAGCCTCAAGTCCCTCAGCCTTTCCTTGTAAGATCTTCCCTCCATGCCAGGCAACATCCGAATAAATCTCCTCTGAATCCTTTCCAAAGCTTCCACATCCTTCCTGTAATACAGTACCAGAACTGTATGGAATACTCCAAGTGTGGCCGCACCAGAGGGTTTTGTACAGCATCAGCATGACCACATGGTTCTGATACTCAATCCCTCTACCAATAAAAGCTAACACACTGTATGCCTTCTTAACAACCCTATCAACCCCTGGATGGCAACTTTCAAGTATCTATGTACCTGAACACCGAGATCTCTCTGCTCATCTACACTACCAAAAATCTTACCATTAGCCCAGTACTCTGCATTCCTGTTACTCCTTCCAAAATGAATCACCTCACATTTTTCAACATTAAAGCCCATTTGCCACCTTTCAGGCCAGCTCTGCAGCTTATCTATGTCCATTTGTAATCTACAACATCCTTCGTCACTATCCACATCTCTACCGACCTTAGCATCATCCGCAAATTTACTAACCCATCCTTCTGTACCCTCATCCAGGTTGTTTATAAAGATGACAAACAGCAGTGGACCCAAGACAGACCCTTGCGGTACTCCACTAGTAACTGAACTCCAGGATGAATGTTTCCCATCGACTAGCCAATTTCTGATCCAAACTACTAAATCACCCTCAATCCCATGCCTCCATAATTTGTGCAATAGCCTACCGTGGGAACCTTATCAAATGCCTTACTGAAATCCATACCCACCATGTCAACTGCTTTACCCTCATCCACCTGTTTGGTCATCTTCCCAAGGAACTCAATAAGGTTTGTGAGGCATGACCTACCATTCACAAAACTGTGTTGATGATCCCTAATCAACTTATTCCTTTCTAGATGATTATAAATTCTATCTTTACCAACACTTGACCCAAAACTAAAGTAAGGCTCACTGATCTAATAATTACCAGGGTTGTCTCTACTCCCCTTCTTGAACAAGGGAACAACAGCTACTATTCTCCAGTCTTCTGGCACTATTCCTGTAGACAATGATGACATAAAGATCAAAGCTAAAAGCTCAGCAATATTCAGTCTGGCTTCCCAGAGAATACTCGAATAAATCCCAACCAGCCGAGGCGAGTTACCTATTTTTATACTTTCCAGAATTGTTAACACCTCCTCCTGTGAACCTCAATCCATCTCAATGTTCTCCTTGACAACACTGTCTTTTTTAGTGTGAATGGTGACGAAAAGTATTCATTTAGCACATTCCCGTCTCCTCTGACTCCAAGCACGACTTCCCGTGAATATCCTTGATTGGCCCTGATCTTACTCTAGTCATTCTTTTATTCCTGATATACCTACAGAAAGCCTTAAGATTTTCCTTGATCCTATCTGCCAACAACTTCTCATGTTCCCTCCTGGCTCTTTTTAGCTCTCTCTTTTGGTCTTTCTTAGCTAACTTGTAACTCTCAAATGCCCTACCCAAGCCATTACATCTCATCCTAACATAAGCCATCTTCTTCCTCTTGACAAGAAATTCAACTTACTTAGTAAACCATGGCTCCCGCACTCGACAATTTCCTCCCTGCCTGATGCATATTTATCAAGGATCCGCAGTAGATATTCCTTGAATAAGCTTCACATTTAAATTGTGCCCATCCCCTGCAGTTTCCTTCCCCATCCTATGCATCATAAATCTTGCATCATAATTGCCTTTCCCCCATCAATAACTCTTGCTGTGCAGTAAATACCTATCCCTTTCCATCACTAAAGTATACATAACTGAATTGTGGTCACTATCACCAAACTGCTCACCTTCCCCCAAATCTAACACCTGACTGGGTTCATTATCCAGTACCAAATCTAATATGGCCTCGCCCCTTGTTAGCCTGTCTACATACTCTGCCAGGAAACCTTCCTGCACATATTGGACAAATACCTAAAGTATTTGAATTGTAGTATTCCCGATCAACATTTAGAAAGTTAAAGCCCCCATAACAACTATCGTGTCTTCCTTGGTCCTATTGAGGAACATCTTTGCTATCCTATCCTCTACATCTCGAGGATATTTGTATCATTGATAGTCACAGGTGAAGTGCTGGAAGACTGGAAGTTGGCTAACATGGTGCCACTATTTCAGAAAGGTGCTAAGCAAAAGCCAGGGAACAATAGACTGGTGAGCCTTACGTCAGTGCTGGGCAAGCTGTTGGAGGGAATCCTCAGGGACAGATTTACATGTATTTGGAAGGGCAAGGACTGATTAGGGATGGTCTGCATGGCTTTATGCATGGGAAATCATGTCTCACACACTTGACTGAATTTTCTGAAGAAGTAACAATGAGGATTGATGAGGGCAGAATGGTGGACATGATCTATATGGACTTCAATAAGATGTTCGACAAGGTTCCTCATGCTAGACTGGTTAGCAAGGTCAGATCACATGGAATACAGGGAGAACTAGCCATTTGGAACAGAACTGGCTCAAAGATAGAAGACAGAGGGTGTGGTGGAGGATTGTTTTTCACACTGGAGGCCTGTGACCAGTGCTATACCACAAGGATCGGTGTGGGGTCCACTGCTTTTTGTCAATTATATCAATGATTTGGATGTGAACATAGGAGGTATTGTTAGCAAGTTTGCAGATGGCACAAAAATTGGGGATGTAGTGAACAGTGAAGAAGGATACCTCAGAGTATAACAGGATCTTGATCCAATGGCCAATGGGTCAAGGAGTGGCAGATGGAGTTTAATTTAGATAAACATGAGCTGCTGCATTTTGGAAATCAGGGCAGGACTTACACACTTAATGGTAAGGTCCGAGGGAGTGTTGCTGAACAAAAAGTCCTTGGAGTGCAGTTTCATAGTTTTTGAAAGTGGAGTCAAAGGTAGACAGGATAGTGAAAAAGGTGTTGGCTGTGCTTTCCTTTATTCATCAGATTGTTGAGAGTAGGAGTTGGGAAGTCGTGTTGCAGTTGTACAGGACATAAGTTAGGCCACATTTGGAATATTGCATGGAATTCTGGTCTCTCTCCAATGGAAGGATGTTATGCAACTTGAAAGTGTGCAGAAAAGATTTACAAGGATGTTGCCAGGATTGGAGGTACTGAGCTATAGGGAGAGGCTAAATAGGCTGGGGCTGTTTTTCCTGGATGGCGGAGGCTAAGGGGTGACCTTATAGAGGTTTATAAAATCATGGGGGGCATGGATAGGCTAAAGAGACAAAGTATTTTCACTGGGGTGGGGGAGTCCAAAACTAGAGGGCATAGGGTTAAGATGAGCGGGGAAGGGTTTGAAAGGGATCTAACAGGCAACATTTTCATGCTGAGGGTGGTGCGTGTATGGAACGAGCTGTCAGAGGAAGTGGTGGAGGTTGGTAAAATTACAACATTTAAAAGGCATCTGGATGGATATATGAATAGAAAGGGTTGAAGAATTTAGGTCAAGTGCTGGCAAATGGGATGAGATTAATTTAGGATATCTGTCAGTATGGATGAGTTGGACCAAAGGGTCTGTTTTCATGCTGTACATCTCTATGACTGTACTCGCTATAACACATGGTAACTTCAGGTGTATGTAAAGACCTCTAAGATAAATTTGAACAAGGGGGCAATAAATGAATATTTGATGTGTGAAATAACAGGGCTATGCCAATTATAACATGCTGGAAAGAACACTTGTGGCCTGCAGCTATGAAATGTTTCCAGGCTGATGATGTGCTTCCCTCCTGTGTTTCCCTTGAAAACAAGCATCTATTGTGGAAGAAAGGAACGCAAGCTGAAAATTAAAGAACATAAGCACCCCAGTGTGATATGCTTTTGTTCATGATAAGATTGTAACAAAATCAATTCGAATCTTACCTTCCTGGGACCTGCAGATATGTCCATTATTATTGCAGGCTCAATTCCTGGGGCTGAACTGAGTTTAAAATTAAATATAATCAGGATAGGTGAATTCATCCACAGTCTTCTGGGACGTGTTGCTGTCCTCTATGTGGAAATCCTGCTCTAAGGCTCTGCTTCAATTGTATTTTGGAGAGGCAAAGTACTTGGAAGTTTGGAGGAAATCTGAAATGGACCAAAATTGGGGAAGAAATTTTGAAGGGAAGGTGGGTGGGGGTGGAACAAAAGAGTACAAATTTTAGCATAAGGACCTAAGAAACTGGAGCAGGACCAGGCCACATGAGCCCTCAAACCTGGTTCACCATTCAATACAATCTTGACAGATGTTTGATTTCAGTTTCACTTTCCCATCTGCTCCCCACAATCCCTTGATGCTTCCTTATGTTGGAAAAAATGTATCTATCTCAGTCCTCCCATACACTGAACACCTGAGCAACCATAATCCTTGAGAGCAGAGACGTCTACAGATTCACAACCACGGAAGTGAAGAAATTCTTCCTTATCTCAGTTGTAAATGAAAAATTATCCTAAGACTGTATTGTCTAGTTCTAGATTACCCAGCCAGGACAACCACTTCTTGGAGTGTCAAGGTCCCTCATTAAGTTAACTGAGGCATCTTTCATTCTTCTAAACTCAAGAATAAAGTTCCTACCTGTCCAACCTCTAATCTCAGGACAACTCTCTTATCCCAGGAGTTAATCTAGAGAACTTTTGTTTAGATATACATAGATAAAATTACCAAAAATGTCCAAATTTAATTTTGCCAAAACCTCGTAAAATTTTGACAAGATTTCCTTACTCATGAACTGTAGTTCTCTTGCAACGAAGGTGAAAATGCCATTTGCCTTTCTAGTTGCTTGCCATAGGTACATACTAACGTTCTGTGATCTTTGTACAAGGATCACCAAATCTCTCAGAAAATCAGCATTTAAAAAATTCTTACCATTTCAAAATATTCTGCCTTTCTATTATTTTCACAAAATTGAAGAAGCTCACTTTTTCCATTTAATCCTTCACTGGCACCTTTTTACCCAGTCATTTAATCTGTCCATATCCTTTTTCAACCTCTCATGCCATCTAGCTTTGATGAGTATTCTGATAATGTGAAACACATGGTTTTATACAGTGCTAATGATGTTGTTGTTTAATTTGGTTCTATGCAACTTTAATTCAGGTGTGCCTGAGAAGACAGATAATGACCTGGATTTAGTGGTCAGTGGTGAAGCAATTGCTTGTCAAAGAAAGTACACCACCAAGATATAATGATCTTTGTGGTAAGGATTCCTCCTTTTCTGATGTCTGTTTCTGTTGCTGAGTCAAAGAAATCTCTACATATTCAATGGCTGTGATCCTATTAAGTAGCATAAAAAACAATCATGTTGAAGTGTCCTCATGGACAGCAAAACCAGTCACTAAAGCAATTTACTTTTAAATCTACAGAACTGGAATATTGTTGACCAAAGACACATTTTGTCAAAGTTTTGGTGTTGCACTCATCAGGTAAAAAATGAGGTCTGCAGATGCTGGAGATCACAGCTGAAAATGTGTTGCTGGTCAAAGCACAGCATGCCAGGCAGCATCTCAGGAATAGAGAATTCGACGTTTCGAGCATAAGCTACTCTCTCTCATTCCTGATGAAGGGCTTATGCTCGAAACGTCGAATTCTCTATTCCTGAGATGCTGCCTGGCCTGCTGTGCTTTGACCAGCAACACATTTTCAGTTGCACTCATCAGAGCAATTTGCAAGAATACAAATTCAAAGGCAAACCAATATGAAAATTACGTGAGAGTGCTGATTGGGTGGCAAAGACTCCGTTTAATAGAAACATTGCCAAGGAGAATGAACCAATTTATTATAATTGACAATTAACAATTAATTGTGTAGACCTCTATTAGTTGTGCCTCCTCTGAAAATCACCTTGATGTGAGCACAAAAATGTTGTAATTGTCTGCCTGTCTCCTGTAAGCAGGTTCTGAGAGCCCATCCATTGTAAGTTCACCTGGAGGTGGGACCATGTCAGGGAACTGTCACAATGTGGTTTTTTCCTATTATTACAACCCATCCCACTTCGAAGGTACAAATCCCAGGCAATATTTTCCTTGTTAGATAACATTAGATAACTGAGATATGTTTATTTTCAAAACAAATTTAACCAAAATACAGCTGGTGAAAAAGAACATGTTGGTTCTTGTGGAACTTTATGAAAGGTTTCTGGAAATATTCAGAGCTTCCTGAATGAAAACAGACAGCGGAAGAGACAGCAATAGAAATAACTGTAAACCAAGGTCCTGAAATTCCACTGTACAATACTATTGTGTCTGAATGTGCCAGTTATAATCCCTATCCCTGCTATTTTTAGTTTCTGTGTTTGTCGCAAAATATTCTTTCATGGTTTAATGTCGCAGTTCACTCCTGCAAAGAGACTTCATGCGTTCTGTGATTTAAGGTGCCTCCGGTATTATCTAATATTATGTTAATTTTTGTAAGGTGGGGGAAGATGTTGGGGACTGAGCCTGGCCAGGTAGTTGAAGTTTCAGTAGGGGACTACTTTGGGAATAGTGATCACAATTCCATAAGTTTTAGGATACTCATGGATAAAGATGAGAGTGGTCCTAAAGGAAGAGTGCTAAACTGGGAGAAAGCCAACTATACCAAAATATGGCAGGAGCTGGGAAATGTGGATTGGGAGCAGCTGTTTGGGAGCAGCACATTTGATATGAGGGAAGTTTTTAAAGACAAGTTGATTAGAATACGGGAGAGACATGTTCCTGTGAAAACGAGGGATACAAATGGCAAGATTAGGGAACCATAGATGACAGGTGAAATTGGGAGACTAGCTAAGAGGAAAAGGGAATCATACATAAGGTCGAGGCGACTGAAAACAGATGAAGCTTTGGAAGAATATCAAGAATGTAGGACCAATCCGACACAAGGCATTAAAAGGGCTAAAAGAGGTCATGAAGTATCTTTAGCAAACAGGGTTAGGGAAAATCCCAAAGCCTTTTATTCATATATAGGGAGCAAGAGGGTAACTAGAGAAAGGGTTGGCCCACTCAAGGACAAAGGAGGAAAGTTATGCCTGGAATCAGAGAAAATGGGTGCGATTCTTAATGAGTATTCACCGAGGAGAGGGTCATGACAGATGTTGAAGTTAGGGATAGATGTTTGATGGCTCTAGGTCAAGTTGGAATAAGGAGGGAGCAAGTGTTGGGTATTCTAAAAGGCATTGAGATGGACAAGTTCCCAGGTCCGGATGGGCTCTATCCCAGGTTACTGAGGGAAGTGAGAGAGGAAATAGCTGTGGCCCTAACAGATATCTTTACAGCATCTTTGAACATGGGGGAGGTCCCAGAGGATTGGAGAAATGCTAATGTTGTCCCCTCGTTTAAGAAGGGTAGCAGGGATAATTCAGGTAATTATAGACTGGTGAGCCTGACGTCAGTGGTAGGGAAACTGCTGGGGAAGATACTGAGGGAAGGTCATGTTTTACGAATTTGATAGACCTTTGAGGAAGTGACAAAGTTGATTGATGAGGAAAGGGCTGTAGGTGTCATACATGGACTTCACTAAGGTTTCCCATGGTAGGCTGATGGAGAAAGTGAAGTTGCATGGGGTCCAGGGTGTACTAGCTAGATGGATAAAGAACTGGCTGGGCAACAGGAGACAGAGAATGGTAGTGGAAGGGAGTTTCTCAAAATGGAGAACTGTGACCAGTGGTGTTCCACAGTGATCTATGCTCGGACCACTGTTGTTTGTGATATACATAAATGATTGGAAGAAGATATAGGTGGTCTGATTAGCAAGTTTGCAGATGACACCAAGATTGGTGGAGTAGCAGATAATGAAGGGGACTGTCAGAGAATACAGCAGAATATAGATAGATTGGAGAGTTGGGCAGAGAAATGGCAGATGGAGTTCAATCTGGGCAAATGCAAGGTGATGCATTTCGGAAGATCCAATTCAAGAACAAACTACACAGTAAATGGAAAAGTCCTGGGTAAAATTGATGTACAGGGAGACCTGGGTGTTCAAGTGCATTGTACCCTGAATGTAGAAACGCAGGTCAATAGAGTGGTCAAGAAGGCATATGGCATGCTTCCTTCATCGGACTGGGTATTGAGTACAAGAGTTGGCAGATCAAGTTACAGTTGTATAAGTTTTTGGTTTGGCCACATTTGGAATACTGCGTACAGTTCTGGTCATCACATTACCAAAAGGATTGTGATGCTTTGGAGACTGTGCAGAGGTTCACCATGATGTTGCTTTGTATGGAGGGCACTAGCTATGAAGAGAGGTTGAGTAGATTAGGATTACTTTCATTAGAAAGATGGAGGTTGAGGCGGGATCTGACTGAGGTCTACAAAATTATGAGAGGTTTGGTCAGGGTGGTTACCAGAGTGGGGGACTCAATTATTAGGGGTCACAAGTTCAAAGTGAGAGGGGAAACGTTTAGGGGAGATATGTGTGGAAAGTTCTTTACACTGAGGGTAGTGGGTGCCTGGAACACGTTGCCAGCGGAGGTGGTAGGGGTGGGCACAATAGTATCATTTAAGATGTATCTGGACAGATACATGAATTGGCAGGGAGCAGAGGGATACAGATCCTGAGAAAATAGGTGACAGGTTTAGACAGAGGATCTGGATCGGCGCAGGCTTGGAGGGCCAAAGGGCCTGTTCCGGCATTGTAATTGTCTTTGTTTTTTGTTGTCCTTTGTTCTAAATTAGTATAGCTAGTTGTTTCTCAGTACTGCTAATGTTGCCATGCTGTTCTCTGTTTTTCTGAAAAGAGAAAAGATGTTGTCGATGCCACCTTATAAAAGTTGCAACACAGAAACAGGCCATTCAGCCCATTGTACTATATTAATTAGCCATTAATTCTAATCCCACTTTCCACTACCTGTCCAATACATTTCAGCTGCAGATCCAGATTCTCTTAAGTAAGTTAAAGATTTCTGCATCAACCACCAAACTTGATGTAAAAATTACACACCACTAGATTATAGTCGAACAGGTTTATTTGAAAGCACTAGCTTTCAAGCGCCACTCCTTCATCAGGTGGTTGTGGAGGTTAAGCTCATGCTCACAGAATTCACCTTGTAGGTGAGTAAGATTTTCCTCATGTCCCCTCTAATTCTTCTATCGATCATCTTATATCTGCTCCCTGTGTTAATTTACATCTTCCCTGAGAGTCAAGTTTCTTAAACGACTTAATTCAAAGCCTCCATTATTTTGTGCACCCTAATTAAATCTCTCCAGAGCAATTACGTCCTTCCTGTAGTGCAGTGACCAGAAATGTGCACAAAACTCCAGCTGTGACCTAATCACTGTTTTATATTGTTCTAACATTACATCCTTGATCTTGTATTCAGTACCTCATCTGAAGGAAAGCATCTCATCCACCTTTTTTTAACCATCTGATCTACCTGTCTTGTTTCTTCAGGGCCAGTAGGACATGCACTCCACGGTCTCTCATGTCCTCCACTCTTCTTAATACTCTTCCGTTAATTGTGTGTAATAAGAGGCACAATTTCAATTTTAAAAGCATTTAATGAAACATGAAAATACATTTTTATAGTGAGATCAATTTCCTTTTTTCATTTTGAGACATGCTATATATACATCCACTTTCTCAAATTAAACCATTTCAAGGATAACTGATGCATTCTTTAAAAATGCAAGCAATTTTCTGATGCTACTGCTAATCTCAAGGATAATCCAATGTTTGGAAGAGCAAGAGCAAAACATGTCTGTCATCTGACTCAAGTCAGGGTGGTATAGCCTTTGATCTATTGAATTGTCATGAATTAGTCATTACTATCTCCTTCTTGAACTGGCCTCCTTTGATAAGGGAGCACAAGACAAATATCTGTCTTAGTTAAACCTCTGTTGGGCAAATTGAATAGCAAAAATCTTGTTTATTCCGGTGTCATAAAGGAACTATGTTACCATGTTGGCAATAAATACCTGAGATTCTAAACAGTGATGAGTCTTTGTTTACAAATTAACATGCCAAGCCGTTCTGTTGGTTTAATGCATTTGGAGTGTCGTATCGACATGAAATAGTTTTTTGATGCAAATTCTACATTTTTGAGGATCCATGGTATTGTTTTTGCTTAGTGTATTTGGAGGTTAGCCCTGGAAATCACAACACTGAATCTGGCTCTCTTATCCAGCCAGCTGAACAGAAGGCCCACTCCTACATTCCAATGGTAAAATGATGCTTTCATTTGAAACCACCATTTGGAAAAGGAACAACAATTTTAGCTGATAGTTCAGCACCAGACCATGTTTGATTCTCTGTTTGTACTGCATTAATTGATCTCAGTCATATGGATGTAAGGACAAAAAGAATCAGTACCTCTGGGCTAACAAGGGGAAAATCACATAGACTTTCTGCCCTTGTTCACTATATTTAGTAATTCCTCAAGGAAAATGCCCGTTTGGCCATTAAAAGGAAACAGATTGAACTTGTTTATTGGGTCTAACCAGATTGAATGTACCTGTAACACTTGTGGCTCATAAATGACCAATGATATTTGAAACAAATGCTGAATCATAACCATGATCAAAAAAACCTTGCACCAGCATGAGCAAATGAGCTTGACATTGCATTTCTCAAAATATCACTGTGTTACTGGAAGAATGGTTTCCCATTGTTTATATTCATCTCTCTGCTGGTGTTCCTGGCAGCAAGCAGGGTCAAGAGGGACATGTTTTCCCACAGATGGGTAGAAGATCCAAATGACCTATCAACGTAAATCTGGTCAAGATGACAAGGATAGATGCAACTCCTCCTTCCTCCAACTTAGAGTCATCGAGATGTGCAGCATGGAAACAGACCCTTTGATCCAACGTGTCCATGCTGACCAGATATCCCAGCCCAATATAGTCCCAGTTGCCAGCACTTGGCCCAAATCCCTCTAAACCCTTCCTATTCATATATCTATCCAGATGCCTTTTAATTTGTTGCATTGTATTTGGTCTCAGCCCTCTCGTTCTTCCTTCAGCTTTCAGTATCTACTTCAACATAATTTCTCTTAGCACCACTCACAGTCACCAATCACTTCTTATTCTCATGGTGGTAAAAACAATGACTGCAGATGCTGGAAACCAGATTCTGGATCAGTGGTGCTGGAAGAGCACAGCAGTTCAGGCAGCATCCAACTAGCAATGAAATCGATGTTTCGGGCAAAAGCCCTTCATCATGAATAAAGGCAGTGAGCCTGAAGCGTGGAGAGATAATTTTGGGGAGGGTGGGGGTGGGGAGAGAATAGCATGGAGTACAATAGGTGAGTGGGGGAGGAGATAGGTCAGGGAGGAGAGGATGGAGTGGATAGGTGGAAAAGGAGTTAGGCAGGTCGGACAAGGTGAGCACCAGGGGCATTCTGTCCTTATTACAGTTGGAGGGGTGGGGTCTGAGGGCGGAGATTTGGGATGTGGACGAGATACATTGGAGGGCATCTTTAACCACGTGGGAAGGGAAATTGCGGTCTCTAAAGAAGGAGGCCATCTGGTGTGTTCTGTGGTGGAACTGGTCCTCCTGGGAGCAGATACGGCGGAGACGGAGGAATTGGGAATATGGGATGGCATTTTTGCAAGAGATAGGGTGGGAAGAGGTGTAAAGCAGGTAGCTGTGGGAGTCGGTGGGTTTGTAAAAAATGTCAGTGTCAAGTCGGTCGTCATTAATGGAGATGGAGAGGTCCAGGAAGGGGAGAGAGGTGTCAGAGATGGTCCAGGTAAATTTAAGGTCAGTGTGGAATGTGTTGGTGAAGTGATGAATTGCTCAACCTCCTCGCGGGAGCAGGAGGTAGCGCCAATGCAGTCATCAATGTAGCGGAGGAAGAGGTGGGGCGTGGTGACAGTGTAATTACAGAAGATCAACTGTTCTACGTAGCCATACGTGTGCCCATGGCTACCCCTTTGGTCTGGAGGAAGTGGGAAGATTCAAAGGAGAAATTGTTAAGGGTGACGACCAGTTCGGCCAAACGAATGAGAGTGTCGGTGGAAGGGTACTGTTGGGGACATCTGGAGAGTAAAAAACGGAGGGCTTGGAGGGCCTGGTCATGGCGGATGGAGGTGTAGAGGGATTGGATATCCATGGTGAAGATGAGGCGTTGGGGGCCGGGGAAATGGAAGTCTTGGAGGAGGTGGAGGGCGTGGGTGGTGTCTCGAACGTATGTGGGGAGTTCCTGGACTAGGGGGGAATAGGACAGTGTCGAGGTAGGTAGAGATGAGTTCAGTGGGGCAGGAGCATGCTGAGACAATGGGTCAGCCAGGGTGGTCAGGCTTGTGGATCTTGGGGAGGAGGTAGAACCGGGCAGTGCGAGGTTCCCAGACTATGAGGTTGGAAGCTGTGGGTGGGAGATCTCCTGAGGTGATGAGGTTCTGTATGGTCTGGGAGATGATGGTTTGGTGATGGAGGGTGGGGTCATGGTCGAGGGGGCAGTAGGAAGAGGTGTCCTCGAGTTGGCATTTGGCTTCAATGGTGTAGAGGTCAGTGCGCCAGACTACCACTGTGCCCCCTTTATCAGCTGGCTTAATGGTGAGGTTGGGATTGGAGCAGAGGGATTGGAGGGCTGCGCGTTGTGAGGGTGAGAGGTTAGAGTGGGGGAGGGGGGTAGACAGGTTGAGGCGGTTAATTCCCGGCGGCAGTTGGAAATGAAGAGGTCGAGGGCAGGTAATAGGCCAGCGTGGGGTGTCCAGGTGGATGCAGTGTGTTGGAGGTGGGCGAAGGGGTCCTCGGAAGGTGGGCGGGAGTCCTGACTGTGAAAGTAAGCTCGGAGGCTGAGGCGACGGAAGAATTATTTGACGTCACGGCGTGTATTAAATTCATTGATGCGTGGATGGAGAAGGATGAAGGTGAGTCCTTTGCTGAGGACTGATCGTTTGTCCTCAGTGAGGGGGAGGTCTGGAGGAATGGTGAAAACTCGGCAGCGCTGGGAGCTGGGATGGGATCTGGTGTGGGTGTGGAGCTGGGAGTGGGGTTGGAGCCAGTAACTGGAGTGGGTGTGATGGTGGGGAGAATGGGGGTGGAATCATGAGCAGGGGTAATGTTCCCCTCAGGGTTCTGGGGGTTGGGGATAGTGACAGTGGGGTCTATGGGGAGGCGTGTCAGCAGAATGCAGGTGAGTGGCGCTGGTGGGGACGGAAGTGGTGGCAGACACGGCAGTAGGGGTGGTGGAAGTCACTGAGCGTGTGGCATCAGCGATGATGTGAGGGCCGGAAGTGGCTGTGGGAGTGGCCATGCTGGGGGCGGAAGTGATATCATCAATCAGCGTGGGGGTGGTAGCTGCATCAGCTGCATGGCTAATGGCGTTTCTGAGGCCAGGGGAATCTTCTGGAATGTTTGAGGAGCGCTGGTTATGGAGGTGGGTGGATAAAAGTTTGTTGTACTTACAGTTTTTGATGTTTGAGATTGAAATACTGTTTGTTGAGAGTATGAATTCTCCTGAGGATGTAGTATAGAGTGGGCCCTTTGCAATTCTGAGAGAGTGTGGCCCTCAGCTGAGGCAGAGCTGACTGTAGAGAGGTTAGGTGCCGGCGCATTACTGCAAGCATGGAGCGGAGGATCTTGAAGGAGAACTCTTGCAGGTGTTTTTGAATCTGTAGTCTGTACTGTTTGTCCTGTTTGGGTCCAAACTCTGCTGGTTTAAAGGTGGTCCGGAGTCCGTGTGGGATGAGTTGGTTACAGAGGCAGGCACTGAGGAAGCAAATGTGGCTGTGGGAGCGAGTTTGTTTCATGACATGGTTGAAGAGCTTCAGGGCAGAGGAAATGACCTGGGATTGCAGTGGGAGAGGGACTCCCTGAGATTCTTGTAGAGAGAGGAGGAAAACTTCTTCAAGGCAGGCATCCTTGCAAGAGGATTCGCAGTAGGGTTAAAATCAATGAGGTAAAAACAATGACTGCAGTTGCTGGAAACCAGATTCTGGATCACTTCTTAGTCTCATACCTTACACACATTCCTGCACTGATTTCTCTTTTCTTTTAGTTTGCACGTAGATAGCTGCTGTCCAGACATTGGCCACAAACATATGTTCCACCTTTGTGAGATTGGTCCATCAGGTGGATAGATTGTTAAAAGTAAAGTTGCCGTAGTCGCACTGGAGCATAGGGCTGCTATTTCATTAAAGAGAGATGACTGGTGGTGATTTAACCTGAGGGTTACCACACCTCAAGTGAGGGGAGAGGTTGAGAAGGAGACGCCCGTGTGTAACCTCAGGCAGTGCAGGAACTGAACCCATACTGTTGGCATCACTCTGCATCACCATCCAGTTAACCAATCCCAAATTAGGGATCACATGGACAAGAGTTGTAAAGATATCTCTTAGCTCTGCAGTCTGCCTTTCCTCCCTCCACTCAGAGTGTCAAGTCTTGGATCATTTTATCTAACTGTCCATGGGATGAGGATGTTGCTGGTTTTATGACATGACTGTGAACCCCTCTGTTAATTAAACCAAACACCCAGAAAAGCTCACTTTGCCTCATAATCTGTTAAAATATGAATGACAGAAAACTCCCAAATTTCACTATTTGAAGAAAATAATATCAATTTATTCTTTAACTGTGAATTCTTCTTTAACTCATGAAACAACTATTCACAACTATAAGGCCCCATCTCTCTTAACTGCTTATTACAGAGTTGTTGTCTCTGGTTTGTTACCCGTGCCACGTGATAGAGAGTCGAGGAATAGGGAGAGAGAACAGTTAAATGCATGACTACAGGGATGGTGCAGGAGGGAGGGATTCCGGTATCTGGATAACTGGGGTTCTTTCTGGGGAAGGTGGACCTCTGTAAACAGGATGGTCTTCACCTGAACCTGAGGGGCACCAGTATCCTTGGGGGGAGGTTTGCTAGTGCTCTTGGGTGGGGTTTAAACTAACTCTGCAGGGGCATGGAAACCTAGACTGTAGCTTTCGGGTGCAGGACCTGGAGTGTAGGCAGTTTAGGAACATGACATCAATCTCAAAGGACGGTGCCTGTAAACAGGAAAGTGGCTTGAAGTGCAATACTTCAATGCAAGAATTATACGAAATAAGGTAGGTGAACTTGCAGCATGGGTTGGTACCTGGGATTTCGATGTTGTGGCTATTACGGAGACATGGGTAGAACAGGGACAGGATTGGCTATTGCAGGTTCCAGGGTAGTAGGGTCAGAGGTGGGGATAAAAGAGGGGGAGGCGTGGCATTGCTTGTCAAAGATAGTATTATTTGTGGAAAGGACGATGGATGAAGACTCGCCATCTGAGGTAGTTTGGGCTGAGGTTAGAAATAAGAAAGGTGAGGTCACCCTGTTAGGAGTTTTCTACAGGCCTCCTAATAGTCCGAGAGACATAGAAGAAAGGATTGCGAGGATGATTCAGGAAAAGAGTGAAAGTAATAGGATGGTTGTTATGGGGGACTTTAACTTTCCAGATATTGACTGGGAAAGCTATAGCTCGAGTACGTTAGATGGGTCGGTGTTTGTCCAATGTGTGCAGGAGGGTTTCCTGACACAATTTGTAGACAGGCCAACAAGAGGTGAGGCCATACTGGATTTGGTTCTGGGTAACGAACCAGGCCAGGTTTTAGAATTGGAGGTACGTGAGCACTTTGGGGACAGTGACCACAATTCGGTGACTTTTACTCTAGTGATGGAGAGGGATAAGTGTGCACTGCAGGGCAAGAGTTATAGCTGGGGGCAGGGAAATTATGATGCGGTGAGGCACGACAGAATGCGTGGCTTGGAAAAGTAGGCTTCAAGGGAAGGGCGCAATTGATATGTGGAGCTTGTTCAAGGAGCAACTATTGAGTGTCCTTGATAAGTATATACCTGTCAGGCAGGGAGGAAAGGGTCGTGTGAGGGAGCCGTGGTTTAATAAGGAATTGGAATCCCTTGTTAAAGAGAAGAGGGTGGCCTATGTAAAGATGAGGTGTGATGGTTCAATTGGGGCGATTGAGAGTTATAAAGTAGCCAGGAAGGATCTGAAGAGAGAGCTAAGAGCAGCGAGGAGGGGACATGAAAAGTCCTTAGTTGGTAGGATTAGGGAAAACCCAAAGGCTTTCTATAGGTATGTCAGGAATAAAAGGATGGCTAAGGTAGGAATAGGTCCAGTCAAGGATAGTAGTAGGAAGTTGCGTGTGGAGGATGAAGAGATTGGGGAGACACTGAATGAATACTTTTCATCAGTATTCACTCCGGAACAGGACATTGTTGCCGATGTGAATACTGAGTCACAATTAATTAGAATCGACGGCTTTGAGGTATGTAGGGAAGAGGTGTTGGAAATTCTGGAAAAGCTGAAAATAGATAAGCCCCCTGGGCCTGATGGCATTTATCCTAGGATTCTCTGGGAAGCAAGGGAGGAGATTGCAGAGCCATTGGCCTTGATTTTTATGTCCTCGTTGTCTACAGGAATAGTGCCAGAAGACTGGAGGATAGCAAATGTGGTTCCCTTGTTCAAGAAGGGGAGTAGGGATAACCCTAGTATCTATAGGCCGGTGAGTCTCACTTCTGTTGTGGGCAAAGTCTTAGAGAGAATTGTAATTGATAGGATTTATGAACATCTGGATAGGAATAATGTGATCAAGGATAGTCAGCATGGTTTTGTGAAGGGGAGGTCGTGCCTCACAAACCTTATTGAATTCTTTGAGAAGGTGACTAAGGAGGTGGACGAGGGTAAAGCAGTAGATGTGGTGTATATGGATTTTAGTAAGGCGTTTGATAAGGTTCCCCATGGTAGGCTACTGCAAGAAATACGGAGGTATGGCATTGAGGGTGAGTTGGAGGTTTGGATTAGGAATTAGCTGGCTGGAAGAAGACAGAGGGTAGTAGTTGATGGTAAAGGTTCATCTTGGAGTGCAGTTACTAGCAGTGTTCCGCAAGGATCTGTTTTGGGACCCTTGCTGTTTGTCATTTTTATAAATGACCTGGAGGAGGGGCTAGAAGGTTGGGTGAGCAAGTTTGTGGATGATACGAAAGTCGGTGGAGTTGTTGACAGTGAGGAAGGATGTAACAGGTTACAGCGGGATATAGATAAACTGCAGAGCTGGGCAGAAAGGTGGCAAATGGAGTTCAATGTAGGTAAGTGTGAGGTGATTCACTTTAGTAAGAGTAACAAGAAGATGGGGTACTGGGCTAATGGTCAGATACTTGGTAGTGTGGATGATCAGAGGGATCTTGGTGTCCGTGTACACAGATCTCTGAAAGTTGCCACCCAGGTAAATAGTGCTGTGAAGAAGGCATATGGCGTACTGGCTTTTATTGGTAGAGGAATTGAGTTCCGGAGTCCTGAGGTCATGTTGCAATTGTATAAGACTCTGGTGTGGCCGCATCTGGAGTATTGTGTACAGTTTTGGTCGCCATACTATAGGGAGGATGTGGAGGCACTGGAACGGGTGCAGAGGAGGTTTACCAGGATGTTGCCTGGTATGGTAGGAAGATCGTATGAGGAAAGGCTGAGGCACTTGGGGCTATTTTCATTGGAGAAAAGAAGGTTTAGGGGTGACTTGATAGAGGTGTACAAGATGATTAGGGATTTAGATAGGGTTGACCATGAGAACCTTTTTCCACGTATGGAGTCAGCTATTACGAGGGGGCATAGCTTTAAATTAAGGGGTGGTCGGTATGGGACAGATGTTAGGGATAGATTCTTTACTCAGCGAGTCATGAGTTCATGGAATGCCCTGCCAGTAGCAGTGGTGGACTCTCCCTCTTTATGGACATTTAAATGGGCATTGGATTGGCATATGGAGGATAGTGGGCTGGTGTAGGTTAGGTGGGCTTGGATTGGCGCAACATCGAGGGCCAAAGGGCCTGTACTGCGCTGTATTTTTCTATGTTCTACCTGCCTCCAACTCTATAATAAATGCTGTTTCCAATAAACACTTATTAAAATTACATCAACTTAATTTCAAAACCATACAGTGGCTGTTGTCCTCAGTGTCTGTCTTCTTCTGGCTCAAGACCTCCTGGGTTGTCTTTCTTTTTACTGCAAAGACGATACCTATGAAAAGGTTACTTTGATAGAGAACGTTTCAATCTTTTGGGTCATTCTCAATGGCAGTTACTCTGTCTGACTTTTGAAATGCCTGCTTTTTTTATACCCCCAACATCAGATCGTGCCATTGGTACGATGTTGGCAAAAACAGTATATTCAAAGTGGATTGGGTTTTAGTTTCCTGGGCGAAAGTGAGGACTGCAGATGCTGGAGATTAGAGTCAAGATTAGAGTGGTGCTATAAAAGTACAGCAGATCAGGCAGCAACCAAGGAGCAGGAAAATCGATGTTTCAGGCCGGAGCCCTTCATCAGGAATGAGGCTGGAAGCCTCAGGGTGGAGAGATAAATGGGAGGGGATGGGGCTGGGGAGAAGATAGTTGAGAGTGCATTAGCTGGATAGAGGTGGGGGGTAAAGTGATAGGTCGGAGAGGTGAGTGAAGCGGATAGGTGGGAAGGAAGATTGACAAGTGGGACACCCTCGCCCTCAACAATTTCTCCTTTGAATCCTCCCACTTCCACCAGGTGAAAGGGGTAGCCATGGGCATTCACATAGGCCCCAGCTATGCCTGTCTCTTTGTCAGCTATGCAGAACAGTCCATCTTTCATAGTTACACCGGCACCACTCCCCACCTTTTCCTTCGCTACGTTGATGACCGCATCGGTGCCATGTCATGCTTCCGCGAGGAGGTGAGCAGTTCATCAGTTTCACCAATACTTTCCACCATGACTTTAAATTCACCTGAATCATCTCTGACAACTCCCTCTCCTTTCTGGACCTCTCCATCTCCATCAATGACGACCGACTCAACACAACATTTTTTACAAACTCACCAACTCCCACAGCTACCTGGATTAAACCTCCTCCCACCCTACCTCCTGCAAAAATGCTATCCCATATTCCCAATTCCTCTGCCTCTGCCGTATCTGCTGCCAGGAGAACTAGTTCCACCACAGAACACACCAGATGGCCTCTTTCTTTAAAGACCACAATTTCCCCTCCCACGTGGTTGAAGATGCCCTCTAACACATCTCATTCACATCCTGCATCTCCACCCTCAAACCCCACCCCTCCAACAGCAACAAGGACAGAACCCCCCGGTCCTCACCTTCCACCCCAACTTCCACAAAAACTGTATCATCCACTGACATTTCCGCTACCTCCAAATGGACCCCAGGGATATATTTCCTTCCCCACCCATATCTGCCTTCCGCAAAGACTGTTCTCTCTGTGACTACCTGGTCAGGTCATTCCCCCAACAACCCATCCTCCCCTCCTGGCACCTTCCCCTGCCACTGCAGTAATTGTAAAACCTTCGCACACACCTACCCTCTCACCTTCATCCAGAGCCCCAAAGGAGCCTTTCACATCCATCAAAGTTTCACCTGCACTTCCACTAATATCATTTATTGTATCCGTTGCTCCTGATGTGGTCTCCTTTACATTGGAGGGACTGTAAGCCTCCTCACAGAGCGCTTTAGGGAACATCTCCGGGACCCCAGCACCAATCAACCCCATTGCCCTGTGGCTGAACATTTCAACTCCCCCTCCCACTCTGCCGAGGACAGACTGGGCCTCCTCCACCGCCATTTCCTCACCACCCGATGCCTGGAGGAAGAGTGCCTCATCTTCCGCTTCACAACCCTTCAACTGCAGGGCATCAATGTGGACTTCACCAGTTTCCTCACTTCTCCTCCTCCACCTTACCCCAGTTCCCAGCTCAGCAACATCCTCATGACCTGTCCCACCTGTCAATCTTCCTTCCTGCTTATCTGCTCCACCCTCCTCTCCGACCTATCACCTTCATCCCACCTCCATCCACCTATTACTCGCTCAACTACCTTCTCCACAGCCCCACCCCCTCCCATTTATCTCTCCACCCCCAAAGCTTCCAGCCTTATTCCTGATGAAGAGCTCTGCCTGAAACATCCATTTTCCTCTTTTAGGCTCCTGGGGCATAATTTAAAGGATTGGTTAAATTCCAATTGTTGTCAAAACAACAACAACTCAGGTATCTATTTCATGGCCAAATATTACATATTTTCAATTTTCCAGTAAACTCTGAGACTACTAGCTAGTCATGTGACAGGTGTGTGTAAGCTCACAGTGAAAAAAAGCATTCACTCTCTCTTAAATATACAGTACACACCTTCAACTTCATAACACTGGTTAGATCAGTATTTATTCCCCACATGACGGTTGGTCTGGAATCACTTGCAGGCCAGACCAGGCATTTCATTCTCTAAAGGATACAACTGAACCAGGTGTTTTTATTTTTTCTTTTGTTTGTTTGAGTTTTTTTTCTCTTTTTCTTCTTTTTTTTGTTTATATTTCTTTTTATCGCCTGTTTATTTTTTATTAACCCCCGTACTGCCGCCTAACTGCGGTAGTGCTTATTTTTTCCCCAGCACCCATGGTGTGTGTGTGCAGGTGCGAGACACAAAGTGCACAAATCTTTATTTAATTTCCACCACCAGGAAGAAAGGAAACACCCGAGTGGCCTGTGACAAGCAGTGCCCTTCACATCAAAGGGCAATGCTGTGTGATCAAAACAGTGAAGGGGAGGGCAGGGACTAAATCAAAATAGAGTTGGAGGGGGAAATGATGCACCCCACTCCCTGCGGCGCCCATCTCTCCCTGAACAACTCCAGGATGTTAGTGGAAACCGCGTGCTCCTTCTCCAATGACACCCGGGCTCTAACATAACCGCGGAAGAGGGGCAGGCAGTTGGCCCTAACGACCCCCTCCACGGCCCGCTGCCTGGACCTGTTTATGGCCAGTTTGGCCAGGCCCAGGAGCAGACCCACGAGGAGGTCTTCAGACCTGCCCTCCCTCCTCCATACCGGGTGCCCGAAGATCAGGAACGTGGGACTGAAGTGCAACCAAAAGCAGAGGAAAAGGTTTTTGAGAAAATCAAAGAGCGAGTGCAAACGCCCACACCCAATATACACATGGTCCACGGACTTCACAGCACCACAGAACAAGCAGTTGGGCTGGGAGTCCGTGAACCACCGCAATCTGCGGTTGCAGGGGACTGCTGAGTGCAGCACCCTTCACCCCAGATCCCCGAGAGAAAGGGGGAGGACTCCTGCGTAGAGGGCCCTCCACTGGGGATCCCCACCGCCCGGTGGCAAATGGGCACGCCAAGGCATGTCCGGATGGAGGATGAGGGAGAAGAGGTGGACGGTGTGCAGCAGCGGTCGATACAGGGCCCGCCTTTTTACCCCCTGAAAGGAAACAAAATTAAAATTCCGGAGGTGGCTCAAGTTGTGGGGCGCAGGCTCCCGCGGGAAGTATGGGACCTTGGGGCCAATGTGAAATTCCATCCGGGCTGGGGGCTGAACCCAAAGGACTGTCTACCGGCCGACTGGCGCCTATGCCTCCCCCCTGGAGGTCAACCTGGCGCCGGGTACCAGGTGTTTTTATTTTTTTAAATTCTTTTTTGTTCTTTTTTTTAGCCCCCACACTACCGCCTAACTGCGGTAGTGCTTATTATTTTTATCCCCAGCACCCATGGTGTGTGTGTGCGCAGGTGTGAGACACAGTGAGAGACAAGGTGTACAAATCTTTATTCAATTTCCACCACCAGGAAAAGTAGGAAAACACCCGAGTGGCCTGAGACAAGCAGTGCCCTTCACATCAAAGGGCAATGCTGTGTGAACAAACAGTGAAGGGGAGGGCAGGGACTAAATCAAAATAGAGTTGGAGGGGGAAATGATGCACTCCACTCCCTGCGGCACCCATCTCTCCCTGAACAACTCCAGGGTGTTGGTGGACACCGCGTGCTCCTTCTCCAAGGACACCCAGGCCCTAACGTAACTGCGGAAGAGGGGCAGGCAGTTGGCCCTAACGACCCCCTCCACGGCCCGCTGCCTGGACCTGTTTATGGCCAGTTTGGCCAGGCCCAGGAGCAGACCCACGAGGAGGTCTTCAGACCTGCCCTCCCTCCTCCGGACCGGGTGCCCGAAGATCAGGAGCATGGGACTGAAGTGCAACCAAAAACAGAGAAGGTTTTTAAGAAAATCAAAAAAGGAGTGCAAACGCCCACACCCAATATACACATGGTCCACGGACTCCACAGCACCACAGAACAAGCAGTTGGGCTGGGAGTCCGTGAACCACCGCAATCTGCGGTTGCAGGGGACTGCTGCATGCAGCACCCTCCACCCCAGATCCCTGAGAGAAAGGGGGAGGACTCCTGCGTAGAGGGCCCTCCACTGGGGATCCCCACCGCCCGGTGGCAAATGGGCACGCCAGGGCGTGTCTGGGCGGTGGATGAGGGAGAAGAGGTGGACGGTGTACAGCAGCAGTCGATACAGGGTGCGCCTTTTAACGTCCTTGAACGGGACAAAATTAAAATTTCGGAGGCGGCTCAGGTTGTGGGGCACAGGCTCCCGCGGGAAGTACGGGACCTTGGGGCCAATGTGAAATTCCATCCGGGCTGGGGGCTGAACCCAAAGGACTGTCCACCGGCCGACTGGCGCCTATGCCTCCCCCCTGGAGGTCAACCTGGCGCCGGGTACCAGGTGTTTTTATTTTTTTTTCTTCTTAAGGGCAATGCTATGTGATCATTCTTCCTAATTCATTTTTTTTTCTTTTTTTTATATTTTTTTTAATATTAACCCCCACACTACCGCCTAACTGTGGTAGTGCTTATTATTTTTAACCCCAGCACCCATGGTGTGTGTGCACAGGTGTGAGACACAGTGAGAGACAAGGTGTACAAATCTTTATTCAATTTCCGCTACCAGGAAAAGTAGGAAAACACCCGAGTGGCCTGTGACGAGCAGTGCCCTTCACATCAAAGGGCAATGCTGTGTGATCAAAACAGTGAAGGGGAGGGCAGGGACTAAATCAAAATAGAGTTGGAGGGGGAAATGATGCACTCCACTCCCTGCGGCGCCCACCTCTCCCTGAACAACTCCAGGGTGTTGGTGGACACCGCGTGCTCCTTCTCCAAGGACACCCGGGCCCTAACGTAACCGCGGAAGAGGGGCAGGCAGTCGGCCCTAACGACCCCCTCCACGGCCCGCTGCCTGGACCTGTTTATGGCCAGTTTGGCCAGGCCCAGGAGCAGACCCACGAGGAGGTCTTCAGACCTGCCCTCCCTCCTCCGCACCGGGTGCCCGAAGATCAGGAGCGTGGGACTGAAGTGCAAACAAAAGCAGAGGAGGAGGTTTTTAAGAAAATCAAAAAGGGAGTGCAAACGCCCACACCCAATATACGCATGGTCCACGGACTCCACAGCGCCACAGAACAAGCAGTTTGGCTGGGAGTCCGTGAACCACCGCAATCTGCGGTTGCAGGGGACTGCTGCGTGCAACACCCTCCACCCCAGATCCCCGAGAGAAAGGGGGAGGACTCCTGCGTAGAGGGCCCTCCACTGGGGATCCCCACCGCCCGGTGGCAAATGGGCACGCCAGGGCGTGTCTGGGCGGTGGATGAGGGAGAAGAGGTGGACGGTGTGCAGCAGCAGTCGATACAGGGTGCGCCTTTTAACGTCCTTGAACGGGACAAAATTAAAATTTCGGAGGCGGCTCAGGTTGTGGGGCACAGGCTCCCGCGGGAAGTACGGGACCTTGGGGCCAATGTGAAATTCCATCCGGGCTGGGGGCTGAACCCAAAGGACTGTCCACCGGCCGACTGGCGCCTATGCCTCCCCCCTGGAGGTCAACCTGGCGCCGGGTACCAGGTGTTTTTATTTACAACAATTGACAGTAATGATTGGCTGCCATGAGATGAGGTTTTCAATTCAGAGTTGTGAGATATTTCAGTCACCTCACAGAGTCCCGAGAGAGCACGGTTAACTGGTTTATTCAACATATGCCGACAATCCTGGCTGTGAAAACCAATGATCCATAGACATTAGTGATCACAGGCATTTTTATAGTGTAAAAACCACCACATGACTTCATGCTGGTTATCACTCTGAATGTTTCATCTTGTGCTTGTTATCTTTATCAATTAAGTATTTTTGTAAGGCAGCATGACTTCCATTTAATTGTAGTAAATTAGTAAATGACATTAGAAGTGTTTTCATTAAGATTTCTACCAGACATTATTCCTCCACTTCCCTTCCACCAAGAGGTCTCACGGCAGTGATGGTGACATTCTGAAACAGGTAAATGGTGTCACTTCTCATGATGCGACCAGATTGGTTCCCACAGCAACCCCTCAGATAATACCTGCCATAATACCGAGGCAAAACATACCATACAACAGTCGGCTGCCATGCCAGCATTTGATTTGGCAAAACCCATGAGTTTCTCAAGGGGTCCAGTATTATCCATAGCATCCTACCACTAACTCAACTGAACTCTCAAAATATCAGGTAGAAGCGGTTGAATAAGGAAAAAAAGATTGGCTTCTGGCTTATCAGTGAATGATAAATGACTTGAAATAAATGGTTTTGTTTGGTGCACAATACAACCTTCATTACTTATGGCACATCTGTCTAATGTGTGTTCACAGTGCAGTTCATGTGTCTATGTTGTCAGAAAGCCATTGATGTGAATGTTGCCTGAGTTATTTCAATGATAAACGTTGTGAGATCGGGAGGTGGTAGTTGAGGTTACCAGGAATGTTATTGCAATAGGGATTGGTTTAGATAACGATGTAGGAGACAGAGCATATCACCTGAGTCGTTGAGCAATTAATGCATTCCTTACATATCTGCCTGTTAAGCGACACACTTCTCCTCCCTTTGCTCTCCCCACACTTTCACCTTTCTGATTCTCCTCAGACAGACGCTCCTTTCTCATTTACCGCCTCCATCCGCAATCCTCTTTAGATAGTGATGTTGTTCAGGATGCAGCAGACCACAATTATGTGGAGGCCCTCTCCAAAACATGTTGGAGAGAGCCACAGGATCTCTCAAGTTAGTTCAACCTTTGCTTTAGGACACTAATTGTGAGACCAATGATTTGTCTTCTGTTACCATGACATTTGTTAGACCTGAGTTGCTCAGGCAAGATTATGTTTACCATGGATAAACCACCACCTGCAAGTTCCTCCCCAGCCACTAATCATCCTGACCTGTAACTATGTTGTTGTTCTTTCACTGTCACTAGGTAATAAGAGTTTACCTACAGTAAATGGGCTGCAATGGTTCAAGAAAGTAGCTCACCACCACCTTCTCAAGGACAGCTAGGGTCAGGAATGAAATGCTTGCCTAATCAATGAAGTCCACATCCCATGAGTAAATAAATGCATGGGGCCAGGGGCACAATGGATTACACATCATATTATGGATCCGAATATAATGGGTTTGATTCCTACCTGGTTCAAGTGCAATTCGCAACTTTTTATGATCTAAAAAAAATTCTAAATTGGAGGAAGACCAATTTTAATGGTTCTGAGAAAGGGTCGTTTAACCTGAAACATTAACACTGATTTCTCTCCACAGATGCTGCCAGACCTGCTGAAGTTCTTAGGCAATTTCTGGTTTCGTTTCCAATTTTATACTATTAGGGAAGAATTTCTGAAAGTTGATTGGGGGTGGATATTCACAGGGAAAGGGATGGCTGGAAAGAGGAGAAGCCTTCAAAAAGTCCAGAAAGTATGTTCCTGTTAGGGTGATTAGAGAAATTGAGGTTCTTCTGGTCAATCAAAAAAAAGGAGGCAAATGTCATGTGAATCCTGTGAAGAGTATAAGGGCAGTAGAGTCATAGAGTCATAGAGATGCACAGCATGTAAACAGACCCTTTGGTCCAACCCGTCCATGCTGACCAGATATCCCAACCCAATCTAGTCCCACCTGCCAGCACCCGGTCCATATCCCACTAAACAATTCCTATTCATATACCCATCCAGATGCCTTTTAAATGTTGCAATTGTACCAGCCTCCCCAACTTCCTCTGGCAACTCATTCCATACACATACCACCCTTTGTGTGAAAATGTTGCCCCTTAGATCTCTTTAATATCTTTTCCTTCTCACCCTAAACCCATGCCCTCTAGTTCTGGACTCCCCGACCCCAAGGAAAAGACTTTGTCCATGCCCCTCATAATTTTGTAAACCTCTATAAGGTCACCCCTCAGCCTCCGACGCTCCAGGAAAAACAGCCCCAGCCTGTTCAGCGTCTCCCTATAGCTCAACTCGTCCAACATCCTTGTAAATCTTTTCTGAACCCTTTCAAGTTTCACAACATCATTCCAATAGGAAGGAGACCAGAATTGCACGCAATATTCTGACAGTGGCCTAACCAATGTCCTGTACAGCTGCAACATGATCTGCCAACTCCTGTACTCAATACTCTGACCAATAAAGGAAAGCATACCAAACGCCTTCTTCACTATCCTATTTACCTGTGACTCCACTTTCAAGGAGCTATGAACCTGCACTCCAAGGTCATACAGCCATAGAGTCATAGAGATGTACAGCATGGAAACAGACCCTTCGGTCCATCCCGCCCATGGTCTCTTTGTTCAGCAACACTCCCTAGGACCTTACCATTAATTGCATAAGTCCTGTTAAGATTTGCTTTTCCAAAATGCAGCACCTCGTATTTATCTGAATTAAACTCCATCTGGCTCAGCCTGTTGGCCCATCTGGTCAAGATCCTGTTGTAATCTGAGGTAATCTTCTTCGCTGTCCACTACGTCTCCAATTTTGGTGTCATCTGCAAACTTACTAACTGTACCTCTTATGCTCACATCCAAATAATTTATGTAAATGACAAAAAGTAGAGGACCCAGAATCGATCCTAGTGGCACTACTCTGGTCACAGGCCTCCAGTCTGAAAAACAACCCTCCACCACCACCCTCTGCCTTCTACTTTTGAGGCAGTTCTGTATCCAAATGGCTAGTTCTCCCTGTGTTCCTTGAGATCATTCCTGAAGAAGGGCTTATGCCCGAAACATCGAATCTCCTGTTCCTTGGATGCTGCCTGACCTGCAGTGCTTTTCCAGCAACACATTTTCAGCTCTGATCTCCAGCATCTACAGACCTCACTTTCTCCATCTAAACTTGCTAATCAGTCTTCCATGGGGAACTTTGTCAAATGCCTTACTGAAGTCCATATAGATTACATCTACCACTCTGCCCTCATCAATCCTCTTTGTTATTTCTTCAAAAAACTCAATCAAGTTTGTGAGACATGATTTCCCATGCACAAAGCCATTTGACTATCCCTAATCAGTCCTTGCCTTTCCAAATACATGTACATCCTGTCCCTCAGGATTCCCTCCAACAGCTTGCCCACCACCGAGGTTAGGCTCACTGGTCTATAGTTCCCTGGCTTGTCCTTACCACCCTTCTTAAATAGTGGCACCATGTTCACCAACCTCCAGTCTTCCGGCACCTCACCTGTGACTATCGATGATAAATATCTCAGCAAGAGGCCCAGCAATCACTTCTCTAGCTTCCCACAGAGTTCTCGGGTACACCTGATCAGGTCCTGGGGATTTATCCACCTTTATGCATTTCAAGACATCTAGCACTTCCTCCTCTGTTATATAGACATTTTGCAAGGTGTCACCCTCTATTTCTCTACATTCTATATCTTCCATATCCTTTTCCATAGTAAATAGCAATGCAAAATACTCATTTAGTATCTCCGCCATTTTCTGCGGCTCCACACAAAGGCCGCCTTGCTGATCTTTGAGGGGCCCTATTCTCTCCCTAGTTGCCCTTTTGTCCTTAATGATTTATAAAAACTCTTTGGATTCTCCTTAATTCTATTTGCCAAAGCTATCTCATGTCCCCGTTTTGCCCTGCTGATTTCCCTCTTAAGTATACTCCTACTTCCTTTATATTCTTTTAAGGATTCACTTGATCTATTCTATCTATACATATGCTTCTTTCTTTTTCTTAACCAAACCCTCAATTTCTTCACTCATCCAATATTCCCTATACCTACCAGCCTTTCCTTTCACCCTGACAGGAATATACTTTCTCTGGATTCTTGTTATCTCATTTCTGAAGGCTTCCCATTTTCCAGCTGTCCCTTTACCTTCGAACATCTGCCCCCAATCAGCTTTTGCATCTCTTGCCTAATACCATCAAAATCGGCCTTTCTCCAATTTAGAACTTCAACTTTTAGATCTGGTCTATCCTTTTCCATCACTATTTTAAATCTAATGAAATTATAGTCGATGGCCCTAAAGTGCTCCCCCACTGACACCTCATTCACCTGCCCTGCCTTATTTCCCAAGAGTAGGTCAAGTTTTGCAACTTCTGTAGTATCTCCTTGACACACTTGTGGACCACTGCCTCATACATCCTCAAAATTGCCTTGGAATGGGCTCCTGGCCAGCACACACCAGGTCTCTTCCAGGAGTATTAAAAAACAGTTAAATTCACAACTGAGCTTGGAGGAACCTGTTGGGAGAGGTCACAACACAGAAACAGTTAAGTGGATGTTTTAAGTGTGGTCTTAAAATAAGTCTGCAGTAGTGAGTAGAGTGGGTTTTATTCGGTTATATGTTTTATTGAGCTATGTCTCTTGATTAAACTTTAAATATAAGCCATAAGTATTAATTTAACTTGGAGCAGAGTTTTGTAGAGGAATAAGACAGTGCTATTTTCTGGGCCTGTAGATTGAAAGAAAAAATGGCCTTTAGTTGAGTGATATGCTCTTCTTCTTGGATGTGGAAGTTTAGGGAGAGTTTATGGGTTACTGAGGATTATATCTGCAATAAATGCCGTTGGGTGCAAATCTTATCAGATCGAATGCATTGGTTGGAGAGGCAGTCAGAGGCAATGAGGAATTTACAAGAGCATGGGGGGTGTGATGGATGGCAGTGAGAGGAAAGGGGGAAATCTCAGATTTTCACAGAGATGGGTTAACTCCAGGAAAGGTAAGAGAGTAGGCAGGTAGTGCAAGAGTCTTCTGTGGCTATCCCCATTTCAAATAAGTACGCTGTTTTGGAAAATGTAGGGGTGATGGATTCTCAGGGGAACGTAGCATGAACAGCCAAGTTTCTGCTCCGAAACTGGCTCTAACACAATGAGGGGTATGTCGGGTTCCAAGCGATTGATTGTCTTAGGGGATGCTCTAGTCTGAGGTACAGACAGACATTTCTGTGGCCAGCAGCGAAAAATCAGAATGGTGTGTTGCTTTTCTGGTGCCAGGATCAAGGATGTCTCAGGAGGTCATTGTACACATTGGAACCAATGACATAGGAAGGAAAAAGTTGAGATGCTGAAGGGAGATTACAGACAGTTAGGCAGTAATTTAAAAAGTGGATCCTCGAGAGTAGTAATATCTGGATTACTCCCAGTGGTACGAGCTAGTGAGGGCAGGAATAGGAGGATAGAGCAGATGAATGCATGGCTGAGGAGCTGGTCTATAGGAGAAGAATTCACATTTTTGGATCATTGGAAACTGTATTGAGGTAGAGGTGACTTGTACAAGAAGGACGGATTGCACCTAAATTGGAAGAGACTAATGTACTTGCAGGGAGATTTGCTAGAGCTGCTCAGGAGGATTTAAATGAGTAAGCTGGGGAGGGGTGGGACCCAGGGAGATAGTGAGGAAAGATTTCAATCTGACACTGGTACAGTTGAGAACAAAGGCAAGTCAAACAGTCAGGGCAGGCAGGGACAAAGCAGAGAACAAGGTAGGATTGATACTTTAAACTGCATTTATTTCAATGCAAGAGGCCTATCAGGGATGGCAGATGAACTCAGGGCATGGTTAGCAACATGGGACTGGGATATCATATCAATTACGGAAACATGGCTCAGGGATGGGCAGGACTGGCAGCTTAATGTTCCAGGATACAAATGCTACAGGAAGGATAGAAAGGGAGGCAAAAGAGGAGGGGGGAGTGGCATTTTTGATAAGGGATAGCATTACAGCTGTACTTAGGGAGGATATTTCTGGAAATACATTCATGGAAGTTATTTGGATGGAACTGAGAAATAAGAAAAGGATAATCAACTTATATTATAGATTCTCTAATAGTCAGAGGGAAATTGAGAAACAAATTTGTAAGGAGATCTCAGCTATCTGTAAGAATAATAGGGTGGTTTTGGTAGGGGATTTTAACTTTCCAAACATAGACTGGGACTGCCATAGTGTTAAGGATTTAGATGGAGAGGGATTTGTTAAATATGTACAAGAAAATTTTCTGATTCAGTATGTGGATGTACCTACTAGAGAAGGTGCAAAACTTGACCTACTCTTGGGTAATAAGGCAGGTCAGTGGGGGAGCACTTTGGGGCCAGCGACCATAATTCTATTCAATTTAAAATAGTGATGGAAAAGGATAGACCAGATCTAAAAGTTGAAGTTCTAACTTGGAGTAAGGCCAATTTTGATGGTATTGGGCAAGAACTTTCAAAAGCCGATTGGGGGCAGATGTTCGCAGGTAAAGGAATAGCTGGAAAATGGGAAGCCTTCAGAAATGAGATAACAAGAATCCAGAGAAAGTATATTCCTGTCAGGGTGAAAGGGAAGGCTGGTAAGTAAAGGGAATGCTGAATGACTAAGTACATGGAAGTTTTGGTTAAGAAAAAGAAGGAAGCATATGTCAGGCATGGACAGGATAGATCGAATGAATCCTTAGAAGACTATAAAGGCAGTAGAAGTATACTTAAGAGAGAAATCAGGAGGGCAAAAAGGGGACATGAGACAGCTTTGCCAAATAAAATTAAGGAGAATCCAAAAGTTTTATATAAATACATTAAGGACAAAAGGGTAACTAGGGAGAGAATAGAGCCCCTCAAAGATCAAGAAGGCGGCCTTTGTGTGGTGCCACAGAAGATGGGGGAGATACTAAATGAGTGTTTTGCATCAGTATTTACTGTGGAAAATGATTTAGGAGATATAGAATGTCGGGAAATAGAGAGTGACATCTTGAAAAATGACCATATTCCAGAGGAGGAAGTGCTGGATGTCTCAAAATGCATAAATGTGGATAAATCCCCAGGACCTGATCAGGTGTACCTAGAAATCTGTGGGAAGCTAGGGAAGTGATTGCTGGGCCTCTTACTGAGATATTTGTATCATCAATATTTACAGGTGAGGTGCCGGAAGACTGGAGGTTGGCTAATGTGGTGCCACTGTTTTAGAAGGGTGGTAAGAACAAACCAGGGAACTATAGACCGGTGAGCCTGATGTCGGTGGTGGACAAGTTGCTGGATGGAATTCTGAGGGACAGGATGTACATGTATTTGGAAAGGCAAGGATGATTAGGGATAGTCAACACGGTTTTATGCATGGGGGATCATGTCTCACAAACTTGATTGAGGTTTTTGAAGAAGTAGCGAAGAGGATTGATGAGGGCAGAACAGTGGATGTGATTCCTATGGACTTCAGTAAGGCATTTGAGAAGGTTCCTCATAGGAGATTGGTTAGCAAGGTTAGATCTCATGGAATACAGGGAGAACTTGCCATTTGAATACAGAACTGGGTCAAAGGTAGAAGTCAGAGGGTGGTGGTGGAGGGTTTTTTCAGACTGGAGGCCTGTGACCAGTGGAGTGCCACAAGGATTGGTGCTGGGTCCCCTACTTTTCATCATTTACATAAATGATTTGGATGTGACCATAAGAGACACAGTTAGTAATTTTGACACCAAAATTGGAGGTGCAGTGGACAGTGAAGAAGGTTATCTCAGATTACAACGGGATCTTGATCAGATGGGCAAATGGGCTGAGAAGTGGCAGATGGAGTTTAATTTAGATAAATGTGAGGTGCTGCATTTTAGGAAAGTAAATCTTTGCAGAACTTATATACATAAAGATCCTAGGGAGCATTGCTGAACAAAGAGATCTTGGAGTGCAGGTTCATAGCTCCTTGAAAGTGAAGTCATAGGTAGATAGGATAGTGAAGAAGGTGTTTGGTATGCTTTCTTTTATTGGTCAGAGTATTGAGTACAGGAGTTGAGAGGTCATGTTGCAGCTGTATAGGACATTGGTTAGGCCACTGTTGGAATATTGCATGCAATTCTGGTCTCCTTCCTATCAGAAAGATTTTGTGAAACTTCAAAGGGTTCAGTAAGGATTTACAAGGATTTTGCCAGGATTGGAGGATTTGAGTTTTAGGGAGAGGTTGAATAAGCTAGGGCTATTTTCCCTGGAGCTTCGGAGGCTGAGGGGTGACCTTATAGAGGTTTATAAAATCATGAGGGGCATGGATAGGATAAATAGACAATGTCTTCTCCCTGAGGTGGGTGTGCCCAGAACTAGAGGATATAGATTTCGAGTGAGAGGGGAAAGATACAAAAGAGACCTGAGGGGCGAATTTTTCACACAGAGGGTGGAATAAACTGTCAGAGGATGTGGTGGAGGCTGGTACAATTGCAACATTTAAAAGGCATCTGGATGGGTATATGAATAGGAGGGTTTTGGAGGGATATAAGTCAGGTGCTGGCAGGTGGGACTAAATTGTGTTGGGATATCTGGTCGGCATGGACGAATTGTACTGAAGGGTCTGTTTCCGTGCTGTACATCTCTATGACTCTATGAGTATGTACCCTGGTATGTTAGAGACAACCTACCTGAGCAAATGTAAACTCCTCAGCCAGACATTATCAAAAGAGGTCACCCTGGCCTGTAGATCTTGTAAGACCTTCTGCAAGCCTCACCTACATCTCCTAACTGACCCATCTATGCTCTACCTGTTGATGCATCTGCGTCTGTTATTATTGCTGCTGCTACTCTTTTTCCTTATCCCCCCTATCAAATACAATGCAGCAAGAACCACACCCATCATTAACTGTCATTACTTATTAAAGATAAGTAAGCAGAAGAGATCAAATTACTAATGTGGAATGTGTCAAAATCACTTTGTCTTTAACAGCTTGCCAGCATGAAGACACAACAGTCTGAGTGCCTGAAGTTCTTGGTCCCTGCACTCTACTGTTTCTGGAATCAATCCCAATGGGATTCACCGAGCATGAGAAATACAACTTCCGGCATTCTTTCAGTTGGTGTTGCAGCAGGATCCTAATTATATTGGCAAGTTTTATGGGTGGGCAGTGAAGACGGTCAGTGCCAATGGAAACTTCAAGAAAGACTGGATCTCATACTTCAAGGGAATGAATGATCTGCTCTACAGGACAGGGCATGCACCACTATCAGTGCTATGTATAATTAAATCACACTCATAGGAGCATGATGCATTGAGTAGTTTGTCATTGCACAGGATGTACACACAAAAGTGGGAATCAAGCATTTCTATCAGCTTCCTCATATGCAAGCAGGGTCAATCATTTCATTACAGCTCCCAATGTTGCACTGCTTTATGACAATGCTTCTGTCCCACACATCTGCCCAAACATAAGAAGAGCCACAAAACACAGTGGTTTAGGCACCAGCAGCTGACTAACGTTTTGTCACAACTACACGAATATCCACTTCACTGGAATATCAGGCACAAACACCAAAGAACATAAATTAATTTCAATCAACCTTTAGCTCTTTGGCAACATTGAACAACCTTTCAATCAGCATCATTTAAGATTAGATTAGATTACTGACAGTGTGGAAACAGGCCCTTCGGCCCAACAAGTCCACACCGACCCGCCGAAGCGCAACCCACCCATACCCCTACATTTACCCCTTACCTAACACTTTTGGCAATTTAGCATGGCCAATTCACCTGACCCGCACATCTTTGGACTGTGGGAGGAAACCGGAGCACCCGGAGGAAACCCACGCAGACACGGGGAGAACGTGCAAACTCCACACAGTCTGTCGCCTGAGTCGGGAATTGAACCCGGGTCTCAGGCGCTGTGAGGCAGCAGTGCTAACCACTGTGCCACCGTGCTGCCCACTTGCCACCGTGCCGCCCACTATAACTCCAAACTCCCTCAATCCCAAACTTTTAGCTCAGTTGACTGGATTGACTCGTTTGCAATGCAGAGTGACATTAACAGTGTGAGCTTAATTCCTACATCAGCCGAGATGACCAACAAGGCCCTGCCTTCTCAGCCTTGTCCCTCACTTCGGGCTTGGTGATGCTCAGTTTAAACTCAACAATTGACACCTCTCCTTTTGAGGGAGTAGTCTTTTGGGACTATGGCAACTTTACCTTACAAGTGTCACACATGGATGATCCCAGCACTGGGAATTGATATCTATATTTACAATTGCAGTGCTAATGTCCTCATGCTAATATCTCCCTATTCTTCTCCCCTGTAGGAGAAGGATGTGCATAATAAATGTGAATGTACAGTCGGGGTATAAGGGCTAGCACTGGTGATACCTGATAATTTGGTAAATCAGACAAAGACAAGCCATATACAATTAAAAGTAGGGTCTTGGGCAGTGTTGTAGAATGTAGAGGCCTAGGGGTCCAGGTACATAATTCTTAGAAGTTTGCATCATATATAAATAAGGTGGTTAAGAATGTATTTAGCATGCTTGCCTTCATTGCCCAGACCTTTCAGTATAGGATTTTGGGATGTTCTGTTGAGGTTGTACAGGACGTTAGCGAGGCCTTTTCTGGAGTACTGTGCCATGTCTGGTCTCATTGTTATAGGAAGAATATTATTAAGCTGGAGAGGGTTCAGAAGAGATTTACAAGGATGTTGCTGGAAATGGAGTGTTTAAGTCATAATGAGAGGCTGGAGAGGCTAGGATTTCTTTTCATTAGAGTATAGGAGGTTGAGATTTCACCTTACAGAGGTTCATAGAATAATGAGGGGTATAGATAGGGTTAACGGCAGGTGTCTTTTCCCTAGGTGGGGGATTTCAAGATCAGGGACATATTTTTAAGGTAAAAGGAGAAAGATTCTGAATGAAAAGATTGCTATGTGATTTCTGGGAGCTGTGTTCAGCAGTATTTTCTGAAGTCAAAAGGATAATGTGGGCTGTTAGCTATTTTCTGTTTAGGTTGGAAGTGAAGTGACTATGTGGGAAAGACTGATAATTGCTGGATGGATTGATTTGGGAAGCCCTGTGGTGAAGCCTACCTAGCAACACCTTCTGGACTGAAGTTGCTGCGTTTTCCAGTAAACCTTTATTTGGTCGTTGCTGCAACAATCCTCCAAGAAGCTGACAGCAAAAGAAAATAACTATCCTTCTCTTTCTCCTGAGCAAAAAAATCCTGGAGCAGGATAACTACGCAGGTATTATAGTAAAATACTTCTGGAAACCTGAGAAAGTCCCAGATATCAGCATCTTTAGCTTAAAGTCTGAAAGCTGAATTTTTTACTTCCATTTGAAAACCCAAGTCTAACTGACTCACCTAAACCGAAGTCAGATCTAAAGATCTCTTATTGATCGCACAGCTATTGTTGTAGCATTCTTGATGATGGAAAATTGATAGGATGGTAGAAGTCATTCCAATTTTTTTATCCTTTGAGTACAGATCTTGACCTGGGATGTTTTCTGACTTTTTAAAACGTATCAGCTCTTTCTTGTGATTAAGTGTGTGTTCGGGATATAGTTAGGGATGTAGTCGAATTCCCAAGGTAGTAGTTTGGTTGATAATTAGTTATAAGAATGTCTTTTTTAAAAAAAAACATTATTTTTGAGTTTATTGAAAAAGATATTTAAACTAATCATTTTGATGTTTAAATAAAACATTTGTGCCTTTGGTACAACACATGGAGGTGTGGAGTTTGATTATCAGTGCACTCCTCTTGTCAGAGAGACAACACTCTGCTGAAGGACGGATTGGATATTAGAATCATACAGCAAGAGACCCTCCAAGCAGTGACATACAGCTGCACATCAAGTTGCACTGTCACAATAAATCCTTGGGTAAGGGGGGGGGCTGGCTTACAGCTCTAACAAATCTGTATGTGATTCTTTGCAGACTTTGACTACACCCCTAAGCCAGGACAAAGAGAAGAAAAGCCCCTGCCCCCCCAGGCCTATCTATCAGCTGTTCCCATCACATCTCTGAAGTGGAACAGTTGGGACTCAAAGAGAGTGCACTATAAAGCCTTTCTCTTCAATACTGTGTAGGGATATTTACTTCAGCAGATAACGTAGCTGGAGTACACTCAGGGTCACATTGTGGTAAGCACAGCATTGACATGGATCCTGCAGCCAGGGGAGGATGAAGCAGCTGAGGTAGCTTACATTCAGGCACTGCAAACAGGCCCCTGCTGAGCCCGAAATAAACGCTGAGCCTCTAAACTTGCTCAAGAGCTCTTGAATAATGTCCCTACCTCTGAGCCAGGAGGCCTGGGTTCAAGTCATAGTTCCTTGAAAGTGGTGTTGCAGGTAGATAGGATGGTGATGAAGGCATATGCTTGCTTTTATTGGTCAATGCATTAAGTATAGGAGTGGGGAGGTCATGTTGCGGCTGTACAGGACATTGGTTAGGCCACTTTTGAAATATTGTGTGCAATTCTGGTCTCCCTCCTACAGGGAAGATGTGAAACTTGAAAGAGTTCAGAGAAGATTTACATGAACTTTGCCAGGGTTGGAGAGCTTGAGCTATAGGGAGAGGTTAAGTGGGCTGGGGATGTTTTCCCTGAAGCATTATAGGCTGAGGGATGACCTTGTAGAGATTTATAAAATCATGAGGGGCATGGTTAGGGTAAATAGTCAAGGTCTTTTCCCTGGGGTGGGGGAGTCCAGAATTACAGGGCATAGGTTTATGGTGAGGGGGGTAAAATTTAAAAGGCAACATTTTCACACAGAGGGTAATGTGAATATTGAATGAGCTGCCAGAGGAAGTATTGGAAGCTGGTACAATTATAATATTTAAAAGGCATCTGGATGGGTATATGAATAGGAAGGGTTTAGAGGGGTATGGGCCATTTGCTGGCAGATGGGACTAGATTAGGTTGGGATATCTGGTCAGCATGGACGAGTTGGACCGAAGGGTCTGTTTCCGTGCTGTACATCTCTATGACTCTAAGTTTCACCTGTTCCAGAGGCATGCAATAACATCTTTGAATAGGTTGATTAGAAAATATCTTTAAACTTTTCTATGAATGAGCTGACCTAGATGCAAAGACCAGCAGGGGAATGTATGGGAAAAGAGGTGCCAGAGATTATGTGTAGACTGCATTGAAATGAGGAGGATTTTGCTTAAAATAAATACAAAGTGCTGGAGAAACTCAGTAGGTCTGTCTGCATCCGCAGTGAGAAAACAATTGACTTTCTGAGTCCAGTATGGCTGTGACTGTTTCTCCACAGATGTTGTGAGATCTGCTGAGTTTTTCAATAATTTTCTGTGTATGCTTCAGATTTTCTTCGTCTATTGTATTTTGCTGCTACAAATTTACCTACATTCTGTCTGAAGTTGTGACTCTGCCTGCCTCCATGGACTGGGTGAAGGTTACCATGGAGAGCCAGGTCCATCAGAAGTCATTATCTGCTGGATATGAGCTTAGACCTTCTCTTCATCACTAAAACCCATTGGATGTATTCATTCACTGACTTGGCAAAAGAGGCCAAGGGACCTTGCTCTCCAGGTGCTCCATGTCCTCAAGAGCTAAAGAAGATGCCATTGTGCATCAACTGGGAGGAAAAGCAACAGACAGGTGCCCTGGGATTGTCATCTCAGGATACTGCAGGAGGCGCTCTGTCTCACTACCTCTGTCTGACCAGAAGCGAAGCGCTGGCCAGGAAACTGAACAGGGGGTTATTGGTGCAAAAGAAACAAATCTAACTACGATAAATGGGAATCAATGGATCTGATGTTTACACACACACACACACACACACACACACACACACACACACACACACACACACAGATTAGGGGCAGGGTTGGCAATTCAGCCCCTTGACCCTGCTCTGCTATTCAATAAGATCAACACCGATCTGATCATAACCACAAATCCTCATTCCTGTTTACTCCTTATAACCTTTCAACCCACACTTAACAAGAATCTATCTACCTCTGCTTTAAAATATTCAAAGATGCCACTTCTACCACCTATTCAGAGAAAAAAGAGAACAGAAGTCATCTCACTTCCATTGAAGATGGGCGATCCTAGTTTTTTAAACAGTGACTTCCTAGTTATAGACTCTCCCATAGGGGCTGGAGAATCAATGTTTCGAGCATAGGCTCTTCATCAGCTTATGCTCAAAACAACAACTGTCCTGTTCCTCGGATGCTGCCTGACCTGCTGTGCTTTTCCAGCAACACACTTTTTGTACCTGTTTAATATGATTTTGTGAGTCGTGTGTGAGGAAGCCAAGATCTCTGTGCATTCTCAGAACTCTGAAATTTCTCACCATTTAGATAAAATGTTTTCATACTTCTTATTTCTTGCCAAAATGGACAACTCACATTTTCCACAACCTTGCCCATTCAGTTAACCTATTTATATCCTTTTGTAGCCTCCTTATATCCTCTTCATAATTTGATTTCGAACTATCTTTGCGTTGTCATCAAATTTAGCATTCATACCATCATCTGTGCCATTTAGATAATTTTTTCAAAGTTGAGGCCACAGAGCCAATCCCTGTAGCAAGCCACTGGCTACATCTTCCAAACCTGAAACAGACCTATTTGTGCCTACTTCTGTTTCTTGTTCGCCAGTCTTACAGTCATGATATAATGCCTTCTGGATATCTACATACATTATATCCATTGGTTCCCCTTTATTCACACATTACCTTCTTAAAGAGCTTCAATAGAATGGTTCAACATGGTTAAAAAAAAGTCCCTTGAGAGTAGGAATGCCTCTTTGTCACAATTGGCTAAATACATCAAGTGTCCACAAATATTCATGCAATGTCATTTGTCCTCAAATCAGGGTCTCTCAGGTTTATCTGCCTCACCTCAGTACTGCCTTGTCATTCTCAGCATCTCCTTAAGGCTTTACTTATTCCTTGTCTGGTTGCTCCACCTCCTCCTTTTCTACATTTTAAATCCCAATGGAGCAGAGTTGTGCAGGGCGCAGCCAACACAAACTGTTCTGGAGTGTTTACTTGACTGCCCCTCCTGATTGGTCCAGGAATCAGAAGGATATCTTCAGATCACAAATGGCCTGTTCAGTGATGACCCTTTTGGAAGCATGAACAGCATTATAGCTGTTTATAATCATTCTGAGGATTTCCTGCTGGGAACATTAGGCATACTTTAAGGAGATATATTTGTCACCCATGAGCTATTCCTGGAGATGATGTGGGAGAACCTTAATGGAACCTGAGAGTTGGGTAGAATGTAAATTGCTGTGGCAGCTCTCTCGGAAGTGGGTGCTCACCTGCAGGAATTGTTGCTGGACAATGAGGGAGTGAAATATTTTTCTATTCAGGAATCTGACGAGATAATACCAGCGAGCTCCAAGTGCCACAGGCATGCAGTCAATGCCATTTGTACTTAAGGGAAACCAGAGATTGTTGCAAATCTGACTCACTACGCAGTCACGAGTTGCCAATGAAAGGGAACTATTGCTTGTTCACTGCATTATTAAAGGCATGACTCACCTCATTAATAGTCAGCTTCATATCTTATGAATCAGACAGCACAAGCTCGACATTGAGAATTCTCATTGGAGGAAGTCAGAGTGGATGCCTGGCTCAGAGCAAGGAGCTTCCATGTTTCATCCAATCAAGCAGCATCTTGGGGCAGGATTCATGGGCACCAGTTCCACACACTCCTCGTCCACGGACATGAGCATCTGACATTTACCAACCCTGTGCAACCATCATGGCACCTCTGCAAAGCATTTGCAGGCTGCTCTGGAAGCACAGTTCTTCATTGCAGCTGCACTGGCATTAAAGGGCTACTGTGAGAATACTTTGCACACAGGGACAGGCACTCACTTCATGGATTGGACAAAATTACAACTCAGGGCTGCTGACTTACTCTATTAGGACTCGCTCACTTAACGCCTATCATTATAATTGCAGCAGCCATTGGAGGCAGTTTCATAAGGACCATCCTATACATAGATAGAATATGTACAGCTCTTTTAAGCACATTAACCACACAAAGGTACCCAGTGAAGCCTATCTCCCCTGACTAAAATACTTTATGGGTCAAATATATGCATGGCTTAGTCTAGTTAGACTTGAGACACAGATCATGGTGGCAAAAGCCCTGTTTTTACTAAAGTTTGTGCTAATAAGCAATACCACCTGTTTAAAACTCATACTAATTCATTTCTTAAAATTAGTGAAAGGGGAATTTCAAATCTTTAAAACCTCTGAAATTTCCAGATTTGGTTTAGTCCATTCCAAATTAACTGTTTTCAAGCCTCCTTGATTCATTGATCTCCGATAGAAAGTAGATTTGCGTGATTATATTCAGGAAGAAGGTGAAAGCAGATAGTGATGCCTCCACAGCTGAATAGCTTTTTGACCACTGCCCTGAGAATATCTGCTTGTTTGAGCTTGTTTGAAAAATGGAAGGAAAAGTTCAGCACATTTAAGTCCCAAATAAACATCGTGTAACTAAGGATAATAAATCTCAGACCCCAGCACGGTCAACGGTCACACTGTCATTTGGCTGATCCATCTATTCCTGATGAAGGGCTTATGCTCGAAACGTCGAATTCTCTATTCCTGAGATGCTGCCTAACCTGCTGTGCTTTGACCAGCAACACATTTGCAGCTGTGATCTCCAGCATCTGCAGACCTCATTTTTTACTATTTGGCTGATCCAGTTCTCTTTAGATATCACAGCTTTAAGTAGACAAGCAGGCTTACCAATCACGATCTTACTCTTCAGAATCCATACTGACTAGGATTTGGTAAATTGCAACTATACACATAATCTTCAACTTAATTAATTCTACTTTTTTTTACATTGAATGAGATTGAGAGTTTGGATCTTCTGGCCTGCGTCCATTTTATCAGTGTTTGGAATTGCAGCAACACGTTTGCTTGTTTCCAAATTCAAGTGATTTCTCCTGCAATTTGTTGACAATCGGGATTGGTATGATTATGCGGCTTTCACTTTTGAGTGCAGTGAGGCAGCAGGTAGTAGTTTAAGGATTGGTTATGAATGGGAATCAATTAATGAATTTGCAGTCAGTGTCTTCATCCTGTTTGGCTATAACTTTAGTTAAAAGATGCAGAATATTAAACTAAAATGCTTTATTTTCTCCACTCCTGAAAAAAAACTTTTACTAAGTTCTCTTCCTATAAAATCTTATAAAAGAAAGGGTAAAGTCACCATACTCCTAGAGCACCATAGGATTTCTTTTGAATTAGAGAGAGACGACTTTGGTGGGGGTTTAACCTGAGGGTCAACATACCTTAGGCAAGGGGAAAAGTTGAAAAAGAGAATGCTTCATGGTAACTTTAGCCAGTGTGGGAACCTCACACCCTAAACTACATTCTTCCTATGTGAATAAAGGCAACACACTGCTGCTGCGGACTTTTCATATGTGAGTCCAGAATACGTACAGGTGAGATGTACCATTTAACAATGAAGGAGAAAGTGAGGACTGCAGATGCTGGAGATCAGAGCTGAAAATGTGTTGCTGGAAAATTGCAGCAGGTCAGGCAGCATCCAAGGAGCAGGAGAATCAACGTTTTGGGCATGAGCCTGTGAAGAAGGGCTCATGCCCAAAACGTCGATTCTCCTGCTCCTTGGATGCTGCCTGACCTGCTGCACTTTTCCAGCAACACATTTTCAGCATTTAACAACAAGGCCAGCATAACCAAGTGTGAGCCCACACTGCCCAGTGTTCACAATGTTGTATTTTCTACTGATGTGAAAAGTACACTATCCCAATTGTGTACACATATATATTTATTTCCTCAGTCATATGCCAATTTCAAAACTAAGTGTTAATGAAGGTGCACTTCATTAAGTGTTGCTCACTCTGTAATGCTTAACCAATTTACGCCCAATGCTAGTGAGATAAACAAAATTACACGTGAGCTCCCCCAGGTGGCTTGGAGAGTAATTGCATGCAAACCTTCAAAGACAAAAGTGAAGGTTTGCACAATCCCAGGAGATTTCAGAACTAGTAAATTATATTTTAAAATTAAGATACAATCGTTTCCTAGAAAAATACAGTAGCTTATCTTTATGTGGAAAATTAATTATTTGGTAATGTTATTTTATTCATGGTGTTAGTTGAGGAAATAATATTGTCCAGGTGAGTGCATACTTCATTTCCTTATCTCTATTATTGGCATGTGCACCTTTAAAAGTCTTGGTCCTCACCTCTGAAATTTCCTCACCAAACTTCTCTGCCTCGCCACTTGTCTTCTCCTTCTAAACACTGCTATACTATCCATCTTTAACCAAGCATTCTGTAATATCATCGCCTTTGCCTCAATTTCAATTTCTGGCTGATTGTGTTTCCATGGTGTGCTAAGGGATGTTTTACCATGTTGGAGAGGTTATATAAATGCAAGTAATTGTTGCTAAAGTAATTCATGGAGAGTTTTTACATGTACCTGAGCAGACAGACAATCTTTAATATCTTATCTGAAAAACAAATGAAAGGATAGAGAATAATTTGAAATAGTGATAGTAGAGACAATGAGAAAAGAAATAAGTCTGATGCTGGTACAGTTGAGAACAGGGCAAGTCAAACAGTCAAGGCAGGCAACAGCAAGGTAGAGAACGAGGTAGGACTGATAAATTGAACTGCATTTATTTCAGTGCAAGAGGCCGAATAGGTAAGGCAGGTGAACTCAGGGCATATTTGGGGGCATAGGACTGGGATATCATAGCTATTACAGAAATGTGGCTCAGGAATGGGTAGGTCTGGCAACTTAATGTTCAGGGGTATAGATGTTTTAGGAAGGATAGAAATAGGGGCAAGAGAGGAGGGTGTGTGGCATTTTTGTTTAGGGGATAACATTACAGCTGTACTTAGGGAGGATATTCCTAGGAGTACATCTAGGGAGGTTATTTGGGTAGAACTGAGAAATAAGACAGGGATGATCGTCTTATTGGGATTGTACTAAAGCCCTCCACCCAGTAGTCAGGAGGAATTGAGAAGCAAATTTGTAAGGAGATCTCAGTTATCTGTAAGAACAATAGGGTTGTAATGGTAGGGGATTTAAATTTTTCAAATGTAGACTGGGACTGCCATAGTATTAAGGGCTTGGATGGAGAGGAACTTGTAAGTGTTTACAAAAAAATTTTGTTATTCACTATGTGGATGTACCTACTAGAGAAAGAGCAAAATTTGATCTTCTCTTGGGAAATAAGGCAGGGCAAGCGAATGGGGTATCAGTGTTGGGTCATTTTGGGGCTGGTGATCATACTTATATTAGTTTTAAAATAGCTATGGGAAAGGATAAACCTGATCTAAAAGTTAAAATTCTAAATTGGAGGGAGGCCAATTTTGGCAGTGTTAGGTAAGAATTTTCAAAAGTTGACTGGAGGAAGCTATTTGCAGGTAAAGGGACGGCTGGAAAATGGTATGTCTTCAAAAATAAGATAACGAGAGTCCAGAGACAGTATGTTCCCATTAGTGTGAAGGGCAACGCTGTTAGGTGTGGGGAATGCTGTGTGAGTAGAGAAATTGAGATTTTGGTCTAGAAAAAGAAGGAAGCACATGTTAATAATAGACAGCTGGGATTGAGTGAATCCCTAGATGAATATAAGGGCAGTAGGAATATATTTAAGAGGGAAATCAGGAGGGCAAAAAGGGGAAATTAGGTAGCTTTGACAAATAGGGTTAAGGAGAATCCAAAGGGATGCTGCAAATACATTAAGGACAAAAGAGTAACTAGAGAGAGAACAGGGCCCCTTAAAGACCAACAAAGCTGTCTTTGTGTGGAGCCACAGGAGATGGGTATTCATGTCAGTTTTTACCATAGAGAAGGATGTAGAAGCTAGAGAACTTGGAGAAATAAATAGTGATGTCATAAAAAGTGTCCATAATACAGAGGAGGAACTGCTGGGCATCTTAAAATGCATAAAGATGGAAAAATCCCCACGACCTGATCAGATTTACCGCAGAACTTTGTGGGAAACTAGGGATATAATTGTTGGGCCCCTTGCTGTGATATTTTATCATCAATAGCCATGGGTGAGGTGCTGGAAGACTAAAGTTTGGCTAATCTGCTATTATTTAAGAAAGATAGTAAGGAGAAGCCAGGGAACTACAGATCAGTGAGCCTGACATCAGTGGTGGGTAAGTTGTTGGGCGGGGTTCTGAGGGACAGGATTTACATGTATTTGGAAAGGCAAGAATGATTAAGGATAGTCAACATGGCTTTGCACATGGGAAATCATGTCTCACAAACTTGCTTGAGTTTTTTGAAGAAGTAACAGAGAAGTTTGATGAAGGCTGGTGGGTGGACATTGCCTATATGGACTTCAGCAAGGCATTCAACCAAGGATCCCCATGGTAGACTGATTGGCAAGATGAGATCACATGGAATACAGGGAGAGCTAGTCATTTGCATACACAAGTGGCTTGAAGGTAGGAGATAGATTTTGTTTGAGGGTTGTTTTTTGGACTGGAGATCGATGACCAGCAGTGTGCTACAAAGCTAGGTCCACTGCTTTTTGTTTTATATAAATGATTTGAATGTGAACATAGGTGGTATGGTTAGTAAATTTGCAGATGCACAAAAACAGGTTGTAATGTGGACAGTGAAGAAGTTATTTCAGAGTACAACGGAATCTTGATCAGATGTGCATCCCATGGAACAAACCATAGAGCATAGAGGTTTGTGGCATGGAGAGGCTCGGAATACCTCAAATAATACATCCCTTAGTCTGACTGAGAACTACGCCTTGTATACTTTGAAACATATGATCTATCACTATTTACTTATGTTGCAATAGCAATTGTGGGCGGAATCTTCCCAGCCCCTGAGTGATGTGGGCATTGGTGAGTCAGTTAGGAAAATAAGGTGCGATCAGCAGAAATAAAATTCTTGATGTCAAGTAACAAACATTTGATTCTCCAAGCAAGTTTTGAAAACTGTGATAAGAATCTTGCTGGTCAATGGCAAGAAGCCTTTTTGCATTCATTTGGATGCATCAACTTGATGCATTGTGTCAGTGATGTATTGTTTGCTATTCTCCCACCTACTTGATAGAAACAAGATGGTGACAATTCCCTATCTGAGAGTCAGAGCGGGTACCTGGTGGCTCCAGCTCACTGTGAGCTCTGTCAAAATCCATGTTACAGTCATAGGGTCATATAGCACAGAAGAGGCCCTTCAGCTCATCAAGAGTATACCAACTTACCTACACTATTCCTACTTTCTAGCGCTTGGCCTAAAGACTTGAATATTATCACATTTCAGGTGCTCATCCATGTACTGTTTAAAGGTTGTGAGGTTTCCCGCTTCTATTCTCTCCCAAACAGTACATTCCAGATCCCCACCACCCATTCCAGATTCCCACTAACCCTTTTTAAACCTTTCTCCTTAAAAGTATACTCCCTAGACATTGGCACTTCAACTAAGGATAACAGTTGCTCCCTATTCGATCTGCTGTTGTCCCTCATAATCTTTAAACGCCTCAATCTGCTTCACCCAGGCAACATCCTGGTAAATCTCCTCTGCACCCCCTCCAGTGCAATCACATCCTTCCTACAGTGTGGTGACCAGAACTGCACTATGTACTCTAGCTGTGACCTCAACAATGTTTTGTACACATCCATAATTACCTCTCTGCTCTTATAATCAATGTCATGACTGATAAGGGCAAGTGTCCCATATGCCCTCCTAACTACCCAGTTAATCTGCTCAATGACCTGTGACCAAGCACCCCAAGATCCTTCTGTCTCTGAGCTTTCTCGTGTCCTACCATTCATTGAGTACTTTTTGCTTCTTGAAAAATGCATCACCTCACACTTTTCAGGATTCAAATCCACCTGCTACTGATCTTCCCATTTGACTAATCCATATATTTCTTTTTTATAAACATTCCTCACTGTCAACCACCCTGCCCAATCTTCGGCTCATCCGCAAATGTACTTATCATTCCCTTCCACATTCTCATATACATTGCTTTTATATATATACTACAGCAATAAAGGTTCCAGCACTGATCCCTGGAGCCATGGAGCACTGGCTTCCAGTCACACAAACACAGTCTTTTACCTCCACCCTCTGTCTCCCACCACTAAACCAATTTTGCATTTATCTTTCCAAGTTACCAAACATCCCACGTGCTTTTACCTTTAGTCTCTCATATAAAACTTTTTGAAAGGCTTTGTTGAAACCCTTATAAATTTCATCAACTGTACTACCCTTATCTACACATCCAATCACATCCTTGAAAAATTCAATTAAATTGGTTGGACATGGCCTCCCTATGGCAAAGCCATGCTGACTATCCCTGATCAAACCTTGCCTCTCCAAATGGAAACTAATTCTCTCCTTCAGAACTTTCTCTGACAGTTTCTCTTCCATTGATGGCACTTGATGCAGTGGTCTGTAATTCTCTGGTTTATCTGTACTACTTTTCTTGAAAAGTGGAACCAAATTAGCTATCCTTCAGTCCTCTGGCACCTTCTGTGTAGCCAGACAGGAATTAAACATTTGGCTCAGCACCCTATCATTTCCTCCCTTGTCTCTCAAAGCAGCCTAAAATATAACTTATTTGAACCTGAGAATTTGCAAACTCTTACACCCACCCAAACCTCCAAAACCTCCTCACTCTCTCTCAAACTGCTGAAGATTCTCTCAGTCCCTCTTCCTGAATTCTGTACCTAAATCCTCCTTCTTCAAAGTGAAGACGGTTGTGAAGTATTTGTTTCACAACCTCACCAATGTTCTTCAGCTCCATAAACAGACTGCACCCTTAGTCCTCAAAGGGCCTTACACTTTCCCTGCTTATCCTCATCTCTTTGGTACATTTACAGAATATCTTGGGATTCTTACTAACCTCATCTGCCATCATTTTTCCATTCCCCCTCTTTGCTCTCCTAATTGCTGTCTTAAATCCCACCTGCACATGTGCCAGCCACAAACATGGCAAATGCATTGCACGTGCTTTAATCAGATAGCTGTGTCTCAAACCACACAGGGAGAAGTCCTCAGTCAGCCTTCTGTTTCCATGGGTCCTGGGAGGACAGGGGATCTTGGCACAGTATGCCAAGGCTGAAAATGTGTTGCTGGAAAAGTGCAGCAGGTCAGGCAGCATCCAAGGAACAGGAGATTCGACATTTCGGGCATAAGCCCTTCTTCAGTATGTCAAGGCATCATCCAATATCAGACTAGGGACTGGGCATCCAGGGTCCATATCACGAATGACTGGGGAGAAGATCACAGTCAGTCCTGCGGGTTCTGTGCAACCAGCTCAGGGTGTCTTAGTAAGTGAGTCAGGGAGCTGCACAGATATCAGCTCACTCATCCGCTGAGGTTGTTTGCCCATGTCATTCAGGGATTTGACCTATATCCTATGAACAAATAGGAAATAATTCCTGGTTTTCATTCCCCTCTGGGCACCTGCATCCTTACAGGTATTGGATGAGAGGGGAGAGATATAAATTGGGACCTAAGGGGCAACTTTTTCACATAGAGGGTGGTGCGTGTAAAGAATGAGCTCCTGGAGGAAGTGGTGGAGGCTGGTACAATTACAACATTTAAAAGGCATCTGGATGGGTATATGAATTGGAAGGGTTTGGAGGGATAGGGGCCAGGTACTGGCAGGTGGGACTAGATTAGGTTAGGATATCTAGCCAGCATGGATGGGTTGGACCGAAGGGTCTGTTTCCGTGCTGTGCATCTCTATAACTCTATGACTCCATAAAACAACCCCAGCAGCCTATTCAGCCTTTCTCTATATCTGAATCCCTCCAACCTTAGCAAAATTGTCAATCCTTTCTGAATCCCTTCAATTTTCACAATATCCTTCCTATAGGAGGGAGATCAGAATTGCATGCAGTATTCCAAAAGTGGCCTGACCAAAGTAACATGACCTCCCAACTCCCATGCTCAATGTACTGATCAATAAAGGCAAGTATACCAAATGCCTTCTTCACTATCCTATCTGCTTGGGACTCTGCTTTCAAGGAGCTATGAACCTGTACTCCAAGGTCTTTTTGTTCAACAACACCTCCCAGGACCTTACCAGTAAGTGTATTAGTCCTGCCCTGATGTGGCTTTCCAAAATGCAGCACGTCACATTTATCGAAATTAAACTCCATCTGCCACTCCTTGGCGCATTGGTCCATCTGATCAAGATCTTGTTGCACACTGAGGTAAACTTTTTTGCTGTCCACAACAACTCCAGTTTTGGTGTCATCTGCAAACTTACTAACCACACCTCCTACGTTCATATCCAAATCATTTATATAAATGACAAAAAGCAGTAGACCCAGCACCGATCCTTCTGGTACACCACTGGTCACAGGCCTCCAGTCTGAAAGGTTACCCTCCTCCACTACCCTCTATCTTTTACCTTTGAGCCAGTTCTGTATCCAAATAGCTAGTACTCCCTGTATTCCGTGTGATTTAACTTTGCTAATCGGTCTCCCATGGGGAACCTTGTCGAATGCCTTACTGAAGCCCATATAGATCACAACTACCACGCTGCCCTCATCAATCCTCTTTGTTACTTCTTCAAACAACTTAATCAAGTTTGTGAGACATGATTTCCCATGTACAAAGCCATGTTGACTGTCCCTAATCAATCCTTGCCTTTCCAAATACGTGTACATCCTGTCCCTCAGGATTCCCTCCAACAACTTCCCCACCACCGACATCAGGCTCACCGGTCTATAGTTCCCTGGCTTGTCCTTACCACCCTTCTTAAACAGTGGCACCATGTTAGCCAACCTCCAGTCTTCCGGCACCTCACCTGTGACTATCGATGATACAAATATTTCAGCAAGAAGCCAAGCAATTTTTTCCCTAGCTTCCCATAGAGTTCTAGGGCACACCTGACTAGGTCCTGGGATTTATCCACCTTTATGCAGTTTAAGACGTCCAGTCCCTCCTCCTCTGTAATATGGACAGTTTTCAAAATGTCGCCACTTATTTCCAAACATTCCATATCTTCCCTATCCTTCTCCACAGTAAATATTGATGCAAAATAAGTACTTAGTATCTCACTCATCTTCTGGGGTTGCAAATGTAGGTGCCCTAGCTGATCTTTAAGGGCCCTATTCTTTCTCTGGTTACCCTTTTGTCCCTCACGTATTTGTACAATCCTGTTGTATTCTGCTTAACCCTATTTTCCAAAGTTATCTCATCTCCCCTTTTTGCCCTCCTGATTTCCCTCTTAAGTATACTCCTACTCACTTTCAAACTCCTCTAGGGATACACTAGAATCCCTGCTGCCTATACCTAACATATGTTTCCTTCTTTTTCTTGACCAAAACCTCAATTTCTCTCATCATCCCTCATTCCCTACACCTACCAGCCTTGCCCTTCACACTAACAGGAATGTATTGTCTCTGGAATCTCGTTTTCTCTTTTTTGAAGGCTTCCCATTTTCCAACATTCCTTTACCTGCAAACATCCGTCCCCAATCAATTTTTAAAGGTTCTTGCCTAATACCATTAAAATTGGCCTTTCTTTAATTTAGAACTTTAATTTTTAGATCAGGTCTATCCTTTTCCATCACTATTTTATAACTAATTGGCCATTGGCCCCAAAGTGCTCCCCCACTGACACTTCAATCACCTGCCCTGCCTTATTTCCCAAGAGTAGGTCAGGTTTTGCACCTTCTGTAGCAGGTACGTCCACATATTGGATCAGAAAACTTTCTTGTACGCACCTAGCAAATTCCTCTCCATCTAAGCCAGTCTATTTTTGGAAAATTAAAATCCCCTACCATAACCATTCTATTATTCACACAGATAACTGTGATCTCCTCACAAATTTGTTTCTCAATTTCCTGTTGACTACTGGGGGTCTACAGTACAATCCCAATAAGGTGATCATCCCTTTCTTATTTCTCAGTTCCACCCAAATAACTTCCTTGGACCTAGTCCCAGAAATATCCTTCCTAGTTACAGCAGTAATGCCATTCAAAAATGCCATTCCCCTTCCTCTCTTGCTCCCCTTTCTATTGTTCCTATAGTATCTATACCCTGGAACATTAAGGGACAGTCCTGTCCATCCCTGAGCCACATATCTGTAATTGCTATGATATTCCAGTCCCATGTTCCTAACCATGCCCTGAGTTCATCTGCCTTACTTGCTGGCCTCTTGCATTGAAATAAATGCAGTTTAATTTATCAATCGGCCTCTGCTTTGTTCCTGCCTGCCCTGACTGTTTGACTCGCTTTTTTTCCCAACTCTACCAGTCTCAGACTGAACTCTTTCCTCACTATCTCCCTGGGTCCCTCACCCCGCATCCCATCCCCCCAGCTTACTAGTTTAAATCCTCCTGTGCAGCTCCAGCAAATCTTCCCACAAGTATATTAGTCCTATTCCAATTCAGATACAACCCACCCTTATACAGGTCACTTTTACTCCAGAAGAGATTCTAGTGATCCAAAAATGTGAATCCTTCTCTCCTGTACCAGCTCCTCAACCATGCATTCATCTGCTCCATCCTCCTACTCCTACCCTCACTAGCTCACTAGTAATAATCCAGATATTTCTACCCTCGTGAACCTATTTTTTAAATCCCTGCCTTTCTATATTTTCTCCTCAGAACCTTGTCTGTATTTTTTCCTATGTAGTTAGATCCAATATATCCTGCAGGTCCCTCTTGCCTTTGAGAATATTTTGCACCCTCTTTGAGGTATCTTTGACCCTGGCACTCTACTAAAGGCCATCTTTGCACCTTAACAATCCACAGACCCAGAAAATATCACAGTCCTACTGCTGGAAAAACACTGCTCCAGGCTAGCTTAGTACCTATGTTTCATATTTTTAAAGCTTAATCAAGAGGCAGATCTCAATAAAACATATCAAAAAGAACCCACTCTACTTTCTATTGAAGATTTACAAAAGAAAATGCACCACTTAGCTGCTCCCTCCTGTGATCTCCCCCTCCTCCAAGGTCAGCTGGGAATTTTGTTGTTTTTTTTAGGTGAACTCCAATGTCCAGAGGTACTTGAACTCAAACACCAAAGGCAGTAACTGTGCAGTTTCACTGCTATGTCAGAGAGCAGTGTAGGTTTCTTCCTCCGTTGATTCACTTCCCACAATATGGTCACTGCCTTTGACTCCCTTGCTCCTTTTGTAAAGTGCCATTGTTTTGACCTTTCTTTCCCAAACTTCCAAAACAGTGCAAAATCTTATAATACAGTAATTACTACTCAACCCTGAAAATACCTCAAAAAAGGAGCTGCACTTTCAGCTACAATTTTTTTCCTGTCCTCCATCTTGGATTATCCAAAATCCTTGAAATGTTTGCAGTGTCTATGGAAAATAAAGAACATGAACAGCATGGGAAGGGTTAAAGTATGAAGACCACTGGCAATCTGTGGTCTGTGGAAGACAGGATGGGATAAGAATAGTGGAACACTCTTACACCAATTAGCAGAGTAAGGTTAAGGCTGAAAGATCACTATGGCAAGATGAGATAACACAAGTAATAAAGCAAGTTACTCTGTTCAGTATTATTATGACAGGATCGGGACAATAAATATTTGGGACATGACATTAAAATATCTAATTAATACTTAGTAGAGTCAGCTTGAGACACTATTGTAGAAGATGGAATAGCTAAATATCTATCTTGACAGGTTAGTCTGGAATGAAAGATCATTGTAGCAGAATCAGCAATAAATATCTAACCGTGACATTAAGTAGAATGTACAACTAAAGAGATAATGGGAACTAACATCACTAGTTTATTGTGTAACTAGAGTGAGGTACTTTGATTAATATAGTTGGACATGCTGATAAGCGAACTGAAACATAATTAAAAAAATATAAAAATCCACGGATCGTGAGGTTTGTGGGCATTCGAGAATCTGCTTTCTCAGTGTCACGGTTTTTTGTTTGCAAATAAAAGACCTACTTCTTGAAGAATTCTCTGCGTCTCCTGGTGATTCTCTATATTGTCTCCACAATAAATTTGGCACTGCGAGCAGGGTTGTGCAGAGACCCACCTGGACAGAGGGCAGCAGTAACAGTCCACCAGGGGCACTCCCGAGACAAACAGAATAAGGGTACCCAACAAAAAAAAAGTTAGCATTTTTGCTGTGAATTCGGACTATATCCTTTTGGCTTGGAGTGGTCCTTGGGGACTCAGAGGTGTGGGAACCTGCCGGAGGGTCTCTCCGATCCAAGATCCAAAGGCGAGGGGTAAATTGCTGCTGAAGGAGACGTGAAGAATTGGTCAAGAAAACTGCGCAGTGGGGTAAGGGGTGAGTAACAATAGAATGTAGCAATTGTCTGAGTAAAAAGTCCACATGGTGTATATAAGACCCTATAGATAGATAGGGCAGAATAAAGAAGGGGAAATTGTTTTAGTAGAAACGCTGATAGACCTGTTTAGAAAGCTGGCAGATTGGTAGTGAATGATTAAAAGTAAAATAGCAGAGAATAGTCATAGTATTACTAGACTGTTAAATGTTTTAGATAAGGCCTGTAGGATAATAGCACGTTTGGAAACGAACAAAGGGTCTGTTTAAGTAAGGTTCTGGCTGACAGAGATCGATTTATGGGCAAGTTTGGTGTGTGTGTGTGTGTGTGTGTGTGTGTGTGAAATATTTGTGTTTTGTTTCCCTGGAGCTCGAGATCCAGGGGTATTTTGATTTTATTTTGCACTGTAAGAATTTAAGATACTTTTTTTGAGAAAGAAATTTCTCAAGAAGCCGTTGGTGATTGGTGCATTTTGAAGGTGCAGCGTTAGATTGGTTTAGGCTGAATGAATGAAAATAGGTTGTTTGTATTAACTAGCTGTAATTGATGACGTTTAAGAATTAATAGATTGGTAAGGGGACAATTGCAAGTTATAAAGTTAGGGATTGCTTATACTATTGATAAAGCACTAGCGGACTTAAATCATATGAAGAAGTGATTTATGAGAATAAATATAATACATTATTGGACTGAAATATACCGTAGGATGGATAAAGGGACTGCAGTTGAGATACTGAGTAAGAAATTTCCAGTGGCAAGAAATTATATTGCAAAACTTTCTGAGAAATGGGAAAAATGAACTAAGGATTTATTGACTAAATGGTCAAAAGAAGGTAGCTTTGATATACATTTGTGCAGTGAGATGGAAGGACGAAGAAAGAACTATAAGCTGAATGATAAATCCAAAAATATAAACCAAAAGAGGGATCACGAGATGGAAATATTGAAACTTTTCAGGGAAGAGGGTGAGCAACTGAAGGGAGCTTGTCAAGCACCTGTGGTGACGAGGAAAGCTGCAACAGAACAAGCTGAGCAGTTACGGGAAACAGAAAAGTAGGAATCAGCACCCCCCCCCCCCCTCCCCCCCATACCCAGATATGGAGGAGTTGAATAGACTTCCTCCCTATTCGAATAAAGAGGCATTGAAGCAGTGTCTGGTAATAAAGGGAACAGTAGAAATAGAGGGACAGTTAGAATGGGATGGAAGTGCAGAAGACAAAAATGAACTGGGGGAAGAAGAGAAAGAGAGAAAAGGAACAGGCAGGAGCAAATAGAAGTGTACAACAAGAGCAAGAAAAGCTGAAACATGAGATTAGTGTGCTGCGTGGGCTAAGGGAACAAAAAGCAATTGAGGAATACTCGTTGCGATATGAAAGAAGGGCTGAAGAGAAAAGCAGTGAAAGTGATGCAGAGTAAGTTGAAAGAGCTGATGAGAAACAAGGGGAAAAAAAAGCCCCAGTACCTAAAGAATGGGAGGAATTAGAAAAAGCATCGGACTCAGAGCCCAAGGGGGAATTATTGAGAAGTACTGTAGGTAAAGGAAAAAAAGGGCCAACAGGGAAGGATGCTACCGCTCCTTATAAAAGAGGGGAGAAAACCCACAATACATTCCTTGGGGAACTCAGGATCTAGAAGGTCTGAAGAATGCGCTGCCCAGTTTACATGAGGGAGTGGGAAAGTGGATCAGAGCTTTTGAAGATGAAGCCATAGGGTGATTGATGGCTATAGGAGATTGAAGCACTGCTGGTAGGGCTCCCGAAGTTTAAGGAAATAATGGTCTGAGCCCGTTTGAAAAATGCGGCAGACAATCCAATGATTGATGGGGTCGGGTTTGATCGAGTGAGACAGAATGTATGGCAGGCCTTAAGAGGCTGTAACCCACCCAAAATGGATCCACAGGCTCTGAGAGGGGATCCACTGGGAGAAAGTGAAAAGCCAGCTGTTTACTTGGAGAAAAAGTTAAAGAAGTGGAGGCTGGAAACATGGCAGACATAGAGACTAACCAGTTGCTGACCACAATGTTGCGAAATTCCATCATTGAGGCAATGCCCTCCCAAGTCAGGTCAAGGCTGGAGGAGGTGGTGGGTCTGACATCATTGAAGAACCACCAGAAATTTAAAGATCATGTTGCTCATGCAGTTGAAAGGTTTCGAAAAGGCAAAGAGAAACTGTCTGAATGGTAGGAGGAGGTGTAAAGAAAGCGGGTGCAAATGCAACACGAAGAGTCATACAGTCATAGAGTCATAGGGATGTACAGCATGGAAACAGACCCTTCGGTCCAATCCTTCCATGCCGACCAGATATCCCAACACAATCTAGTCCCACCTACCAGCACCCGGCCCATATCCTTCCAAACCCTTCCTATTCATATACCCATCCAAATGCCTCTTAAATGTTGCAATTGTACCAGCCTCCACCACATCCTCTGGCAGTTCATTCCACACACGTACCACCCTCTGCATGAAAAGGTTGCCCCTTAGATCTCTTTTATATCTTTCCCCTCTCACCCTAAACCTATGCCCTCTAGTTCTGGACACCCTGGTCCCAGGGAAAAGACTTTGCCTATTTATCCTATCCATGTCCCTCATAATTTTGTAAACCTCTATGAGGTCACCCCTCAGCCTCTGACACTCCAGTGAAAACAGCCGCAGCCTGTTCAGCCTCTCCCTATAGCTCAAATCTTCCAACCCTAGCAACACCCTTGTAAATCTTTCCTGAACCCTTTCAAGTTTCATAACACCTTTCCGATAGGAAGGAGACCAGAATTGCACGCAATATTCCAACAGTGGCCTAACCAATGTCCTGTACAGCCGCAACATGACCTCCCAACTCCTGTACTCAATACTCTGACCAATAAAGGAAAGCATACCAAACGCCTTCTTCACTATCCTCTCTACCTGTGACTCCACTTTCAAGGAGCTATGAACCTGCACTCCAAGGTCTCTTTGTTCAGCAACGCTCCCTAGGACCTTACCATTAAGTGTATAAGTCCTGCTAAGATTTGCTTTCCCAAAATGCATCACCTCGCATTTATCTGAATTAAGCTCCATCTGCCACTTCTCATCCCATTGGCCCATCTGGTCCAGATTCTGTTGTAATCTGAAGTAACCCTCTTCGCTGTTCACTACACCTCCAATTTTGGTGTTGTCTGCAAACTTACTAACTGTACCTTTTATGCTTGCATCCAAATAATTTAGGTAAATGAAAAAAGTAGAGGGCTCATCACCGATCCTTATGGCACTCCACTGGTCACAGGCCTCCAGTCTGAAAAACAATCCTCTACCACCACCCTCTGTCTTCTACATTTGAGCCAGTTCTGTATCCAAATGACTAGTTCTCCCGGTATTCCATGAGATCTAACCTTGCTAATCAGTCTCCCATGGGGAACCTTGTCAAACGCCTTACTGAAGGCCATATAGATCACATCTACTGCTCTGTCCTCATCAATCCTCTTTGTTACTTCTTCAAAAAAGTTTGTGAGACAAGATTTCCAATGCACAAAGCCATGTTGACTATCCCTAATCGGTCCTTGCCTTTCCAAATACAACCTGTCCCTCAGGATTCCCTCCAACAACTTGCCCACCACCGAGGTCAGGCTCACTGGTCTATAGTTCCCTGGTTTGTCCTTACCACCCTTCTTAAACAGTGGCACCACGTTTGCCAACCTCCAGTCTTCCGGCACCTCACCTGTGACTGTCGATGATACAAATATCTCAGCAAGAGGCCCAGCAATCACTTCTCCAGCTTCCCACAGAGTTCTCGGGTACACCTGATCAGGTCATGGGGATTTATCCACCTTTAACTGTTTCAAGACATCCAGCACTTCCTCCTCTGAAATCTGGACATTTTGCAAGATGTCACCATCTATTTCCCTACAGTCTATATCTTCTATATCCTGTTCCACAGTAAATACTGATGCCAAATATTCATTTAGTATCTCCCCCATTTTCTGTGGCTCCACACAAAGGCCGCCTTGCTGATCTTTGGGGGGCCCTATTCTCCCCCTAGTTACCCTTTTGTCCTTAATATATTTATAAAAACCCTTTGGATTCTCCTTAATTCCATTTGCGAATGCTATCTCATGTCCCCTTTTCACCCTCCTGATTTCCCTCTTAAGTATACTTCTACTTCCTTTATACTTTTCTAAGGATTCACTCGATCTATCCTGTCTATACATTACATATGCTTCCTTCTTTTTCTTAACCGAACCCTCAATTTCTTTAGTCATCCAGCATTCCCTATACCTACCAGGCTTCCTTTTCACCCTAACAGGAATATACTTTCTTCGGATTCTTGTTATCTAATTTCTGAACGCTTCCCATTTTCCAGCTGTCCCTTTACCTGTGAACATCTGCCTCCAATCAGCTTTCGAAAGTTCTTGCCTAATACTGTCAAAATTGGCCTTTCTCCAATTTAAAACTTCAACTTTTAGATCTGGTCTATCCTTTTCCATCACGATTTTAAAATGAATAGAATTATGGTCGCTGGCCCCAAAGTGCTCCCCCACTGACACCTCAGTCACCTGCCCTGCCTTTTTTCCCAAGAGTAGGTCAAGTTTTGCACCTTCTCTAGTAGGTACATCCACATACCGAATCAGAAAATTGTCGTGTATGCACTTAAGAAATTCCTCTCTATCTAAACCTTGAACACTATGGCAGTCCCAGTCGATGTTTGGAATGTTGAAATCCCTGACCATAACTACCCTATTATTCTTACAGATAGCTGAGATCTCCTTACAAGTTTGTTTCTAAATTTCTCTCTGATTATTAGGGGGTCTTTAATATAATCCTAATAAGGTGATCATCTCTTTCTTATTTCTCAGTTCCACCCAAATAACTTCCCTGGATATATTTCCAGGAATATCCTCCCTCAGCACAGCTGTAATGCTATCTCTTATCAAAATTGCCACTCCCCCTTTCTATCCTCCTGTAGCATTTGTATCCTGGAACATTAAGCTGCCAGTCCTGCCCATCCCTAATCCATGTTTCCGTAATTGCTATGATATCCCAGCCCCATGTTCATAACCATGTCCTGAATTCATCTGTGTTCCCTGTTAGGCCTCTTGCATTGAAATAAATGCAGTTTAATTTATTAGTCCTACCTTGTCCCTGCCTGCCCTGACTGTTTGATTCACTTCTGTTCTCAACTGTACCAGTCTCAGATTGATCTCTTTCCTCACTATCTCCCTGGGTCCCACCACCACCGCGCCCTCCCCCCCCACACACACACCTCCCGTCCCCACGCCCACCTTACTAGCAAATTTCCCTGTCAGTATATTAGTCTCTTCCAATTTAGGTGCAATCCATCCTTCTTGTACAGGTCACTTCTACCCCAAAAGAGATTCCAATTATCCAAAAATGTGAATCCTTCTCCCATACACCAGCTCCTCAGCCATGCATTCATCTGCTCTATCCTCCTATTCCTGTCCTCACTAGCTCATAGCACTGGGAGTAATCCAGATATTACTATCCTTGAGGACCTCCTTTTTAAATTTCTGCCTAACTCTCTGTAATCTCCCTTCAGAATCTCAACCTTTTCCCTTCCTATATTGTTGGTTCCAATGTGGACAATGACATCTTGCTGGCCCCTTTCCCCGGTGAGAACCTTCGGGTGCTCCGGTTTCCTCCCACAGTCCAAAGATGTGCAGGTCAGGTGAATTGGCCATGCTAAATTGCCCGTAGTGTTCAGGTAAGGGGTAAATGTAGGGGTATAGGGTGTGTGGCAGGTCGGTGTGGACTTGTTGGGCCAAAGGGCCTGTTTCCACACTGTAAGTAATCTAATCTAATCTAAACTTAAAAAGAGAGAAAAAGAGAAAGCTAAAAAGGTGTTGCCAGTAAGAGCTGACACAGTAATCAACACTGGCGTGAACCAAGTGCCGGCGTAAGGGGGGACCTATCAGGTAGCCAGACAGGGGCCAAAAGACTTTGCCTATTTACCCTATCCATGCCCCTCATAATCTTGTAAATCTCTATAAGGTCACCCCTCAGCCTTCGACACTCCAGGGAAAACAGTCCCAGCCTGTTCAGCCTCTCCCGATAGCTCAAATCCTCCAACCCTGGCAACATCCTTGTTTTTAGAGAAGCTTTCCCGCGGGTGACATATCCGGGGCAGAGCAGATTTAAACAACAGCCTAAATGGAACTGGAGTCCCCAAGGACAGGGACGTAGGAATGGGGGACTAAGGTACATGATAAGTAATCAGGCTCAAGGGGGGCCAGAAATAGTGTGCAGGGGATACCATCAACCAGGCCACTTTAGGAGGAATTGCTCTTATTGGACCGGGCCCTCTCTGCCCTACAGCAGGTCTAGATGACGGTAATCCCCAGTGGACACTCACCAGACACCTACAGGCCCAGAAGGACCTGCTAACCCGTATGGGATGTATTGGGGATGCCCTGAGAACCTGGGTGGGAAGGGACACTACCCTGTAGTAGCATGGGAGGCTGATCAAGAACCAGTAATACAAGTTAATATAGAAGGGCAGCAGACATCGGTGATGATAGATACTGGAGCTACATACACTTGTGTATAGCTGTGGTATGCCTCCCACCTTCCCATGTCAAGTAAATTTGTTAAAACTGTAGGGTTCTCAGGGAAATCACAGTTAACCCGATTCACAGCTCCAGTAATGGAAGGGAGATAATTTTGCCAATATTAGTGTCTAAAGAGACACCAATTAACTTGTTAGGTAGGTATGCTTTACTACAGTTAGCGGTAAGATTGGAGTGCACACAGCAGGGCCTGACCGTAGAAAAGGCCAATACAAAATTAGTGATATTCAAGACATTTGGGGGATGTGGGAAGCAGAAGTGTTGACGATGTTGACTAAAGCAAGACCATCTAAGTCTGAGCTGCACTGTACAGTGATATTCGATGAGTCTCAGTATGGGGTGTTAAAGAGGCACTGGCAGCAGGAAGTCACTGCTCCACAACATTTGAGAAGTGAAGCATTAGTATTAGGGGGGCAGGGAGTGATCCTGCAAATAGAGAGAAATGCGTTCCTGGAAAAGTGGGATGGAGTGCCAGGCGCCGCACCATATGTAACCTTACTGGGAAATAAGGGATATCAATCTAAAGACTTCGGACCTATACCCAGGCATGTAGAAACAGTTAAGGAATGGCATATGCTCACAACAGGGGTTTGGGAATCTGGGGATGGCAGCTACATTAAAATCCTAGCACGCTGCAATTTGACAGGGAATCCGAAGGAAGTCAAGCATTCCAGTGGAGCATTCCAGTGACAGTGGAGGAAGGTGATCAATATGGTAACGAGCAATTGGATGCATTACCAGCCATTTTGTGGTCACAGCATGATACAGATCTGGAGAGAGTGAAATCAGCTAGCCCAGTGGAAATAAAGTTGAAACCAGGAGCTGGGACAGTAGTGAATTTTCTGACGAATGAAGTTATCCCAAGGTTTGGTATACCGTCAGAAATTAGTTCAGACAATGGGTCTGCCTTCATTCAGAAAGTTGTTAAGTTGGTGCTGAAGTCTTTGAGAATCAAACAGAGGTTTGGGTGCATGTATTATACCGAGTCACAGGGTATGGTGGAAAGAATTAATGGGACATTGAAAGCCAAATTAAACAAGATCTGCACAAACACCAACCTTAACTGGGTTGATGCGCTGCTGCTGGCGCTAATGAGTTATCGCATGTCGACTAATCGTATGACCAATCTAACACCGCATAAGATGCTCCCAGGTAGACCTATGCCAGTGCCCAGGTGGAGAGGCCCATACGAAGGGCCTAGTTTGGAGCAGTTAAGCTTCAAACTTAAGCAATATTTGCAGCAGCTAACTATGATACATAAGACTTTCACAGGAAACACAAAGGGAACCGACACCTGTAAACGAGGAAGGACCTATTAAACCCTGGGATTGGGTGTACATGCAGTTTTTTCGAAGATGCTGGAATGAGCCGAGGAGAGAGGGACCTTTCGAAGTGACTAAGGCATCACTTATCACCATCCAAGTGGAAGGACGACACATACGGTACCACCTTAATCATTGTACTAAAGCTCTCCCACCAGCACAAATTAACTCTAACACTGAGGTAAGTGTAGCTGAGGCCGAGGAACTTGGACATGGGCAGAGCACACAGGAGGCGAGTACCCCTCAGATAACGCACAGTAGCTTGCCTCTTGCACCTGGGGTGTCTTGGAAGAAAGCAACATCAGTCGTGCCCATTTCAGATTCTGAGGTATCATCAATTTTGCCAATTTACTTCGCAGATTTGTGTGTCCAGCGTTGGCATCAGTGATGCTGTTTCATCCTCCTCCAGATCTGGAGAGACCAGATTTAAATTTGTTTGGAGTCTTCTCCCCATTTGAGCTATCCCTGTAGTTGCATGAGGGCTAGTCCAGTAACCAAATAGGAGCCGAGACAGTTTGGTATTTCATGAAGCTATAGGCTGTTTCTTTAAGCCTGTCATAGAGCCATAGAGTCATAGAGATGTACAGCATAGAAACAGACCCTTCGGTCCAACCCATCCATGCTAACCAGATATCCCAACCCAACCTAGTCTCACCTGCCACACTCAGCCCATATCCCTTCAATTGCTTCCTATTCATATACCCATCCAGATGCCTTTTAAATGTTGCAATTGTTCTAGCCTCCACCACTTCTTCTGGCAGCTCATTCCATACACGTACTACCGTTTGCATGAAAAAGTTTCTCCTTAGGTCTCTTTTGTATCTTTCCCCTCTCACCTTAATCCTAAGCCCTCTAGTTCTGGACTCCCCCACCCATGGAAGAGACTTTGTCTATTTACACTATCCATGCCTCTCATGATTTTATAAACCTCCAAAAGGTCACCCCTCAGCCTCCGATGTTCCAGGGAAAATAGCCCCAACCTATTCAACCTCTCCCTATAGCTCAAATCCACCAACCCTGGCAACATCTTGTAAATCTTTTCTGAATTCTTTCAAGTTTCACAACATCCTTCCGATAGGAAGGAGACCACAACAACGTTTAGTTGTAATGGGACTCTTTTGCTGGCTCGAGTCCACATACTGGCAGCAAGTACAATGACTCTCCGGCCTGAACCCTGAAGAAAATTTTAACCATTTGGCAGAGGCTTGGCTTTGTTTTGGGGTTTTGCTGTGGACTGACCGAGAATCCCTCTGTTTGGAATATGTCCTGAGTGAGGCTGTGCAATTGCCTCAGTCAGGTGGTGTTCCCTAAACTCAGTGAGACTTCCATCAGAATACCCTACAACTCATACACTCCACTTGCAGTATCTTCCAATGATAAAGGCCATTGTAGCGCCTGTTTGAAGTCCAGTTGGGCTTCAAATAGCAGGCATTTTTGCATGGTTAAATCATTAATCCCAGATGTCAAATAGTCTCTCAGCGTCTCACTAAGGGTTAAACTAAAGTCACATGCGTCTGCCAGTTATCTTAACCTAGTCAAAAATCTTGAAATGGATTTCCCTGGTTTTTTGAACTGCTGAGTAAAACCAATAGCATCTCAGAATTAAAGAAGGTTTGGAGTGATAATATTCTTTAACCAAATCTGTCACCTCTTGAAAGGTTTCAGTATCTGGTGCCTCAGGGAAAGTTAGGCTCCTCATAACCAAAAAAGCTGTGAAACCGCGCGCTGTCAGGAGAATTATTTGTTGCTTTTCATCTGCCCCAATGTCATTTGCCCAGAAGAAATTCTTTCCCAATACTGGACCCAGCATTCGATGGCAGGATCGAATGAGTGAAGCTTCCTAAATCACGGCATGATCCCACTCTCGTCGCCAGTGAAATAACAGGCTATTAACCTGTCACGAAATCACTCTATATTTACAAGTGGAGTGTCATTGACACTGATCCAGCTCCCTCAGAGCCAGCTGCCAAAGTGAGCAGAACCTCTGACACTCCTGTTTATATCTGTCAGCAAGGCACCTTGATTGGGCTAGATTTACAGGCCCAGTTAGGGAACTCATATTCTATGGGGTCCATTTGGCTGATGTTACACCCTGACTGGGGCCAAGTGTAGATGCAATATAGTCTATTCTTTCACCATAGTCATCATAGAGCAGACCATAGGCCTGCTAAAGATGAGGTTCTAATGCTTGGATCAGTCTGGTGGAGGCCTTGTGCTGCCTCACAGTTCTAGGGAGTTGAGTTTGATTCCAGTCTTGGGTGACTGTGTAGAGTTTATACACTTCCAGTAGATGTGAGCTGGCTGCTGTGATCACTAATTGGCTGTAAATTTCTTTGCTGCTCAAAAGGTCTACAGTTCTTTTTGTTTGTATTTTTTTCTTTACTTTTGCTGTTGCTGAATAAAAGTGAAATATTTCTGCAGTGTGGGGATGATGCCATTCTAGACTAGGCAATTGGGAAAGAGCAGTACTCACTCCAAGAGAAGAGGTTTATAAGATGAGATAACCTGGATAACCATGTAGCTGGGGTTATTTAAGACAATACACACCTGTTTGAAACAAAGTGTCAGCCCTGCCACCTGTACGTCCTGGGGAGCCTTCCTTTTCGATTCCCATCACAGTAAATCCAGGGTTGGAGGCTGTAAGGAAAATATTATGAAGATTGTTGTCTGCAAGGGTCACAGGTCTGAATTATGAAGGGGTTATAATTTAGAATAAGCTTACACAAGCCATAGAATCATAGAGATGTACAGCATGGAAACAGATCCTTCGGTCCACCCAGTCCATCCCGACCAGATATCCCAACCGAATCTAGTCCCACCTGCCAGCACCCGGCCCATATCCCTCCAAACCCTTCCTATTCACATACCCATCCAAATGCCTCTTAAATGTTGCAATTGTACCAGCCTCCACCAGATCCTCTGGCAGCTCATTCTATACACATACCATCCCCTGCGTGAAGAAGTTGTCCCTTAGATCTCTTTTATATCTTTCCCCTCTCATCCTAAACCTATGCCCTCTAGTTCTCGACTCCCCAACCCCAGGGAAAAGAGTTTGTCTATTTATCCTATCCATGCCCCTCATAATTTTGTAAATCTCTATAACGTCACCCTTCAGCCTCTGACGCTCCAGGGAAAACAGCCCCCAGCCTGTTCAGCCTCTCCCTGTAGCTCAGATCCTCCAACCCTGGCAACATCTTTGTAAATCTTTTCTGAACCCTTTCAAATTTCATAACATTTTTCTGATGGGAAGGAGACCAGAATTGCATGCAATATTCCAACAGTGGCCTAACCAATGTCCTGTACAGCCACAACATGACCTCCCAACTCCTGTACTCAATACTCTGACCAATAAAGGAAAGCATACCAAACGCCTTCTTCACTATCCTATCTATCTGTGACTCCACTTTCAAGGAGCTATGAACCTGCACCCCAAGATCTCTTTGTTCAGCAACACTTCCTAGAACCTTACCATTAAGTATATAAGTCCTGCTAAGATTTACTTTATCAAAACTCAGCACCTTGCATTTATCTGAATTAAACTCCATCTGCCACTTCTCAGCCCATTGGCCCACCTGGTCCAGATCCTGTTGTAATCTGAGGTAACCCTCTTCGTTGTTCACTACACCTCCAATTTTGGTGTCATGTGCAAACTTACTAACTGTACCTCTTATGCTCACATCCAAATCATTTATGTAAATGACAGAAAGCAGAGGGCCCAGCACCGATCCTTGTGGCACTCCATTGTTCACAAGCCTCCAATCTGAAAAACAACCCTCCACCACCACCCTCTGTCTTCTACCTTTGAGCCAGTTCTGTATTCAAATGGCTAGTTCTCCCTGTATTCCATGAGATAAACCTTGCTAATCAGTCTCCCATGGGGAACCTTGTCGAATGCCTTACTGAAGACCACATAGATCACATCCGCTGCTCTGCCCTCATCAATCTTCTTTGTTACTTCTTCAAAAAACTCAATCAAGTTTGTGAGACATGATTTCCCATGCACAAAGCCATGTTGACTATCCCGAATCAGTCCTTGCCTTTCCAAATACATGTACATCCTGTCCCTCAGGATTCCCTCCAACAACTTGCCCACCACCGAGGTCAGGCTCACCGGTCTATAGTTCCCCAGCTTGTCTTTACCACCCTACTTTAACAGTGGCACCACGTTTGCCAATCTCCAGTCTTCTGGCACCTCACATGTGACTATTGATGATACAAATATCTCAGCAAGAGGCCCAGCAATCACTTCTCCAGCTTCCCACAGAGTTCTCGGGTACACCTGATCAGGTCCTGGGGATTTATCCACCTTTAACTGTTTCAAGACATACAGCACTTCCTCCTCTGTAGTATGGACATTTTGCAGGATGTCACCATCTATTTCCCCACAGTCTATAGCAGACGATGAGCAGCTGTTTCTTGCTTCTGCAAACAAAACCGCAGTCAAGAGATAAGACCCAGAGCACTCAGTGTGGACTTAAAAAAGAGGAAGAAGTAACACTCTAGCAAGCACAAACATAGCTAAAATTGGAGAGTGACTCTCTCCACAGAGGGATGTAGTGAGATAGTCAGACTGTGTGGTAAAATGGTCAAGCAGACACCTACACTTTGACGTGTACAAGGCCAAATAGGGCAAGTAATAAACAAGAGTAGTGGTCGTTGGGTTTAGAGTAGTGGGAAATGTAAACGGGGAGGAGCAATGGGAGAAGGAGGGAGGAAAATGTGGATTGGACACATGAACACACCAATGAGATGAGAGGGGGAGGAGGGAACAAGAAATAAATGGTATAAATAATTATGTACTTGTTAAACTTGTGTGTGTGTGTGTGACTGCCTTTGTAAACAGTAGAACACCACACCCCTCTTGCAAGAGCATAATAAACAAAACTTCTGCTTCAGATCTTGTCTCGGACTGAAATTATTGATGTGAGTGAGCTTTGTTTCTCATAATTGGGGGCTTGTCCGGGATATTCTTCCATCGTTGGAGGGAGTGACTGGCAATGGACACTGGGAAGACGCGTCCCGTTCCCGATTGAGGAACGGTTACGTGTCCCTATTTGATCCGTTCCTTTGGATGACTGGTACGAATCCCACAAAAGAGACATCTGAATCAAACAGTGAAAGGTCGGTAGAAAATATGGCAAAAAGGGGCCAGGCAACTCTGTGCACACATCAAGGTAAGAAAATTGACTTTTAAGTACTGCCTTGGTGGCCAGGATTGCGTTTTAGTAGTTAATAAGGGACTACTGAAGGAACTCAATATGGGCTGCGCAGAGCGTAAAGAAAAAGCCTCTAGAATGAAAGGCAATGGAAATGGAGGTGGTGTCCCTGACAACATACCTCCAGAAAGTCCTTTGGGAGGGATGGTCCCCTAGATTTGATTGGGGTTTGAGTTAGAATTGCCTTGGTGACTGTGAGTGTGATACCTGTCAAATTAAGGGACTGGTGGGCTGACCACTATGGCAGGTAAAGGAAGCAAAAATGAGGCACCTGGGATAAAGGGTAAAGAAATCCCAGAAGACATCCTTCCAGAAAGTCCACAGCTGGGACGGATGTTGAAAAATTGGAAAAATAATACTTGTGAATGGGAAAAAGATAGGAAAAAGATGATTCAATATTGTTGCTTTGTACGGACTAAGGAATCCATTCTTCATTCTGCCGTCTTCTGGCCAAAGTACGGGTCGGATGAAGACTGGGTTTGTCAATATTTGAATTTATATGTCAATGGAAAACAGCCTTACAGTCAGAAGGAATCAGATTATGCTTTATGTCGGAAGGGTGAGTAGCTGAAGGGCTACTGAGGGTACACCTTGCAACTAAATCATGGCCAGACATCCAGAAAAATATTCAAAAGATAGAGGGATGAAGCGAGAAGCACCTAGAGGTGTTGTTGCGGAAAGCTCAGAAAATGTCTGTGAGATAAGGTGAGTGTGTGTGTGTGTGTGTGTGTGTGTGAGAGAAGAGCTGTACAGCTGATAGAAAGTTTAACCCTTTGTGATTTGGTCTGAATGCACATTTGTTTGTTGGTGATTGAGTGTTTGTGCTTTGTTCCCTGGAGCTTGAGACAGTGATTATGAAATAAAATGTTAACTCCTGTTACTTTTACTGGTCATGACTGCCTTTCTATCAGTTTCTAACTAGTCTCTTTTCTCCTTACATTAGATTAGATTATAATAACAAAAATAAATCAGATGGTTACTATCTGTGACCTTGGATTCGGACATTATTCATACATTAGCAGTTTTTTTTAACTTGAATAGACAAATCCTTTTAAGGCAGCTCCGATTATTTCACGACCTATAGCATTGTAGATTAGATTAGACTTACAGTGTGGAAACAGGCCCTTCGGCCCAACAAGTCCACACCGACCCGCCGAAGCGCAACCCACCCATACCCCTACATTTACCCCTTACCTAACACTATGGGCAATTTAGCATGGCCAATTCACCTGACCCGCACATCTTTGTGACTGTGGGAGGAAACCGGAGCACCCGGAGGAAACCCACGCAGACACGGGGAGAACGTGCAAACTCTACACAGTCAGTCGCCTGAGTCGGGAATTGAACCCGGGTCTACAGGTGCTGTGAGGCAGCAGTGCTAACCACTGTGCCACCGTGCCGCCCATAATTGAGCAATGATTGGTTGGGACTAATTAAGAAAACTACTTTTGGATTTAAATTAAGGGACTAAAACAGTGTAATTATAGTGGATTTCAAAGTTGGGAATTGTGTGCATTTTACATTTTAAATATTAAATCCTGAATAAATGAATTTATAATATATAAGTAAGGTTCCAAAATGTATAGTTAGGAACAGGCTTTAAAATTAGACAAGCATAAATTGATGAATTGGTATTTGAAGTTATGGAGAGCAAGAAATATTTCAATATTTCTTAGAAGAAAAATTTTCAATATCTAAATAAAACATTGGGTGATGAAGAATGGCCATTAGGTGGCCCTAAAGCTGTTCAATTGGTTAAATTGGGTCAGCAATTGATCTGGCAACGTCATATGAGAAGTAGAAACAAAAAGCAAAAATAATGACAGCCAAGGTTGATGAGATAATAAAGAAAAAGACAAAATTAAAAGGAGAAAGAAACCGGAATGGTTGGGGAGGAGATGTTAAGGAGTCTGGTGGTCAGGAACAAGGATCAAAGTGGAAATCCCCACAGGCGGGATGTTATTACTGTGGAAAGACAGGTCACTTTAAGAGAGAGTGTCCAGATCTGAAAAAGGAAGCAAAAGCAGTCCCATTTATGAACCTTGATGACAAATAAGGGTGTCAGGAGTTCCCGCCCTCGGGGACCCACCAGGAACCCTTGATAAATTGAAAGGTAGGACTTTATAAAGAAGACGTAGTTTTCCTAGTCGATACGGGGGCAGTAAGGTCATCCTTAAAATTTAAGCCCAAGGGAGCGGGAACGAAAGAGTTAATTGGATTATGGCGACAGTTTTGTGATGAGAGGCGCGAAGAATCAGTTTTGCGTTCATGACAAGATACTGTCACCAAATGGGGATTGAATTAATTGCAAATGGTGCTATGAAATCTGTTGCGGTTCTTAAAAATGAATGTGCTTGAGCAAAACAATTATAGAAACAGAATGAGAAGTCACAAGTGACTGGTAAACAACAGAACTGTGCAATTACAGTTTTAGTCACTTGTTGCATTTCCACCCTGAATTACAGATAATGATTTTTATATTCATATAACATATAATATAAATTTATATAAATTAATATTTATAATAAATCAATTGTGCTAGCTTGAATCAATATTAATTGGCAGGATCCCTTCATACATTCTTAGTGACCTGTCATATTGATTCATGGTTAATTTAAAACATGACTGCATTAATTCATTGTTAATTAAAGAATGGAAAGCAACATTACTGGCTGATGAGGTAACTAAAGAAGCAGCCCTGAATCCACAGGAAGCGGTGGTTTATTCCCTAGTATGTACTGTCCCAGGTCCTTGGGAAGCTCCTATCTCTGGCCACTGCCAATCCCAGGAACTAAATATTTGGTCTTAAAGAAGCATATGCTGGGCTTGTCCTCCTCTTTGTTTTTCCTCAGGAAACAGGCTTTATTGGCACAGACTCCGCCCCTTGAATTCGCTGTCCACCCGATTCAACTGGGAGATTGGGTCTTAGTAAAATCATGGACAGAGACTAAATTGCAACCAGACTGGGAAGGGCTGTACGAGGCTCTCTTGACGACTGAAACAATGATAAGAACGGCAGAGAAAGGCTGGACTCACTACACTCTGATCAAAGGGCCAGTAGAATCTCCAGTTGAGGAAGAAGTCTGGACAGTTGAATCAATGCAAGAAGAACTGCTGAATCTCAGGCTAAAGAGACTTTGAGTAACTGATTATACAGTGGCGACGCGAGCGCAAAATTATTTCTGTAGGATTGTCTATTAAGTCTTTTGGTGCTTCAGCATGATTTTTAGAATGCTGGGGGTGCTTAAGGTTATGATACTAGCTCTCTTAATATTGGGATTTTGTCAAACATTATTTTCTTATGTGTTATTAACGATCCCTGAGTCTGACAATCCACAAGTAATAGACCTGAAGCATGCAGCTTAGTCAAATTGTGGGGATGTAGATAATCAGAGACAGTACAGCAACTCAGAGATACATCTTAAGTCCTACAGGGATGGCCTTGGGGATGGTACTTGACATAATCGTCTCATCACAGTACAACGGGCCCCCTTCTGATTGTCCCGATAAAAAGTGTAACGCAATATACCTAACGATAAAGAAAACCACATGGCATGAAGCAATTCTGGGGGCGCAGGGGTGGGGGCAAGGGTACCTATCAGGTGTAATTAAATTAAACATTTGGGATAGGAATGAAAGCAAACGTGAATGATTTCTCGGGCTGTTGTTTTCGAATTAGTTTAGGAAAGGGAAAACGCACGGAACTACTGGATAATAACAAACAACCTTTCACCCGTCTTGATGACCCTAAGGTGATAAAAATTAAAAATTAAAATTAAAATAAAAGTTAAGGACTTGAAACTGACCATCGAAATAGAAACTGGATATGGGAATGCAAATGCCTGGGTTGAATGGGTAAAGTATACTGTAAAAAGTCTGAACAAGAGCAATTGTTATGCATGTGCCTCCGGTAGACCAGTGACCCAGGTGGTTCCCTTTCTGCTCAGGTGGAAGCAAGACAGGAAGGGCATGAAATGTATGATAGCCCTGTACCAGGATAAGACTGCATGGAATGACAGGAACTGTACCTCCCTATCTCTAATGTTCCCTCCCTTGGAGAAGAAAGACTTAAAAGCAAACCCCACCCCCCCCCACCACGTTTTCAGCCGCAGTTGGGAATCACATGTCATGAGTGTCAGCAAGGTACAAATCGGTCCAGAGACTTGGGGGAGCTGAAATTATGTGCAGAAATTAAAAATGTCACCGACACAGACAAGGGAGGGAACTATGCAGCACTGAAGGTTCCCCGAGCAGATCTGTGGCGGTACTGTGGAGGCAAAATATTGAGACCCACCCTACCTCCGGATTGGAGAGGGATATGTGCAATTGTACAACTGGCAATTCCAATTACCCTGGCGTTTGAAAAGGAGAAGATAGTAGAGAAAAAGGGAAGAAGTAAAAGACCATTATTAGACCCCTCTTTTGATCACAGGATTTATCTAGACTCCATAGGAGTCCCTAGAGGGGTACCTGATGAGTTCAAGGCTCGCAACCAGATTGCACCAGGCTCTCTTCTGGTGGGTAACAATTAATAAAAATGTAGATTGGATAAACTATATTTTCTATAATCCGCAGTGATTTATAAATTATACAAGAGATGCGTTTAAAGTAATAGCAGAACAGCTTGATGCAACAAGTGGGATGGCATGGGAAAATAGAATGACCCTCGATATGATATTAGCAGAAAAAGGGTGTGTGTGATGTTAGGAGGAAGCAGTTGTACGTTTATCCCTAATAACACTGTGCCTGATGTTTCAATTACTTGGGCCTTAAGAGGATTGACGACCTTAGCAGAGAAACTGGCTGAGAATTCAGGAGTAGACACATCTCTCAAGGATGGCTTGAATCATGGTTGGAAACCCGAACGGGGTGGTGGTCTCCATCCTTACTTCCCTGACAGTCGTAGCCGGGATATTGGTGGCCGTTGGCTGTTGCATTATACCCTGTATACGAGGGCTCACTCAGAGACTGATTGAGACAGCTTTAATGACAAAGATGCCCTTGAGAGGGGATCAGGCAGGAGAACTATATTATTAAATAATGAGGGGATGAGTGAGACCAGGATGAACGAAGTCTCAGGAATGATGCTCGCAAATTTTGGGGGCGATGCTTAAAAGAAAACGAAAGTGCAGAAACAACAATTGAATGTAAAAACAAAAAGGGGGAATTGTAAGGAAAAGATTATGAACATTGTTGTCTGCAAGGGTCGCAGGTCTGAATTATGAAAGAGTTATAATTTAGAATAAACTTACACAAGCAGATGATGAGCAGCTATTTCTTGTTTCTGCAAATAAAGCCGCAGTCAAGAGAACAAAAGACCCAGAGCTGTCAGTGTGGACCAAAAAAAGAGGAAGAAGTAACACTCTAGCAAGCACAAGCGTAGCTAAAATTGGAGAGTGACTCTCTCCACAGAGGGATGTGGAGAAATGGTCAGACTGTGGTAACAACGTCAAGCAGACACCTGCACTTAGACTTAGAGTAGTGGGAAATGTAAACAGGGGCGGAGCAGTGGGAGAAGGAGGGAGAAAAATGTGGATTGGACACATGAACACACCAATGAGATGAGAGGGAGTGACCAAGAAATAAATGGTATAAATAATTATGTACTTGTTAAACTAGGGGGGTGTGTGTGTGTCTGTCTGTCTGTCTGCCTTTGTAAACAGTAGACACCACACCCCTCTTGCAAGAGCATAATAAACGAAATTTCTGCTTCAGACCTTGTCTCGGACTGAAATTATTGATGTGTGAGCTTTGTTTCTCACGGGGGCCACTCCTGGCTGGCAGCCCTGGATTGAGTGCACTGTGCAGCAATCCTGGCAGGTCCTGACAGTGAGCAGCATTTCTGCCTTGGATGAGAGGGGGGAGATACAAAGTTAAAAATCACACAAGAGGTTATGGTCCAACAGGTTTAATTGGAAGCAGACTAGCTTTTGGAGCGACGCTCCGTCATCAGGTGATTGTGTCACCTGATGAAGGAGCGTCACTTCGAAAGCTAGTGCTTCCAATTAAACCTGTTGGACCATAACCTGGTGTTGCGTGATTTTTAACTTTGTACACCCCACTCCAACACTGACATCTCCAAATCATGACTACTATCGACACTACTAATGGGGGGGGGGGGGGGGGGGGGTGAGAAGATAGGATGAGTGGGATGCCACAGAGGTGTCATGCATATCTGATGATGTGAGTTTCTAAGAACAACATGAGAAATCTTGCTGTAGGGATCATAGCGATAATCCTTCTGTGAAACTCATCAAAATTGACACTTAACCACTTTGTGGTAAAATTCAGCCCATACATATTTCAAGAATACTTCAATGACTATGATGCAGTCTGATGTTCCAAGGAAATTACAAGTGTTATATGAAGGCATATTTAATTTCTTCCATTTTTAATTTGTGACAAAAAGCATTAAAAATGTACCAACCTTGATCCCTCAGTGGGTTAATTTAATTGAATCAGACGCAGGCTTGCTGTAGATTTGTTGACTACTTTCCTAAATTTCCTCTCTCATAGTAAAACATATTAACCACACCAGAATACATAATGAAATCATGAAAAAGGATGGAAATAGTCAGCAGCTCAAGCTGCATCTGTGGTATGAAAAAGAGAGCTGGCCTTTCTGAGGATCTTTTAGTACCTGGACTATGGGTTTCTCTGTTTTATTTGCGATATCTCCATTTTAAGATGGTTGGCACTTTAACCTTTGACTCATTTTTGTCAGGGAGTTGGCAAATAGATCTGATTGTTCCCACCCACTCCTCAGCCCCAGTCACTATGTGGCCTCCTTGAATCTACCTCCCGCTGATTTTTGAATGAATAATCGTTTCCCAACACAATGCCCAGTGGTTCACAGGAAAGGCTTAACACCTCCCCCATTGTAAATTGGAAGACATGCAACATTCCAATGAACAATTCATCAGCCTTGATTGCATATCAAGAACCCCTCCCCCACTCCATCTCGGCTCTTCACTAGATTGTAAATCTTGCATCTCTTGCTTAAAAGTAACACTTGTAAATGAATTGTACCTTAATCAGTAGTCACGTCGAAAGAGATTTATTTTGCACACATTCCGATGTAGATAATGTGCAGAGGAAATGGAGAAGACGCTGATTACAAATTCTAGAAACGAATAACAAGAACAAAGATAATAGTTAAACGCCTGTCCAACACCAGCACCTCCACATCGAAGATAAGTGTTTTCTGTTTTGTACATTTTTATGTTCAAAACATAGTTAGAAACTGAGAAAACTGTAAGTCTGACAATTGATGCATAATGTACTGCACGTGAAACGTTAGTTTAAAAAAATATACTTTATTACCGTGTAGATGAATATGTTCACAGTTTATCTGTAGAATGCAATTTCTTCTATTTTACATATTACAGTGACAAATAAGCAATGCACGGCCTTGCTTTCAGTGCATTCAACATTAGGAAGGATGTACAGGTTTATGAAAAAAATCAAGCAACAGTTAGTCATTATAATACCATAGGCAAAGGCAGAGGGCACTGATGACAAAATGAACATCGAGTGTACGTTCTGAAGAACAGTTATTCTTGAAACTTTCTCTCTCCACAGACGCTGCCACCCTGTTGAGTTTCTGTTTTTGTTTCAGAGTTCCAGAATCTGCAGCATTTTGCTTTTAGTATTGAATATATTGTCTGGAGACAGGTTGTTCTGAGACAGATGTTGAGAATTCTGGAATTGGTATCAATGAGAGTGTTGACAGCCCAGTGGTTCAGTGTTTTCAAAAGGAAGTAACATAGGCACTTGAGTGAATTAACTACCAAGACAGAGTGGGGGCAGTAGAACTAACTGGATTGCTCTACAGCCAGCCAGATTGGAATTTATAGATCTCTGTTGTATGATGATTATTTCATTCAATTGTTCTTAATTATGGGCTGGTGAAAAATCCTGAAATACCATCAGACACCAGTACTAAACTGATCCTTACTCTACATATCTGTTTCTTCACTGCCCACTGTATGGGTCAGTCCCTTTACTGTCTCCAGTACATATCTGTCCCTTTACTGCCCGTTGTGTGGCACTGTCCCCTGTAAAGGTCAATAAAATAAGTCCCATTATTGTCTCCGGTGTGTTTGTGCCTTCTCTGTTGACCGTAAAGGTCAGTCCCTTCACTGCCCGCTGTATGGGTCAGTCCCTTCACTGTCTGCTGTATGGATCTCCTTATATTACTTACAGCTTTAATATCCGACTGCTTAGCTTTTGGTCTTTAACTCTTCACAAAAGCTCTGAAGCTCTACTTATTTACCCCTTCCTCCATCACGTTCTCGAGCTGTGCTCCACCATCAACATTTTCACTTGATGGAATCTGTGAAGAAATTTATTTAAAGAAATCCAACTTTAATGAGGGGTAATTTGAGTAAAAGATTTATTTTCTTTTAAATTATGGTTTAAAATATAGTTTACTATATCTGACCACAATCTCAGCATGTTGAAACATGTTTCTTCTTACAGTTAAAATTCCTGCTTGGAGAGGGAGATAAACATAACAAGTTGCAGAGTAACACATTTTTATGCTAATGTCAGGAATTTAGCACAGCGTCAGATTTGGCAGATAATCCCAGAGTACAGTCAAATGGAATTTTTATAAGGTTTGGGGCTACATTATAATCTTAAAAATAAACAATCAAAAAAAGACTAATGAGAAAATATTACTGAATCCCACAGTTGCCATAACTATACACTCTCACAGGGCGAAAGTGAGGACTGCAGATGCTGGAGGTCAGAGTCAAGATGGCAGTGGTGCTGGAAAAGCACAGGAGGTCAGGCAGCATCCGAGGAGCAGTAAAATCGACGTTTCGGGCAAAAGCCCTTCATCAGGAATCTATACATTCCCACACCCTGCTTCATGTAAAGACTCTGTTCCAGAGATGTTTCTCTGTCTCTGTTGCATCTCTTTCAATGATTCCAACTTCAAAAAAGCCTCCAAATGGTCCACCTTCCTCCTCAACTGAAGACTCTCCACCACTGTGTAGACAGGGCCTTCAGTCATGTCTGAATATCTCCCAGACTTTGGCATTCACTCCTTCTCTTCCCACCCATAACACCAATCCTCACATTCCACCCCGTGGGCATCCAAATCCAAAGGATCAGTAGCCACCATTTCCGTGACCTCCAGCAGGACGTCACCATCAGACACATTTTCCACTTGCATCCTTTGTTAGCCTTCTGCAGGAACTATTCTCTTTGGCACACCTTGGTCCATTCCTCTTCCACTCCCAACACCTCTCCACTGCCTCATGGCACCTTCCCATGTAATTGCAGAATGTGTAACACATCCATTTACCTCCTACATGCTCACTATCCAAGGTGCACTTCACTGGCACTTCATTCAATCTAGTCTAACATATTCACTGTTCACAATGTGGTCTCCTCTACACTGAGGAAATGAAACACAGAGTCATAGAGATGTACAACATGGAAACAGACCATTCGGTCCAACTCGTTCATGCCGACCAGATATCCCAACCCAATCTAGTCCCACCTGCCAGCACGTAGCGCATATCCCTCCAAACCCTTCCTATTTATATACTCATCCAAGTGCCTTTTAACTGTTGTCATTGTACTACTTCCTCCACTTCCTCTGGCTGCTCATTCTATACACGTACCACCCTTTGCATCAAAAGGTTGCCCCTTAGGTCTCTTTTATATCTTTCCCCTCTCACCCTAAACCTATGCCCTCTAGTTCTGGACTCCCCCACCTCCTAAATAAACTTTGTCTATTTATCCTATTCATGACCTCATTATTTGATAAACCTTTATAAGGTCACACCTTAGCCTCCGACACTCCAGGCAAAACAGCCTCAGCCTATTTAACTTCTCCCGATAGCTCAAATCCTCCAACCCTGGCAACATCCTTGTAAATCTTTTCTGAACCCTTTCAAGTTTCACAACATATTTTTGAAAGGAAGGAGACCAGAATTGCATGCAATATTCCACCAGTGGCCTAACCAATGTCCTGTACAGTCGCAACATGACTTCCCAACTCCTGTACTCAATACTCTGACCAATAAAGGAAAGCGTACCAAGCACCTTCTTCACTATCCTATCTACTGCAACTCCACTTTCAAGGAACTATGAACCTGCACTCCAAGGTCTCTTTGTTCAGCAACACTCCCTCGGACCTTACCAAGATATGCTTTTCAAAATGCAGCACCTCACATTTATCTAAATTAAACTCCACCAGCCACTTCTCAGCCCATTGGCTCATCTGATCAAGAGCCCATTGTACTCTGAGGTAACCTTCTTCACTGTCCACTACACCTCCAATTTTGGGTGTCATCTGCAAACTTACTAACTATACCTCTTATGCTCACATCCAAATCATTTATATAAATGACAAAAAGTAGTGGACCCAGCACCGATCCTCGTGGCACTCCACCGGTCACAGGCTTCCAGTTTGAAAAACAACGCTCCACCACCACCCTCTGTCTTCTACCTTTGAGGGGGCTGTGTGACACTTGCAGAACACCTGTCTTCTGTCCCAAGTAATGACATTGAGCTTCCAGTTGCCTGTGCTACTTCAACACACCACTATGCTCTATGACCAACGTCTCTGTTTCAGGCTTGCTGCAGCGCTCCAGTGAAGCCCATCACAAGCTGGAAGAACAACATTTCATTTTCCACTTGGGGACCCCTACAACTTTCAGGATTCAATCTCGAGTTCAATAATTTTGAGGCCTGAAGACTTTCTTCCAGTTGTAAGAAAGGGTCACTGGACCCAAAATGTTAACTCTGGTTTCTCTCCACAGATGCTGCCAGAAACTGTTGAGTCTCTCCAGCAATTTCTGCTTTTGTTTCAGATTTCCAGAATCTGCAGTTTTTTTCCCCACTGTCCAGTATTTCCAGCCACTTTTGTCTGAAGGTCAGTAGAAGTTCCAAGATATGGATCTTGCGCAGACCGTGACAATGCCAACACATTTACAAAATTGGCTAAAGACTGCAAAAATGGTGGCAAACAAAACATAATTATTGCGGGTCACTAATTTTCCATCTCACTGCTTAACCTTTATTAAACAGCATTATAAAATAGGCAGTCTCCAATTACACTTCTCAACATATATTTGTTCATGATAATAGCAAATATTAAGAGAGATTTTGAATTAGATTACCCAAATATATTGACAGGATCACTGACATATTTAAAACAATTAGACCATTCATTGTAAGAGCCGGCTTACTCTCCAGGACCCTGCTCAAGACTCATCAGAGAAAGCTCCCTTAATTTTTCTACTGTTTCAGCAGCAGTAGAGGATGCCACCTCCTGCAACCAAGACACAACTTTCATTCATCCGTCACAGAGCATAAATGTAATTCAATACCAGCAAGTGCAAAACAATGCTCAAGTTCAGAAGCAGCTGTATGCTGTCCTATTAGAAAGTATAACAATCAGATAAATAGTGCAGAACTTTCTCAGCTCTGGTTTGGCAGGCTTGGAGATTGTGTTAATGGGCTACTGTGGTAAAATAGCAGAGATTTGCATCGAGGCAGCTTTCCACAGCATTGCATTGGCCAAGATAGATTACTTATGTTTGGCAAGAAGGTCGATGCCAATTTGCATGATTTCGACCCCATTTTAAGAGTAATGTTACCAGCCTACTGACCGTTTTTTTAGGAGAAAGTGAGGACTGCAGATGCTGGAGATCAGAGTCGAAAAGTATGGTACTGGAAAAGCACAGCCGGTGAGGCAGCATCCGAGGAGCAGGAGAGTCGATGTTTCAAGCATAACTCTTCTTCAGGAATGTGGGGGAGGGGCTCAAGGGGCTGAGCTATAAATAGGAGGGGCGTCAGGCTGGGGGAGGAAAGGTAGCTATGAAGGTGATAGGTGGATGCAGGTTGGGGGTGATGGTGATAGGTTGGAGCGGATAGGTGGCTTGGAAGGTAGAACCATTATACCAAGTCTCTGTCTTCTATTAGTTAATCAATCCTCTATTCACGTTCCAACACTATGGGCTCCTAATTTATAAAGTAGCCTAATGTCTAGTGCCTTACCAAATGCCTTCTTAAAATCCAAATCTATTATGTCTAGGGGTAGCATGGTGGCACAGTGGTTAACACTCCTGCCTCACAGTGCCAGGGACCCGGGTTTGATCCTTGCTTTGGGCGACTGTGTGGAGTTTGCACTTTCTCCCCCTGTCTGTGTGGGTTTCCTCTCGATGCTCTGGTTTCCTTCCGCAATCCAAAGATGTATAGGTCAGGTGAATTCCCATGCTAAATTGCCCATTGGGTTGGGGGAAGTATATATTAAGGAAATGGGTCTGGATGGATTACTCTTCGGAAGGTCAGTGTGGACTTATTGGACCGAAGGGCCTGTTTCCTTACTGTAGGGAATCTAATCTAATTCATTGTTTCTCTTTTATCCATTCTGCTTGTTGCCTCCTTAAAGAGTTTTAGTGAATTTGTCAGGCATGACTTCATCCACATGAAGCCATGCTGACTCTGCTTGATCATATTATGCATTTCTAAATGTTCTACATCCTTTAAACATAAATGTTTTCTGTCAGCTATACTAAAATATGAAATGAATATTTATAAAATGCATAATAATACACATGTATGCACATTACATCAAATATTTTCATTATAAATGTAAACATAGGACTTTGTAATGAAAACTACCTACTTGCTATGTAATAATTACAGTTTTTGTGAGTTATAGCAGCTCAGTCTCTCAGTAAAAGCTCCTGAATCTGTAAGGCAGGAGCACAGCTATGTTCCAAACAATTTTTATTATTTAGTTGCAAGAATACATAATACATGCCACATATATGGTTCGTAATGCCCATATTTTTGATGCTATGGGTGTTGTTTTGTTTGCAAAATTGCCTTGGCAGTACATGTGCACATATCTGGTGTGAGTATTGTGGGGACGACCTTGCAATTAGATAGATTGTTGGTGCAGGGTGTGGGGAGGTTATTCTGAAAGTATGCTGAGTAGGCAGATCATGACATCAGTCAGGTTTGATGCCCATATGATGCCTGCACTGTTATTTTAGAGCGCAATATACCAAATAACTCAAGCAACTGAACATTCATTCAGCAGCAAAAGGAATCTTCCCTGCACCCTCTCCACCAGCATAATTTAAGAGGACCATTTCAAGTTTGTTGCTGATTGATGTCTATTGGCTTTTCCTGAATTTATAGAATTGTAGGAGGTTTGTATTTTTTTAAAGTCCACGAGGAGTAGTGCAGCAGGACTTGAAGGATTTGGTCTTGACATCAAGGATTCTTTGCTGACCAAATGCCTTCCTGCTTAGCGGCATCACATTTCATCCCCCATTGTCTCCAATATGACTGAGAGAATAAGTAGAGATGGCACAATAGAGGACAAACTGCTAGAAGTGGGGAGAAGAACTGTCACCAAGAGGATGAAAGTGCTGTTATTTGCAAAATTTTCCAGTTTGTATAAACAAGGTCACTGACGTTGTGCATGCAAAATGAGTTGCATACATTTCATTTACAGCTACATTTATTGTAGCTATATGATACAATGACCAATCACATGCAGAACCACAGTGTAGCAATGCCACATTACTGCAATGCAACAGATCAGCAGCTGGCAGGAACAAAGCTGGTGCTGCTCATCCCTTCAAATTACATGGCGGAGTCCTGAGTGCCAGCTCACTGACATAAACGATTCAGAACGTCATTAACATATGGCAGAATGGGTTATCCCAATGTTCCAGCTTAAGCAGAGGATTGATGCTGTGAAGAAATGTAATCATGTGAATTCAGACAAAGCAGAAGTAAGTCAGGGATCCACCAGAATGAAAAAAATGGAAGAGAAAGGTGTGCAGAACCAGGGGATGCTATGGGTTCACAGGCTCTGTGACCGAGGGGCACCATGCTCAAACAGACTGCAAAATGTTTTCCACGGTACATCCTGGCAGAGAAAGCCATGCTATAACTGTGCAATATCATCTTTAGTAGTTGCACAGGGAAGTGGTCATCTTGCTGGCCACTTTAACACTTGCAACACACTCCAATCATTCTCACTTGTCATTGAGACACAGGCAGATGAAGGGCACAGCTTCACAAAGACTTCAGGCTCCCCGATGGTGCAGGGTGCATTGACTTAGGCTGAGGCTGCCACATGTCTGTTCTGAGATGGTCTGGAACTGGAAGGAATTCCATTCCCCAAATAGCCAGCTGATATGAGACCATACCAGGCAGAGCACAAAGGTCACTGTTAGCATTCTGGAAGCAGTCAGTGAAACTGGTATTCTGTGGTAATGCATTGTACTTTATACAATTGAATCACTTGGATGTATCAGAGGTGCCCTCTTGATTGATAGGTGCTACTAAATAACCTTCTTCTCAGGCAGCCCCTTCGGATTCAGAATGCCTCCATTTCACCTTGGTTTAATAGGTTCTAACGTGGCTGATAAGTCCAGTGTGAAAGATGAAGATGTTTCCAAAACATGCAGGTGGTGTTCAATGAGTTGGAATGAATGAGGTGCTTGGAGATTTGTGTGTTCTCACTGATGCCTCAACTTTGCCTCTGAGTTCATGATGAAGTCTCTCTTTGGTTTACTCTCAAATGACCCTTTGTTCGGTCACAAGCCAATGAGTTCTGTGAGTCCAGGAGAATGCTTGACCCCCTCAGAGATACTATGAAGATACCTCTCTCGCATTTCTGGAAGGGTCTTACTGCAACCAAGGTTCAACTGGAATGGTTGCTTTTGGAATCTGGTGTCAAGTATCTGAACAATCTTTTCTGTGGACTAAGTATGGCATGTTTGCTAAGCACGCGGTTCATGACCAAAGTGTGCAAGCCACCCACACATGGAGTGACGTGCTGCCGAAAACCGTACTACCAGACCAAATGTCAATGGAGAATGGTCCTGACCCCTGTTGGTCAGGTGCTGCTGCCGCTGGTTATGTGAGGCATGTCTTGCAATAGGTAGAGAAGTACCTCAATTAGTTTGGTTCCATCTGCTGAGGTAATGTGTCTGTCATGGCTGAAGGCTGGCTCTGTATGTAATGTATGTTGTAGTGTGAGACTTACAACAGAAATAAATTGTGAGGGTCAGATGAGGCTGTAGATGTTAGAAATTAGAAGTGTTTGATAGGGATTGTTGGCAGGCAAGGATGAAGGTGTTTTGATTTGAAAAGTCTCGGAGGCTAGTGGCTTAATTAGTGTAAGAAAGATGCCATTTGAGCATGCATTTAGGACCTTAACAACTCATGAGCAGTTATTGAACTTTTACAGCACTGTAGCTGGGTCCTCAGGGCTAGACTGCTGGTATTGACTGCAGTAGCTGTCTGGTCCCAATATTTTATACAGCCTTTTGGGACACTGTGGATAGATAACAAACACTGAGAATGCTGGAGAAACTTAGCAGGTCTGGTAGTATCCATGGAGAGAGAAACTGAGTTAAAGTTTTGTGTCTAGTATGACTCTTCTTCTGAAGAAGTTCTCATAATTAGATATAGAATACTTCAATCAGATCCCCTCTCAGCCGCCTCAGCCCAAGGGAAAACCAACCCAACTTATCCAGTCTCTCTTCATAACTCAGTCTTTTCGTCCCAGGCCACATCTCGATGATTCTCCTCTGCACCCTCTCCAATGCAATTACATTCTTCTGCAGGTTTCCTCAATCCTATCTGCCAAATATATCTTCTGTCTGCATTTGCCCTAAATATGTTTTCTTTAAGCAACCCCCTACACTCTCTATACTTTTGAATGGCCTCCTTGTTTTTACTCTGCTGTACCTGACATATAATTCCTTCTTTTTCTCTTAAACTCTCAATATCCCTTGGCATTCAGGGTGCCGTCCTTGTCTTTTACTCTTAGAGGAACATGCTGGTCCTGGATTCTCACTGTGCTACTTTTAAAAGATTCCCACTTTAAGATTCCCACTTTGCAAATGTATACCTACCTACAAGTAACTGCTCCCAGTCTGTTTGGCAGATTTTGTCTTTTAGTATTGAAATTGGACTTCCCCCAAGTTAGACACTAAACTTCTGCACTACCTTTATTTTTTTCCTAAGACTTTGAAACTTTGAGTTATGGTCACTATCCCCAAAATGCTTGCTCACTGAAACTTAACTACTTGACCAGCTTCTTTACTCAGCGAGTTGTGAGTTCATGGAATGCCCTGCCAGTAGCACTGCCCCATCTGTAGTAGGACTATCTACGTACTAGCATAAAGAGGTCCCCTAGATTAGATTAGATTACTTACAGTGTGGAAACAGGCCCTTCGACCCAACAAGTCCACACCGACCCGCCGAAGTGCAACCCACCCATACCCTACATTTACCCCTTACCTAACACTATGGGCAATTTAGCATGGCCAATTCACCTGACCCGCACATCTTTTGGACTGTGGGAGGAAACCGGAGCACTTTAAAAATTCCACCCTGTCAAATCCTTTCACATCACAGCTATCCCAATAGTGTTAGCAAAGTTGAAATCCCATACAATTGTAACGCTGCTTGTCTCTCATTTCTGTGTCTGTTTCTGATTTCCAGCACCCACAATATTTTGCCTTTATTTGAATGGATAGATAACACTTCTCCTTCGTTCCTTCTCTTGCAGGATGGCCTCCAATGCAATGTCTCAAAACATGAAGAATTGTCTCTCCTCATTGGTCACTCTGAAGGGAGGATGTATTACAAAAATACTTAATTTGCTGCAAAGCACTTGTGATACTCTGGCAATACTATCTGTCCTCATTTCAGATTTCAAGTATCATCATAATTTTGCCTTGATACTTAAGTCTGTAGTCATTTTTCTCCCTATGTAGGACTGTTGAAACCATTGTTTTGATTTTGATTGACTATTGTGCAGACTGGGAATTAAAATGACTGTGTTGTGGAACCTGTCCAAATATATATCATGGTAGACAAGCAGAAGAGCACAGCAACATCAGGAGAGGGAGAAGTCAATGTTTCAGGTGTAACCTTTCTTCAGGACTGGTGCTGAGTGTAAAGGGAGCTGCAGATAAAGGGGGTGGGAGTGGCAGGGTGGTGAGGTGGGGATAGGTGAACACAGGTAGTAGGTATGACCTGGTTGGTCACTGCGAGGAATGATGTGGCTAGAAGGAAAGATCAATGAGAGAAATGGAAGGGAGAGGGGAAGTGCTGGGAAAAGAGTTGAGGGAATGGGAAGGGGGGCTATTTGAAATTGGTGAACTCAATGTTGAGTCCTCCAGGCTGTAGGCTGCCCAGGGGGAAGATGAGGTGTTGTTCCTCCAATTTGCGGTGTGGTTCATTGTGGCAATGGAGGAGACCAAAGATGGTCATATTGGAAAGGGAGTAGAAAGGGGAATTAAAATGTTCAGTGTTTGGGAAGTCAGGTTGGCCTCTGTGGGCCGGCTGAGATGATCGGCAAAATGTTCCCTTAGTTTACGTTTGGTCTCCCCAATGTAGAAAAGACCACACTGGGAGCACCGGACACACTAAACTATGTTGGAAGAGAAGGAGGTGAACCTCTGTCTCACCTGGAAGGGCTATTTGGGACCCTAGATGAAGGTGACGGAGGTGGTGTGCCAGCATCTTTTCTGGCTGCAGGGGAAGGTACCTGGGGGTTCAGAGAGATTGGCGGGGAGAGTATCACAAATCAAGGATCGGTGAAGGGAACTGACCTTGCAGAAGATGGAGAGGGGTGGGGAGGGAAAGATGTTCTTGGTGGTGGGGTCTAATTGGAGTTGGCGGAAGTATTTAAGGATGATGTGTCGGATGTGGAAAACTGGTGGAGTGGTAAGTGAGGACAAGGGGGACCCAGTCTTTATTGTATTTGGAGGGAGTTAGAATAGTGGAGTGGGAAATGGAGACAGTGTGGTGGAGGACTGTCTGGATGACAGAGGGGGAAAAATATGTTGTTCAAAATAGGTAGACCTCTGTGATGCTTGGGATTGGAATGTCTCTTCGGATGAGCAGATGCACAGAGGCAGAGGAATTGGAAAAACTGGATGGGAGGAGGTGCATGGCTTAACTCCAAATGCAATGTCACAATATTACAATTTGCTGCATGTTCCTACCTGTCATTTGAACTGCTCCTATCCAACTCACTTGCCACATCTAATTGTCTCCCAATGTGGCAGTACAAACTCTGAAACAAACAGAAATAAAAGGAAAATAAAGAGAGAAAAGATTGGTTCTGAAGCATCCAAACCAGAAGTGCAGGAGGACAGAAACTGAAATGAGTGTGTTCTTGTGGGAATTCCAAGGCCACTGAGTTCTTTGATTTGAATTTGTTGGGAATTTTCCTTTTGGGATATGTATTAGGTTGCTATTCCTGGTGTACATTGAGGATTTGGATCTCTTCCTAGAACTACAGTATACAGGATGTGGTCTTGTTCCTGATAGATTGGGAAGGATGTGTTTCACTTCACCGTATCTGGTTGATGATGAGGCTGTTCAAGGTTGATTTGATTTATTGTCACATGTACAGTGAAAACCTTTGTTTGCAGGCACTACAGGCAGGTCATAGTAAGCAAGGACGTACAGAACATATGGTGAAAAAAAATGGACAGAGTAAGGCATACAAATTACACCACATAGGACATGTACTAGGCAAGATCAACAGTAACAAGAACAGCATTATTTGAAGTTAGAGAATCCATTCATCAGTCTAATAATGGCAGGGAAGAAGCTGTTCTTGAACTTACTGGTGTATATGTTCAAGCTTTTATATCTTCTGCCTGGTGGAAGAGGTTGCAGGAGAGCATTACCAGGGTGAGATGGGTCTTTGATAATGTTTGCAACGAGACATGTAAATGGAGTCCATGGATGAGAGGTTGGCTTCCATGATGGTCTGGTCTGTGCATACCACTAAAGAACATCAACTTTACTAACTAGTGAAAGTGAAAGTCACCAAAGGCTGATCACTTATGAGGGAGAGATGACTGGTGTTGAGTTTAACCTCCATGCCAGAGGTGGGAGGCAAGTTGAGAAGACAGGGCCTTTATGCTGGTCTCAGCCAGTACAGGAATCAATCCCACACTGTTGGCATCACTCTGCATCACAAACTCATTGTCCAGCCAACTGGGCTATAATTTCTTACGGTCCAGGGCACAGCAGTTAGCCTACCATGCCATTATGCACCGGACATTATGCTTTCTACTGTGTGTCTGTAAAAATTGGTGAGGGTCTTTCTGGACATGCTAAATTTCCTGAGCCTCCTGAGGAAGAAGAGGCGTTATTGTGCTATCTTGACCGTCGCATCTACGTTGGATGTCCATTACAGTTTGTTAGTTATCGTCAGTCCTAGGAACTTGACGTTCTCAACTCTCTTACTTTCCGCTCCATTGATGAGGAAGGGGGCGTGTTTTCCTCCCTTCTTTCTTTCTGAAGTCAATGATCAGTTCTTTAGTTTTGCCAACATTGAGTAAGAGGTTCTCAATGCACCACATCACCGAGCCCTCTATCTGCTTCCTGTATTCTGACTCATTATTGGTTGATATCTGTCCTATCATGGTGGTATCGTCAGCCAACTTGAAGATAGTGTTTGTTTGGAATTTGGCAAACAGCTGTGTCTGTTCAGGGAGTACAGTTCCTTAAGTACAAAGGAGGATGAGGCTTTCTTGATGTGTTTGGTAGTTGAAACAGTGCAATTTTTAAAAAATTGTTTGAAAATCTGATGTACAAATAACATTTCGAAAAAGCTGTACATTTTCTTTCATTCCTGTGCCCTTTGCTATACTCAGTTAGCTGGACAATTAGTCTGTGATGCAGAGTGATGCCAACAGTGTGGGATTGATTCCTGTACTGGCTGAGGTCACCATAAAGGCCCTGTCTTCTCAACTTGCCTCTCGTCTGAAGCGTGGAGACCAGCAGGTTAAACTCAATACCAGTCATCTCTCCCTCATTAGTGAGCAGCCTTTGGTGACTTTCACTTTCACTCATTAGCAAGGTTGATGTTCTTTAACTGAGTTTCAAGAAAAGTATCACATTTGTAAGAACTCAAAATATGATTCCACTATTTGTCTTTTTGTTCATCTTTTTGTGCTAAACACACATACACATACACACAGACATGTGCACACACCCAGACACACACATTATATACATACACATACACAATGATGTGGGTGCAGTACATGGAAATGCATGCAAATATCCAGAAATGGCCTTTTTTTTGGTTGGAGTTATATTGTTTTACTTCCCTTTCCCTGGCTTGTTAACAACTCATGCTAATTAGACTATCCTAATTGTAGTTCCAGCGGGACACAATCTTAGGGGATATCGTGTCACTGGTTTTCAGGAATATGATAATAATGAAAGCCTTTTTATGTTGCCTTCCGTCTGGTAAGATCTGCCTCTGCTTACCCTGGCCAGCAATACAATGGAGATATTAATTCAATAGGTTAAAATACAGTTAACCTTACTGCTCCACAATGTGGGCAGTGGTGCTTCTCGTAGACAGGTTTTTGCGACAAAGTTGAAACGCAATAAATCTATGCAAACCAAACTGCAGCTGATGGTACTGCTGCTTTGCATGGCATCTGAAAAAGGGCTAATGGTTAGGAGGAGGGAGAAATGTATTGAATAATTTATTGACAGATTATTCTTCGTTCTCAAATTCTTTTAGGAAATGTGAGACTTAATGCTATTTATTAATAATAATTCGCCTGTGACTACCAGCTTTTCAATGTCATTTAAGGCACACAGTAAATGAAATGTGAATTGTTTTGTCATGCCCAAGGTTAGCAGCACACAGTGAATTAAGAAAAAAAGACATTTCAGCTGGAATATGCCCTTGAGCTGTATAGGTCATAGCTTTATTTCACAGTTTAAATTTGTATATGACAAGAGATCATTTGTGCAAAACATTGGTGGGAAAATAGTTTCATTGGGCGAGTCAATGAATCCGGGAGATACAGGGAGATAATGACAGAAAAAAGATAAATAAAAACACGACTACCTACTGGTAAAAAAATATTTTTATGGCATGTATGCCTTGCTGACTAGACCGTTTCTCTCCAACAACTGGACAATATTGATAGCTTCTGGATTAGTGGTGCTAGAAGAACACAGCAGTTCAGGCAGCATCCAACAAGCAGCGAAATCGACATTTCGGGCAAAAGCCCTTCATCAGGAATAAAGGCAGTGAGCCTGAAGCGTGGAGAGATAAGCTAGAGGAGGGTGGGGGTGGGGAGAGAGTAGCATAGAGTACAATGGGTGAGTGGGGGAGGGGGTGAAGGTGATAGTCAGGGAGGAGAGGGTGGAGTGGATAGATGGAAAAGGAGCGAGGCAGGTCGGGCAAGTCCGGACAAATCATGGGGTCAGTGCTGAGCTGGAAGTTTGGAACTCGGGTGAGGTGGGGAAGGGGAAATGAGGAAGCTGTTGAAGTCCACATTGATGCCCTGGGGTTGAAGTGTTCCGAGGCGAAAGATAAGGTGTTCTTCCTCCAGGTGTCTGGTGGTGAGGGAGCAGCAGTGAAGGAGGCCCAGGACCTCCATGATCTCGGCAGAGTGGGAGGAGGAGTTGAAATATTGGGCTACGGGACAGTGTGGTTGATTGGTGCGGGTGTCTCGGAGATGTTCCCTAAAGCGCTTTGCTAGGAGGCGCCCAGTCTTCCCAATGTAGAGGAGACAGCATCGGGAGCAATGGATACAATAAATGAAATTAGTGGATGTGCAGGTAAAACTTTGATGGATGTGGAAGGCTCCTTTAGGGCATTGGATGGAGGTGAGGGAGGAGGTGTGGGCACAGGTTTTACAGTTCCTGCAGTGGCAGGGGAAAGTGCCAGGATGGGAGGTTGGGTTGTAGGGGTGCGTGGACCTGACCAGGTAGTCACGGAGGGAACGGTCTTTGCGGAAGGTGGAAAGGGGTGGGGAGGGAAATATATCCCTGGTGGTGGGGTCTTTTTGGAGGTGGCAGAAATGTCGGAGGATGATTTGGTTTATGCAAAGGTTTGTAGGGTGGAAGGTGAGCACCAGGGCGTTCTGTCCTTGTTACGGTTGGAGGGGTGGGGTCTGAGGGCGGAGGTGCGGGATGTGGACGAGATGCGTTGGAGGGCATCTTTAACCACATGGGAAGGGAAATTGCAGTCTCTAAAGAAGGAAGCCATCTGGTGTGTTCCATGGTGGAACTGATCATCCTGGGAGCAGATATGGCGGAGGTGGAGGAATTGGGAATACGGGATGTCATTTTTGCAAGAGATAGGGTGGGAAGAGGTGTAATCCAGGTAGCTGTGGGAGTCGGTGGGTTTGTAAAAAATGTCAGTGTCAAGTCGGTCTTCATTAATGGAAATGGAAAGGTCCAGGAAGGGGAGGGAGGTGTCAGATATGGTCCAGGTAAATTTAAGGTCAGTATGGAATGTGTTGGTGAAGTTGATGAATTGCTCAACCTCCTCGCGGGAGCACAAGGTGGTGCTAATGCAGTCAGCAATGTAGTGGAGGAAGAGCTGGGGAGTAGTGCCGGTGTAATTGCGGAAGATCAACTGTTGTACGTAGCCAACAAAGAGACAGGCATAGCTGGGGATAATACGTGCCTACCCCTTTGGTCTGGAGGAAGTGGGAGGATTCAAAGGAGAAATTGTTAAGGGTGACGACCAGTTCGGCCAAACGAATGAGTGTGTCGGTGGAAGGGTACTGTTGGGGACATCTGGAGAGGAAAAAACGGAGGGCTTGGAGGCCCTGGTCATGGCGGATGGAGGTGTAGAGGGATTGGATATCCATGGTGAAGATGAGGCATTGGAGGCCAGGGAAACGGAAGTCTTGGAGGAGGTGGAGGGCACGGGTGGTGTCTCGAACGTATGTGGGGATTTCCAGGACTAGGGCGGATAGGTCAGTGTCGAAGTAGGTAGAGATAAGTTCAGTGGGGCAGGAGCATGCTGAGACAATGGGTTGGCCAGGGTGGTCAGGCTTGTGGATCTTGGGAAGGAGGTAGAATCGGGCAGTGCGGGGTTCCCGGACTATGAGTTTGGAAGCTGTGGGTGGGAGATCTCCTGAGGCGATGAGGTTCTGTATGGTCTGGGAGATGATGGTTTGGTGATGGGGGGTGGGGTCATGGTCGAGGGGGCAGTAGGAAGAGGTGTCCTCGAGTTGGCGTTTGGCTTCAGCGGTGTAGAGGTCAGTGCGCCAGACTACCACTGTGCCCCCTTTATCCGCTGGCTTAATGGTGAGGTTGGGATTGGAGCAGAAGGATTGGATGGCTGCGCATTGTGAGGGTGAGAGGTTAGAGTGGGGGAGGGGGGTAGACAGGTTTAGGTGGTTTACTCACCTTCATCCCCCTTCGTCCACGCATCAATGAATTTAATACATGCCGTGACATCGAACAATTCTTCCATCGCCTCCGCCTCCGAGCTTACTTTCACAATCAGGACTCCTGCCCACCTTCCGAGGACCCCTTCGCCTCTTTCTCCAACACACTGCATCCAACTGGACACCCCGCGCTGGCCTATTATCTGCCCTCAACCTCTTCATTTCCAACTGCCGCCGGGACATTAACTGCCTCAACCTGTCTACCCCCACTCTAACCTCTCACCCTCACAATGCGCAGCCCTCCAATCCCTCTGCCCCAATCCCAACCTCACCATTAAGCCAGCGGATAAAGGGGGCGCAGTAGTAGTCTGGTGCACTGACCTCTACACCGCTGAAGCCAAACGCCAACTCGAGGACGCCTCTTCCGACAGCCCCCCCTGACCATGACCCCAACCCCCATCACCAAACCATCATCTCCCAGACCATAGAGAACCTCATCACCTCAGGAGATCTCCCACCCACAGCTTCCAACCTCATAATCCCGGAACCCCGCACCGCCCGGTTCTACCTCCTTCCCAAGATCCACAAACCTGACTACCCTGGCCGACCCATTGTCTCAGCATGCTCCTGCCCCACTAAACTCATCTCTACCTATCTCGACACTGTCCTATCCCCCCTAGTCCAGGAACTCCCCACATACGTTCGAGACACCAGCCATGCCCTCCACCTCCTCCAAGACTTCCGTTTCCTGGCCCCCAACGCCTCATCTTCACCTCCATCCACCATGACCAGAGCCTCCAAGCCCTCCGTTTTTTTGTCTCCAGACGCCCCCAACAGTACCCTTTCACCAACACTCCCATTTGTTTGGCCGAACTGGTCCTCACCCTCAACAATTTCTCCTTTGAATCCTCCCACTTCCTCCAGACCAAAGGGGTAGCCATGGGCACACGTATGGGCCCCAGCTATGCCTGTCTCTTTGTCGGCTACTTAGAACAGTTGATCTTCCGTAATTACACCGGCACCACTCCCCACCTCTTCCTCCGCTACATTGCTGACTGCATTGGCACCTCCTCGTGCTCCCGTGAGGAGATTGAGCAATTCATCAACTTCACCAACACATTCCACCTTGACCTTAAATTTACCTGGACCATCTCTGACACCTCTCTCCCCTTCCTGGACCTTTCCATCTCAATTAATGAAGACCGACTTGACACTGACATTTTTTACAAACCCACCGACTCCCACAGCTACCTGGATTACACCACTTCCCACCCTATCTCTTGCAAAAATGACATCCTATATTCCCAATTCCTCCGCCTCCGCCATATCTGCTCCCAGGAGGACCAGTTCCACCACAGAACACACCACATGGCCTCCTTCTTTAGAGACTGCAATTTCCCTTCCCATGTGGTTAAAGATGCCCTCCAACACATCTCGTCCACATCCCGCACATCTGCCCTCAGACCCCACCCCTCCAACCGTAACAAGGACAGAACGCCCCTGGTGCTCACCTTCCACCCTACAAACCTTTGCATAAACCAAATCATCCTCCGACATTTCCGCCACCTCCAAAAAGACCCCACCACCAGGGATATATTTCCCTCCCCACCCCTTTCCACCTTCCGCAAAGACCGTTCCCTCCGTGACTACCTGGTCAGGTCCACGCCCCCCTACAACCCAACCTCCCATCCTGGCACTTTCCCCTGCCACTGCAGGAACTGTAAAACCTGTGCCCACACCCCCTCCCTCACCTCTATCCAAGGTCCTAAAGGTGCCTTCCACATCCATCAAAGTTTTACCTGCACATCCACTAATTTCATTTATTGTATACATTGCTCCCGATGCGGTCTCCTCTACATTGGGGAGACTGGGCGCCTCCTAGCAGAGCGCTTTAGGGAACATTTCCGAGACACCCGCACCAATCAACCACACTGCCCCGTGGCCCAACATATCAACTCCCCCTCCCACTCTGCCAAGATCATGGAGGTCCTGGGCCTCCTTCACCGCTACTCCCTCACCACCAGATGCCTGGAGGAAGAACGCCTCATCTTCCGCCTCGGAACACTTCAACCCCATGGCATCAATGTGGATTTCAACAGTTTCCTCATTTCCCCTTCCCCCACCTCACCCAAGTTCCAAACTTCCAGCTCAGCACTGTCCCCATGATTTGTCCGGACTTGTTCGACCTGCCTAGCTCCTTTTCCACCTATCCACTCCACCCTCTCCTCCCTGACCTACCACCTTCACCCCCTCCCCCACTCACCCATTGTACTCTATGCTAATCTCTCCCCACCCCCACCCTCCCCTAGCTTATCTCTCCATGCTTCAGACTCACTGCCTTTATTCCTGATGAAGGGCTTTTGCCCGAAACGTTGATTTTGCTGCCTGTTGGATGCTGCCTGAACTGCTGTGCTCTTCCAGCACCACTGATCCAGAATCTGGTTTCCAGCATCTGCAGTCATTGTTTTTACCCCAATATTGATAGCTTGCCTTCTGAGAGCATGACAGGCACTCTAACATTGGTGAACGCTTAAAAGTATGAATGTGACAATTCTAACACATTTTCCAAAATTCTGATTTAATATTCTGCTCATCATGCTGAGATATGTTGCTCAGAAGCAACTTTTCTGTTTTTACACCCAGTGCTATGATCAAACTGCTGGGTAATGAACCCTGCTAGGTGTTAGATTTGGAGGCAGTTTGGTGATAGTGACCACAATTCGGTTATGTTTACTTTAGTGATGGAAAGGGATAGGTATATACTGCAGGGCAAGAGTTATAGCTGGGGTAAAGGCAATTACGATGCAGTTAGAGCAAGATTTTAATTGTATAGGTTGGGGAAGGAAACTGCAGGGGATGGGTGCAATAGAAATGTGGAACTTATTCAAGGAACAGTTAATGCGGGTCCTTGTTAAGTATATCCCGGTCAGGCAAGGAGGAAGTTGTCGAGCACAGGAGCTGTGGTTTACTAAAGAAGTTGAATCTCTTGTCAAGAGGAAGAAGATGGCTTATGTTGGGATGAGATGTGATGGCTCAGTTGGGTGCTTAAGAGTTACAAGGTAGCCAGGAAAGACCGAAAGAGAGAGCTAAGAAGGGCCAGGAGGGACATGAGAAGTTGTTAGGGGATAGGATCAAGGAAAACCCTAAGGCTTTCCATCAGAAAGAAAAGAATGACTAAACTAAGATTAGAGCCAATCAAGGATAGTTGTGGGAAGTTGTGCATGGAGTCAGAGGAGATAGTGGAAGTGCTAAATGAATGCTTTTCGTCAGAATTCACACTGGAAAATGACAATGTTGTCAAGGACAATACTGAGATACAGGCTACTCGACTAGATGGGATTAAGGTTCACAAGGAGGAGGTGTTAGCAATTCTGGAAAGTGTAAAAATAGACAAATCCCATGTTGCAGATGGGTTTTATCCTATGATTCTCTGGGAAGCCAGGGAGGAGATTGCCAAGCCTTTGGCTTTGATCTCTATGTCATCATTGTTTACAGGAATAGTGCCAGAAGATTGGAGGATAGCAAATGTTGAAGGGGAGTAGAGACAAACCTGGTAATTATAGAGCAGTGAGCCTTACTTTGGTTGTGGGTAAAGTGTTGGAAAAAGTTATAAGGGATAGGATTTATAATCATCTAGAAAGGAATAAGTTGATTAGGGATAGTCAACACAGTTTTATGAAGGGTAGGTTGTGCCTCACAAACCTTATTGAGTTCTTTGAGAAAGTGACCAAACACGTGGATGAGGGTAAAGCAGTTGGTGTGTATGGATTTCAGTAAAATGTTTAATAAGGTTCCCCATAGTAGGCTATTGCACAACTTATGGAGGCATGGGATTGAGGGTGATTTCACAGTTTTGGATCATAAATTGGTTTGCTGAAAGAAGACAGAAAGTGGAGTTTGATGGGAAATATTCACCCTGGAGTTCAGTTACTAGAGGTGTACCACAAGGACATGTTTTGAGTCCACTGCTGTTTGTCACTTTTATAAATTACTTGGATGAAGATGTAGAAGGATGGGTGAGTAAATTTGCGGATGACACTAAGGTCAGTAGAGTTGTGGATATGATGAAGGATGTTGTAGGTTACAGATGAACATAGATAAGCTGGTAGTGTAAATGAGCAGAGAGATCTCGGTGTCCAGGTACATAGCTCCTTGAAAGTTGCCACCCAGGTTGATAGGGTTGTTAAGAAGGCATATGGTGTGTTAGCTTTTATTGGTAGAGGGATTGAGTTTCAGAATCATGAGGTCATGCTGATGCTGTACAAAACTCTGGTGCAGCCACACTTGGAGTATTGCATACAGTTCTGGTCACTGCATTATAGGAAGAATGTGGAAGCTTTGGAACGGGTTCAGAGGAGATTTACTTGGATATTGCCTGGTATGGAGGGAAGTTCTTACAAGGAAAAGCTGAGGGACTTGAGACTGTTTTCATTAGAGAGAAGAAGGTTGAGAGATGACTTAATTGAGACATATAAGATAATCAGAAGGTTAAATAGGTTGGACAGAGAGAGCCTTTTTCCTTGGATGGCAATGGCTAGCACGAAGGGACATAGCTTTAAATTGAGGGGTGATGGATATAGGACAGAGGTAGTTTTTTTACTCAGAGAGTAATATGTGTGTGGAATGCACTGCCTGCAACAGTAGTAGACTCGCCAACTTTAAGGGCATTTAAATGGTTATTGGATAGGCCTATGGACAAAAATGGAATAGTGTAGATTAGATGGGCTTCAGATTGATTTCACAGGTCAATGCAACATTGAGGGCTGAAAGGCCTATATTGTGCTATAATGTTCTATGTTCAAAGGGAATGCAATGTAAAGGTCCTTCTATGCTGTCCCATCCATCATTTCCCGATCAAATACCTGTACAATATATAGAATACAGACAGCCTTGTCCAATCAAATATTTTGTGGTCAGATATGGAACCAGTTAAATCAAAAACTTACTCCAAATTTCTCCGATACACATTCAAATTGAGGGAGTTCAATGTTAGCTGAGGTTCTGAACATTGTTAATGCACACTCTCATGTTGTGTGTCCATATTATTGGATATAGGTTACATTGGAGTTTTCAATTCAAGGCCCAACTCTCATTGATTGCGCTGCATATGCAAAGGAGATACTTCCCTTGGAGCTAACCTTTGTCTGTAAATTTCAAAATCTGGCAGGAGATCAGCTCTTAAAGGATCATGGCTCACCAAAAACAGGATCAGTTCTGTTTTGTTAAGTTCCATAACACAGGTTTGTTTAATGCTACAATTTCCCTGGCTCCAAACCCCAGGAGTTTGTAGTAAAATAAGAATTTGGAGATGCCAGTGTTGGACTGGGGTGTACAAAGTTAAAAATCACACAGCACCAGATTATAGTCCAATAAGTTTAATTGGAATCACTTACTTATGGAGTGCTGCTCCTTCATCAGGTGGTTGTGACAACCACCATCAGCACTCCGAAAGCTAGTGCTTCCAATTAAACTTGTTGGACTATAACCTGGTGTTGTGTGATTTTTAATGTAGTGAAACAAAGCTTTGTCCATTGCCTATTTGTACTTTTTCAAATCTAGCACCTTCCCATCTGTGTTTGGGCTTTCCTTCATTGAGCCCCATCTTGAATGCATCTAAATAATTACAATAAGATAATTAATTTAATTAGATTAACTATATTGCAAACTCATGAGCAAAATTCTAATGCACATAAGTGAGACATTATACATGACACAATAAGAAAAACAAAAGGTGCTAATTGCTCTTATCACAAATGCTGACTGATCTATTTTGGGTATCTGGCAATTATTTCATTTTAGATTTCTAGAATTTAAAGGGGTTTTTTTTATTCATTGTCTGCTGCAATCAAAGCATCTTTTTAAAGAAGGACTTGTGGTTGGGTCAACATTGCTCCATTGTGATGTACTGACACACAGATCTGAGCATCCAGCTTCCAACTCTTTTTGTTATTAACCCTATACTAGCCACTGCTGTTTTCCTAAGTCAATTAACTTAGAATTCTATTGCATTTCCCCTGCAAAAAAAAGACCAGAATGTATTTTCAAGGCAGTAGATAGTGACTGGACGTAACTGAAGTTGGGAGGGATCAAGGTAAGTGGTAAAGGTGACTGATCAAAGAAGAGAATCATTTCAACAATTCTGGATGGTACAGAGCAAGGCGACAAGGCATAAATGCTGACGGAGAAGGTAGTTGAAGGACAATAAATCAAAAACATGAAAATTCACAGCTTGTGATAAATAACAAAGTTCTCTCAATTGTTCCATTTGGAGCAAGGTGACAAAGCAAAAATGCTGATGGAGCAGGAAATTGAAGGACAATAAAATCGAAAAATGACAATTCACAGCTGGTAATAAAGTCCCCTCAGAATTGTTCCTGCTCATGTGTAACAGTAAGAACTATTGACATTTCCTTGAACATACACAAAACATTGTGGAGGAACTAGATAGGTCTGGCAGCAGATGTAGAGAGAGAAATAGAGTTAATGGTTCAAGTCCAGTAGGACTTTTTCAGAACTTTACGTCTTAACCTGCCTAAATTCTAGCCATCCCATTTAGCTGTGCAATGATTGGTTTAGAGATCTTATGTAAACAAAACAATTGTTTTTTTCCTGTCAAGAATCTACATTACTCATTGAATTTTCGAAACCTAACAGTTTTGACATTATTTGAAGTACAGTGTGGTTCAATTTCTTCCAGTATAGTATACGGCATTGAGTTGTCTCGCTACATTACATTTATAAAATGTCAAACATTCTCAGGTGCATATAGACTGTGGGTTTTATGTATTTTCTATGCCTTTTGTTTACTGTGGCAGGAGGATTTAGATTATAGCCTTTCCCCATGGAGTTTTGTGATCACTGCTACAAACAATAGTGCTCCTTCATCATGTAGTCCTGTTAGGTTTACGATTTATCTTCTCAAGGCCTTATGAAATTATCCATGTTGCATAATCCTGTCAACTGTGCTATATGAATATTCCTTCTAGCCTTTCATGTCTCAGAATGATTGTCTTCTTTGATTAGTCACCTCTACCACTTACCTTGATCCCTCCCAACTGCAGTTATGTCCAGCCACTATTTACTGCCTTGAAAATACATTCTGGACTTTTTTTGCAATAGAATTCTAAGTAACAGCATCATGTAATCTATTGCATAAACCCAGCTTGTTTATAAGAACCAGACCACTATTCATCCTTATCTTGTTTCAGTATTACTAGCCAGTCCAAAGATATGCGTTATCATTGTTGCCTTAGCAATCTGTTTGTATTGAAGAGTCTATCTATTCTTTAATGTTTAGGCACATGTTGTACTGTCTATACAAGCTGACCTATGAAACTTTCCTGCTCATATGTCAAATTAACCTAATTTAGTAATTATTTACTGTGGTTCCTAAACATACACTGATTGCTGAAATCGTCATTACACTGCTCAATGTGCACCATAGATACAAAACTCAGAAACTTCCATTTTCAAGTCTTATTGTGTGCTGTGTTGAAAAGCTTGGCACTGGAAAAGCACAGCAGGTCAGGCAGCATTGGAAGAGCAGGAGAATTGACGTTTCGGACATAAGCCCTTCATCAGGTATGTTGTGTGCTGGGGCAACACTAGAGCTTTCTGAGGATCACAGAGTGAGATAGGAATCCTAACTAATCTTCTCCTTCCTACCCAACATGATTACAGCCAATTGTAATGTTCCCTTTGAGAAGGAATTGAATCTGCAACATTCTGATTAATATGAATTCCCTCTGAACTGACTGCATTCCGTGCTCTGAGATCCAACCCTGACTTTGTGATTAAACCTGCTGACAAAGTTGGTGCTATTGTTGCTGGCGTACTGACCTCTCCATTGCAGAGGTTGAGTGCCAGTCCTCCAATACTTCCTCATATCTACCCCTGAACCTTGACCCCATCATTGAAACTTAAGACCACAGTGGTCACTAACCTTATTTCATCTGATGATCTCCCCTCCATTGCCTCCAAGCTCATAGTCTCCCATATTCCCACAGCCCATTTCTATCTCCTTTTCAAAATCCACAAACAGAACTGCCTGGCAGATCTATTGTTTTTGCCTGCTACTGCCCCAACGAACTCATCTCTTCCTACATTGACCTGAATTTCTTTCTCCCCTCGTCGAGTTTCTTCCCACTTATATCTGCGATTCCTCTGAAGCCTCAGGTCAGTTTCAGAATTTTTTGTTTGTGGGCTCTGGCCACCACCTCTTTACCGTGGATGTGTAATACCTTTACACGTCCATCCCCCATCCTGATGGTCTCAGGTGTCTCCATGTCTTCCTGGAAAAAAGACCTGAACTATCCTCAATAACCACCACCCTCTTCCACCTTGTCAAGTTCATCCTTACTCCAATTAACTTCTCTTTTAACTCCTTTTGCCTTCTTCAGGTCAAAGGGGTGGCCATGGCTACCTGCATGAGCCCCAGTTAGGCCTATCTCTTTGTGGGGTACATGAAACATGCCTTGTTCTAGTCTTAACCTAGTCACCACCCACAACTCATTCCATGGCGAACCGATAACATTATTAGTGCTACTTCCCTCTCTTGTCCAGAATTGGAAAAGGTTATCTATTTTGCTTCCAATTTCCACCCCGCTCCCACCTTCACCTGGTCCATCTCTGACTCTTCCTTTCTCTTGCTTAACATCTCCTCTGTTTCTATTTCTGGGAACAGGTTGGACATCAATATCCACTACAAACTCACTGGCTCCCACAGTTACATTGGCGATACATCCTCACACCCTGCTTCCTGTAAAGACTCTATTCCATTCTCCCAGTTCCTTTGACTCTGTCCCATCTGTTCTGTTGATGCCAACATTGATAAGGGGGCCTCAAAGTCCATCCTCTTCCTCAGCCAAGGACTCTCCTGTATACCATAGTTGACAGGGCCCTCAGCTGGATCCAAATTATCTCCCATACTTTGGTTTTCACCTTCTCTCTTACCTCTCACAACAGAAATAGGGTCCCCCTTTTTCTCATAAACCATTCCACCAGCATCCACATCCAAAGGATCATAAGCTGCCATTTCTGCCATCTCTAGCAGGATGCCATCATCAGACACATATTAATCTCCCCTCCCTTGTCAGCCTTCTGTAAGGACCGTATCCTCGAGGACACCATGGTCTACTCTTCCTTCACTTCCAAGACCTCTCCACAGCCTCACAGCACCTTCCTCCACAATGGCAGAGGTGTAACATCTGCCTGTTTGCTTCCTCCCGCCTCAGTATCCAAGGCCCCAAACACACCTTCCAGGTGAAGCTTCACCTTACCTGCACGTCACTCAATTTAGTCCACTGTATTCACTGCTCACAATGTGATTTCCTCTGCATTGGGGAAATGAACAGCAGACTGTCTGTCCTTAAAAAAGACCCCAAGCTTCCAGTTACTTGCCATTTCAATGCACCATTGTGTTCCTTGGTCAACATCTCTGTCTCAGGATTGCGACAGTGCTCCAGCAAAGCTCAGCATAAGCTGGAAGAATAGCACCTAATTTTCAGGCTAGTAGCCCTGCAGCCTCCTGGACCTAACCCCAGAGCTTGAGAACCTTTCCTCATTTCTTTCCCCCCACCAACACACCACATCTTGACATCACATGGACTGCTACCACACATTACCATTGTCACCATTAATAGTTCCAACTAGCAGCTATTTATTCCCCCTTGACTTTTAACCACTCTTTTAACTGTCCAACTGTTTTTCCCTCTCTATGGGCTCTATCTACACTTTGTCCTCTCCACACACTCCTTCCCAACTTCCATCTTTTGCATAAAAACTATCCTTTTCTGAAGAAGGGTCTCGACCTAAAATGTTAACTCTCTGATTTCTCTCTATTAATGCTTCTAGACCTGCTGAGATTTTTCAGCAATTTCTGTTTTTGTATCAGGCTTCCAGCATGCATAGTTGTTTCATTCTTTTTTTCATTTTCTGATTAATATGAATTTGTTTCATGCTCCCTTCAATAACTCAGTAATAAAGGCTGAGTAGTTCTAAAACAGCACTGTAACTGTTGCTGGGGTAAGTTGGAGGAAACAGGAATTAACGTGACACTGGCGGCATGAAATTATGATTTTGAGATAGGAAAGTAGATGATTGTGATGTAATTCCATTTAAGCTGAGGGAGTAGATGGAGTCGATTTTATAGGTATCATAAATAGTAAACCTGGGCAGGAAATATGGGACCAGAGAAATGGAGCAATTTGATTAAACAATCAACAAAAGTGCTTTTAGATTCCCAATCACATTTTCATGAATTAATTCAGTTGAAAAAAATGGAGTGGGGTGCTCCTGCACAAGAAAATGTTGAGAGATATTCAACTCTTCAACTTGACAAAGTAGACAGGATATCTGATGGAATGCTATGTCTACAGTATTCTAACATGCTTAATCATACGAAACCTGTCAAACTTCCATAATAATGTCACTGAATCGTAACACTACTTATTTGAGGTAATTAACTTCAATCATAGAACAAGATAGGGAAACAGACTGAAAAGGAAATGTGGTCTTTAAGCTAGGAGTAGTAATTCACTGCCACTAGTTGCTCTGATTTCAGTCAAGTCCTGAAAAAGTCCTTATGTAAAGCTGGATAAGAGAGTTTCTGAGTTTAGAAACTTGTAGATGTGTGTAGAATGTCTGAGTTTAACCAACACAGATGCTGCAATTCATCCATTCAGGAACACTTCCTTATTAAGGCATGTGATTGGAACCCCCACATACATTATTTCTCAGTAATGTCTACCACTTTAGGTCTCATTGATAAGCCAGGGCAATTGGCATGTGCTCCAGAACGCTGCACACCTATGCTAACAGATTACTGAGCCTACAGTGGACCACTGACTCTTTCCTGAGACTGAATTGATGGAAAGAGAAATTGTTCATTGTTAGGCCTAAAAGAGAAAATACTGGAGTGAGAGTACAGTAAATTATATGAGCTTAGACAGAAGCTGTTGGTATGACAGTTCTTGAGAATCTGTCTGTTGCAGGGAACTGATGTAAGTCTATTGGGAAGTTCTGCTAGGTCTGCAAAAAGCTGCAGGTATGGATCATAGAGAAACTTTGTGTGAGTGTATAAACCTCTGAGAAAGGAAAGGCAGAATAACACATGAAACCATAAAAGAAATGGGATCGTTCATATGCAAAAAATATCTTATGATGTCAAACCTGGTTAATCCAGTTTCTCTGTTGGCTGCTCTTGAAGTTTCATTTGTTAGTCATCACCAAACAATGTGAGACTAATCCCATTATGCTATGATTAATCTGTTTTCTCATTCATATTTATTTATCTAAATTTTATCCCATCTCTGCTATTTTCAGGTTTCATGAACACTTTGACCAGCTCCATGTCTGACCTGTCCTTAATGTTTATATACATGGACAGGGCAGAAAATCATGCGTGTGAGTCCCAAAATGAAACTGAACTAAAGCAGATTAGTTTACACTAATCCCTCAGTCAAGTGGTTTAATATTGTTGTAAATTATACTGTTTAAATCAGGGAAAATAGAACTGAAGTAGAGAAAGAAATGGAATCTAAAGAGCAACAGAATCCCTCTGCCACAGCACACAAGTAGGCCTCCCTGCCCAGTCCTGAAATTTCCTTGCTTTACTCACACAGGAGACCAAATGTTCCTTCCTTTTTTTCTACACACATATCATGGCAATGTGGTGGACCTAAGCAAACTGTCTCATTTCTTTCGTCTTTGGATTGCACCAATGTTATTCCTAGGAAATGTCAGGAGGTAACATTAATCCTTAGGGGAGCAGTAGAAAGTCTCCAGTTCTTTCACTGAAGGATCATTTCCCAATATTACCTGCTCAGCTCCAGGCTTACAGCTAGCTGTGCCAACCATTGTGATACTCTATTCCCACACCAAAACTAAGCTGTCAGCGATGACCATCAACTCTCTCCCACCCCCTTTCACTCCTGCAGTTCTCCAATGCACTGTTGCCTCCCATCCTTATATATTGAGGTTGCACCACTGTCATGATCCTCTGTGCTGACAATTCCACAACTGACTTCACCAACGTGTTCACTATAGCAGGTGGCCCCTGTAGACTTGCAGTGAACCACCCTGCCACTCCCCAGGGCTGACTGTGACCCACTCGCCTGACTGACTTGAAATGCCAACCCCAACTAATTAGTAATCTGACCCCCGATTGGTTTTTGGGTGCTCTCCAACTGAATTTCCACTAATCCACTGACTGGTTGCACCAGACATTCAGGAATGACCATAGACCAAATCCTGGAATGTAATACAATCAGGCAGAGTCCTGGAGATGTAAAGCACAGAAACAGACCCCTCAGGTCCAACTTGTCCATGTTGACCAGATATCCTAAATTAATCTAGTCCCATTTGCCAACATTTGGCCCATATCCTCCAAACTCTTCCCATTCATATACACATCCAAATCTTGTAATTGTACCAACCTCCACCCCTTCCTCTGGCAGTTCATTCCATACAGGCATCACTCTCTGTGTGAAAATGTTGCCCTTTAGGTCCCTTTAAAATCTTTTCCCTCTCACCGTAAACCTATGCCCTCTAGTTTTGGACTCCACCACCCCAGGGAAAAGACCTTGACCATTCACCCTATCCATACTCCTCATGATTTTATAAACTTCTATAAGTTCACCCCTCAGCCTCTGTTGCTCCAGGGAAAACAGCCCCAGCCCATTTAGTCTCTTCCTATAGTTCAAACCCTCCAACCCTGGGAACATCTTTGTAAATCTTTTCTGAACCCTTTCAAGTTTCACAACATCCTTTCTATAACAGGGAGACAAGAATTGCACACAATATTCCAAAAACCCAAGTGGCTGACTGACCCTTTGACTGCATGTGACAGGAGCTCCCTGACTGAAGTCAGTCTTCCTTAGCTTACCCTGAACTTTGAGACATTGCTATGAAGCATATGCAATGTTTTCGCTACTTTAGGTGAGTGGAAGAAATGTCATGATGATGTGCCGAGCCTGGTTCCAGTCTATATCTGAAGGATGCGGGAGGTCACTGCACGTGGAGTATACCCTGAGGTGTTGGGGAAAGTTGGCCAAGGTTGAGGTCCAGAGGAGCAAACAGGAAGCTGGAGCCACCAGTCACCTGTTTGGATTTTCATGTCAGGAATTGTTGCTATCTAGTTTTTCCCTATGGCGCCTTTGGAAAATAGCAAAGTACAAATAAATGAAATGAAATTAGATAAAAATGATACATTGATGCATGCAAATAGATCCCTCACCACTGAATAGTGAGATTCTTGTCTTGCTGTTAAAACTTCGAGTGGAAAATTTGGATCATTTCCTTGAAGTTGAGAATTTGATTTTTCCAATCTCACCATATGAGACTTGCCATTGTCCATGTCGTTCAGGAATTGGGAAAATTCCATTCAGTATTTCTACGGTAGAAAATGGAGCACAGAAAACTGAGGCTCTGGGTTTTTTTATGTGTCGGAACTGATCTCACTGTAATACAATGCTTTGCAACCGAGAATGTTTTCGAAACAGGTGCTGAGTGATTGCCATCAACACCTGAGGGTGAACGTCTGCTTCCTGGTTTCAGTTGAACTAAACTTTCCAAAATAACCTATGAAATATATTAATATTCTGGTAAATTGCTACACATGATCATACCTTTCTTCAGCAGGCTTAGGAGAGAGAATAACTCAGTGAAAATGTGAGGCACAATGTGCTTTTCTTAAAAAAAAACGGGATGAACAGCAATTAATCACGTAGTTAAGGGATGGGCTCTGCACCTTAGCTCCAAGCTCTGCTCTCTCTGATCCATTGAAACACTGTAATTTGTTCATATAGCTGAAGGTTTGTGAAGGAGAGAGAGAGAACGACATGCTTTTAGGGACAAAGTGCTGCAACAAAAACAGAAATTACTGCAGAAACTCAGCAGGTCTGGCAGTGTCTGTGGAGAGAGAAACTGTCAATGTTTCAAGTCCAGTGACTCTTTTTCAGGAGTGACGTGAATCCATAACCCTCTGAGTCAAGGGAATGAGTGTTGCCAGCAACTCTCAGCTGATACTTGAAACCATCATACCTGAGCAAGAAGTCAGTGTGCTCGTAAAGCAGGGGAGATGGTTATTCTAAAAAAAAAGAATGTATTTAGTTTCTATTAACATTGCAATGTTGCAATACATAACAGTTAGGGGAAAACCTGAATTGAACCTGTGACTTGTAAACATGCTGTCAAGCTGTGCTGATGGTTCAGCTGTAAAATCAATATTCACTATCCAGAGACCAGGAGATCTCCAGTGACGTTGATCTGAAAATTATTTTTTCTCTTCACATCTGAAGTGAGGTCTCAATCTGGAAAAGATCTGTGGACAATAGATATTTTGCTCCCCTAAGATGATCATTCTTCAACATCATTGTTTTCAAATAACTGCAGACTAGCAGACAATATTAGGGCAATATTAAAATGTTTGGTTCTTTCTGAACTTAGCATCCACACTCGGGCACTTTTCAGCAGCAATCCTTGGAATTTGAGAGTTTTCTGTTCCTGATTACCCCATAGTGGCATTAGTGCATCTGGATCTGAATGAGGACATGGTCAGACTTGGCCTTCACGTTCTTCATGGTCGAACACGTTTCTGAAATAACTCCACAGAGGCTGGTATCCTGTCACCAAGACACCCTTTATTTACATGTGGAGAGTTCTTGACATTGATCCAGCTCTCTCAGAGCCAGCTGTCAGAGTGAACAGGATATCTGACACACCTGTTCTTATTTGTCTGCCAAAGCTTGTTGATTGGACCAGATTAACAGCCCCATTTTGGGAACTCATTCTATGATGTCCTCCTGGCTGACCTTGTTATAATTCCTACAGTTTCAATGCACACTGTCAAGGTTTGCAGCTATGAAGCAATAACTTCTGATGATAGAAACATATGAATAAGTGTTGATCCTTTAGCCTCTAAGCCTGCTAATTCTGCTAAACCCAGCAATATCCCTTCATACTGGAACTCTTCGTAAAGGAAAATTGAATTAATTAAACAAACTTGGAAAACAAAAAGCTGGTATCAGTTATTGTGACCATTGTCGACTGTTATAAAAACCCATCTGGTTCAATATAGTCTTTCAGGGAAGGAAACTGCCATCCTTACATGGTCTGGCTTATATGTGACTCCAGACCCGTAGCAGCATGAGGTGCTCTCTGAAATAAACTAGCTAGCCACTGGTTTGACTCAAGGATAGATAGGGATGAGCAATAAATATTGGCTTTTGCAAGGCTACCTCCATCCTGTAAATGAATACGTTTTCATAAAATTCGGTGATTTCAGATTTTTAGCATTCATAATATTTTACTTTTGAAATTAAACGCATCCTTGCCTAAAAAAAACTATTAACCACAGTTTTTATATTTTAAATTGAGCTAGCTTCAACAGTATTTTGGAGAAAGAATTACTTCCATAACAGTACTGTGTATCTTCACCAGGATGGACTGCAATGGTTCAAGAAGGTGACTTCCCCACCACTTTCTCAAGAACAATTGTAAATCTCAATTAGGCAACAAGGATTTAATTCAATTTTTGCACTTCTCATGTGTGATACAGTACAGGACTGACCAATTAAGGGTTCTGTGTTAAAATGAGAATTCTGTTTTAGCAGAGTTGATGAAACTATGAAATCTTCCACTCTGCCACTGAGATGGTGAGCAAAGACTTGATTAACAGAAGAAGTTTTAGAGATTATCTTTGGAGGAGGAGATTTGGAAGTGAATTGTGGAACTTGGTGCCCAAGCTGCTACTGGTGGAGTGATGGAAATCTGGACGCAAAAAAGATCAAAATTGGAAGAATTCTGTGATCTCTCAAGTTGTAGATCTGGTAGTCATTGGAGATAGAAGACTGAGATCAGGGAGGATTTTGGAGACAAGGATGAGAACTATTAAATTACAATTTCTTTCTGATTGTACACATGAGATTTGTGTAGGCGTTATATCTCAAAACTGAGTTTATCCTGGATGTGGGTTTGCTCACTGAGCTGGAAGGTTCATTTTCGTGAAAACGAACCTTCCCGCTCAGTGAGCAAACCTACATCCAGAATGTCAACCTCAGCTACAAATCTTCTCAAAACTCACTGAGTTTATCCTTCTGAGTTACAAAAAAATGTGTAAAACTTCGCTCAATCTGTTAAGGCGAGTCCAGTTCTGTTCCGAGCAACTAAGCTGTGTAACTACTTCAGAAGCTTTTCTATCACCCAAAAATGTCATTTTATATTTACCTTTTGGACTTCAAACAGTTGTTTGGCCAGCTTTTTGTGTTTGGATTTGAATCAGGAAAATCAGATGCTTATGAATGGAATGTTTTTCCCATTTTATTGTTTTTCTCTTTCTCAATATATTTAATGATTTGATATACTCATTTTCTGCTGCCACTGACCCTGTATAATCTGTGTTGTTTATTATAGTTACTCGAGAAGATATATTCTATTGAAAGTAAAATCTGTAATGATGGCTATAGGTATGGCTTGAATCTCTTCATGTGTGTAGAATTCAGTTTTAAAGTTCTCTTCAGTTTGATGAAATGCTTTTAAAGGAAATTTGATGTTTTTTTGCAGTATCGTTATATCTTACTCAACTTGTACCTCTTTGTGAGTATCTATTTGGAGGCAAAGAGGCTGGTTTACTCCAACTTTTCATTCATGTTGGAGTGAAAAGGTTGGCTTATCAGTGACTGCTGGTTAAAGGTTATGGTTGTGCTGTCTTTTGGTTCTCTGCCCACACACACCCACACTGAAGGCTAATGTTCAAATGTAGAATTTTAATTACCCTATTATATTTAAAATAGCGATGGAAAAGGACAGACCAGATCTAAAAGTTGAAGTTCTAAATTGGAGAAAGGCCAAATTTGACGGTATTAGGCAAGAATTTTCATAAGCTGATTGGAGCAGATGTTCGTAGGTAAAGGGACAGCTGGAAAATGGGAATCCTTCAGAAATGAGATAATGAGAATCCAAGGAAAGTATATTCCTGTCAGGGTGAAAGAAAAGGCCTATAGGTATAGGGAATGCTGGATGACTAAAGAAATTGAGTTTTTGGTTAAGAAAAAGAAGGTAGCATATGTAAAGTAGAGACAGGATAGATCGAGTGAATCCTTAGAAGAGTATAAAGGCATTAGGAGTATACTTAAGAGGGAAATGAGGAGAGCAAAAAGGGGACATGAGGTAGCTTTGGCAAATAGGGTTAAGGAGAATCCTTTGGATTTTTACAAATACATTAAGGACAAAAGGATAACTAGGGGGAGATTAGGACCTCTCAAAGATCAGCAAGGCGGTCTTTGTGTGGACCCGCAGAGAATGGGGGAGATACTAAGCAAGTATTTTGCATCAGTATTCACTGTGGAAAAGGACATGGAAGATATAGATTGTAGGGAAATAGATGGTGACATCTTGAAAAATATTACAGAGGAGGAAGTGCTGGATGTCTTGAAATGCATAAAGGTGGATAAATCCCCAGGACCTGATCAGGTCTGGAACTCTAGAACTTTGTGGGAAGGTATAGAAGTGATTGCTGGGCCTCTTGCTGAGATATTTGTATCATTGATAGTCACAGGTAAGGTGCTGGAAGACTGGAGGTTGGCGAACGTGGTGCCACTGTTTAAGAAATGTGGTATGGACAAGCCAGGGAACTATAGACCAGTGAGCCTTGTATTGGTGGTGGGCAAGTTGTTGGAGGGAATCCTGAGGGACAAGGTGTACATTTATTTGGAAAGACAAGGACTGATTAGGGATAGTCAACATGGCTTTGTGCATGGGAAATCATGTCTCACAAACTTGATTGAGTTTTTGAAGAAGTAACAAAGAGGATTGATGAGGGCAGAGTGATAGATGTGATCTCTATGGACTTCAGTAAGGCGTTCGACAAGTTTCCCCATGGGAGACTGAGTAGTAATGTTAGATCTCATAGAATACAGGGAAAACTTGCCATTTGGATATAGAACTGGCTCAAAGGTAGAAAACAGAGTGTGGTGGTGGTGGAGGGTTGTTTTTCAGAATGGAAGCCGGTGACCAAAGGAGTGCCACAAGGATCAATGCTGGGTCCTCTACTTTTTGTCATTTATATAAATGATTTGGATGCGAACATAAGAGGTATAGATAGTAAGTTTGCAGATGACACCAAAATTGGAGGCGAAGTGGACAGCGAAGAGGGTTACCTCAGATATGGGTATATTAGTAGGAAGGGTTTAGAGGGACATGGGCTAGGTGCTGGAAAATTGGGACTAGATTAGGTTAGGATATCTGGGTGGCATGGATGAGTTGGACCAAAGGGTCTGTTTCTGTGCTGTACATCTTTATGACTCTATCTGCCCTGAACAGTCTCGCTCTTTTTTAAGGTTATTTCACCTTACTCTGGACTCTTTATGAAGAAAACACCACCCTACCAAATCTTCCATTACTACAGTGCAATTGTTCCTCAGCAAGTGTCAACATGTTCAGAAGACATGGGAAGATCACATGTAATGTACCTTGCAGTGTATTCAGTGATGCTAAGGTGTGGCTTCATTGTTTTTCCTTTTTGAAATACTGGGAAGGGAGGAGTGCTGAGACGTTTCATTTACCAGTCATCAAGGAGCAATGTGCAATTGGCAGCATTCAACTGTAATTAGTAATTCGATTCTTATTCACATTTATTTTGTTTTTCTATAATGCTCTCCTCCCACTGTAATGTATTAACTCCTTCCCACACAGTTCAATGGGCACCTTTTTTAAACAATTGTACATGAGCTAATACCCAGGGCAATACAAAGAGACAGATAACAAACTGGCTAAAGTTCTGACAGACTCCATTTTAATGAAATGGTATACTTTAATTCTCCTCATGGATGCTGCCCAAATTGCCAACTCTTTCCAACAGTTTTCTGCTTTGTGACATTGGGCTGTACTAATCTCAGTCCTTTTCTCTCTCTTTCTCCATCCTTTGTTTAGTTTTACTGATAACTGAAGGAAAGAAAGCCCGTCTCACTTCACCTGCATGTATAGAAGGCTTTCAAAATACAGAACATCAGAGCTTAACCATTACTTTGCAGCCAATTAAATCGTTAAATGAGAAAATACTGGCAAAATTCAGTTCTACTGAGTATTCCTAATACTTTTTCTGTTTATGTTTCAAATTTCCAGCATATGTGAAATCTTGAACTAAAATTGAACAAGAAACTACGGATTCTGAAGATCTGAAACAGAAACAGTAATTGCTGGTACTTTGCTGATATGGCAAAAGTGAGGACTGCAGATGCTGAAGATCAGAGTCTAGATTAGAGCGGTGTTGGGAAAGCACAGCAGGTCAGGCAGCATCCGAGGAGCAGGAAAATCGACGTTTCAGGCAAAAGCACTTGAAGAACAGAGTTCCCCGTGCCAATAATTTTAAACAAATTGGATCCTGCTCTTCTCTCTGTTGGGACTATATAAATCCTTAAAAAGTTCAAACTGCATTAATTGAATTAACATTTATAAAACCATGAGGAGCATGGATAGGGTGAATAATCAAGATCTTTTTCTGAGAGTGGTGGAGTCAAAAACTAGAGGCAACTGGTTGAAGGAGAGAGGGGAAAGATTTAAAAAAAAGCCTGAGGGATCACTTTTTCACACAGAGAGTGGTGTTAATATGGAACAAGCTGCTAGAGGAAGTGGTGGAGGTAGATACAATTATAACAATTTAAAGGCATCTGGATGGGTGTATGTGTAGCAAGGGTTTAGCAGGATATGAGTCACATGCTGGTAAATGGATCTAGGTCAGATTGTCTGGTTGGTATGGACAAGTGGGTGAAAGTAGGTACTGTAGATGCTGAAGATTAGAATCAGGATTAGAGTAGTGTTGGAAAAGCACAGCAGGTTAGGCAGCATCTGAGGAGCAGGAAAATTGATGGTTCGGGCAAAATCCCTTCACCAGGACAAGTTGGTTCAAAGGGTCTGTTTTCATGTTGCATGACTCTATAACTACTAAAAACTTAATGTAGTGACTAGAGCCAGCTCTGTTTCAAAGCCAGCTGGAAGATTGCATAGATAGGGTAGGTAAAGCAACTTGCATTACTAAGGTTAATCCACTCAATGGATACAGTCAGTTCTGCTATAATGTGGTGGTTCCATTCTTGTCCATCCCCTGTTATAAAAAAATCTTGTAATAACAGCATCATGTAAACTAATGGGGGCCGGAATCACGTCATAACCAACACCTACTTTAAAGTTTCATGCTTTAGAAACAGATCCTTAGTGAGATGCCTCAATTTGTTAGCATCCTCCCAGCTATAGAATTCAACCTCTACCATTGGGGAGAATGTACAGGAGCCTGAACACACGCACCAGCTGGTTTCGAAACAGTTTCTATCCTACTGTTGTTAGAATACTGAATGGACTCACAAACTCTTAACAGTTGCCTGTACCTGTGTTTTGGTTTGTGCTGCTGTTTACCTATTATTTACTTATCTATGCTACTTAACTCTGTGACCTGCCTGGATTAATCGCAAGACAAAACTTTTCACTGCGCCTCAGTACATGTGACAATAAATTCAATTCAATTCAATTTTTGAGCAAAACAAAATGTATGTTTTGCTCAAAAACAGCATGAATCCATGTAAGATTCTATAAATCTCTTTTTTTAGAATCAGTCTGAACATTGGGGCACAGACAGACTCATACAGGGCACCTCACACCTTCAATCCATTACCTGGACCAACAAGGCACCTATTGTTAAAGTTCATTTGAGAATGTAACTTTTTAAATATGAAACATAATATACTTTTACATATGAAAGAACTGAAACCAACATGGTCATTCTAAAAGATCAGAGACTTAACAAACAATCCTGCTCTTTCTCAATATAGAATTTCAGTTACATCACACTGTAAACTTTTGCTATAAATTCTATGTCTTACAATCTTATACTCCACAACCACCTGATGAAGGAGCAGCGCTCTGAAAGCTAGTGCTTCCAAATAAACCTGTTGGACTATAACCTGGTGTTGTGTGATTTTTAACTTTTGTACACCCCAGTCCAACATGGGCTCCTCCAAATCATAACTGAGACAAAGTCCATTTTTGTTTCCTCCACAGCTCCAACTTTCTAAAGTGGCTATAGGACATCACCGCTGAAGCCGCCCCTGAAGTAGCCAAAGGAAGGATTTCCAGAGTGGACCCACCATACGGCTACTGCTGAAGACAATCCTGAATCCGCTGCGTTGTCCCCATAGCAAGGAGGGACAGGCTGGACCCACCAAGTTGCCAACGCTGAAGCTGTCGCCACTTCAATTGCTACCCAATGCTGACACCACTATAGCCACCACATCATCACCAGGAGGGACAGACTAGACCAACTGTATCACTGAGATGCAGCATTTAATAAAACTGTGGCTACCATAGCTGTGAGGAATGGACATCCGGATCCACACGCTACTGCATCATAGTGGGCCCTCAAAACTAGTTTCCTCCATCGCAGCTGCAGAAAAGAAGTGAACTTTGATACTAAGGAGAAATGAAGAAACATCAACAAAAGACCAAAGAAGAATGTGGATGGCCAGCTAAGTGGGAGTATAAGGACACAGGAGCTTGCACACTTCCTAATCTGCCACAGCCACCATTTTTTCCTATTCTCATAACTGAAGTTTCTTATTGCTGGAAGCATTATTGTAAATTCCTTCTGCACCCTCTCCAATGCATGCATATTTTTCCTATAATGTGGCGCCCACAACTGTACACAGTACTCCAGCTGGGCTCTGACAGGTGTTTTGTACAAGACACTCCCATGCTCTTGTACTCTATGCCCTTATCAATAATTATAAAAGCAAAATTATAGCATGTTTTATTACCTGCTTTCTCTATTTGTCCTGATGAAGGGCTTATGCCTGAAACGTCGAATTTCCTATTCCTTGGATGCTGCCTAACCTGCTGTGCTTTAACCAGCAACACATTTTCAGCCTTCTCTATTTGTCCCGTTGATTTCAAGATTCTTAACTAATCAGATTGGTTGAGATGATGTTCTTTGATTCCTTTCACAGAATCATAGAGATGTACAGTAGGAACAGAACATTCAGTCCAACTCATCCATGCTGATCAGACTTTTGATTGTGATTGAATTCTAGCATTTAGGGTGAGAGAGAGTCTTTTTGTTTTCTGTTTCCTTTTGTCTGGCTTGCCAGCTAGTTGACTTTTAGCACTCAGAGTCAGAAAATCTCTTGGTCCCTGCAACACAGGAAAGATGACAGGAAAGTTCTTCAACTCTGACCTTGACAGCACACTAATGCTCAAATCCTTGGCAGGAATATATGGGTACCTTAGCCCACGCAGTCTCACTAGCACGCATGAGTACAACTGAAACCATCTTGCTACCCCTGTTCTTGTATATTCTTTAGACAAGAAAACACAAAATGTGTCTCCAGTTTGGGACATAAGTCATGGGTGATAGAGGCTTGCTGTTGAGCAGGGGGTCATCAGCTCTTCATTATCTTTGTCATGGCAAGAATTCACAATCCACTCTGTTTTGATTCAACTCTTCCTTATTAAAATGTTGATGTTTGAAGTTTGCTTTGCAAAATTCGCAGGTTTCTTTCTCCAGACAGCCTTTCATTTACATCTGTAGAAATGCTTTTGCTATATCAGCTACCTTTTAAAAGAATTGCATTTTGGAATTACAGGGTAAGACATATCCACAGTACTGTACTAGAAGCAATAGGTTAAAGAGACATATAGTTATCTAGCATGGAAATAGACCCTTCGGTCCAACTCATCTGCACTGGCCACAAACCCCAATCTTACCTGGTCCCACTTGTCATCATTTGGCCCATATCCCTCTAAACTCTTCCTATTCATACACTCATCCAGATGCCTTTTAAATGCCATAATTGTATCTGCCTTCACCACTTCTTCTGGCAGCTCGTTCCATACATGTAATACCCTCTGCATGAAAAGGTTATCTCTCAGTTACCTGTTTTAAACCTTACCCCTATCACCTTAAACTGATGCCCTCTAGTTTTGGACTTCCCCCATTCTTGGAAAAAGACTTTAGCTATGCAACCCATCCATCCTCTTCATGATTTTATAAACATCTATAAGGTCACCCCTCAGTCTCTGGTGCTCCAGTGAAAAAAGCACCAGCCTATTTAGCCTGTCCCTATAGCTCAAACCCTCCCGTCCCAGCAACATTGTTGTAAATGTTTTCTCGACCCTCTCAGGTTTAACAACATTATTCCTCAAGAAGCGCGATCAGAATTGTGTGCAGTATAGAGTCATTGAGATGTACAGCATGGAAAATGACCCTTCGGTCCAACCTGTCTATGCTGACCGGATATCCCAACCCATTCTAGTCCCACCTGCCAGCCTCTGGCCAATATCCCTCTAAACCCTTCCTATTCATATACCCATCCAAATGCCTCTTAAATGTTGCAATTGTACCAGCTTCCACCACTTCCTCTGGCAGTTCATTCCAGACACGCACCAACCTCTGTGTGAAAAAGTTGACCCTCAAGTCTCTTTTATATCTTTCCCCTCTCACCCTAAACCTATACCCTTGATTTCTGGACTCCCCAACTCCAGGGAAAAGAGCTTGGCTATTTACCCTATTCATGCCTCTCGTGATTTTATAAACCTCTGTAAGGTCACCCCTCAGCCTCTAACGCTCTAGGGAAAACAGCCCTAGCCTGTTCAGCTCTCCCTGTAGCTCAAATCCCCCAACCCTGGCAACATTCTTGTAAATCTTTTCTAAACCCTTTCAAATTTCACAACATCCTTCCGCTAGGAAGGAGACCAGAATTGCACACAGTATTCCAACGGTGGCCTAACCAATGTCTGAACGCTGCAACATAACATCCCAACTCCTGTACTCAATGTTATGACCACAAATGCAAGCATGTCAAATGCCTTCTTCACGACCATGTCTATCTGCAATACCAGTTTCGAGAAACTAGGCACCTGCACTCTAAAAGAGAAAGCATGATGAAGAATCATCTAGACTCAAAATGTTAACTTGCTTTCTTTCCATGGATGTTGCCTGACCTCCTGTAATCTCCAGCATTTTTGTTTTCAGTTCAGATTCCAATATTGCGGTAATTTGCTGGCACCTACACCCTATGTCTCTTTGTTTGGCAACACTCCCCAGGGCCCTACCACTAACTGTATATGTCCTGTCCTGGTTTGCCTTACCAAAATACAAACCTTACATTTATCTAAATTAAGCTCCATCTGCCACTCCTCGACCTATTGTCCCATCTGATCAAGATCCCGTTGTACTGTGAGATTCCCCATTCTCAAAACAAAACAGGAAATAACATGAGGCTCTTGGGATTATATGGATTCTAATGAAAGTTTAACTCAACATTCTATAAATTAGCTACGATGTTGACAGACCTACTGCAAAATAATAAACGAAGGTAGAATGGACTAAGAAATTCCAAACAGGTTTTGAACAGCCAAAGGGCATTTCAATGTGCAAGCTTTTACTTGTAACTCCACACTTTAACCAAACATTGAAAACAGTCATTGATGCAAGTGACATTGAGACAGGGTCCAAAATACTCAACAAGCATCAGAGTCGGGACGCTACTGCAGAGAAGGAACGCATTGCTTTATTTTCAGCTTTCAAATGCTCAATATAGAAGAATAAGAGGTGACCTTTTGAACTATAGAAGATTCTTCAGGGAACAAACACAGAGAAACTGGAGAAACTCAGCAAGTCCGGTAGCGAGAGAAAAACAAAGATAATGATTCAAGTCTGATATGACTCTTGTTCAGAACTGAAAGGTATTGGAAAAGAGATTCTTTTTTATACTTTTGACAGAAGCAGAGCAGACACTAAAGATGGTGTGTGGGCCCAATGCAAAAAAACACAAAAGAGTCGTTAATTGTGGAGGAAGCAAAAATGAAATGTAAAAAGGGTGTAAATTAAGATGTAAAATGGAGAGAATTGATCCTTGCTACATTTGCAAACTAAATATGTTACTGACATTTCACAACTGCAAACCTTACTGTGAAGTCTCTTGCAAAGGATGCCCACCTTGAAGAAGTTCTCCTCCTCCCTCCACAAGGATTTCAGTGAGCCCCTCTCTTTCTCACTGCATCCCCCCATGTAATCTCCTCTGCCCTGAAGCTCTTCAACCACATTTTGCAGCAGACCCGCTACTACAGCCACATCTCCTTCCCCAGCACTTGCCTCCAACCTGCCCACCAACCTGTCACAATCACCCCTCACCTCCAACCACCTATCACTTTCCCAACACCTTTCCTGCAGCCCCACCCCCCCCCTCACCAACCTATTTATCTCTTAGCTCCCTTTCCCCTCCACATTCCCGATAAAGGGTCTATACCTGAAACATCGATTCTCCTCGGATGCTGCCTGACCTGCTGTGCTTTTCCAGCACCACACTTTTCGACTCTGACTCTCCAGCATCTGCAGTCCTCACTTTCTCCAACATCCTTGTAAACAAAAATAGAAGTGGCCGGAAAAGCTCAGCAGGTCTGGCAGCATCTGTGAAAGGAAATCAGAGTTAACATTTTGGGTCAAAGAACAAAGTACAAAGAAAATTCATAGCCCAGGAACAGGCCCTTCAGCCCTCCAAGCCTGAGCCGATCCAAATCCACTGTCTAAACCTATCGCCCAATTCCTAAGGATCTGTATCCCTCTGTTCCCCATCTACTCATGCATCTGTCCAGACGCACCTTCAATGAATCTACCATACCTGCCTCTCCTACCTCTGCTGGCAACACATTCCAGGCACCCACCATCCTTTGTGTAAAACATTTTCTGCCTATATCTCCCTTAAACTTTTCACCTCTCACCTTGAATGTGTAACCTCTTGTTGTTGAATCCCTCACTCTGGGAAAGAACTTATCTCTATCCATCCTGACTATACCCTTCATGAATTTGTGGATCTCAATCAGGTCCCTCCTCAATCTCCTTTTTTCTAATGAAAACAATCCTGACCTACTCAACCTCCCTTCATAGCTAGCACCTTCCATACCAGGCAACATCCTCATAAACATTCTCTGCACCCACTCCAAAGCATCCACATCCTTTTGTTAATGTGGCAACAAGAACTGTACATAGTATTATAAATGCAGCTGAACTAAAATCTTGTACAATTTTAACATGATCTACCAGCAGTTATACTCAATACCCATCCAATGAAGGCAAGCATACCATATGACTTCTTGACCATTCTATCCACCCGTGCAGCCACCATCAAGGTACAGTGAACCTGAACTCCCAGATCTCTCTGCTTATCAACTTTTCCCAAGGCTCTTCCATTTATAGTATAGTTCGTTCTAGAATTCGACCTTCCAAAATGCATCACATCACATTTGCCTGGATTGAACTCCATCTGCCACTTCTCCACCCAACTCTCCAGTCTATCTATATTCTCCTGTATTCTTTGACAGTTCCCTACGCATTCTGCTACTCCTCCAATCTTCGTATCATCTGCAAACTTACTGATCAGCCCAACAATGTCCTCTTCCAGATCATTTCTGTAATATTTATAATCCAATGATCCTTCCTCAGAACTCCCAAACACAGTCACTGAGGAATGTGATGTGGCTATGGAAATGGGTTTTTGCAAATACCTGGTCAAACACCAGGAGCGATAGTGAAATTAATCTCAGTGGAAAAGAAAAGAGATTGGAATGGAAATCCTTTCTGAGAGAGGAGCAGAACTTCTGCAAGGCGGCCATGACCAGAAGAGTTGCGGCAATTAATTAATAATAAATAAAAACCAAAAGAACTTCAGATGCTGTAAATCAAAAACACAAATAGAAATTGCTGGAAAAGCTCAGTGGGTCAGTCAGCTTCTGTGAAGAGGAGTCGTAGTTAACATGTCGGTCTGGTGACCTTTACACAGAACACCCTTGTCTATCTTTTCTGAACCCTTTCAGGTTTCACAACGTACTTCTGAAAGCAGGGGACCTGAATTGAAAGCAATATTGCAAAAATGGCCTCACCATTGTCCTGCACAGCTGCAACATGACCTCCCAACTCCTATACTTGATGCATTGACCAATAAAGGCAAGAATACCAAACACCTTCTTCACTATCCTGTCTACCTGTGACTCCACTTTTAAGGAGCTATGAACCTCCACTCCAAGGTCTTTGTTCAGCAACAATCCCCAGGACCTTACCATTAAGCGTACAAGGTCCTGATCAGGTGTACCTAAAACTCTGCGGGAAGTGAGGGTAGAGATTGCTGGGCCCCTTCCTGAGATATTTGTATCATCGATAGTCACAGTGAAGTGCAGCAAGACTGAAGGTTGGCTATCGTTATTCCAATATTTCAGAAAGATGGTAAGGAAAAGCCAGGGAACTATAGATGGGTGAGCCTGATGTTGGTAGTGGGCAAGTAGTTGGAGGGAATCCTGAGGGACAGGATTCACATGTATTTGAAAAGGCAAGGACTGATGAGCAATTATCAACATGGCTTTGTGCATGGGAAATCATGTCTCATTAACTTGATTGAAGAAGCAACAAAGAAGATTGATGAGGGCAGAGTGGTATACGTAACCTATATGGACTTCAACAAGGTTCCTTACGGTAGACTGGTTACAGAGGTTAGGTCACAAGAAATCCAGGGAGAACTAGCCATTTGGATACAGAACTGACTTACAGTCATAGTCATAGAGATGTACAGCATAGAAACAGACCCTTCAGTCCAACCCTTCCATTCCGACCAGATATCCCCCCACCAATCTAATCCCACCTGCCAGCACCCGGCCCATATCCCTCCAAACCCATTGAAGGTAGAAGACAGAAGATTGTGGTGGAAGGTTGCTTTTCAGACTGGAGGCCTGTGACCAGTGGTGTGCCACAAGGATTGGTGCTGGGTCCACTGCTTTTCGTCATTTATATAAATGATTTGGATGTGAAAATAGGAGGTATAGTTAGTAAGTTTTCAGATGACACCAAAATTGGAGGTGTTGTGGACAGCGAAGAAGGTTACCTCAGATTACAATGGGAAGTTGATCCGATGGGCCAATGGGCTAAGGAGTGATAGGTAGCTCAGCAACCGTTTCCCTAGCTTCCCACAGAGCTCGAGGGTGCACCTGATCAGGTTATGAGGATTTATCCACCCTGATTCATTTAAGGCATCTAGCACCTCCTTCTCAGTAATATGGCCATTTTCAAGATGTCACCAACTATTTCCCCACATTCTAAATCTTCCATGTCCTTCTCCACAGTAGACACTGATGCAAAATATTCCTTCAATGTCTTCCCCATCTCTTGTAGTTCTACACATCAGCTGCCTTTGAGAGGCCTTAATCCCTAATCTCCCTCGATACTCTTTTGTCCTTAATATATTTATAAAATCCCTTTGGGTTCTCCTTAACCCTATTTGCCAAAGCTATCTCATGTCCCCTTTTTGCCTACCTGATTTCTCTCTTAAGAATACACCTACTGTCTTTATAGTCTTCTAAGGATTCACTGGATCTCTGTTGTCTATACATGACTTATGCTTCCTTCCTTCTCTAGTCATTCAGCATTCCCTACACCTACCAGCCTTGCCCTTCACCCCAACAGGATCATACTGTCACTGGACTCTCAATATCTTATTTTTGAAAGCTTCCTATTTTCCAGCCGTCCCTTTACCTGTGAATATCTGCCCCCAATCAACTTTTGAAAGTTCTTGCCTAATACCGTCAAAATTGGTCTTCCTCCAATTTAGAACTTCAACTTTTAGATCCAGTCTATCCTTTTCCATGACTCTTAAAACTAATAGAATTATGGTCACTGACCCCAAAGTGCTCCCCCACTGACATCTCAGTCACTTGTCCTGCCTTATTTCCCAAGAGTAGGTCATGTTTTGCACCCTCTCTCATAGGTACATCCACATACTGAATCAGAAGGTTTTCTTGTATATAGAGGAACCTCAATTATCCGAAGGACACGGGTGTGGAGTATTTCACTTTGTTAATCGAATACCAATTAATCAAATGCTGGATAACATAGTTTAGCCAAACATTGAGACCATGCGATCTTGCTGGATAATCCAATATACGGATAATCGAATGCCAGATAATTGAGGTTCCCCTGGAGACTTAACAAATTCCTCTCCATCTAAACCCTTAACACTACGGCAGTTGCAGTCTATGTCTGGAAATTTAAAATCCTCTACCAGGACATTAGTTCAGCCACTTTTAGAATATTGCATGCAATTCTGGTTTCCCTTCTATTGGAAAGATGTCATGAAACTTGAAAGGGTTCACAAAAGATTTACAAGGATGTTGCCAAGGTTGGAGGGTTTGAGCTATCGGGAAAAGGTGAATAAGCTGGAACTATTATCCCTGGAGCATCAGAGGCTAAGGGGTGATCTTACAGAGGTTTATAAAACCATGAGGGGCATGGATAGGGTGAATAGACAAGATCTTTTCCCCTGGGTGGGTGAGTCCAAAACAAGAGGGCAGAGGTTTAAGATGAGAGGAAAGATATAAAAGAGACCTAAGGGGCAACCTTTTCACACAGAAGGTGGTGCATTTACGGAATGAGCTGCCAGAGGAAATGGTGGAGGCTGGTATGATTACAACATTTAAAAGGCGTCTGGATGGTAATATGAATAGGAAAGATTGAGAGTGATATGGGCCAAATGCTGGCACATTAGACTAGATTTATATAGGATGTCTGATTGGCATGGACGAATTAGATCGAATGGTCTCTTTCCATGCTGTATGTCTCTATGACTCTATGTCCTGCCCTGATTTGCCTTTCCAAAATGGAACACCTCACATTTATCTAAATTAAACCTCAGCTGCCACTCCTCATTCTATTGGCCCATATGATCAAGATAGAAAATGCAAGTTTGTTAGATTGATCAACAACTTGCTTTAGTAAAGCAACAGCACTGCAGAACATAATGAGCAGGACTGAAACCTATACAGGAGTAACCCCAATGTATTTCTAATCCATCACCTATCAGCCATAACCCCAACTACAAAGAACCACTTATTTTACTGAAGCCTGGGAATTGAACTAGAGAACCTTTTGCTTGCTAGCCTAACACGCTCCCAACTGAGCTATTCCTGGATAGAGTCACTGACCTATGAATAAGCTATGTGTGAAAAGGTTGTTTCCCCTTCTGTTTAAGTCAAGGAGGAAAAGACACAAACTCAGAATAAAGGGTCACAGACAGAGATGAGGAGGAATTTCTTCTCTGAGGATTGTGAATCTGTGGAATTCTTTACAACAGAGGTTGTTAAGACTAGTTTGTTAGGTACTGTATGTTCAAAGCTGAGATAGACAAGATTTTTAATCGGTTAGGGAATCAAGGGTTATTGGGAAAAGGCAGGAAAGTGGGTTAAGGATTAGTAGATCATATGTGATCTCATAGAATGACAGAGTTGATTCAATAAGTTGAAAGGTCTACTTCTGCCCAGTGCTCAAAATGCGCACAGAGAGCCCACAGTATACCAGGCACAAAGTTTCTGGAGACATGTCAGAAAAAGAACATCAGGTCATTTTGTTGGAATTTGTTTTGGCTATCATATCACTCAAAATTCACTCACATTGCCAGGAACTCAAATGTAATTGCAAACTCTTTCTCCAGGCACTAGAGAGAACAGGTTAGAACTGAACAGATAATACTCTGTTTGTGTGAGTATTTTTGTTGTTTTATATATTTATCCCTTTGTAATGAAAAGAGAATAGATCACATTTCATTCACCCAGTGGAGAACATGGCATAACAACAGAACACTAGTCTGGTATTGTACATAATAACTTGCACTTATTTTTCTATTTAACCTGTTCAGAGATGTTTATACACATCTCTGGAGCAGGTGGGACTTGAACCAGGGCCTCCCCATTCAGGAGTAGGAACACTATGCCACAGTCCTTCTTGATCCTGTTTTAAAACCATTTCAGTCCAATAAATGCCCAGGTATTAAATTAGATCATTGAACTCAAAAATCGATAGTCCATCTTTTATGTCATTGTGACAAACTCATGATAAATGTGACCTTGTACGGCCAGTGGGCATTGGGTTTCCTTGGGTGCATGCCATCATTGATTGTACTCATATGACCATCAGTGCAATGCAGTGACTGGTCTATCAAATTCACCAGCACAAAGGGCTCTCACTCCCTCTACATTCAACTATTCCGTGACTATAGCAAGTGTCTCCTCCATATGTTAAAAATCTCACAACCCCATCAACTCCTTCATCAGGTAACTAGTGGGGCAGGATCATAAGACACAGAAATTATAATTAAAGATCACAGTATCCTGCAATTAAAAAAATATATTGACCAAATCTAGATTGCTGTTAAATTTCTCATCTTTTGGAGTAGGTTGCATGATGTAAATCTCAGAACTTCTTTCAAGTCATATACCTGAGATAACTTATGCTTTTATTTTAAAAGGTGACATCTCAGCTCAGACAATGCATTAAAGGTGTAAGGTTAGAATCTGATTATATCCTAATCTTGAGTCAGACTGGTTCTATTTCCAAAACAGGAATTTATATGGATTTACTACCTGCACTGAATGTCTGCAGGTTGTGTGTTTGAGCAAAAATAGAATGTTTTTGCAAATACAATTCTGCAAATGCAAATTCACCCCATAGACTTATATGTGCGCATGTGAGTGTGCGCACGTGTAAGGGGGGGAGAGAGAGAGAGAGAGAGAGAGTGTGAGTGCGTGTATGTAAATGTGTGTGTGTGAGTGTGTGTGAGAGAATCTGAGTGCGCATGAGAAAGTGTGTGCTTGCATGTGTGCATGCTTGGTAAAGTGAGTGTGTGAGTGTGATGGAGTATAAGCCTGTGAGAGGCTGTGAGCATTGGTGTGGGGGATGTGTATGTGTGCCTGAGCGTGCGTATGAGTTGGGGTCTGCTTGAGTGTGTGAGTAGGGCACCTCCACATCATGTCCTCCATATGTGCACTTGCTTTTCCTGGTATTGCCATGATTCCTTCATTCTCCAGCAGTTCAGATTACCTCATATCTTTATCCCAATCTCCAAAATCCATGGATCAATTCTACAGAATAAGCGATATCTCTTGAAGATCTACCCGCCAACCTCTCCAGGGAAGCCTTAATATACAGATGCAATACAAGCAATGCCACATGTTTAAATGGACAACATGAGCATTGAGCTTCTGGTGCCAGGACTGGTTTAGTCATGTTGTTCAATACCTTCCCTGCAAAATCCTTAGTCATTGTGGTGATCTGCTGCTCTCTCCATAACTCTCTAGATAGACGTGAAGTGGAGGACAGTAAGGTCATTCAAAGAGACAGTTTGCCAGGCAGGAGCAGGAGATATGAGAGGAGAGGAAGAGGAAACAAAGGTGGATGGTACTTGATTGGAACGTGCCTTTGATGGATGATGACCTCCCACTTCCTCCTAACACCATTGAATTACAGGAGCAGCATCCTCTTCTTCGCAGTCTCTGACACACTTTGGCAATGAGCCCTGCAACAAGGGCTAAACTTCTGACTCCCTTGTGACATCTCACTTCCTTCTGTTGCTGTGGAAAGCTTTTGCACATTGACTAGAGATTTTTTTTTCCCTTAGATCAACCAGAAGACTCAGTTATGATTGGTGTGAGGAGCCCAAATCGGCCTCACACTTCATCCATCTTTGCAATGGATCTGAGTGGACAAGAAACCTGCTTTCATATCAATAATTCATATCAAAATCAATTAAAACTTGTGTCTTTAACTAGTTTTCCACTGGAGACTGATACCTGATCTGAATATAAAACTGCTGGAGAGCTAGGAGATGGGATGGAATTATGTCTTGATACTGGAGGTCTTGTGTGCTGGTTGTGACGCATCTTCCTTCCACTGGTAGCTGTCAGGCACTGAAGTGACATGCAGCAGGTAATCCCATAGATCAAGGACCTTGGAAATGGAAACCCTTCTTCCTGATATCTGCTGGCCACTCTGTCAGGAAGTTGTGAAAGCTGCAGTAATAAAGCCACCAGAGAGAGTTCCAGGCCAAAGACAACTGATGGCAGGAGATGTTTTATGGGGTGGGGGATGTAGGAAAGAGGATTTAAGGTGTTTGGTGGAAAATACAGAGAATGGCTCTCAAGGACCCCTTTTTCCTATGCCAAGTTCCTTTCTCAGGCACCAAGTGCCTTTGAAGATGGAACCCTCCCTCAGCAGAATACAAACAGGCCACATCAGTTGTTTGCCATACCTCCATACAGTGACCAGGCCGGCCCACAGCTAGTTAATGCTAGGACTGGTGAGATTTGGCCCTTAACTGGTCATTAATAGATCCAAGGACATGCATTCTATCAAAAAAAAGGCAGGTGGGCAGAGAGATTCAGGTTGCCTTATCAGTAAAAAATGAAATTAAATCAATTACAGTAAGTGAAGTAGGGTCAAGATGATGTAGAATCTGTGTGTGTAGAGTTGAAAAACTGCAAAGGTAAGAAAACCATAATGGGAGTTATCTACCGACCTTGAAACAGAAGCCAGATTTGGGGCATAAGATACACCAAGAGATAGAAAAGGTGTGAAAGGAAGGCAAGGCTACAGTGATCATAGGAGATTTTAAAAAGTGGATGGACAGGGAAAATTAGGTTGGTAGTGGATGGCAAGAAAAGGATTTTGTGGAATGTCTACCAGATGGCGTTTTGGAGCAGCTTTTGGTTGAGCTCACTAGGGAACAGGCAATTCTGGATTTAGTGGTGTGCACTGAGGCAGAGTTGATAAGGGAGCTTATGGTGAAGGAACCCTTAGGAGGCAGTGATCATAATATGATAGAATTTACTCCACAATTTGAAAGGGAGAAGGTGGAATCAGATGTAATACTGATACAGAGGCAGGAGGGAGGAGCTGATCAGAATTAACTGGGAGAAGAGCCTGGACAAGCACAGCAGGTCAGGCAGCATCTGAGAGGCAGGAAAATCGAAGTTTCAGGCTGGAGCCCTTCAGCAGGAATGAGACCTCAGTCCTGATGAAGGGCTCTGGCCCGAAACTTCAATTTTCCTGCTCCTCGGATGCTGCCTGACTTGCTGTGCTTTCCCAGCAACACACTCTCAACTCTGATCTCCAACATCTGCAGACCTCACTGTCTCCTGGGAGAGGAGCCTCACAGGAAAAATAATGGAACAGCAATGGCAGGAGTTTTTGGGAGTAATTCGAAAGATGCAGCAAAAATTCATCCTGAGGAGAAAGAAGCATGGTACAGGAAGGATGAGGCAATCATGGCTGACCAGGGAAGTCACGGTCAGCATAAAAGCAAAAGAGAAAGCATATAATGTGGCAAAGGGCAATGGGAAGCCAGAGGATTGGGAAGCTTACAAAGACCAACAGAGGACAATGAAGAAACCAATAAGGAGGGAGAAGTTTAAATGTGAGGATAAGCCAACTGGTAATATTAGGAATGATTGCAAGAGTTTCTTTAGATAGATAAAGTGCAAATAAGAGGCAAAATTGGGCTATTGGAAAATGACGCTGGAGAAATAGTAATGGGGAACAAAGAAATGGCTGAGAACTGATTATGTACTTTGTGTCAGTCTTCACAGTGGAAGTCATGAATAACATCCCAAAAATTCCAGAGTGTAGAGGGGCAGAGATGACTACTGTGGCCATCACCAAGGAGAAAGTGCTAAAAAAACAGAAAGGTCTGAAAGTGGATAGATTACCTGGACCAGAAGGGCTATACTCAAGAGTTCTGAAGGAGATAGCTGAATGGATAGTGGAGGCTTTCGTGGCGATGTTTCAGGTTTCAAACAAGTCAGGGAGGATCCCAGAGGACTAGAAAATTGCTAATATAACCCCCCTATTTAAGAAGAGAGTAAGAAAAAGTATGGGAAATTATAAGCCAATTAGCCTGACCTCAGTCATTGGTAAGATTTTGGAGTACATCGTGAAGAATGAGATTTCTGAATGCCTGGACATGCATTAAATAGGACAAACTCAGCATGGTTTCATCCAGGGGAAGTCATGCCTGACAAATTCTTTTACGAGGTAATGAAGAGCTTAGACCAAGGATAGCCAATGGATGTTATGTATCTGGACTTCCAGAAGGCCTTGGACAAGGTGCTGTATAGGACACTCCTGAGTCAGAAAAGGGCCCATGGAGTTAGAGGCAAGGTGCTAGGATGGATAGAAGATTGGCTGTCTGACAGAGAGTGTGGATGAAAGGGTTCTTCTCAGGATGGAAAGCAGTGACTAGTGGTGTTCCACAAGGGTCAGTGTTGTGACTAAAACCTTTAACTTTATACCGAATAATCTAGATAAAGGAATTGAGGGCATTCTGGCTAAGTTTTCAAATGATAAAAAGATAGGTAGAGGGGCAGATAGTATTGAGGAGGCAGGGAGGCTACAGAAGGATTTGGATAGGTTAAGAGAGTGGACAAAGAAGTGGCAGATGAAATATAACATGGAAAGGTGTGAGGTAGAAAATATGGACTATTTTCCAAATGAGGATAAAATTCAGAAATCTGAAGTGCAAAGGGAACTGGGTGTCTTAGTCTAGGTTTCTCTAAAGGTAAACTTGCAGGCTGAGTTGTTAGTTAGGAAGACAAATGCAATGTTGTCATTCATCTCGAGAGGACTTGAATATAAAAGCAGGGATGCACCTCTGAGGCTCCATAAGGCTCCGGTCAGATCATATTTAGAGTACTGTGAGCAATTTTGAGCCCGATATGTCAGGAAGGATGGGCTGGCCCTGAGCGGGTCCAGAGAAGGTTCACAAGAACAATCCCAGGAGTGAAAGGCTTCACATATGAATGGGAAACTCATGTGGGCGGCACGGTGGCACAGTGGTTAGCACTGCTGCCTCACAGCGCCAGAGACCCGGGTTCAATTCCCGACTCAGGCGACTGACTGTGTGGAGTTTGCACGTTCCCCGTGTCTGCGTGGGTTTCCTCCGGGTGCTCCGGTTTCCTCCCACAGCCCAAAGATGTGCGGGTCAGGTGAATTGGCCATGCTAAATTGCCCGTAGTGTTAGGTAAGGGGTAAATGTAGAGGTATGGTGGGTTTCGCTTCGGCGGGTCGGTGTGGACTTGTTGGGCCGAAGGGCCTGTTTCCACACTGTAAGTCTAAGTCTAAGTCTAAGTCTAATCTATGAGGAACGTTTGAGGACTCTGGGACTATATATAGGATGAGGACGGATCTGATTAAAACTTACACAATACTGAATGGCCTGGACGGAGTGGATGTTGGGATGATGTTTCCATTGGCAGGAGAGACAAGGACCCAAGGGCACAGCGTTAGAGTAAAGGGTGGACCCTTTGGAATGGAGATAAAGGGAAACTTCTTCTACCCAGAGAAGTGGTGAATCTGTGGAATTCATTGCAACAGAAGGCTGTGGAGGCCAGGTCATTGAGCATATTTAAAACAGAGATAGGTAAGTTCTTGATTGCCAAGGGGATCAAAGGTTACAGGGAGAAAATGGGGTTGAAAAATCTATCAGCCATGACTGAATGGTGGACCAGACTCAATGGGCCAGATGACCTGATTTCTGCTCCTGTGTGTTATGGTCTTATGGAAGTGGTGTTTAAAGCTTCCCTGTATATTGGATCCATTGTCAGTGCGCAGACTCATGAACATCTGTAATCAGTTTGAATTGGCGTCAGGAGCTAAGGTAAACCGAAGCAAGAGTGGGACTATGTTCTTTGAGAACTGGGCTGACAAATCCTTTATCACCTTCATTGTTAGGACAGACTACCTGAAGGTGCTGAGAACGTAATTCGGAAGGGCCGAGTTAAGCATGAAAATTTGAGTAGGGTATTGCCAAGGTGAGACAGAAACTAGGCAGATGGGAGCGCTGCTCCCTCTCCAGTGTGAGTAAAACTCTGTTCATCAGGTGTGAGGTTCTCTCGATGTTGCGGTACACGGCGAAGGTCTGGCCCATTCTCCAAGCCTATGCCACTGCGGTCACCTGAGCTATCTTCCACTTCAACTGGTGGTCTAAGATGGACATCTGCGGGGACGCCATTTTCAAATTTCTGGTTAAGGGGGAAAGGACGTACCTAATGCTGCCCTCCTGATGGCTACTTTTATGTGTGGCTGCATCAAGCTGTGCATAGATCCTCGGTACACAAACACCATGTATCTCTGTGTACTGAGGTTCTACCTGTCCCTGGTGTTATGATGGATGGACCTGGCCTCACTGCCTGCTCCAAACAGATGGATGATATCATCTTTCCCTCAGAGAGAAATTTGTGAAGAAAATCACCTCTGACCAGAAGTCCTCAAGCAGTGGTCAGCACATAGCATCCTCAAAAGCCTGCAGGAAATTGAAGGGGGTGGATTCTCTTGTGTGCTTCTTAGAGTAGACTCTCAAAGTAATTTGGCAGAATATCTCAACGCCAGAACTTTTCAACAAGCTCCAAGACTTAGGTAGTGAGAAGGGCACTGCCCATCAGATTCTTTATATATGCCTGACTCTCTCTGCCATTGCATGCTGCTCTCAAAGCAGCTTTGGGGAGGAAGGAAATGTCACATATCTCCTTCTGAGATGTACCTTTGCAAAGAAGGTTTGGAGGGAGACACAGTAGCTTTTGTCAAAGTTTATCCTGAGAAGCTCTGTGTTGTAGGACTCTGTGGTCTACAGCCTGTTCTCTGGGATGCATACCAAGCCAAACATCAACTGTGCCTTGAAGACCATCAACTCAGTGAAAGATTCTCTTCGGTCTGCTTGAAACTTGTTGGTTTTCCAGTTAAAGAGCTGGCCTTGACTGAGTGTTGCAGACTGGCACCTTCCAAGTCCAGGACTATGCCCTGAGTGACACACTTACTCTTGAGGCAGCTGCTGCCAGGGTGCAGTGGGGAAAGATCACCATCTGAGGTCTTTTTGCCAAAGTATAATGAGGGTCTGTTCAGTTAGACAGTCTCAGTGCCTCAAAATGTAAATATTTTCTTCCGACATGAGGTAAAACTGCCGTTATTATTTGCAATGTCATGATAGCTATGTGGGATGTAAAGTTCCAATGCATTGTTGGTGTTTCTTTTTCCTCGTTGGAAACATTGTACAGAGCAGGAAGAGAACACTTTTGTCTGTACTTATACATTTATTTCATGAATAAAATGTTTTTTGCAATAAAAATAAGTGGCTTTTGTGCACACTACATCTGTGTTGACCCATTGTTTCAAAACCTAACTTTTGTAATTATTACGCGAAAAAAATACCTGCATATAAAGTACCTGAAATGTAACACAACAAGGAGATATCTTCAAATATTAGTTGATCTTCCTTGATCAAGAGATAAGAGCTTTCAAGAGGCCTCAGCTCTGCAGGCTAGTATGGACAAGATTTACCAAGATTCCTGCTTCTCATTGTTATCCAGTAAACATAACTAGAAAGGGAATGTTGATGACCTGTGGTGATGTGCACCAGATTTGAAGAGATGCTGACACTCATTTTCAAGATTCACAGAAATAAATAAATGTGTTTGGTGAGATGAAAGTACAGTAGGGATGGGAGTAAGCATTTTTCAGAACAGGGTTCACCAAAAAGTTTAACAGCACATACATACTTTTGAAAAGGTTACAACTGCACTACAGTGAAATGCTGCAGCTCAACATTGTACATCTAGGACCCTTGTACAGCAATAAGCTAAAGTATCAAAAACTAAATGGTGCAAATTAAAAGGAAATATAAACACATTTGGAATACATACATACTCTGTACGTGGGATCATGATCCAGAGATCATAACACTGGAGCACCCATGATCATACTGAGCTTTTAATTCCAGCATATGCTTTTTAAAAGAGAACAGCTACCGTCAAAACAAAATTGCAGATGCAAGTTTAGTGGCTGCATGAAGGGGAATTCTGAAATGTTACACTTGTAAAGCATCAGGGGAACTTCAAAAGGAAAGACTAAGAGGCTGACTATCTAATTCCCTCTCAGCAGGAGGCCATTTCCTGCGGGTATGTTTGTGTTTTACCCTTCTAGAGAAAAAAGATAGACAGGGTTAAAGGTGAACTAAATCCATGATCTTTGTGTGTTAGTTGGTCTGTCATCAAGTATGTGCACTGATGCGCAATTTTAAGAACAGCCATCAAATACCCCTGTGTTATAGGTGAAGAAGGATAACAATTAGGCTCACTCTGAGTGCTGCCACTGTTGAAAGAAATCAGGCTTTTTAAAAAAATCATTCATGGGATACGGTTGACCAGTATTTATTTTGTGTCCTTGGTTGCCCTTGAAAAAGGGGCGATGAGCTGCTTTCTCGAGCTGCTGTAGTCTATCCGTAGCAGCAGTGCATACTATCTAAGACACACCATAGAAATTCATCCAAGATCCTTACACAGCACCTTCCAAGGACAAGGTCAGAAAGTACAATGGAACATCACCACTGGCAGTTGCCCTCTAAGCCACTCACTATCCTGACTTGGAGATATATCACTGTTCCTTCATTGCTGCTGGGTCATCAAATTTCCCTTTCTAGTTATGTTTACTGGATAATAATGAGATGCAGGAATCTTGGTAAATCTTGTCCATACTAGCCTGCAGAGCTGAGGCCTCTTGAACTGCTCTTATCTCTTGATCAAAGAAGATCAACTACCATTTGAAGATACATAGCTCCTTGTGGGTTGACCCACAATGCCCTTAGGGAGAGAATTCCAGAATTTTGACCCAGCAACAGTGAAGGAACAGTGATATATTTCCAAGTCAGGATGGTGAGTGGCTTGAAGGGCAACTGCCAGTGGTGATGTTCCATTGTAGTTTCTGACCTTGTCCTTCTGGGGTTTGGAAGGTGCTGTATAAGGATCTTGGGCGAATTTCTGCAGTGTGTTTTAGACGGCACACACTGCTGCTATTGAACATCAGTGGTGGAGGGAGTGGATGCTTGAGGATGTACTGCCAATCATGTAGGTTGCTTTGTACTTGATGGTGTCAATCTTCTTGAGTGTTCTTGGAGCTACACCTATCCACTTATCATGCTCCTGACTGATGCCTTGTAGAAAGTGGACAGGTTTTGGGGTGGCAGGAGGAGAGTTATTAACTGAGATATTCCTAGCCTCTGACCTGTTCTTGTAGCTACTTTGTTTATGTGATGAGTTCAACTGAGTTTTGGGTCAATGATAACCCCAAGGATGTTGATAGTGGGGTATTCAGTGATGGAAACACCATTAATTGTCAAGGATGATGATTAGATTATCTCTTATTGAGATGGTCATTACCTGGCATTTGTATGGCATGAATGTAACCTGCCACTTGTCAGCCCAAGCCTGGATATCGTCCAAATCTTGTTGCATTTAAACATGGACTGCTTCAGTATCTGAGGAGTCACGAACGTTGCTGAACATTGTGCAATTATTGGCGAACATCCACATTTCTGAGCTTATAATGGAGGGAAGCTCCTTGAACAAGGAGCTGAAGATGGTTGGGCCTCTGAAGGACACTACACTGAGAGACGTCTGCAGAGATGTTGAGCTGAAATGACTGACCTCCAGCAATTACAACCATCTTCCTATGTGCCAGGTCTGACTCCAAAATGGGAGGTTTGCCCTGATACACATTGATCCCAGTTTTAGCAGGGTTCCATGAGGCCATACTGGGTCAAATATGGCTTTTATGACAAGGGCTGAGACAGACACCTCACCTTTGGAACTCAGTTCTTTTGTCCATGCTTGAACCAAGGCTGGATTGCAGTCAGGAACTGAGAGGCCCTGGCGAAACCCAAACTTAGTGCCAAGTTGGATTTGTGAAGAGTAATCAAAGTTAATTTCAAGTCTGGTGACCCTTCCTCAGAACTGATCACTGGACCCGAAATGTTAACCATTGATTTCTCGTCACAGATGCTGTCAGACCTGCTGAGCTTTTCCAGCAACTTCTGTTTTTGTTTCTGATTCACGGCATCCACAGTCCTTTTGGTGTTTATTTGCCAAGTTGGATTTGTCCTGCTTTTCAGTTACATGATATACCTGGGCAATTTCCCACAGTTAGATGGGAGCATTGTAGCTCTATTGGAAGAACTTGGCCGAGGGGAAAGCAGGAACTGGAGCACAAGTCTTCAGAACAATTGCTGAAATGTTGTCAGGGCCCATAGCCTTCGCAGTATCAAGTGCCTCCAATTGTTTTTTAAACATTATATGGAGTGAATCAAATTGGCTGAAGGCTGGCATCAGTATTGCTGGGGTCCACTGGAGGAGGTTGAGATGGCTTAACCACTGGGTACTACTGGTTGAGGATTGCTGTGTATGCTTCAGCCTTAACTTTTGCACTGATGCGTTGTGCTTTTCCATCTTTGAGGATATTTGTGGAACCTCCCCCTCCAGTGAGTTGTTTAATTGTCCTCCACCATTCATAATTGGATGTGGTAGGACTGTAGATCTTAGATCTGAGCCATTTATTGAGGGATCACTTAGCTCTATTAATTGATGCTTATGCTGAAGGAATTATAATTAACCTTCAGGGCCTTGAATCTGCAAATTGACTGTTCATCTACAAACATCACTGTAGCGATAATACCTTCAGTAAACCATGCAGCATTCAGCAATCCCTACTTCACGAATGACCTAGAGACAAATCTGTACAGTCTTCATTTTTAAACTTTTATCTTTCATGGGACTCACCTCCTATTCCCAATCTTTGTGTTCTTGCATCATATTATTGCTTCTTCTTGTGCTTAGTAACTAATAAGCTTACCCTTTTGTTATCAAGAGAACATGGTCAAACCATCCTCCTTTTAGAGTCATAGAGATGTACAACATGAAAACAGACCCCTTGGTCCAACCCATCCATGCCGACCAGATATCCAACCCAATCTAGTCCCATCTGCCAGCAGCCGGCCCACATCCCTTCAAACCCTTCCTATTCATATACCCATCCAAATGCCTCTTAAATGTTGCAATTGTACCAGCCTCCACCACATCCTCAGACAGCTCATTCCATACACGTACCACCCTCTGCGTGATTTAGTTTGGTTTGGGAGGATGGTCTCCACAAAGGATCATTTTATGAAAATTAACCTTTCTGCAACCAACTGGAGGCAGGTGAATAAGGAAGGGAAGTCAGTTGATCCATGCTCGTGCCAGAAGCTGAGCAATTTGGGATATCCACTCTGAATATGTGACAAAATTGGGGACGTTCACTCAAGGACAGGGCTGTAACAGTGATCTGATAACAATTCCGCCCCTCTGCGCTGCATTGCTGTTGATATCGATGTCTGGCATTCTTGACTTCCATCTGAGGTCTGAAGTGCCAGTGAGAGCCCAGCACCACCTTTTTCTAGGAAAACCAGCTTGGAAATATGTGCTACCAGAGGAGAAGTGGGCCTTTCTCTGGAATCAGGATTCTCTGGGTGAAAGACCTGCCTACTATGAGTTGCTAGGAGAAAGTGAGGATTGCAGATGCTAGAGAGTCAGAGTTGAAAAGTTTGGCACTAGAAAAGCACAGCAGGTCAGGCAGCATCCAAGGAGCAGGGGAGAGTCAACGTTTCAGGCATAAGCCCTTCATCAGGAAAGTGGAAAGGGAGGAGGACTGAGAGATAAATGGGAGGCTGGGGCTGGGGCCGAGGTAGCTGGGAAGATGTTAGGTAGATGCAGGTGAGGGGGGTTAATTGTGATAGGAGGTGACCTATCACAATTACCGCTCATCTGCATACACCTATTACCTTCCCAGCTTCCTTCCCCTGAGCTCCACTCCCACCCCCACCTCCACTCCCTATTTATCTCTCAGCTCCATTCCCCTTCTACATTCCTGATAAAGAGCTTATTCTCAAAACGTGACTCTACCATGAGTTGGTAGCCAATCAGAAGGCAGTTTGTGATAGCTGCTAGTACAACACCCACTTGCGGCCTTAGTTTATGGAGGGGCCCGGGCTTAGGTGAATGATTGCAGGGAGGGGGTCCTGGATGGAGATATAGTGTAGTAGACAGCAAGAACAGGGGCATGCTCATTGTCAGCCCTTACTCCTGAAGCCACGTCCTTCAATCAGCTCTTTGAAGAGGAACACACTTCTCATAAACTCTTATGAAATATTTTCTGCCAACCCCTTAAACATCCTTCACCCACAATCCCCACCTGCAAAACCTGCTGGGCTAATGCAGTCATAATGAAAGGCTTATAGGTGGGGACATTAATTGAGCATAACTGTCCACTTAAAGGTCTCAAGTTAGAGGCGAGAACACTGTTCCAGGCTTTCGCACCACTGATTTATTTGGGGTGAAGCAGGGATATGCTCCGTCTGATCAAATGTTCCTCTCCATCAAATGTGCCAAAGGTGAAGGCACATGATTCTGAGCTCAATAACATCCATTATTTGTATGTTACAAATGTCCAAATCCAAAATAGCATTCATGGACACTTGTGGATCTAATTGAACAGGGCATTGGCACATGTGCAGAGAATATCAGCTGTGATGTTTTTCATTTGTCAATTGATGGCTAATACTTGCTGTAAAGCCTCAAGTCAAAGCTCACTACTTCAGGTGAGGTGACGCCTGCATCATCGTGTGCAAAGTCAGTGATTCAGGATGTCAAGCAGTGTGCACCATTGACTTGATGCTAGCAGTGCTGTTTTGTAGATCGATACTCTAACACCATCTCTGAACTTTGTACAGAAGAACAACAGGAAGGTCCCATCCTAGCAACATTAAGTGATTATCAGCTACTTAGAGTTAAGTTGCTGGTTGATGTCTTAGAATGAGATTTCCAATTAGATCTTTCCAGCTGTTGTTGAGATTCTATTAGTGTTTTTTGAAATCTGTCTAATTGATCCTAGTTGCAAAATCTACAGGAAGTGGTGTGGCATGTCCTGAAGGCTATTGCTGACTTCAAGCCTTCTGTACAAATGAGTTACTCACTCCCAGATATGAATGGATACCTCGATATTTCCCTTGGAATACAAGATGTTGGAAGAGGGGAGAAATGTCTCAGCAAGGACATAACTTTGCTGAGGGTATTGAGTGAGAATTTCTCCTTCTTGAAATTCAGTGAGGAACAATGTGTGAAATATCTACCCTCCAGTTACAAGGCCATCACTGAAATCTGCTGAAGCCACAACCAAATTCTCAGAGTTAGCTCAAGACAACCCATCCAGATCCTCAGAGCTAACCTGCTGGCATTGACTGTCATAGTGTAAAAATACCTGTGTTCTCACAAAGTTTGTTTGGAGAGCTTCCTGGCTTCCTCTGGTTTTTCTCCTACTTTTATCTCCTGTACCAAGATCTCCAACGCAAATTGTAACCATTGTGGAGTCCACTCTCTTCCATGTTGTGTCATTGTTGAGTAGTTTTCATTTCTAAAACAACTTCCAACAGCTGGTTTAGGTACATTGCAGCTCTCCTTTAAGAGGTACAGGGTAGTATTAAGTAGTGCAGTATATCTTTAAATTGTGGTAAATTCTCAGTTGTAGCAAAACCCGCTCAGGTGTGCAGCCCTCAACACAGCACTCATGCTGCTTATATGCTACTATAATTAAGTTAGCAGGCAGTGCAATGTTATAATCAAGTAATGCATGTTGCTATTCCATTTTCATGGTTTTGTTCAATTTTGTCAATTCTTGAAGATTTCAGACCAATCACAGACACATAAAATCTTGGAGGTACTTTTGTATTGCCTTAATGTCAAGTTATGACTGGAAAGGCTGCTTTTTTCAATTATTAACTTTAATGAATCTGATAACTATTTTGGTATAACTGTTTTCCCTGGAGCATCAGAATCTGAGAAGTGACCTTATTGAGGTCCATGAGGGGCATGATTAGGATAAATAGATAATGTGTTTTCCCTAACCCTGGATATTACTCTTGTAGTTAGAGGCAATATTATAGAGTCATAGAGATGGACAGCACTGAAACAGACCCTTCAGTCCAACTCGTCCATGCCAACCAGATATCCTAAACTAATCTAGTCTCTTTTGCCAACATTTAGCCCATATCCCTATAAACCCTTCCTATTCATAGACCCATCCAGATGCCTTTTAAATGTTATAAGGATACCAGCCTCTATCCCTTCCTCTGGCAGCTCATTCCATACACTCCCTACCTCTGCATGAAAACATTGCCACTTAGGTCCCTGTTAAATCTTTCCCTTCTTACCCTAAACCTATACCCTCTAGTTCTGGACTCACCCACCCCAGGGAAAAGACCTTGTCTATTAACCGTATCCATGCCCCTCATTATTTTATAAACCTCTATAAAGTTAGTCCTGAGCTTCCAACGTTCCAGGGAAAACAGTTATACGAAAATAGTAATCAGATTCACTAAAGTTAGTGATAGAAAGGCATCCTTCCCTGTTGTTGTAACGTTAAGTCACCAACACATGTATTTATACAGTGCCTTTAACATAATGATTTGTACTAAGGTACGCCACAGAAACAGTATAAAACATAGTATGAGGTTAAGATACATAAGGATATATTAGGTTAGATAATAAATAACTTTGTAAAAGAGGTGGATTTTAAGAAGTATGTTAAGGGACAAATGTAGAGTAGAAATGTGTGGACAGTGAATTCCAGTGTTTGGGTCCTAGGCAACTGAAGGCCTAAGGAACAGAATTTGCTGCAAGGATGGAAAATAATGGCTTTAGTCTTCATAATATTTAATAATTCAAAATGTTTACTTTGGTGTAGGCATAAACTACAGTACCCATGCTTCAGGAACCAGTTCTGTTACTGTTCTTATAACCTAAATGTTGGTAAATGTTCAACTATCCCTTAGTACTGATTTTGAAAAAGTATTATGAATACTTTTCAATACAATAACAATAAATCCTATTTCATTTTTCTTGTCTTCATTCTAATCAAAGACCTTTCCTCTTATTCTTTCCTTGGCTTTATTCACTCCTTTGCTGTAACTGTGCATTCTTTAAATTCATTATACCTGTATGCTATGTTCAGTTCTGATGAAGGATTAACTCTGTTTCTCTCTCCAATAGAACTGCTCATCTCCTGAGTATGTCCAGCATTTTCAGTTGTTATTTCAGATTTGCAGCATCTGCAGTATTTTGCTTTTGTTTCAGTTGAAGAACTGCCGGAATTCTGATGAGAACCAAAAATCACATTTGAATGCCATTGTCATTGACTTTACCTCCCCAGTCCAGTTGGAAAGGTATCATTAAGGTGGAGCTGGTTGAGGAGAATTCCTAATACATTCCACCATAGCTGCTCACCTTAACAAAGTAACGTCTTGGCCTGATGTCTTCATCCATGCCACATTGTGGACATTGGACCACTGGAAAATGACACTGGAGAGATAGTAGTGGGGAACAAGGAAATGGCTGAGGAACCTGAATAATTACTTTGTGTCAGTCTTCATCCTGAAAGATATGAGTAATACCCAAAAAACATTAATTTGCTTTCTCTCCATGGGTGTTGCCTGACCAGCTGTGATCTCAAGTAGACAGACAAGAGGCTGGAAGAGCACAGCAAGCCAGCATCAGGAGGTGGGGAAGTCGATGTTTTGGGTATTACACTTCATTTTTTCAGCTCATTCCTATGTGTCTGTTTATGTTTATTCCTATGAGAGTCTGTCAGCATCAGTGGAATGAAAACAGAGTTATGTTTTGAATCCAGTGACTACAGTTCTGAAGCAGGGTCACTGGACTCAATACACTAACGATGCTTTCCCTCCACAGATACTGGTAGATCTGCTGAGTTTCTCCAGCAATTTCTTTTTTGTGTTATCTTGCATTGTGCTCACTATGGGAATTTCTTCTTATACTCTGCAATCTTCAGGTTAAACTGATGTGATTAAGTCAATTCCACACCTCGGAACAATAAAAAACATTGAATATAGCTCTTTGCAAGAATGAAAAATTCACACCTGAAATGTTTCAGTAAATCACATCTGAAATACAAACAGAAAGTGGTGTTGTAATTCTGGCAGCACACGTGTTAACATTTTGGGTCCAACATGACCTGCAGAGTTTCTCCAGGACTTTTGGTTTGTCTCTGTTCAACATCCACAGTACTTTGCTTTTATCCTTATCTCTGAAGCACAAACTTTGCCTTAGTCTCTTTTCAGGTGTTACTGAAAACTTGATGTATACCTCCACTATCTTTCAGATTTATTTCAGAATCTCAACATTTACATCCTTGCTTTTTTAAAAAAAAATACAGCTGCAAGTGTGTGCTGAGTTGGAACAAGTTCTCAAATTACGAACAATTTTTGCACTGCCCTCAGAGACCAGTGTGGTGACAGCACAGCAGGAGGGTGAATCAATCACAGGATTTATTTCTCCCATTCAGTCAAGTCCCTTTACACCTCCTGCAAGCTTTTCATCTTTTTCTGGATTTTGTTTCAATACTGTCTGCTTTTTCACACACCAACATTTCACTGAATTTAGGAATTAATTACTGCAGATGCTGGAATCTGTACTAAAAACCACAAATGCTGAGATCACAGCGGGTCAGGCAGCATCCATGGACAGACAGCAAGCTAATATTTTGAGTCAAGATGACTTGCTGTCCCTCTATGGATCTGCCTGACCTGCTGTGATCTCCAGCATTTGTGGTTTTCAGACCATTTCACTGAATCTTTCCTGCCTTCTACCCTAGGAGAGAGATCTTCCCCATTTTAGTACTCCCTCACCAATGCCCTTTTCGCTGCCTTGTACAACACAAAAGAGTCCATTCGGCCCATCACATCAGTGTTGGTTTATTTGAATTTAGCTAGTCTCTGTGGGCCTTTACCTTGTTTGTATCCTGGATTGCAGGCCTGACTAACCCCCCACAAAGCGCCTGGAAGGGAGATCACTTCATTCCAGCAAGTTTCGCTTGTGGAGGCTGTGGTGAGCTGGGAAACTTCCCAGTTTGTCATTGCAGCTTCGGAAGAAAAGATCCAGGCATATATTTTTTCTGCCTAACAGCAGTCAAAATGTAAGTCATTAACCATAGAATTTGTTCGAAGAATGTACAAGTTCTTTCTGTGTCAATGCTGTTGCTGTTAGTCACATTTGTTCTCTGCTGTTTGATATGGATCATCAGCCAGAAACCTGTCAAACGAGTTCTCAGTCTGAGTTTCATCAGGCTCCAACTCACTGTTAAATTGTTACTTATTCTTTTGTAGCTGCCACCCAAGAGTGAGTCATCACAGAATTAGAAAACAAATCAGCCAAAAAAAAAACATGAAGGGAAACTTTGAAATACAAATTTTATTTTTGAACCCAGGATAATACCCAGCAACCTGATACTGGGGTAAGGGGCTTGGAACACAGAGAGGAGGACACAGTGAAATGTGTGTCCCGTTGTCTTGATGAGAACAAAGTTAAAAATCACACAACACCAGGTTATAGTCCAACAGGTTTAATTGGAAGCACTAGCTTTCGGAGCGACGCTCCTTCATGAGGTGGTAGTGGAGGGCTCGATCGTAACACAGAATTTATAGCAAAAATTTGCAGTGTGATGTAACTGAAATTATACATTGAAAAATTGATTGTCTGTTAAGCCTTTCATCTGTTAGAATACAGTGATAGTTTCACTTCTTTCATGTGTAACTCACAAGACCCTTTTTTTAAAAGTTGCATTCTCGGGTTAGCTGTTAACAATGGTGATAGCGAGACAACATGTTGAAGGTGTTAGTGATGAGAACAGTTAGTAACAAAAAAATCGGCAGATGCTGGAATCCAAAATAGGCAGGCAGGAAGCTGGAAAAACAAAACAAGCCAGGCAGAATCAGGAGGTGGAGCAATCGACGTTTTGGGTACAGGAGGATCTGCAGATAAAGGGGGTGGCGCAGGCAGGGTGGTGAAGTGGGGGATAGGTGAAGACAGATAGAGGGTGCGACCTGGTTGGTCGATGGGAGAAATTAATCCGCTAGGTGGCAGGGAGGAATGGAAGGGAGGGGAGGGGCTTGGAAGGGAGTCGGGGGATGGGAAGGAGGGTTATTTGAAATTGGAGAACTCAATGTTGAGTCCTCTAGGCTGTAGGCTGCCCAGGCAGAAGGAGTTGTTCCTTTAATTTGCAATGTGGTTCATTGTGGCAATGGAGGAGACAAAGGATGGTTGTGCTGGAAAGGGAGTGGTAAGGGGAATTAAAATGGGTGGTGACTGGGAGGTCCAGTCGACCCCTGTGGACCTGACTGAGAAGCTCGACGAAACGCTCCCTTAGTTTACGTTTGATCTCCTCGATGTAGGGAAGATCACATCAGGAACACTGGATACAGTAAACTAGGTTGGAAGAGAGGCAGGTGAACCTCTGTCTCACCCGGAAGGACTGTTTGGGGCACTGGATGGAGGTGAGGGGAGTGGTGTACTGGCAGGTTTTGAATCTTTTCCAGTTGCAGTGGAGTACCTGGGGGTTCGGGGAGGATGGTGGGGAGAGTGGCGCAAACCAAGAAATGTCGAAGGGAACAGACCTTGCACAAGGTAAAGAGGGGTGAGGAGGGGAAGATGTTCATGGTGGTGGGATCTAGTTGAGGTTGGCGGAAGTGTTTAAAGATGATGAGTTGGATGCAGAGACTGGTGGGGTGGTAAGTGAGGACAAGGAGTCTCTGTCTTTATGTGTTGGGGTGGGGGGGGGTTAGACTGGTGGAACGTAGAATTAAGGTAGTGCAGTGGAGGGTTTTCTGGATGACAGAGGGCTGAAAAGCACGTTGTTCAAAACAAGTGGACATCTACAATGCTCGCGCGTGGAATATCTACTTGCCCGATCAGATGTGGTGGAGGCAGAGGAATTGGGAGAACGGAATGGAATTCTTACAGGATACTGGGTGGGAGGAGGTGTCATCCAGGTAGTTATGAGAGTCTATGGATTAGTAGTAGACATCCTTCTGGAGACTGTCGTTGGAGATGGAAATGGAGCTGTCAATGGGAGGGAGGTGTCTGACATGGACCAAATGAATTTCAGGGCAGGGTGGAAGTTGTGGGTGAAGTTGATGAACTGCTCCAGTTAAGCCTGGGTGCAGGATACTGTGCCGATATAACAGCAGAAGAGTTGGGGCACCATTCATGTTGTAGGTACCAAGGAGTGACTGTTCGACATGGCCGAAAAAAAGATAGGTGTACCCAGGTCGCATCCGGGTGCATCGTCTGCACCCAGGCTTAACTGGAGCAGTTCATCGACTTTGCTCACAACTTCCACCCTACCGTCAAATTCACTTCGTCCATCTCAGACATCTCCCTCCCCTTTCTTGACCTCTCCATTTCCACTTCCTCCATGAGTCTCCAGACAGACTATAAACCCACTATAAACTCCCAGACTCCCATAACTACCTGGACTACATCTCCTTCCACCCAGTATCCTGCAAGAACTCCGTCCTGTTCTCCCAATTCCTCCACCTCCACCACACCTGCTCAGATGAGGACACATTCCACTCGCATCCCAGATATCCACTTATTTCAAACAATGAGTTTTTCCTCCCTCTGCTGCAGCACCTCCATTCCCTGCTCCACAGCTCTAAACATTCCCCCCAGCGGAATAAAGACAGAGACCCATTGTCCTCATTTACCACCCCACCAGTCTCCGCATCCAACCATCATCCTTAAACACTTTCGCCAACTCCAACTAGACCCCATCACCAAGAACATCTTCCCCTCCTCACTCCTCTCTGCCTTCCACAAGGACTGTTACCTTCGACAGTCCTTGGTTTGTGCTAGTCTCCCCCTCCCTGAACCCCCAAAAACTCCAGTCTCCCTCTCCCTGAACCCCCAGGTACCTTTCCCTGCAACTGGAAAGGATGCAAAGCCTGCTGATACACCACCCCCATCACCTCCATCAAGGACCACAAACAGTCCTACCAGGTGAGACAGAGGTTCACCTACCTCTTTTCCAACCCAGTTTCCTGTATCCGGTGCTCCCAATGTGGTCTCTTCTACAAACCTAGGGAACGGCTCATCAAGCATCACCTAGGCCCACAGGGGCTGACTAAACCTTCCAGTCACTGCCCATTTTAATTCCCCTTGCAACTCCCTTTCTGACATGACCATCCTTTGTCTCCTCCATTGCCACAATGAACCACACTGCAACTTGGAGGAACAACATCTCATCTTCCGTATGGGCAGCCTACAGCCTGGAGGACTCAACATTGAGTTCTTCAATTTCAAATAACCTCCCTTCCCAGCCCCTCCCCCTCCCTTCCATTCCTCCCTGCCACCAACCCAGAATCATTCCTCCCATTGACTAACCAGGTCATACTTTCATCTATCCCCACTTCACCACCCTGCTCCCGCCTCCTCCCCTATCTGCAGCTCCCCCTACATCCAACCCCAGTCTGAAGAAAGGTTACACCCAAAACATGGACTTCTCCATCTCCTGATGCTGCCTGGCTTGTTGTGTTCTTCCAGCCTCCAGCCTGTCTGTATTAATGAGAACGCCAGTTTTAGCAGAAGCAAATTATTGTAGATGCTGAAAATCTGAAATAAAAACAGAAAATGGTAAATATACTCAGCAGGGTAAACTTTTTCTGTGGCGAGAGGAACAACATGTGTTTCAGGTTGATAGCCTATTGCCAAAAGGCAACGGAGGCCATTTATTCACCATTGGCTTGCATTGTGCATATTATCACTCTGCCTCAGACTGGGTCTCCCATAGAGAATCAATGATTATCTCTTCTGCGATCCAGGCTCATACTTTGGAGCTGAACTGCAGGTCTGCGCTGGTCCAGAACAATGCCAGATGAAGGATTCATAGCAATTACAGAATTTCAGCAATTACAGAAAATCAGTTGAATGCTGAGTGAATGGAGGACTCATGTCTGCAGAGGATAGTTGGGACCTTGGCCACTAACCTGAGGAATCCTGCAGCAAATTCCCAGGGCTGAGATGATTGATTTCCAACTGGTGGAGAATATCTCTGTTGAATCCTTGATGCCACACTTAGTCAACTGCTGCCTTGATGTAAAGGGTAACCACTTTCACCACATCTCTTGAATTTTGCTTTTGTGTGATATTTGGATCCTGAGGTCAGGAGCTGATTGGCCCTGCAGAACACAAACTGAGCATTGATCTTCAGGATTTCAAATGTTGCTTGATAGCAGTATGACTGAAAACATCCATGCTGATTACTGAGTGCAGACTGATGGGCCATTAATTGGCTGGAATAGATATGTCCTGCTTCTTGTGGACATGATATAACTAGAGAGTAATTGTTAGCTGTACTGGAACATTGGCTAGTAAAGCAGCTAGTCGTGCAGCACAAGTTTTCAGTACTACAGCCATAACGTTGTCACAGCCCATAACTTTGACTGTATCCAATGCCTTCAGCCATTTCTTTACATGATATTAATTGAAACAAATTGATTGAAGACCAATACCTGTGTTTTTGGGGACCTCAGGATGAGACCAAGATGGATCATTCAGCTATTATTTTTGGTTGCTGATGTTGCAGAAGCTTTAGCCTTTTGCAATGAGATCCTGTGCTCTTGTATCATTGGAGATGGGGATATTTGTGAAGCCTTCTCCTCATTGTTTCATTGCCCACCATGATGCATGCCTGCGCATGGCAAGTCTAAGCATCTTTGAGCTGATTTTTGTGATCTTAGTGTCTTTGAGCATCCACCTGGAGAATCATGGCTTTCTGTGTTACAGGATATTGGTTATCTTAATGAAACCCATCTTTTATTGTAGATATTGTAACAAGGGTATGCCCTTCATTCCCTTCCTGACCCTACTTGTTCTCCCATGCTCTCATGCTGTTCAGGGTTCTGCACTTCTTGCAGAGGATGTTGCCCTTATCATAACTTGTCCTGAAATCTGACAGTCATGCCCTCATAGCTGACTGCAGTCTTCCCAAAGAGCAGGGTAGTTACCCAGTTGCAGATGACAGGTTTATTCCCTGTTTTTCTGCTCCTTTGATGCTGGAGGCATAACAATCTTGACCAAAGTGTTAGCACTCGGTTCTAAGTGTACCTTCTTACCAAATGTTGACTCCCTCCTCGCCTTTGCCTTTTATGAGGTTGGGATATGCTTATGGGAAGCTACGACTGGCTCTTCCCTCTGTGTCCATCTCCTTTCAGCAGATCTTCACCAGATACCTCCTGAAACTTGTGTGCCCCTTAACCCTCAGACCAGCTCTCTGTGAATAATTTTTAACTCACCTCAATTGGGAGAAGATTAGATGCCCTATGCTATCCTTCCACCAGCCTGGTTAACTGGCTAGTGCTGGTGGTTTTGTGATCCCCCTCTTCCCAATTTGGGGTGCAGCCTGAAAATTTGCCCCAGGAATAGGGAAGTAGAAAGATGGTGAGCTAGAAGGGTATGGCCTGAGTTTCTTTTAGGAAGATGTTGGTTTAGTTTACGATTAAGTTATTCTGTCATTCCGTGAAGAGCTCTGGTTTTCGGTATGTAAATGAATCCAAACCAAATCTACTATATCTGAATCTTACAGTCATAATACTTGACTTCATGGTGCAGTTAGAGATCTGAAGAAGTGATTCTGAACAATAAGCTTATGATAAATCTCTACCTATTCCATCACATCTATCACAGATTAAAGAGACTGAGTGGAAATAAGTTGTGATTGAGCCTGACCATGCTTCAACTTGATGGTGGTTACTGCATCATAAGATTCTACTTTGCGAAATGGTGGTCAACTGTACGTTAAGCCTCAATTACTTTGGCTGTGGTGCAGGAGTCTCACTCTGGCATGGTTGCTTCTGCTACATTTATTGCAGATATGGAAAATGGACTGAAAAGATGCACAAGTCACTGGTTTTTGTTTTTTCTGGGCTGAATTGCAGACCAAAGTTTGAAATTGTTCAGCTTTTCCTCCCTCATAACTTATGCTCTCCTGGACTCAGCACTATAACAGAAAATGCTGAAGACGTAAGCCTAATAGGCTTATGTCTGGCATTCTTGGTCAGTTTGGTCTTGATCCATACTCTCTTACTCATCATAAACAGCAGCAGCTTTTATGAAGCATATGTTGATTTCAGCATTGATGTTAGTTTTTGATGATCGTGAAAGCTTAGTACTTGGATTTAAAGGCAACTTCCAGTGTCAGTACATCAGTGCAGATAAATGGTGATATGGTTATATCCTAGACAATGGCTTTTGTCTTCCTGATGCTGATGGTTAAACCAAACACTTTACAGACATTGAAGAGTCTGTTCATTTCCCACTGAAGGTATTCCTCAGTATGGATTGGCAGTGCAGAGCAGATCTCTAAAAGGACTTGGTGCATCCTTGGGATCTCAGGTGAGTAAGAATAAAAGGCTTTCCTTAAGATCTGGTATGTAAGGAGACATCCCTTGGGGATGACCTGAAAGCATATCAAATCATAGAATTTACAGTAAAGAAGGAGACCAATTGACCCATTGTGTCTGTAGAGGCTCCCAGAAGGGCTACCCAGCTAATCCCGTTTTCCAGCTCTATCTCTGCAGCCCACTAACTGCTGCAGAAAAACTTGAACAGCCGAGGAGAGTGGGTAAAGAGTGGCAGATAGAATACAATGTGGGAAAATCTAAATGGCAAAGGAACTTGGGAGTTGCAGTTCAGGACTTTCAAGGTTAACATGCATGTTCAATTGGCAGTTTCCTGATGAAGGGCTCTGGCCCGAAACATCGAATTTCCTGTTCCTTGGATGCTGCCTAACCTGCTGTGCTTTAACCAGCAACACATTTTCAGCTCTGATCTCCAGCATCTGCAGACCTCACCTTTTACTCAATTGGCAGTTAGGGAGGCAAATGCAATCTTCACGCTTATCTCATGAGAATAGGATTACAAAAATTAACCTTCTCACAAAAAGTGCATACTGACAGAAATATGAGACAAACCATAAAGTGCTGCAAACAACAAGTCAGTTGTGTTTGTAAAAAACAGCAGCTCTTACAGTCTATAGTTCCTTGAAGGTGGAGTTCCATGTAGACAGGGTAATGAAAAAAGAGTTTAGTACACTTGCCTTTCTTGGTTAGCACATTGAGCATAGAAGTTGGGATGTCATCTTGCAGCTGTACAGGACATTGGTTATACCATTTTTGGAATACTGCATTGAATTCTATTCTCCCTGCTATAGGAACAATGTTGCTAAACTTGAAAGAATGCAGAAAAAGTTCACAAGGATATTCCCTGGGTTGGAGGGATTGAGCTATGAGGGAGATTGAATTGGCTAGGGATATTTTCCATGGAATATTGGAAGCTGAGCGGGTGACCTTATAGAGGTTTATAAAATCAAGAAGGGCATGGATGAGGTGAATTTCCAAGATTTCTTTCCCAGGGCAGGTGAGTCCAAAAGTGGAGGACATGGGCTTAAGATGAGAGGAGAAAGATATAAAAGGGATCAAAGAGACAATGTTTTCATGCAAAGGGTGATGTGCAAATGGAATGAGCTGCCAGAGGAAGTGTTGGAGGTGGGTACTTTTACAACATTTAAAAGGCGAGTAAAAAATGAGGTCTGCAGATGCTGGAGATCACAGCTGAAAATGTGTTGCTGGTCAAAGCACAGCAGGCCAGGCAGCATCTCAGGAATAGGGAATTCGACGTTTCGAGCATAAGCCCTTCATCAGGAATCCTGATGAAGGGCTTATGCTCGAAACGTCGAATTCCCTATTCCTGAGATGCTGCCTGGCCTGCTGTGCTTTGACCAGCAACATTTAAAAGGCATCTGGATGGGAATGTGAATAGGAATGGTTTAGAGGCACATGGATAACATGCTGGCAAATGGGACTAGATTAATTTAGGATATCTGGTTATCATGGACGAGTTTGACCCAAGTGTCTGTTTCCTTGCTGTGCTCTGTTACTTTAAGATTAATACAAAGCACTTCACAACCAATTTAGAGAGATACATCAACACTGAGCTGTACACAAAGAAGAGCACTGTCACCTTGGTGGGTCCGGACACCTGAGAAACAAGGCAGATCCTATGTGTTGCATTCATTGTTCTCATTAAATGATTCAACTTCTGAGCAGAGGTGGTCCAGTTTAGTAGATGAAGAAAATTGTCAATGTGATCTTCTCTTTCCACGACAACGCAGTGAGTAAGGTCAGCTATTACAGGGAACATTGTAAAAAATCTATAGTGGGGTTAAACAGAATTGCATTTCAATGCTTACCCTCTTATTGCCATCATAAAATAATTCCAAGCTTCTCTGAACAGAGAATTTGCCCTGAGGACCTTTCTAAAAAAATAATTTCTGGGATGATGGTGTTATTAGCCAGGCCAGCATTTACTGCTCAGAGGGCTGTTTAAGAGTCAACTGCATTGCTGTGGGTCTAGTGACATATGTAGTCTAGACCACAGAGTCATAGAGTGATAGAGACGTACAGCATGGAAACAGACCCTTCGGTCCAATCTGTCCATGCCGACTAGATATCCCAACCCAATCTAGTCCCACCTGCCAGCACCCTGCCCATATCCCACCAAACCCTTCCTATTCATATACCCATCCAAAAGCCTCTTAAATGTTGCAATTGTACCAGCCTCCACCACATCCTCTGGCAGCTCATTCCATACATGTACCACCCTCTGTGTGAAAAGTTTCCCCATTAGGTCTCTTTTATATCTTTCCCCTCTCACCCTAAACCTATGCTATCCAGTTCTGGACTCACTGACTCCAGTGAAAAGACTGTCTATTTATACTGTCCATGTTCCATATAATTTTGATCACCACTATAAGATCACCACTCAGCCACCGACGCTCCAGGGAAAACAGCCCCAGCCTGTTCAGCCTCTCCCTGTAGCTCAAATCCTCCAACCCTAGCAAGATCCTTGTAAATCTTTTTGGAACCCTTTCAAGTTTCACAACATCTTTCCGATAGGAAGGAGACCAGAATTGCATGCAAAATTCCAACAGTGGCCTAACCAATGTCCTGTACAGCCGCAACGTGACCTCACAACTCCTGTATTCAATACTCTGACCAATAAAAGAAAGCACACCAAACGCCTTCTTCACTATCCTATCTACCTACGACTCCCCTTTCAAGGAGCTATGAACCTGCACTCCAAGGTCTCTTTAGACAGCAACACTTACTAGGACTTTACCATTAAGTGTATAAGTCCTGCTAAGATTTGCTTTCCCAAAATGCAGCACCTCGCATTTATCTGAATTAAACTTCATCTGCCACTTCTCAGCCCATTGGCCCATCTGGTCCAGATCCTGGTGTAATTTGAGGTAACCCTCTTCGCTGTCCACTACACCTCCAATTTTGGTGTCATCTGCAAACTTACTAACTGTACCTCTTGTACTCGCATCCAAATCATTTATGTAAATGACAAAAATAGAGGACCCAGAACCAATCCTTGTGGCACTTCACTGATCACCAGCCTCCAGTCTGAAAAGCAACCCTCCACCACCACCCTCTGTCTTCTACCTTTGAGCCAGTTATGTATCCAAATGGCTAGTTCTCCCTGTATTCCATGAGATCTAACCTTGCTAATCAGTCTCCCATGGGGAACCTTGTCAAATGCCTTACTGAAGTCCATATAGATCACATCTACTGCTCTGCCCTCATCAATCTTCTTTGTTACTTCTTCAAAAAACTCAATCAAGTCTGTGAGACATGATTTCCCACACACAAAGCCATGTTGACTATCCTGAATCAGTCCTTGCCTTTCCAAATACATGTACATCCTGTCCCTCAGGATTCCTCCAACAACTTGCCCACCACTGAGGTCAGGCTCACTGGTCTATAGTTCCCTGGCTTGTCTTTACCACCCTACTTAAACAGTGGCACCACGTTTGCCAATCTCCAGTCTTCCGGCACCTCATCTGTGACTATCAATGATATAAATATCTCAGCAAGAGGCCAGGCAATCACTTCTCTAACTTCCCACAGAGTTTTCGGGTACACCTGTTCAGGTATTGGGGATTTATCTACCTTTAACCGTTTCAAGACATCCAGCACTTCCTCCTCTGTAATCTGGGCATTTTGTAAGATGTCATCATCTATTCTTCCATATACTTTTCCACAGTAAATACTGATGCAAAATATTCATTTAGTATCTCCACCATTTTCTGTGGCTCCACACAAAGGCCGCCTTGCTGATCTTTGAGGGCCTCTATTCTCTCCCTATTTGCCCTTTTTGTCCTTAATATATTTGTAAAAACCCTTTGGATTCTCGTTAATTCTATTTGCCTAAGCCATCTCATGTCCCCTTTTTGCCCTCCTGATTTCCCTCTTGAGTATACTCCTACTTCCTTTTTACTCTTCTCAGGATTCACTCGATCTATCCTGTTTATACCTGACATATGCTTCCTTCTTTTTCTAAACCAAACCCTCAATTTCTTTAGTCATCCAGCATTCCCTATACTTACCAGCCTTTTCTTTCACCCTGACAGGAATATACCTTCTCTGGATTCTTGTTATCTCATTTCTGAAGGCTTCCCATTTTCCAGTCGTCCCTTTACCTGTGAACATCTGCTTCCAATCAGCTTTCGAAAGTTCTTGCCTAATACCATCAAAATCGGCCTTTCTCCAATTTAGAACCTCAACTTTTAGATCTGGTCTATCCTTTTCCATCACTATTTTAATACGAATTGAATTATGGTCGCTGGCCCCAAAGTGCTCCCCCACTGACACCTCAGTCACCTGCCCTGCCTTATTTCCCAAGAGTAGGTCAAGTTTTGCACTTTCTCTAGTAGGTACATCCACATACTGAATCAGAAAATTGTCTTGTACGCACTTAACAAATTCCTCTCCATCTAAACCTTTAACACTCTGACAGTCCCTGTCAATGTTTGGAAAGTTAAAATCCCCGACCATAACTACCCTATTATTCACACAGATAGCTGAGATCTCCTTTCAAGTTTGTTTCTCAATTTCCCTCTGACTATTGGCGGGGTCTATAATACAATCCCAATAAGGTGATCATCCCTTTCTTATTTCTCAGTTCCACCCAAATAACTTCCCTGGATATATTTCCAGGAATATCCTCCCTCAGCACAGCTGCAATGCTATCCCTTATCAAAATTGCCATTCCCCCTCCTCTCTTGCCTCCCTTTCTATCCTTACTGTAACATTTGTATCCTGGAACATTAAGCTGCCAGTTCTGCCCATCTCTGAGCCATGTTTCTGTAATTGCGATGATATCCCAGTCCCATGTTCCTAACCATGTCCTGAGTTCATCCGCCTTCCTTGTAAGGCCCCTTGCATTGAAATAACTGCAGTTTAATTTATTAGTCCTACCTTATCCCTATCTGCCCTGACTGTTTGACTCACTTCTGTTCTCAACTGTACCAGTGTCAGATTGATCTCTTTCCTCACTATCTCCCTGTGTCCCAATTCACCACCCACCAATCCAACACCCCCCCCACCCCCCCCACCCCCACCGTACTAGTTTAAATCCTCCTAAGCAGTTCTAGCAAATCTCTCTGCCAGCATATTAGGCCCCTTCCAATTTAGGTGCAATCCATCCTTCTTGTACAGGTCACTTCTACCCCAAAAGAGATTCCAATGATCCAAAAATGTGAATCCTTCTCCCATACACCAGCTCCTCAGCCATGCATTCATCTGCTCTATCCTCCGATTCCTGCCCTCACTAGCTCTTAGCACTGGGAGTAATCCAGGTATTACTACCCTTGAAGAGCTCCTTTTTAAATTTCTACCAAACTCTCTGTAATCTCCCTTCAGAATTTCAACTTTTTTCGCTTCCCTAAAGGGCATTACTGAACCTAATGGGCTTCTCCCTCCCAGCAATCGATTCTTGGTCATTGTTAAAGTCTTAATTTCAGATTCTTTATTGAATCCAAGTTCCACCATCTGCCATGGTAGGATTTGAACCCACATCCCCAGAGCCTTGGTCAAGTGGTGCGGGTGTCTCGGAGATGTTCCCTAAAGCACTTTGCTAGGAGGCGCCCAGTCTCCCCAATGTAGAGGACACCGCATCGGGAGCAACGGATACAATAAATGATATTAGTGGATGTGCAGGTAAAACTTTGATGGATGTGGAAGGCTTCTTTAGGGCCTTGGATAGAGGTGAGGGAGGAGGTGTGGCAGAACGCCCCGGTGCTCACCTTCCACCCTACCAACCTTCGCATAAACCAAATCATCCGCCGACATTTCCGCCACCTCCAAAAAGACCCCATCACCAGGGATATATTTACCTCCCCACCCCTTTCCACCTTCCGCAAAGACCGTTCCCTCCGTGACTACCTGGTCAGGTCCACGCCCCTCTACGACCCACCCTCCCATCCTGGCACTTTCCCCTGCCACCACAGGAACTGTAAAACCTGTGCCCACACCTCCTCTCTCACCTCTATCCTAGGCCCTAAAGGAGCCTTCCACATCCATCAACGTTTTACCTGCACGTCCACTAATATCATTTATTGTATCCGTTGCTCCCGATGCGGTCTCCTCTACATTGGGGAGACTGGGCGCCTCCTAGCAGAGTGCTTTAGGGAACATCTCTGAGACACCCGCACCAATCAACCACACCGCCCCGTGGCCCAACATTTCAACTCCCCCTCCCATTCTGCCGAGGACATGGAGGTCCTGGGCCTCCTTCACCGCCACTCCCTCACCACCAGACACCTGGAGGAAGAACGCCTCATCTTCCGCCTCGGAACACTTCAACCATAGGGCATCAATGTGGACTTCACCAGTTTCCTCATTTCCCCTTCCTCCACCTCATCCTAGTTTCAAACTTCCAGCTCAGCACTGACCCCATGATTTGTCCGGACTTGTCCGACCTGCCTAGCTCCTTTTCCACCTATCCACTTCACCCTCTCCTCCCTGACCTATCTCCTTCATCTCCTCCACCACTCACCCATTGTACTCTATGCTACTCTCTTCCCACCCCCACCTTCCTCTAGCTTATCTCTCCATGCTTCCAGCTCACTGCCTTTATTCCTGATGAAGGGCTTTTGCCCGAAACGTCGATTTTGCTGCTCGTTGCATGCTGCCTGAACTGCTGTGCTCTTCCAGCACCACTGATCCAGAATGATAGAAATTGCTGGAGAAACTCGGCAGACCTGGCAGCAACACAGCAGATGAAGAGTCACCAGACTTGAAATGTTAACTGTGTTTTCTTCCCACAGCTATGTTTCTCAAGCAACTTCAGATCTCCAGCGTCTGCAGCTCTTTGTTTTATGTCTTCACGCTGTCATTTGGCTCAAACCAGTTAACAATTTCTGCTCTCACTTCCTGTGAAGTACAGTAATGTAGATGGCATCTTAAAATAGGTTTCAATTTATTTCTGCAATTGTTTTTGGAATACCAATCACGCCTATTCAGTTGAGTCACTGAACTATTGCTTTTTATATTGGTAGGCAGTATGGCTGACATTGACATGAAGATGACGTTTCAGCTTTGAATGGAAAAATTTCAAAGATTGAATGTATTTGTCCTTACATGGATAAACACTAAGAAGTGATCTGTATCTGATCAGCAGTAAGGTTGCTTTGTATTGAGTATGCTGTTCAGAGACTCAGGTCTGCTGATGATTGGATTTAGAGTGACCATGAGGTGTTGTAAATCATTAACATTCAATTTGGAAATTAACACCAGCAGATTTAGTGTTAAAGAAAACAGCTGATCCAGGTGACAAACAAAATCCAAGGGGGATAACTTTTCTAATTCAGCTGTTGAAGGAAGCCTCTCTATTGATAGTGTGACATGGAAATTCAAATGCATGGTATACATAATCAGTCCAACCAATAATTTATCCCAACAAACTCATGGAATGCATAAACTCTTAGCTGTCTGGTGTTGCCCAATACAAATAATCCATAGTCACAGTCAACAGGAACTAATTCTTGAGTAAGAAACAACCCCACCCAACTACAGTGCCTTGTTTATGCAGGTTTCATCATTCAACAATGATTTCTGAAACTTATTATGCAAGCTCAAAGGTATATCATAAGATTCTTCACAGACAGATATATGAAAAACAAATATACAATGCCCAGAGAGATGAAGAATTATGTCCTAAAGTTTGTTTTAATACCTCAGTTTTGAGATGGGTTTTGAAAGAGGAGGGAGAGGGATGATGAGGCCAAAGGATAGAATTCCAGGCATCTAAACTGAAGGCAAATGGCAGAATGAAGGGAGGATGGGAAACACAGAATGCCAATAGTAGACGAAAAGTTCAGGTAGATATAAGACTGAAAATTAATATGATGGCAGATAGAATGATACTATTTAAAATTTTAAATTTTATATATTTGAGGACAAGAGGCCACTTGGTGAAAGAAAATGCATTGATAATAACTGATGATCTTAAGTACAGCTGTTTTTTTTTGCCTAACTGTGTGTGTTAATTTTATCAGATGCTTGTACCAGAACCTTTGGTGATAGCTAACATTATGATTTGATGCTTGAGATGGTCATACACCTCAGTATGCAGCTGGCATGGGAATCTATTTCCTTTAATCTCCATGGATTGTTTCTCTGCCACATCCTTGGATCAATGGCGGGTCCTCCAATATGTTCCACTGTCTTTAAACTGTTCTATTTTTACCATCAGCATATAGTCTGAATCTCCCTATCTTTGTTACTTCTTCAATTTCTACTGTCTTCCAAGAAATCTGCATCTCTTTTTAATCCTCCTCTTAAGACTAGGTCATGACCATCCTTATCTTTGCCATGTCCGTGGAACTTGTCTTTCTTCTATGTTCATTTGTGAGTGCATTCCAGCTGCCATGTTAGAGCTAAGTCCATCAATTCTAAACTGATGTTAGTTGTCATCAACTTTGATCTTCCTTCCTTATTATTCTGTCATACTGGTTTCATTTTGAAACTTACTATCTAATTTTACCTATCCCCAATTCTTCACCATCAATCCTTGACTGTCTTTTCATTTGTTTAATGTTTGCATCACAATTGATTAAGTTCTCTGCTGATCTCTGCAACACTTTTACCATTCTCCAAACAGACAACCATGGTGCCTTATTAGAAGCGTTGGTACATTTTGTTTCTTCTCTTGCCACCTGTTGGAATTTAATTATGTCAACTTCATTCCCATCCTACTCACTCACCCACCTCTGACCTCCTTTTTCCCCCTCCAGAATGTCCATACAAGAAAATCTTCACTGTAGATGATTGCAATGACACTGAGGTTTTAGCAAAATCTTGACACATGGGAGTCACATGAATTTTTCTGAAGTCTTCTAACCTGGCTAGGCCTTTGTTGCCTACTCAGCCTGAACAGCCAGAGAAAGATTGTTTTCCTTTATTAGTATTTCTCATTGTGGACTTTTTGCCTATACTTTCTTCTGTCAACTACTGTTCCAGTTGACAACTGATCCTTAATGATTTCAACCTGCATCTCAACATGTCTTGTCCTATCGACCTTTAACATTTCCTGTCTAAATTCATAACCACACACTTATATGGCTTCTTTACTTCCATTTTCTTGGTTGTAGGGAAAGCCATCTCTTTTCTCTCACCATTCACACTCTCATCTCTTCCAAACTCTCTTATTTCTCTGTTCCCCTCCAAGTCTGACAACTAAGCTTATGGACTTCTTTATCACTAAGGCAGTAATTAATCAATCATTGCACCATCTCTAACTTCCTTTTCTTCTCCATAGTCCTTTAGCCATCTCTTATATAATTCTCATTTTGAATTCCTCCAGTTTAGGTTCCATCTTCCAAACAGCCCTATAAACTGTTGCAAAGAATAATTTAGGTGACTGTATGCATAGTGCTTTATCTTTCCTCGACCTATTTGCAATGCTTGACAAATCAAACTATTTTGTGTAATTTAATTTTTTACATAGTCGATGATGCATAATTTCATCTCCATCTATCTAAATGTGTCCAGAACATCTTCTATAATGAATTCTCTTTCCAACCATCATGTTAGCACAGATCAAAATCTGAGTGTATTGTTCTTAGATTTGAGGAAGCAAAGATGGGAGCTGTGCCAGGGAGAATGGTAGAAATGGCAAACAATGATAGTTCACTGGAAATAAATGCGTCTAAGATACAGGTCTCCATTTGGTTTAATAAATCAACAGCCACAAAGAGGTCTACGTGATTGTAGAGCCAGAAGTTTAACATTGCAGCTGCAAGGGTCCTCATATTTTATTATTGCCAAATTAAATTATTGGGACTGCAGGATGAAACAGGACACAGGGTAGGAAAGGAAGCAATCACAACATTAGTGGGTGATTGAGACAATGGACATCATGAGATTATGAAGTCAAAACAATTATCAATTAGGTGGAGAAGGAAGCTTAGATTGTAAAAGGTGAGATATAGATTGGATTAGAACGAGGATAGGGAATGTCAGAATTGAATTGAAGTTAATATGAACCACAAAGAGGGCAATTCAGAACTATCTTGCAGCCAATATTACAGCTGATGATTTCTTGGAATAAACTTCATTCAATACTGCATGTAATAATAACTCTAGTGGAATAGGTTTGTGTAAGATTTAATGTAAAATTACCTTCTGTTACTCTTTAACAGTCTGTAAAGGAGTCAAAAGCAACTTCACTGACTATCTTAACTTGATTGATTTATTAAAACAATTTATTGGCTGCTGTCACATCATTGCCAGAAGGAGCAGCAAATAAATCAATTCAAATACAATCATTTTGTATGATTTACACAAAATGCACTTTATTTTGAAGTTCACAAACAATTCTATAAGTTCACACTGCCCTAATCATTATTTTGTATCAGAGCCCATGGAACCTTTGCAGAGAGCTAATCTGGAAGATTATCATACATTAACTATTTATTATTTTGGTACTTAAGAAGCTAACTAATTTAGCTGGATGGTTAGCTGTCATTCACTTGTTCTCTTACTGTCTAATTTAAAAAAAAATCTAAACCAAGCCAAAACCTAATATTTGTAACTGAAATTACTGGTCATTATTTGGCACAATATAAATTTGATCTGGATATCAGAGAAACAATATTTTTGTGACATAGAAAGGTAAGGCACAGCAATAAGAATAGTCAGAAACAATAAAGCTAAAACATAACCACATTTTGATTTTCTGCATAATATATTAATCAATGCAGTAAGAAACAAAGTAGGAGGATGTGAGGTGATGTCCTACTGGCACTATGCACAAGCCATTTGTGATCCAATCCCTTGCAAACAAGTTGGAGTTAAAAAAAATTGACTCCAACAAGTGGCTTAACATGACTTGGTTGTCCTGAAGCAACAAATGCTGGAGATCACAGTGAGTCAGATAGCACCCATGGAGAGAGAGCAAACTAATGTTTGGGGTCATTTTGGCCCTGAGCATCTTAGGTAGCATCTGAGGAGCAGGAGAGTCAAAGTTTTGAGCATAAGCTTTTCATCAGGATAGCCCTTCTTCATCTCCTGCTCCTGGGATGCTGCCTGACAGGCTGTGCTTTTCCAGTGCCACACTTTATGACTGATCTCCAGCATTTGCAGTCCTCACTTTATCCTAACCACAGTTATAGAGTCAAACATGCCCCCAACAACAACACAAAACACATACTAACATATAATGAACAATAAAGTACGAATTAAAACTGCCGACAGCACTGTCAAGTTCTGTATTTCTTTGGTGCTGAGGTTATTTTTTTCTTGTCAATATTGCTACTTCACTTCATGGGTGTGCCTGAGAACTTAGCCTGGATGATACATAGATTGGTTAACTTCCAATTCTTTTTCAAATTGTTTTTGTATACAGTCTTTGACAGAGTGTTGATATGCTTACTGACAGGAGGGCAAACCTCCTCTCTAATCTAAATGCGTTGAGATTAATTGAATGCTGCTGCTTTTGTACAAAAACATCACTGAAATAATCCTATCTTCTCGAGCTTGTGGGCAAAAGGTACTCAGATATATCTCAACTGAAGGGTTAAGAAGTAAGCTTCGAAGTTCTTATGCAACACGCTGACTGCCTGTAGCTCAAATAGAACCAGACATAGACATTGGCTGGTTACGCAACCTTGTCTTTACCGCAGCTATCATCCAGTAAAGTATCATATTAACACAGAACTAAACATTAATAGTTCCTAGAATTGGTATAGGAAGATTAGCCATTTCGAATTGTTAGGACAAGATATGCGCGCAAGACTTTATGATTACAATTGGGGAAAAATAAGTGGGCACGTCAGACAAAAAGTTAGGAGGCAGAGTGGATACAATGCCTGAATCCAAATAAAATGCATACAAAGTAACAATCGGAGGGTGGAGTGGATAAACTTAGATGCCATGGTTATTGACTCATTAGTGTTTGTGAAAATTTGCTGCGCGCAGGTTGGGTCTGTGTTTTCAACGTTACTAGGAGGCTGCACATTTAAAACAATCGGTTTTTAAAAAAAAATGCATTGGGGACATCCTGAATTTCTGTAAGACTTCACATTAAGGGCGAATGCTTCTCGTCTCATTTGAGTGACCTTCCTCCAATTCATCAGAGACTGTGCTGAAGTTTTTGTGAAAAGACTCAGGATTGCTTTCTGAGGAAATGAAATCTCTATGTAGTCACAGATGCCTAACTTCACTTTGTACTCTGCAATCATGCACGGTGTTGCCTAGCACCAGGAAATGTTCGTAGGCAAAATGACAAAGGCTGCAAAGGTAGTTTTGTGCTAATGGTAGGTATGTAAATCAGCAGAAAGGAAACGTGTTACACATGATTCTGAAACTGGCACCCAATCATGGACAACAACCGTTTTTAATTTTTGTCAATCCCGTATACTGGGAGATCAAGACATTGTCAATATTGCAGTGACTTTTCTACTTTAGTGAGCAGGTGGAATTCGAGAGTGAGTTTCTGCCGCCTATTTCCGATTTTTCACTCCCATTGCTTTCAGTTGAAATAAAATCAAAACGGGCATAAAACAAGTAACCGATTCACTACTGTCGGTGTTAAAAGTGTAAAATCACTTCAGCAAATCACGGTTTCTGTTTTGGTGAACAGAAATGAGTCAAGGGCACAATTCAAGGAGCAGCTGAGATCCATCAAGAATAAACGATTAGCTGGTCAGTTGTTATTGTAAGATAGTTTTGTGTACAGATTGGCTGCAAAGACCTCCAACAATAATTCCCATTTTAACCTTCCACATCCAACAAATTTCGTTTTTGTTTTGGATACCTAGTCTTTAGTGTTTGTTCCTAGGAACCGTTGGGTGTGGATGTAAACTCTCGCATCGAGTTCGATCCCCGAAACCGAGATGAGGCTGTGGTATAATTTAACCAACAAATTTCAGGGATGACGAACGCGTCTCACTTAAGGCTGACAAAATAATTTCAAATTATAGGAATCGACAATCAATCACATTACATCAACAGACACATGACTATTTCTCAATATATTTCGTAATCTCAACGATTGGAAAATATCTTCCAGCGCCCCCTTTAAAATGTAGCTGACGCACGTTCCCGTGGACCAATTGGAATGAGCGATGGATGTGGAACCGGAGTCGAAACTCAGGTTTCTTGTGTTGAGGTAATTGGGGGGCGGAGGATCGGGGCTGAAACGATACTATCCGCCCACGTGCATTCAATAAGTACCGTTGTGTTGGGGCTACAGATTTCAGAACAGACTGAGATAGCAGCCAACGCGTTTGTCTTTTGCAGCCTACGAGAGCAGTGACTGAAAATGGCATCAATGGGACTCCAGATTCTGGGCATAGCCCTGTGTGTGTTCGGGTGGCTGGGAGCCATTATCACCTGCGTCCTTCCCATGTGGAGAGTGACCGCTTTCATTGGGAACAACATCGTGGTGGCGCAGATCATCTGGGAAGGGCTTTGGATGAACTGCATTGTTCAGAGCACCGGGCAGATGCAGTGTAAGGTGTACGACTCGCTGCTGGCCCTCTCGCAAGACCTGCAGGCTTCCAGAGCTCTGACCGTCATTGCCATTGTGGTGGGAGTCCTGGGCATTCTGATCTCCATCGTGGGAGGCAAGTGCACCAACTGTATAGAAAACGAGGTAACTAAGGCTAAAGTTACCATTGTATCTGGAATCGTCTTCATCCTGGCTGGAGTGCTCACCCTGATCCCAGTGTCCTGGTCTGCAAACACCATCATCAAGGATTTCTACAACCCACTGGTGACGGACGCCCAGAGGAGGGAGCTTGGAGCCTCCTTGTACATCGGTTGGGGAACCGCGGGTCTGCTGATCCTTGGAGGGGCTCTGCTCTGCTGCTCCTGCCCTCCCAAAGAAGATAACACGTACTCGGCAAAATACTCTGCGGCCAGATCTACAGCTCCGAGCAAGAACTACGTGTAGACGGAACGGGCCAATTCAGCAGCTGGCTACCGTTACTTCGGAAAAATGACACTATCGTTTAGTTTTGTCAGGCGCGTTTTGTTTGGACTGTGAGCTCTTTCGAGCATACACTTGCCACGTAACTTACAATGCGGGTTCAACGTACCATCCAAAGGAAAGCTCATGAATTCGTTTGGCGCAACTTGTTACAAATATCGATTTCCCCAAATCTCTTCAACGTGGGGTGGGGGAGATTAGTTTTAATTGTTTTTGGGGGGGGAAACTAGTTTAGCAATGGATTCGATAATTTTGTGTGAGAAAGACATTAGTTTCTTACAAGTAGAGTTTGTGTGACTGGTGTGAATGGTAACTCGAGAATCGGACACTAATGTACAGCGATAAAATTTTTGCCGCTATTTGTTAATGGATCCCATTAATCTGCGTCAATCTAAAGATGAGTTTTTTATATCGCTTTTTTAAAGCTTGTTTTAATGTAATTAAACTTTCGCGTTCGAATGGTTTACATTATATCCAATATTTAATACATTTTTTTGAAATAAATGTGTATCCCTAAACTCTTGTATCCGCATTGAGTTTAAATCTTGTAGATTGCTCAGCAGCGCTCATGTTAAAATGCTACTTTAGAACTTTACTTGCCTAACCAGGTAAATATGATGTAACAAATCTCGTAGTAATTGAGGTAGCAGTCGACATTTATATAGGGCTGATTATTGGAGTTATTGAGATGTGGGAAGAGTCCTTCCTGATGGTGGAAGGAGGCTGCAATAGACCTCAGTTAGGTTTCTCTTATAGCGCCATCTCTTCAGGCTGGGTGTGATCCCGGATTGTTACAACGTGCTGCTCTCTTGTTGATCCGCTAATTCCTACGCAACGGAAATGGGCAAGCTGACAATAGCGGCGATGTTACCTGAGCCCTCACGCCGCCGGCTTGCACGCAAAACCTGGATAATTTTGCCGCCTTGCCAGAAGCGCCAGGCGAGTTTGCCGTCTCTCTCTCTTTCTGTTACTATAAACAAAGCCTTTCCTCTTAGTCCTTGTCAAAGAACTGACCGCAGAAGTTGGTCCCCAGCTAACACCAAGGTCTCCCCGGTGTGGGATTCACGCGGGGAAAGAAATAGTCTTTACTTCCAAAGGACTATTTACCCGGATTCTTAAATATCCGTGAACTGACGGGCTAGCTAGGGTGCTTCAGTCATCCACATTGGTGTGGATCTGGAGTCCGATCGGTTAGACCGACTAACGATGGCAATTAGAAAACCGTTGGATGTGAGCACTATCATGAAACAAAATTTCCAATTTTAGAATTCTTTAGCTGCCCTGGTTGGGTTCGAACTCATCTTGGTAGAGTAAGAACGTGAAATGAAACTTCGGGGATTTTTCGCCCACGTATAGTATCAAAACGATACCGTCTCGTTGAAGAGTTACTTGTAGCGGAAACTGAGGTAGATTCCGAGAATGGTTAAAGCAGAGGAGGAAGACATTCGGCCCATTTTGTCTACTGATCCTCTGCAGCAGAAACAGAGCTGACTTTACCCAGGTGGACCCGTGTGTTTTTCTACTCCAATCATTAGCTGCTTTTGAAAACCTTGATTTGATCTGCCCTCCCTTCAATTCAACACTTCAGTTTCTGACTACTCACTGTATTAAAAAAGATTTTCCTCAGGTGGCCTTGATTTCCCCTTTAGGTAAAAAATGAGGTCTGCAGATGCTGGAGATCACAGCTGCAAATGTGTTGCTGGTCAAAGCACAGCAGGCCAGGCAGCATCTCAGGAATAGAGAATTCGACGTTTCGAGCATAAGCCCTTCATTAGGAATTCCTAATGAAGGGCTTATGCTCGCAACGTCGAATTCTCTATTCCTGAGATGCTGCCTGGCCTGCTGTGCTTTGACCAGCAACACATTTGCAGTTGATTTCCCCTTTAATCATGTCCTGGGTTTTGACACCTCTGCCAATGGGCTCAGCTTCTCTCCATCTACTTCTCTCCCAATCCTGCATGATTTAAAATACCTTTTTTTGAAATCTCTCCTTACTACTTTCCTAAGATTTTTTCAGTCGATTGATTGATTGTAATTTGAAGACCCTCATTCCTGAAGCCAGTCTCGTACCAATATCTGTTTCCCCTTTACGTTTTTCACAACGTATGGTACTGAGAGTTAGTCACAATACTTTAATTGCGGCCAGACCAGTGCTTAAAGATTCGCCTTGACTTACTTTTGTACTCTCTCTTCGTATTTATAAATCCAAGGCTCCAATGTGTCTTGTTAAACATACCCAGTCTGCACCCTTCTCTCTATATGTTAACACACATTCTCATGTCCCATTGCTACAACCTCCTTTTTAGAATTCTACTTTTTAAAGTTGATTTATCAACTTTGTGTAGCCATCCTTTGCAATGACTGTCTAAAACTTAGTAAAGATCAATCAAAAAGTTTAAAATAACTCTATCAGCTATTGAACTATAAAATGTCAGTACAGAAGTAAGCCTTTGGTCTTTGTCTGTTTCACCATTCAGTTAATTCATGGATGATCTGATATCTCATCATTTTCCTGTCTTAGCTGAATAAACCTTTTATTCTCTTACTATTAGAAATCTGTTGATCTCAGGCTTGAATATACTTAACCTAGCCGTGACAGCTCTTGTCAGTAGAGAATTTTACAGATTCATCATTTGGTCTTAAGTTGACAACCCTCACAATGAGATTACGTTCTCTGGTCTTAAAGTCTTTCATAAGGAAAACCAACTCTCTGCATCTACCCTGTCAAGGCCCCTGAGAATGCTGTATGTTTCAATAGGTCTCATCTCAGCCCAATTTACTCAACTTCTCATAAGAAAATCCCTCCATACCCTGGATCAGACTAGTGAACTTTCCATTGACTGCCTTGAATGCCAATATATCTTTCTTTAGATAATACCAAAAGTATTGTGGTTTGACTTGTACCTTTTTACACTCCATTCTTTTTGAAATAAAGGCCAATAGTATATTTGCCCTTCCCATTATTTCTAACTTCTATTAGTTACCCTATCTCCCATCCACCCTTCTGGCTGGAGAGGAACTTGGATTAGGAGCAAGGTACATTGGCCAGGAAGACAATCTCCAATCCCAAGGAAGCATCAAACAGCGGGCTGATTATGACTGAATGGCAGACTTAGAGTCATAGAGATGTGCAGCATTAAAACAGACCCTTCGGTCCAAGCCGACCAGATATCCTAACCCAATTTAGTCCCACCTGCCAGCACCTGGCCCATATCCCTCCAAACACTACCTATTCATATAACCATCCAGACGCCTTTTAAATGTTGCAATCATGCTAGCCTCCATCACTTCCTCTGGCAGCTCATTCCATACACGAACCACCCTCTGTGTGTAAATATTGCCCCTTAAGTTTCTTTTATACCTTATCCCTCTCCCCCTAATCCTATGCACTCTAGTTCTGGACACCCCAACCCAGGGGAAAGACTTTGCCTATTCACCCTATTCATGCCCCTCATGGTTTTATAAACCTCTATAAGGTCGCCCCTTAGTCTCCGACACTTCACGGAAAACAGCCTTAGCTTATTCAACCTCTCCCTATAGTGCAAGTCCTCCAACCCCGGCAACATCCTTGTAAGCATTTTCTGAATTCTTTCAAGTATCACAACATCTTTCTGATAGGAAGGAGACCAGAGTTGCACACAATATTCCAACAGTGGCCTAACCAATATCCTGTACATCTGCAACATGACCTCCCAACTCCTGTACTCAATACTCTGACCAATACTTGGCACGGTGGCACAGTGGTTAGCACTGCTGCCTCACAGCACCAGAGACCCGAGATCAATTCCTGCCTCAGGCGACTCTCTGTCTGGAGTTTGCACATTCTCCCCGTGTCTGCGTGGGTTTCCTCTGGGTGCTCCGGTTTCCTCCCACAATCCAAAAAATGTGCGGGTTAGGTGAGTTGGCCATGTTAAATTGCCTGTAGTGTTAGGTGAAGGGGTAATTGTAGGGGAATGGGTCTGGGTGGGTTGCACTCCGGCGGGTCTGTGTGGACCTTTGGGCCAAAGGGCCTGCTTCCACATTGTAAATAATCTAATCTAATCAATAAAGAAAAGCATACCAAACACCTTCTTCACTATCCTATCTACTTGTGACTCCACTTTCAAGGAGCAATGAACCTGCACTCCAAGGTCTCTTTGTTCAGCAACACTCCCTAGGACCTTACCATTAAATGTATAAGTCCTGCTAAGATCTGCTTTCCCAAAATGCAGCACCTCACACTTATCTAAATTAAACTCCATCTGCCACTTCTCAGCCCATTGGTCCATCTAATCAAGATCCTGTTGTAATCTGAGGTAACCTTCTTCACTGTCCACTACACCTCCAATTTTGGTGTCACCGTGGGGCGGCACGGTGGCACAGTGGTTAGCACTGCTGCCTCACAGCGCCTGAGACCCGAGTTCAATTCCCGACTCAGGCGACAGACTGTGTGGAGTTTGCACGTTCTCCCCGTGTCTGCGTGGGTTTCCTCCAGGTGCTCCGGTTTCCTCCCACAGTCCAAAGATGTGCGGGTCAGGTGAATTGGCCATGCTAAATTGCCCGTAGTGTTAGGTAAGGGGTAAATGTAGGGGTATGGGTGGGTTGCGCTTCGGCGGGTCGGTGTGGACTTGTTGGGCCGAAGGGCCTGTTTCCACACTGTAAGTCTAATCTAATCTAAAAAAAACTTACTAACTATACCTCTTATGCTCACATCCAAATCATTTATGTACGCGATGAAAAGTAGTGGACCCAGCACCGATCCTTGTGGCACTCCACTGGTCACAGACCTCCAGTCTAAAAACAATCCTCCAGCATCACCCTCTGTCTTCTACCTTTGAGGCAGTTCTCTACCCAAATGGCTAGCTCTCCCTGTATTCCATGAGATCCAACCCTTGCTAACCAGTCTCCCATGGGGAACCTTGTCGAACGTCTTACTGAAGTCTATGTAGATCATGTCCACCAGTCTGCCCTCATCATTTGCCAAAGCTATCTCATGTCCCCTTTTTGCCCTCCTGATTTCTCTCTTAAGTATACTCCTACTGTCTTTATACTATTCTAAGGATTCACTCGATCTATCCTGACATATGTCTCCTTCTTTTTCTTTACCGAACCTTCAATTTCTTTAGTTATCCAACATTCCCTATTCCTAACAACCTTTGCTTTTACCCTAACAGGATTATACTTTCTCTGGACTTTCGTTATCTCATTTCTGAAGGCTTCCCATTTTCCAGCTATCCCTTTACCTGTGAATATCTGTCCCCAGTCAGCTTTTGAAAGCTCTTGCCTAATAATGTCAAAATTAGACTTTGTCCAATTTAGAACTTCAACTGAGGTCTATTCTTTTCCATTACTATTTTAAAACGAGTAGAATTATGGTTACTGGCCCCAAAGTGCTCCCTCACTGACACCTCAGTCACCTGCCCTGCCTTATTTCCCAAGAGTAGGTCAAGTTTTGCACCTTCTCTAGCAGGTACATCCACATACTGAATCAGAAGATTTTCTTGTACACACTGAACAAATACCACTCCAGCTTAACACTATGGCAGTCCCAGTCTTTGTTTGGAAAGTTAAAATCTCCTACCATGACCACCCTTTTATTCTTACAGATAACTGAGATCTTACAAGTTTGTTTCTCAATTTCCCTCTAACTATTACTGGTTCCACAATACAATCCCAATAAGGTTATCTGGGAAGATCCTCCCTCAGTACAGCTGTAATGCTATCCCTTATCAAATGCCACTCCCTCTCCTCTCTTGCCTCCCTTTCTGTCCTTCCTGTAGCATTTGTATCCTGGAACATTAAGCTGCCAGTCCTGTCCATCCCTGAGCCATGTTTCTCTAATTGTTATGATATCCCAGTCTCATGTTCCTAACCATGCCCTGAGTTCATCTGCCTTCCATGTTAGGCCATTTGCATTGATATAAATGCAGTTTAATTTATTAGTCCTACCTTGTTCCCTGCTTTGTTCCTGTCTGCCCTAACTGTTTGACTCGCTTTTGTTCTCAATTGTATCAGTCTCAGATTTATCTCTTTCCTCACTATCTCCCTGGGTCCCACCCCCACCCCCACCTTACTAGTTTAAATCCTCCCGAGCAGCTCAAACAAATCTCCCTGCCAGAATGTTACTCCACTTCCTATTTAGGTGCAATCCGTCCTTCTTGTAAAGGTCACTTCTACCCCAAAACAGCTTCCAAAGATTCAAAAATGTGAATTCTTCTCCCATACACCAGCTCCTTAGCCATGCATTCATCTGGTCTATCCGCCTATTCCTGCCCCGCATTAGCTCATTGCACTGGGAGTAATTCAGATATTCCTACTCTCTCTATCATACATTGCAAAAAGGGGAGCTGCTATGCTGAACCACATGGAATTTCAAAAGCAGGAAATCACCTTGAATGAATGACATGGACCAGCAAAAGTGAGAAGCAAGGAATGCCATTGTCTAAACAGCTTAAAATCTGAAAACAGTGAACAAGAAGAAGGATAAGAGTGGAACTGGAAAAGCACAGCAGGTCAGGCGGCATTCGATGAGCAGGAAAATCAACGTTTCGGGCAAAAGCCCTTCATCAGGAATAAAAGCAGGGTGCCTGCAGAGTGGTGAGGGGGGTGGGGCTGGGAAGAAAGTAGCATCGAGTACAATAGGTGAATGGGGGTGGGAATGGAGGTGATAGGTCAGAGAGGAGGGTGGGGGAAGGTAGCAAAGAGTACAATGGGTGAATGGGGGTGGGGATGAAGTTGATAGGTCAGGGAGGAGGGTGGAATGGATAGGTGGAAAGGAAGGTAGGCAGGTAGGACAGGTCATCAGGATGGTGCTGAGCTGAAAGGTTGGAGCTGGGGTGAGGTGGGGAAGGGGAAATGAGGAAACTGGTGAAATCCACATTGATGCCCTGGAGTTGAAATGTTCCAAGGCAGAAGATGAGGCGTTCTTCCTCCAGCGTCGGGTGGTGAGAGAGCGGCGGTGAAGGAGATCCAGGACCTGCGTGTCCTCGGCAGAGTGGGAGGGGGAGTTGAAATGTTGGGCCACGGGGCAGTGGGATTGATTGGTGCGGGTGTCCCGGAGTTGTTCCCTAAAGCGCTCTGCTAGATGGCATCCAGTCTCCCCAACGTAGAGGAGACCGCATCGGGAGCAACAGATACAATAAATTTCATTGGTGGACGTGCAGGTAAAATTTTGATGGATGTGGAAGGTCCCTTTGGGGCTTTGGATGGTGGTGAGGGAGGAGGTATGGGCGCAGGTTTTGCAATTCCTGCAGTGGCAGGGGAGGGTGCCAGGAAGGGAGGGTGAGTGTGGACCTGACCAAGTGGTCATGGAGGGAATGGTCTTTGCGGAAAGCAGAAAGGGGTGGGAGGGAAATATATCCCTAGTGGAGGGGTCCGTTTGGAGGTGGTAGAAATATCGGCGGATGATGTGGTTTACGTGAGGGTTGGTAGGGTGGAAGGTGAGCACCAGGGGGGTTCTGTCCTTGTTACTGTTGGAGGGGTGGGGTTTGAGGGTGGAGGGGCGGGATGTGGATGAGATACATTGGAGGGCAACTTTAACCACGTGGGAAGGGAAATTGCAGTCTTTAAAGAAGGAGGCCATCTGGTGTGTTCTTTGGTGGAACTGGTCCTCCTGGGAGCAGATATGGTGGAGGACGAGAAATTGGGAATACAGGATGGCATTTTTCCAGGAGGTAGGGTGGGAAGAGATGTAATCCAGGTAGCTGTGGGAGTCGGTGGGTTTGTAAAAAATGTCAGTGTCATGTCGGTCATCATTAATGGAAATGGAGAAGTCTAGGAAGGGGAGGGAGGTGTCAGAGATGGTGCAGGCAAATTTAAGGTCGGAGTAGAATGTGTTAGTGAAGTTGATGAATTGCTCAATCACCTCACGGGAGCAGAGGTTGCGCCAATGCAGACACCAGTGTAGTGGAGGAAGAGGTGGGGAGTGGTGCCGGTGTAACTACGGAAGATCAACTGTTCTACGTAGCCAACAAAGAGACAGGCATAGCTGGGGCCCTGCAGCATCTGCAGTCCTTGTTTTTACCAAGAAGAAGGATAATTCAGGCAAGAATGTGCTCCAGTCAGTTTGGGGATTGTGCTTAAGTCAGTTCAGGGTCTGAAGAAATGGATGAGTGGAAGGTTTCCGCTGAGTAGGAAGCTGATGTTCAGTGTGCTGAAATGACCCAGGACGGACCTTGCCAATTCCAAGATGACAGGACTGTGTGTCTAGTGAATGACAAAAGACATATCAGAAACCTATAGCCACCACACCAGGCAAGTTGAATACATGGGCACTTAGCTTTCAATATTCTGATTGCTCTCCCCAGTCAATATACATCTTAGACTGCATAGCTTTTCATTTTGCACTATTATTTGGAATAAAAGTGAAGGTTTTTTCTCTGTGATGTGATAACTTTGAGGCAGGATGCCTAAGTGAGAGACGTGTAAACTCTGCATTAACTGCATGCATCTATAATTATAACACATTCAGTATTCCCATTCATGGAGGGCTGTGATATTCTGGGCCACTACCCCATTGAACAGAAGACCAATTTGGAAGCACTCAAGAAGGCACCCCAGATTTATAACATCCTACCTGAATGCATTAGCACCATTCTGCTCCTTTCCTTCATTTCCATCCACTTCTTCATTCATTCTGGTTTGAGTAATATAAGGAATAAAAATTCATATCTCAACATTTTCAAAGCATTATGAGCAATCATGATACAAGTCAGTTAAAGTTTTCATTTTACCATTCCCTGCCACAAAGAACTTGAAAATGGTACCATCAAACACTCAGACCAATGATCAATGCATACTCATGAATATCCTCATGATTAGGTCAAAGGAGACTGCAAAGTACCTCAAGAACCAACCATGAAACTGTGGAAAGATGGACAGCAGCAGAAATGGCAATCACATTGGTTAAGAGCTAAAATCAAGTATGTTGAGAATTTTGGTCATGCTCGTTTAAACTCTGACCTCAGGTAAAACTTCCACTGGGATGTGAACTGCAGTTTCCTGTGTTGAACAAATAAGGTAGGTTTTATGGTTGTCTCAAGCATGCTGGTACCATAGTATCTTAAATGGAGTATAGAATGCCACTGTGTGCCAGGATATGTTGTGACCTGCAGTTTCCTGTGTTGACCAATTAAGGCAGGTTTTCTGGTTGTTTCTAGATATACTGGGATCATACTATCTTACATGGGGTATGGAATGCCACTGTTTACAACTGCTTTAAACATTTGGGAGTAGTTTACTAGTAAGCTCCATTGGCTGGGATTGAACAATGTGATCAAGCTTTGATCAATTCATTGGCTGAATCCCAAAGAACTTTCTGGATGGAATACATTTTCAGATAACTGAGCAGAACAAAGGATGTTTATCAGGAGAAGCCTTCGTGGCCAGATTTGACAAGCTTGTGCCCTGAAATCACCTTCAGAGAGAATAAAGAACCATGAGGCGTGATCTATATGGAGAACAAATTTGGCCATTTCACTCAATTTGGGGTAGTCATTGATTCAAGCCAAATGTTATATTGTTAACTAAGTATTGGTAACTTTATATTGGTAACTAAGTATTGGTACTTATCAGGTTCAATAAAGAAGAGTTTGTTTAAATAAATTCTGAATCAGTTCCCTGCCTGTTGTCTATCACCTAAGGGAGGAATACTTAAGTAAAAGGCTTGAGTATTCCTTTTTGGGTAACAAAACAATGGAGCCAAAAGCATGTCAAATTAGAAAAATAATATCAACCAGGGTGTAAGGTGTTAGTATTATTGAATTTCCAAAGTAAAAAGTAGCTTATGGTTACAAAATAAGTTTTAAAAGTCCAACATTAAATGTCATTCTACAACTGGACAACATTTGCTAAATAATTCTGAGTGTGTTAGGGATTATGTTGACAACAATTTAAGATTGTTAGTCAGGCTTGCAATGTGGCAAATGTTCATAGTGGAATCTACATACATGAATGCACATTGACTTTTTCGTGTAGACAGAATGACATGTATTCACATCGCACTTGTTTTAAAGTTAATAAAATGGGTGACAGTCATACTTTGGTTCAGTCCTCAGTGCAATGCCTTGACCAATCAGAGCCAAAATGCTGAGTTAAAATTTAAACAAGCTTGGCAGTGAACTATCAGTTATCATTCAACTGGTGTATTCTCCATTATAGTACCTCAATCCATCAGATTCTACTTATAAGGTCACATAGTCATAGAGTTATACAGCATGGAAACAGACCCATTGGTCCAGTTCATTCATGCTGAACAGATATCCTCAATTAATCTAGTTCCACTTGCTGCATTTGGCCCATATCCTTCCGTGATGATTCTGTCACTTTGAAGAAGATTACTTTGTCCTTGGTTGTTTTTTGAAGCGAGGGCGTAAATGCAGATGTGCCAAAGAGTCTGGGGCTAACAGCTAAACAATGGAAAGGGTGTGGCCATTCTCCCAGTTCATGTTTTTTCCAGTTTTTTTTGCTGTAGCAGTCACAAAATATTGGACTCCAGAAGTGTTGCAAGCTTCAGTAAATGATTCCTCTGAAATGTCTTTCTGGATGTTGTTTCTTTCTGGATGTTGTTCCTTCCTGTCTGTGAGAATCTATGTTTGAATTTACTTTTTTGCCAACGGGTGTGCTTACGGGATGTTACTGAATTAGAGCAGTTAATTAATTAAGTTACTGTATCAGATCAATTAGGTATTCCAATAATTAAATTATTCTAAATTCTGTTTTCTTTTGTTTGTGTATCAACTGTAGTGTTTAAATAAATTCTGTTTTACTGAAAGCTAAGTGATTTGACCAGTTGCAACACACCTGCAACTTCAACTTCACATCTGCCTTCAAAATAAGAAAACAAATAGGGTCTAGGCTACCTTCTTAAAATATTTTGAGGGGATCTGGCCTGGTTCATAACACTTCTAAATCCTTCTATTCATGTATCCATCCAGCTGCCTTTTAAATATTCTAATTCTATTCTAATTTACCAGCCTCCACCACTTCCTCTGGCAGCTCATTCTGTACACACACCACCCTCTGTGTGAAAAAGTTGCCTTTAGAACCCTTTAAATCTTTCCCCTCTCAGCCTAAACCTACAACCTCAAGTTTTGGACACCCCTACTCTGGGAAAACTATCTTGGCTATTCACCCTATCCATGTCCCTCATAATTTTATAAAACTCTATAAAATTATCTCAGTTTCCGATGCTCCAGGGAAAATAGCCCCAGCCTATTCGGTCTTTTCCTGTAGCTCAACTTCTCCAACCCCGGCAACATCCTTGTAAATCTTTTCTGAACCCTTTCAAGTTTAACAAAGTCTTTCCTATAGCAGAGAGACCAGAATTGAATGCAATATTTCAAAAGTAGCCTAACCAATGTCCTGTACAGTAAAAACATGACCTCCCAACTCCTGTATTCAATACATTAACCAATAAAGGCCAGCATACCAAATGCCTTCTTCAATACCCTGTATACTGTGATTCAACCTTCAAGGAATTATAAATCTGCAACCCAAGGTTCTTTGTTCAGCCACACGCCCCACAACTCTACCATTAAGTATATAAGTCCTGCCCTGATCTGCTTTACCAAAATGCAGCTCCTCACATTTATCCAAATTAAACTCCATCTTGCCACTCCTCGGCCAATCAGCCCATCTGATCAAGGTCCCATTGCATTCTAAGATAACTTTCTTCATGTTCACAACACCACCATTTTTGGTGTCATGATTTGGAGATTTTGGTGTCATTTGCAAACTTGCTAACAAATCAGCACTCACTCTGCCAAAATAGTTTACCATGTCATTTCCCCATTATCCTGTATTATTTGGAAATGTTCTCATGAGAGCAAAAGCTTCCAGTTTCCTGACAGCAATACTTAAATACAGAAACACATACACACACATACTCATTCATCCTAACTGGATTCAAACTCTTTATGAATAGCATCTGGATTGTTTCATGTAAAGTGCCATTCAGGCACATTTTGAAATTTCAACGTCAAGGATGTTCCTGGTGGTATTCTGATGTTTGCATCCTATAGAGTGTCTGTACTTGCATCCAGCACTTAACGTTTTTTTGAAATTGTCATAATCCAATTGGACTAGCTGAGGTTTGAAATTTGATTCAAATTGTTTAACCTCTCGCAGGGTCACCCTTTTTGCCTTATTTTCATGCTCTGGTGATCTCTACCGCTTTGGGGTATGTTCTTTTCCCTTCATTTTGGGAATGTATTTACCTGTTTTACTTTTCCTGGAACACTAAATGCTATAGGATGTTCACCTTCTGCTCTTAACCCTTGTGGATATTCCACAAAGCAAGGCTTCACCTTTACCTTCTCCTGGCCTGTCTGAGAAGCTTTCTAGTCTCTCTTCAAATTGATCCTGAAGATATCTGGTAATCAGGCTCTGTTATATCATCTTTTATCACCTTCTCTGGCTCTGGTTATACCTATACAGAGCCATAGAGTCAGAGAGATGTATAGCATGGAAACAAACCCTTTGGTCCAATTCATTCATGCCGACCAGATATCCTAACCTAATCTAGTCCCATTTGCCAGCACTTGACCCATATCCTTCTAACCTCCTCGTATTCACATACAGTACCCATCCAGATGCCTTTTAAATGTTGTAATTGTACCAGCCTCCACCACTTCCTCTGATAGCTCCACCCTCTGCGTGAAAAAATTGCCCGTTTAACTCTAGTACTTTTGATTCCTTCGGGTTCTGTCCTGGCCCTCTCTGATATTTTGGCTGCAGTTCAGATTTGTTTAGTTGAAGTGACCCTCCCATGTGCCACTCCAGCCCTCAGAAGTAGGGCTTCTGAAAGTTCCCAGCCACTCTGTTGCTTGCTTCCTACATTCTTTCCAGAGTCTCTGCACTGTTTTTGTTTGAGAGGTACATGGAGTCACAGAGATGTACAGCACAGAAACAGACCCTTCAGTCCAACGTGTCCATGCTGACCAGATATCCTAACCTAATCTAGTCCCACCTGCCAGCATTTGGCCCATATCCCTCCAAACCCTTCCTATTCATATCCACATCAAGATACCTTTTAAATGCTGTAATTGTATCAGCCTCCACCACTTCCTCTGGCATCTCATTCCATACATGCACCACCCTCTGTTGCCCCTTACGTCCCTTTTATATCTTTTCCCTCTCGCCCTAAACCTATGCCCTCTAGTTCTGGACTCCCCCACCCCAGGGAAATGACTTTATCTATTTATCTTATCCATGCCCCTCATGATTTTATAAACTTCTATAAGGTCACCCCTTAGCCTCTGACGCTCCAGGGAACACAGCCCCAGCCTGTTCAGCCTCTCCCTATAGCTCAAATCCTCCAACCTTGGCAAAATCCTTGAAAATGTTTTCTCAACCCTTTCAAGTTTCACAACATCTTTCCGATGGGAAGGAGATCAGAATTACCACAATATTCCAGAAGTGGACGAACCAACATCATATACAGTTGCAACATGACCTCCCAACTCCTGTACTCTTTCTTGCTGCAAAGAGATCATTCGTCTTTTAAATAGCTAAACTTGCTATTTACTGGAAACCAACCCCACTCTTATCGAAGCTCACAACAAGTTCACTGCTGCAGTAAATTTGAATCTGTCATAGTCATAGAGTCACAGAGATGTACAGCACAGAAACAGACCTTTCGGTCCAACCAGTCCATGCTGACCAGATATGCCAACTCAATCTAGTCCACCTGCCAGCACCCAGCCCCATATCCCTCCAAACCTTTCCTATTCATATACCCCTCCAAATGCCTTTTAAATGTTGCAATTGTACCAGCCTCCACCACTTCCTCTGACAGCTCATTCCATAGCCGTACCACCCTCTCACCCTAAACCTATGCCCTCTAGTTCTGAACTCCCCAACGCCAGGGAAAACACTTTGTCTGTTTATCCTATCCATGCACCTCATGATTTTGTAAACCTCTATAAGGTCACCCCTCAACCTCCGACGCTCCAGGGAAAACAGTCCTAGCCTGTTCAGCCTCTCCCTGTAGGTCAGATCCTCTAATCCTGGCAACATCCTTGTAAATCTTTTCTGAACCCTTTTAAGTTTCACAACATCTTTCTGATAGGAAAGAGACCAGAATTGCATGCAATATTCCAACAGTGGCCTAACCAATGTCCTGTACAGCCGCAACATGACCTCCCAACTCCTGTATTCAATACTCTGACCAATAAAGAAAAGCATATCAAATGCCTTTTTCATTATCCTATCGATCTGCGACTCCACTTTCAAGGACCTATGAACCTGATTCACAAGGCCTCTTTGTTCAACAACACTCCCTAGGACTTTACCATTAAGTGTATAAGTCTTGCTAAGATTTGCTTTCCCAAAATGCAGCACCTCGCATTTAACTGAATTAAACTCCATCTGCCACTTCTCAGCCCATTGGCCCATCTGGTCCAGATTCTGTTGTAATCTGAGGTAACCCTCTTTGCTGTCCACTACACCTCCAATTTTGGTGTCATCTGCAAACTTACTAACTGTATCTCTTATGCTCCTTATACCCGTGACTTTGAACAAGAATTTTGTAATCTGTCCCAATATTACCTTATGTGGCACAGTGTCAATTTTTTCTTATGGCAATCCTGTGAGGCAGCTTGGGATATTTTGTTCCTCAAAAGGCACTATATAAATACTGATTGTAGTTATTATTTGTTTTCTACTGGTTTGTACCTATTGTGTATTGAGTAGTGTCACTTAAAAGACATCTGTGATACAGAGACAGGATACAGAACTCTGAACATTCAAACTGCAGGGAGCTTGTGATTGACATTGCCTCTGGTAGTATAATTTCATTTAACATAATTAAATTATTAGGACAGGAAGTCTTGTTCAGTATCCCAAGTTTTATATTAACGTTGTTCCTTACCTGATCTAATGGAGTGACTGCTCTGCTTTCAGACCTGAGGCTGTTCCCAGCCTTCTGACTTGTAGTCTGTCCCCCTGCTGCACCAGAGCTTGAGGTCATTGCCAGGGACCAGATTGTCCACCCTCACCGTTGCCGAACAGCACAGGAAGACCACATGGGCTGCCACTGCCTGCAAAACCCATCCTAGCACAGTGGAATTTTCTTTCCTGGCAGTACTCATGTTATGGCCTAACAAATGATGTAGACAATGTTAGAAACTGGGGTGCCCTTTAACATTCTGTCAAACAAAGGACAAAGAACAAAGAAAGTTTACAGCCCAGGAACAGGCCCTTCAGCCCTCCAAGCCTGAGCCAATCCAAATCCAGTGTCTAAACCTTTTGCCCATTTCCTAAGCATCTGTATCTCTCTGCTCCCCACCTACTCATGCATCTATCCAAACGCATCTTAAATGAATCTACTGTTGTTGTGGTTCTGACCGCCGAGCTGGGAATTTGTGTTGCAGACGTTTCGTCCCCTGTCTAGGTGACATCCTCAGTGCTTGGGAGCCTCCTGTGAAGCGCTTCTGTGATCTTTCCTCAGGCATTTGTAGTGGTTTGTATCTGCTGCTTCCGGTTGTCAGTTCCAGCTGTCTGTTGCAGTGGCCGGTTTATTGGGTCCAGGTCAATGTGCTTATTGATTGAATTTGTGGAAGAGTGCCATGCCTCTCGGAATTCCCTGGCTGTTCTCTGTTTGGCTTGTCCTATAATAGTAGTGTTGTCCCAGTCGAATTCCGAGAGGCATGGCACTCATCCACAAATTCAATCAATAAGCACATCGACCTGGACCCAATATACCGGCCACTGCAACGGACAGCTGGAACTGACAACCGGAAGCGGCAGATACAAATCACTATAAATGCCAGAGGAAAGATCACAGAAGCGCTTCACAGGAGGCTCCCAAGCACTGAGGATGTCACCTAGACAGGGGACGAAACGTCTGCAACACAAATTCCCAGCTCGATGAACAGAACCACAACGAGCACCTGAGCTACAAATCTTTTCACAAACTTTGAATCTACCGTGCCTGCCACTACCACCTCTGCTGGCAATGCATTCCAGGCACCTACTACTCTCTGTGTAAAGTACTTGCCGCTTTTATCCCCCTTAAACGTTTCACCTCTCACCTTGAAAGCATGACCTCTCGTTATTGAATCCTTCATGCTGGGAAAAAGCTTATCACTATCTACCCTGTCTATGCTCTTCATGATTTTGTAGACCTCAATCAGATTCCCCCTCAATCTCCTTCTTTCTAATGAAAACAATCCTAACCTACTCAACCTCTGTTCATAACTAGCAGCTTCCATACCAGGCAACATCCATGTAAACCTTCTCTGCACCCTCTCCAAAGCGTCCACATCCTTTTGGTAATGTGACGACCAGAACTGTACACAGTATTCTAAATGTGGCCGAACCAATGTCGTGTACAACTTTAACATGACCTGCCAGCTCTTATACTCAATACCCTGTCCAATGAAGGCAAGCATACCATATCCACCTGTGCAGTAACCTTCAGAGTACAGTGGACCTGAACTCCCAGATAGAGTCATTGAGTCATAGAGATGTACAACTGCTCATCAACTTTTCCCAAGGCTCTTCCATTCATTGTATAATTTGCTCTAGAATTAGTCTTGCCCAAATGCATCACCTCACATTTGTCTGGATTGAAATCCATCTGCCACTTCTCTGCCCAACTCTCCAGTCTATCTGCATTCTCCTGTATTCTTTGACAGTCTCCTATGCTTTCTGCTACTCCACAATCTTCGTGTCATCTGCAAACTTGCTGATCATACCAACAGTGCCCTCTTCTAGATTATTTATGTATATCACAAACAAAGTAGCCCCAACATTGATCACTGTGGAACACCACTGATCACCTTTCTCCATTCTGAGAAACTCCCTTCAACTACTACTCTGTGTATCCTGTTGCTCAACCAGTTCTTTATCCACCTAGTTAGAACACCTTGCACACCATGTGACCACTTTCTCTATTAGTTTACCATGGGGAACCTTATCAAACGCCTTACTAAAATCCATGTATATGACATCTACAGCCCTTCCTTCATCTATCAACTTGGTCACTTCCTCAAAGAACTCTATTAAGTTGGTAAGTTACAATCTCCCCTGCACAAAACCATGATGCCTATCTCTGAGAAGCCCATTCTTTGCCAAATATAAATAGATTTGTGGCTTCCATAACTTCTCCAGCAACTTTCCCAACACTGATGCCAGGCTCTTACCTGGAATATCCTTCTTGTACAGGGGGACAACATGTACGACCTTCCAGTCCTCTGGCACCTTACCTGTGTTTAAGGATGCTATAAAGATATCTGTCAGGGCCCCAGGTATTTCCTCTCTTGCCTCCCTCAGCAACCTGGGATAGATCCCATCTGGTCCTGGGGATTTGTTCACTGTAATAATCTCTAGCCTACCCAACACATCTTCCCTACTTATATCAACATGATGCAGAGTAATCAAACTTCTATCTGTAATCTCAACATTCATCACGTCCTTCGATGAAAAGTAATCATTCAGAATCTCACCCATTCTCTCAGGTAGGCTAGAGATTATTAAGGTTGCTGAGGGAGGCAAGAGAGGAAATACCTGGGGCCCTGACAGATAAGGCCCGGTTTAGTACTGTTCCCTTAGGACCACTCTCATCTTTGACTACGAGTATTCTAAAACTTACGGAATTGTGGTCACTGTTCCCAAAGAAATCCCTCACCGCAACTTCTACCACCTGGCCTGACTCATTCCCCAATACCAGGTCCAACATAGCCCCTTCCCTTGTCAGACTATTGACATATATGCTCTAGAAAACTCTCCTGGATGCTTCTTACAAGTTCTGCCCCATCTACAGCTCTGACACAAAGTGTATCCCAGTCAATGTTGAAAATTAAAATCTCCCATCACCACCACCCTGTTGCCTCTACATCTTCCCATACTCTTGTCAACCTATTTGTTCTTCTACCTCATGCTTACTGTTGGGAGGCCTGTAACACAGCCCCAGTAGAACATAGAATAGTACAGCACAGAACAGGCCCTTCAGCCCATGATGTTGTGCCGATCATTGATCCTCATGTATACACCCTCAAATTTCTGTGACCATATGCATGTCCAGCAGTCTCTTAAATGTCCCCAATGACCTTGCTTCCACAACTGCTGCTGGCAATGCATTCCATGCTCTCACAACTCTCTGTGTAAAGAACCCGCCTCTGAAATCCCCTGTATACTTTCCTCCAACCAGCTTAAAACTATGATCCCTCGTGTTAGTCATTTCTGCCCTGGGAAATAGTCTCTGGCTATCGACTCTATCTATGCCTCTCATTATCTTGTATACCTCAGTTAGGTCCCTTCTCCTCCTCCTTTTCTCCAATGAAAAAAGTCCGAGCTCAGTCAACCTCTCTCCATAAGCCCTCCAGTCCAGGCAGCATCCTAGTAAACCTCCTCTGAAACCTTTCCAAAGCATCCACATCTTTCCTATAATAGGGCGACCAGAACTGGACGCAGTATTCCAAGTGAGGTCTAACCAAAGTTTTATAGAGCTGCAATAAGATCTCACGACTCTTAAACTCAATCCCCCTGTTAATGAAAGCCAAAACACCATATGCATTCTTAACAACCCTGTCCACTTGTGTGGCCATTTTAAGGGAACTATGAACCTGCACACTAAGATCCCTCTGTTCCTCCACACTGCCAAGAATCCTGTCCTTAATCCTGTACTCAGCTTTCAAATTCGACCTTCCAAAATGCATCACCTCACATTTATCCAGGTTGAACTCCATCTGCCACCTCTCAGCCCATCTCTGCATCCTATCAATGTCCCGCTATAGCCTACAACAGCCCTCTATACTGTCAACGACACCTCCAACCTTTGTGTCATCTGCAAACTTGCTGACCCATTCTTCAATCCTCTCATCCAAGTCATTAATAAAAATTACAAACAGTAGAGGCCCAAGGACAGAGCCCTGTGGAACCCCACTCACCACAGACTTCCAGGCAGAATATCTTTCTTCTACTACCACTCGCTATCTTCTGTTGGCCAGCCAATTCTGTATCCAGACAGCTAAGTTCCCCTGAATCCTATTCCTCCTGACCTTCTGAATGAGCCTACCATGGGGAACCTTATCAAATGCCTTGCTGAAGTCCATATACACCACATCCACAGCTCAACCCTCTTCAACTTTTCTAGTCACATCCTCAAGAACTCGATAAGATTTGTGAGGCATGACCTGCCCCTCACAAAGCCGTGTTGACTGCATTTAATCAAGCCATGCTTTTCCAGATGGTCATAAATCCTATCCCTCAGAATCTTTTCTAATACCTTGCAGCCAACAGACGTGAGACTTGCTGGTCTGTAATTGCCGGGGATTTCCCTATTTCCTTTCTTGAAGAGAGGAATTACATTTGCCTCTCTTCAGTCCTCATGTACGACTCCAGTGGAGAGCGAGGATGCAAAGATCTTTGCAAGTGGTGAAGCAATTGCATTTCTCATTTCCCAAAGCAGCCGAGGACAAATCTGGTCTGGGCCTGGCGATTTGTCAATCTTAATGTTTGACAAAATTTTCAGCACATCAGCTTCCTCTATCTCTATCCATTCCAGCATGCACACCTGCTCTTCAAAGGTTTCATTCACGACAAAGTTCGTTTCTTTCGTAAAATCAGAAGCAAAAAATTAAATAAGGCTTCCCCTACCACCTCAGACTCCACACACAAATTCCCTATGCTATCCCTGATCAGCCTTACTCTTTCTTTGACCATTCTCTTATTCCTCACATAAGTGTAAAATGCCTTTGTGTTTTCCCTAATATGTTCTCCAAGTCTTTCTCGTGCCCCCTCCTGGCTCTCCTCAGACCATTTTTGAGCTCCTTCCTGACCTGCCTGTAATCCTCTAGAGCTGAGCTTGACCATAGCTTCCTCCACCTTATGTAAGCTACCTCTTTCCTTTTGACGAGAAGCTCCACGCTCTCATCATCCAAGGTTCCTTTATCTTACCAATTCTTGCCTGTCTCAGAGGGTCATATTTATTCATCACTTGCAACAACTGTTCCTTAAACAGTCTCCACATGTCTATAGTGCCTTTACCATGGAACAATTGCTCCCAATCCATGCTTCCTAACTCATGTCTAATCACATCATAGTTTCCTCTTCCCCAATTAAATATCCTCCCATTTTGCCTAATCCTCTCCTTCTCCATAGCTATGTATTTGTAACACTACATAGTAATGTAACTGCACCCTTCTTATTTCTCAGCTCCACCCATAATGCCTCAGTACTCAAGCCCTCCATAGTGTCCTTCTTTAGCACAGCCGTGATATCATCCCTGACCAGCCTTTTACTTCTCTCCATGTCCTGTCTGAAGCGTCTATATCCTGGAACATTCAGTTGTCAATTATGTCCTTCCTTCAACCAAGTCTCTGTGATTGCAGTAACATCATACTCCCAGGCACGAATCCAAGCCCTAAGTTCATCTGACTTACCCACTATATTCCTTGCATTAAAATAGATGCACTTCAGGCTACCAGTTCTTTTGCGTTCATCTGCTCTCTGCCTACTCTTCCCCTTATTAATGCTAATTTCATGATTCTTACAGTCTCCAGTTTCCACCTCGCTGTTTACTTGTCTTCCCTTCTGGTTCCCAGCTCCCTGCCACATTAGTTTAAAACCTCCCCAACAGCAGTAGCAAAAACTCCTCCAAGGACATTAGTTCCAGTCTGGTTCAGATGTAGATCATTCAATTTGTAATAGTCTCACCTTCCTCAGAACTGGTCCCAATGTCCAACAAATCTGAACCCCTCCATCCTACATGATCCCTCAAGCCACGTATTCATCCTGCCTATTTTTTCATTTCTACGCTGGCTAGCACGTGGCCCTGGTAGTAATCCTGAGATCACTTCTTTTGAGGTCTTCCTTTTTAACTTCTCTCCTAGCTCCCTAAATTCTGCTTTCAGGACTCATCTCATTTTTTACTTATATCGTTGGTGCCTATATGCACCAAGACAACTGGCTGTTCACCCTCCCCTTTTTGAATGCTCTGCAGCTGATCAGTGATATCCCTGACCTGAGCACCTGGGAAACAACATACCATCCAGGAGTCCTGTTTTCAGTAACTGAACCACATATCTAAGGTTGTATCTAACCGCCTATCTAACTGCTTACCAAGTGTCCTCTTAGTTTTCCACATTTAGTATTTTCTGTGTAGTATAAACTTCATTTAACTGTAATACCATAAGACCATAAGACATAGGAGTGGAAGTAAGGCCATTCGGCCCATCGAGTCTACTCCGCCATTCAATCATGGCTGATGGGCATTTCAACTCCACTTACCAGCATTCTCCCCGTAGCCCTTAATTCCTTGTGACATCAAGAATTTATCAATCTCTGCCTTGAAGACATTTAATGTCCCAGCCTCCACTGCACTCTGTGGCAATGAATTCTACAGGCCCACCACTCTCTGGCTGAAGAAATGTCTCTGCATTTCTGTTCTGAATTGACCCCCTCTAATTCTAAGGCTGTGTCCACGGGTCCTAGTCTCCTCGCCTAACGGAAACAATTTCCTAGCGTCCACCCTTTCCAAGCCATGTATTATCTTGTACATTTCTATTAAATCTCCCCTTAATCTTCTAAACTCCAATGAATACAATCCCACGATCCTCAGCCATTCCTCATATGTTAGATTTACCATTCCAGGGATTATCCGTGTGAAAACAGTAGAAGCTAGCCTCCTACATGTAGAAACAAAAGTTTTATCAGGCGCCACACCACCCCATTATCAAAGCAATATTTGAAAAATAATATGTTTCTGTCCTGAGGAGCAATGAAAGTTGCTTCATTTGCAATTGCAACGTTTAATAGGCATTTGGATGGGTAGATGAATAGGAAGGGTTTGGAGGGATGTGGGCCAGGTGCTGGCAGGTGGGACTAGATTGGGTTGGGATATCTGGTCAGCATGGACGGGTTGGACCGAAGGGTCTGTTTCCATGCTGTACATCTCCATGATTCTATGGCTCTATTTTCAAAACGTTATGAGCAATCATGATATAACTCAACTAAAGTCTTCATTTTCCCACTCCCTGCCACAAGGAGCTTGAAAATGGTACTATCCAATACTCAGATCAATGGTCAGTGCATACTCATGAATATCCTCATGATTAGGTCAAAGGATTTATTTTTTTTTTCCTTACCTACACAGATTTCACCTAATGAGTTGACAGAATTTAATCCTTTTGAATTAGTTTATGGCCATGAGGTCATCTCATGTGGACATCTGAAAATAATCAACAAAAGGATTGAAAGATGAGTCATTTATGTATCTATGACCTGTAAGCAGCTCAAAGGAGCTCTAAAACTGGCCTTCAAAGGAAGATGGACAAGGGTCAACAGAAATCCTGGCATCATGAGAAGCTGTCTGTGTTATTGACTGAGAGGGTTAAGATAAGTGGTTGAAGGATGTTTTTATGACCGCAAGACTGGATCCAGTGATGTACCACAGGGTTTAGTGCTTAGCCCGTGCTATGTATTGCGTATATTAATGATCTAGTCAGTAAGAGCTATCATCAGTAAGTTCGCAGATGAAACAAAAATTGGTGGTGTGATAAATACTGAGGAGAAAAGACTTACACTACAGGATGACATAGACAGGTTGGCCAGAGGAGCAAATGGCAAAGTAAATTTAATCCTAAAGTGCATGAGGTAATGCATTTTGGGAGCAAATACAAGACAGGGGTGTCCATGTTGAATGGTAGGACCCTAAGAAGTACAGAGTATCTGCGGGGCCTTGGTGCTCATATCCGTCGATCCTTGAAACAAGCAGGACAGGTAGAGAAGGTGATTAGAGGAGAAAGTGAGGTCTGCAGATGCTGGAGATCAGAGCTGAAAATGTATTGCTGGAAAAGCGCAGCAGGTCAGGCAACATTCAAGGAACAGGAGATTCGACGTTTCGGGCATAAGCCCGAAACATCGAATCTCCTGTTCCTTGAATGTTGCCTGACCTGCTGCACTTTTCCAGCAACACATTTTCAGAGAAGGTGATTAACAAGGCATATCAGATACTTGCCCTTATTGTTCAAAGAACTGTATACAAAAGCAAGGAGGTTATAATAAAGCTGTATATAAAATCAGCTAGGCTACAGCTGGAGTATTGTGAGCAGTTCTGGTCATCACACTATAGGAAGGTTATGATTACACTGAAGAGGGTGCATAGGAGATTCGTTAGGTTGTTGCCTGGGCTGGAGCTCTGAAGAGAGATTAGATAGGGTGTAGTTGTTTTCAGTAGAGCAGAGAAGGCTGAGAGAGGATCTGATTAGGTGATACAAAAGGATCATAGTTTAATGTAAGGAGCAGGAGGTTTAGAGGGGATTTGAGGAATTATTTTTTCCACTCAAAGGGTGATGGGTATCTGACAGTCATTGCCTGAAATGGTGGAAGAGATGGGAACTCCCAAGATATTTAAGATGATCACTTGAAATGTCATCGTATCCAAGCTATGGGTCAAGTAGTGGAAAATAGCATTTGAATCGATGAATGTTTGATGACCAATGTGGACATGATGGATCCTAAGGTCTTTTACCATGCTGTAAAATCTCCATGACTCTGTTGTTTTCTGGAACACAATTTCATATCAAAGATTTTAAAGGCTCATTTCTGGGATGTGGCTATCACTTGGTTGGGCAGCATTTATTGCCAATCCACAATTGCCCTGGAAACATTGGTGGTGAGCTGCCTTCTTGAAATGCTTGTGGTTTGAGGACATCAGATTGCTGTTTGGAAGGGAATTCCAGATTTTGACAGAGTGATCATGAAGAATTGTAGTTTCAAGATGAGGGTTCTGCTGGGCTTGGACAGAAGCTTGCAGTTTGTGCAATCCCCATGCATCTGCTGCCCTTATCCTTTGAGGTGGTATTGGTCTTGGGTTTGGAAGATGCTGTTGGAGGAGCTTAGGTGAGTTACTACAGTCATCTTGCAGATGGTATAGACTGCCAGCACTTTGTGTCAATGGTGCGGGGAGAGAATATTTAAGATGTTTGTGATGTGGTCCAATCAAACAGTTAGCTTTGGCATTCTTGAATGCTGTTGGAGCTGCACTTATACATGCAAGTGGGAATATTGCATCATACTCTTGACTTGTGCCTTGAGGATGATGGAGAAAGTGAGGACTGCAGATGCTGGAGATCAGAGCTGAAAATGTGTCGCTGGAAAAGCATAGCAGGTCAGGCAGCATCCAAAGAGCAAGGGAATCGACGTTTCGGGCATGAGCCCTTCTTCAGGTTTCCTGAAGAAGGGCTCATGCCCGAAACGTCAATTCCCTTGCTCTTTGGATGCTGCCTGACCTGTTGTGCTTTTCCAGCAACACATTTCCAACCTTGAGGATGATGGACAAGCTTGAAGATTCTAATTTCACTTGTCTTATGGAATCACTATCCATACAAATAGCACTATATCAAATCATCAAGACTCCTTCACTAGCACCTCCCAAACCAATGATCTGGACAACCTAGAAGGACAGGAGGAGCTGGTGGATGTGAACACCATGGCCTACAAATTCTCTTGCCAGACACTCCCACACCCTGACTTGTACTATGTCACCAATCCCTTACAGTCACTGGGTCAAACCGGAGGAACTCCCTTCCACACATACCAGGTTATACTCCAACAGGTTTATTTGAAATCACAAGCTTTTGGAGCGCTGACTTCACCTGACAAAGGAGCAGCCCTTTAAAAGCTTGATTTTAAATAAACCTGTTAGACTGCACCATGCGATCCGGTGACTTTTGACTTTCGCAAAGGCAATTAGTGAAGGGTAATAAATGCTGGCCAAGCCAGCTATTTCCATATTCTGTCAAAGTTTTTTTTTGAAAAGGTACATTACTAAAACATACAGTTGGCAATGAATTAATAAACATAAACGTTTTTGTTGACAAGGAGACGATAGAATTTTTCATCAACCTAGTCAGAGATGTTTCTGTACGCCACCAGAGCAGCTGGGAGTTGAACTGCGGCTACCTAACTCCCAGGTGGCACAATACTGCAGTGACAAAAAACCCCATACAGTGAAAATATACTTAGCTGCAAACAAAGATGCCGAGGACCACCACAGTGCCAGATAACATCCTCATTCAGGTGCCCCTTCATTTAGCAAAAGAATCTGAAACAAGATGACTGTAACTTCGGAATCTGGTCCAACGGGTATTCCCTGTTCTCAGCAATGGTAAACTGAGAACAGGAGCAAATGCCCGCCCATCACTGAAGGGCTATAATTGCCACTGCATTTCAGATCACCCTCAGCTCACTCCGGATCGGGAAATCAGAGCCAGTTTGTTTTGGTAGCTCACCGATTACTGCCCCCAAGTTCCAAGAATGGCATCAATGGGACTCCAGATTCTGGGCATAGCCCTGTGTGTGTTCGGGTGGCTGGGAGCTCTGCTCACCTGCGTCCTTCCCATGTGGAGAGTGACCGCTTTCATTGGGAACAACATTGTGGTGGCTCAGATCATTTGGGAAGGGCTTTGGATGAACTGTATTGTTCAGAGCACCGGGCAGATGCAGTGTAAGGTGTACGACTCGCTGCTGGCCCTCTCGCAAGACCTGCAGGCTTCCAGAGCTCTGACCGTTATCTCCCTGGTGGTGGGTATCATCGGTATTCTGGTCTCCATTGCTGGAGGAAAATGCACCAACTGTATAGAAAACGAGGCAACAAAGGCCAAGGTGACAATTATAGCAGGAATTATCTTCATCCTCTCTGGAGTGCTCACCCTGATCCCAGTGTCCTGGTCTGCAAACACCATCATTAAGGATTTCTACAACCCACTGGTGACGGACGCCCAGAGGAGGGAGCTTGGAGCCTCCTTGTATGTCGGTTGGGGGACCTCGGGTCTGCTGATCCTCGGAGGGGCTCTGCTCTGCTGCACCTGTCCTCCCAGAAAGAGAACTGGTACACAGCAAAATACTCTGCACCTAGATCTATAGCTCCGAGCAAGAAATATATGTAACTTGGAAATGCATAAATCGTGGCTGATTCCTGATGAAAAGCTTATGCTCGAAACATCGACTTTCCTGCTCCTCGGATGCTGCCTGACCAGCTGCGCTTTTCTAGCAGCATATTTTTTGACTCTGCTCTCCAGCATCTGCAGTCCTCAGTTCCCCTTTGCACTAGGGTGGACAAAGTTAAAAATCATCCAACACCAGGTTATATTCAATAGGCTTATTTGGAAGCATAAAGTTTCGAAGGGCTAGGTACTTGATGAAGGAGCAGCGCTCCGAAAGCTCGTAGCTTCCAATAAACCTGTTGAATTATAACCTGGTGTTGTGTGATTTTTAACTTTGTTCTGAGAGTGATGGATGTAAGGAAGGATTTGAAGTGAGTGCACTTACACCCATCACAAACTCATGAATAGAGATTGGAAATGTGGCCAGAGTTTGAATGTGGAGATGTTTAAATAAGGGATTTTTGTTGAGAGATGTTGATGTTAATATTTTGCATGATATCGATGTTCAGCAGCAGTGGACCTAATGTATAGCAATGTAATCGTGTTTCCACTGAGAGCAAAACTTTCCTTTCTAACTCTAACAGTGACCTGGCAGCCGCCGCCATTTCATATCCAGCATGGAAGTGATAGCTGTGAAATGGGTCTCCACCCACTCAGAATATTATTAAACAATGTGCTCTTAATACCAGATCCCATTTGTATTTCCCTGTGGTTTAACTTATACCTCGACGTTTCACTGTATTTTGTTTTCTTAATGTTACTTCCACATCATGCCTTACCAAAATGCGACACCTCACATTTATCTAAATTACATTCCGTTGTTGTGGTTCTGCTCGCCGAGCTGGAAGTTTTTGCTGCAAACGTTTCGTTCCCTGGCTAGGGAACATCATCAGTGCTGTTGGAGCCTCGTGTGAAGCGCTGCTTTGATGCTTCTTCCGGTATTTATATTGGTTTGTTCTTGCCCTTCCGGGTGTCAGTTTCAGCTGCAGTGATTTGTATGTGGGGTCCAGGTCGATGTATCTGTTGATGGATGTTCTTGCCGTTTCCGGGTGTCAGTTTCAGCTGTAGTGGTTTGTATATGGTGTCCAGGTCAATGTGTCTGTTGATGGAGTTTGGGGATGAATGCCATGCTTCTAGGAATTCTCTGGCTGTTCTCTGTCTGGCTTGTCCTATGATAGTGGTGTTTTCCCAGTCAAATTCATGTTGCTGGTTGTCTGAGTGTATGGCTACTAGAGATAGCTGGTCGTGTCGTTTTGTGGCTAGCTGATGTTCATGGATGTGGATTGTTAGCTGTCTTCCTGTCTTCCTGGAAGCGGCAAGAACAAACCAATATAAATACCGGAAGAAACATCAAAGCAGTGCTTCACACGAGGCTCCAACAGCACTGATGATGTTCCCTAGCCAGGGAACGAAATGTTTGCAGCAAAAACTTCCAGCTCGGCGAGCAGAACCACAACAACGGATACCCGAGCTACAAATCTTCAATCAGATTTTAAATTACATTCCATCTGTCACTGCTTGGCCCACTGGCCTAGTTGATCAAAATCCTGTTGTTCTCTTAGATAACCTTCCTCACTGACTTCTATACCACCTATTTTGGTGTCATCTACAAACTTATTAACTGTGTCTCCTAAATTCTCATCCAAATTGTTTACATAAATGACAAACAACAGTGGACTCAGCATCCATCCCTGCAGCACACTGCCAGTCACAGGCATCCAGTCTAAAAAACAAGTCTCTACTACTAACCACTGTCTCTTATCATCAAGCCAAGTTTGTATTTAATTGAGCTTCTTGGTCACTTCTTCCAAACTCTCAATCAAATTTGTGAGACACAATTTTTCATGCACAGCGCCACACTGACTATCCCTAATCAGCCCTTGTCTTTCCAAATGCATATAGATCTTAGAATGATTCATAGAATCCCTACATTGTGGAAACAGTCCATTCAGCCCATCAAGTTCACATTTTTGCTCTGAACAGCATCCCACCCAGACTTGCCCTCTACACTATCCCTTGTAACCCTGCATTTCCCATGGCTAACCCACCATTTCCTTCACCTTCCTGGACACTATGGGCAATTTAGCATGGCCAATCCACCTATCCTGTACATCTTTGGACTGTCGGAGGAAATGGAGTACCAGGAGGAAACCATACAGACACGGGGAGAATATGCAAACTCCACACAGACATTCACCAGAGAGTGGAATCAAACCGAGGTCCCTGGTGCTGTGAAGCACCATGCGGCCATCTTAGAATCACCTCAAATAACTAACTACCACTGACATTAGGCTCACTGGTCTGTATTTCCAAGACTTTTCCATGTAGCCTTTCTTAAATAATGGTACAACATTAGCCACCCTCCAGTCTTCTGGCACCTAACCCATGGCTGTCAATGATATAAACATTGAAATGAATTGAATTTATTGTCACGTGTACCAAGGCACAGGAAAAAGCTTTGTCTTGCGAGTAATACAGGCAGGACACAGAGTTAAGTAGCACAGATAGTAAATAATAGGTAAACAGCAGCAAAAACAAAAACACAGGTACAGGCGAATATTAAGAGTTTGTGAATCCATTCAGTATTCTAACAACAGTATGGTAGAAACTGTTGCGAAACCAGCTGGTGCATACGTTCAGGCTTCTGTAGATTTTCTCCGATGGTAGAGGTTGTAGAAATCATTGCCAGGGTGGGATGGATCTTTGAGAATGCTGGTGGTCTTTCCCTGACAGCGGGCCTGGTAGGTGGATTCTATAGATGGGAGGTTGGCCTTTGTTATTGTCCGGGCTGAGTTCACCACTCTCTGTAGCTGTCTCCTATCTTGAATGGTGCAGTTGCCATACCAGGTTGTGATACATCCAGACAAAATGTTCTCGATGGTGCACCTATAAAAATTGGCAAAGGTATTCGCTGTCATGCCAAATTTCCTCAGCTGCCTGAGGACGGAGAGACGTTGTTGGGCCTTTGTAACCAGTACGTCCACATGAAGGATCCAAGAAAGCTCCCAGGAGCTTGACACTCTCCACTCATTCCCCCTCTGTGCTGTTAATGTGTAGGGGGGCATGAGTAACATCCCGCCAAAAGTCAATAATGAGTTCCTTGGTTTTTCTGGCATTGAGAGCTAGATTGTTCTCAATGTACCATTTTTCCAGGTCTTCCACCTCCCATCTGTAATCTGTTTCATCACAATCTGAGATTCGACCGACTATGGTGGTGTCATCAACGAACTTGTAAAAGGCATTAGTCTGGTATTTGGCGACGCAGTCATGGGTTTACAGTGAGTACAGTAGGCGGCTGAATATGCACTCCCGGGGGGGCTCCAATGTTGAGTGTTGGTGAGGATGAAATATTGTCGCCAATCTTCACTGATTGTGGCCTGTAGGTCATGAAACTGAGGATTCCATTGTAGAGAGTGGGGCTTAGTCTGAGATCAGTTTATAATCAGTCTCGAGGGGATAATAGTGTTGAAGGCTGAACTGAAGTTAATGAGTAGGATTCTTACATAGCTGTTCTTGGTGTCAAAATGTTCTAGGGAGGAATGAAGGGCAAGTGAGATGGCATCTGTCGTGGATCTGTTGGTCCAATAGGAAAATTGGATTAATTCAAGAGTAGTGCGGAGACTGCAGTTGACTAATGTTGTGAGTGTGTGGCTAGAAAAGCATAGTAGATCAGGCAGCATCAGAGGAGCAGGAAAATCGACGTTTTGGGCTGGAGCCCTTCATCAGGATTGAGGCTGGGAGTTGATTAATGCCATGACCTGCCTTTCAAAGCACTTCATGACCAACGAAGTTAGGGCCACTGGACAGTAGTCTTTGAGACATGCTGCATGAGCCTTCTTAGGCACAGGGATGATGTTGGCCTCTTGAAACAAGCAGGGACAATGGCCTGCTGCAGGGAGAGGTTGAAGATGTCCGCTAGAGGCCTCACAATTTCTTCCCTAGCTTCCCAAAATGACCTGGGATATACTTGATCTGCTTGCAGGGAATTATCTGCTTTTATGCACTTTAAGAGTTCCAGAACCTCCTCTTCTCTAGTGTGGATTCTTCAAAACATACCAATTACTTTCCCAAGTTCCACAGCTTCCATGTCTTTGTTCATGGAAAAGCTTTACAATCTATTTTACAGATTTTCTCACATATACACACACACACTCACAGACAAACACACTCACACAGACCATCTCTCAGTGGCACACTCTCTCTCTGTCTTTCACACTTGACACACACTCTCACAGGGAAATACTCCATTAATACTCGTGCACACAGTCTCTCAAGCACACACACATACTTGCTCCACCCCCAACCTCCAGATACACACACACACACTACACGCATATAAGTCTGTGGGATGAATTTCCATTCGCAGAAACATTCTATTTTGTTCAAAAAGCATACAATCTGTAGGCTGTCAGTCCATGTGACATACTTAAATTCCTACCTTGGAAATAACAACAGTCTGACTCCAGATTGGGACAAGACAGACTCTAATCTCACACCTTTAATGCATTGTGTGAGCTGAGATGTCACCTTTTTTTATATATTTAGGGCGGCACGGTGGCACAGTGGTTAGCATTGCTGCCTCACAGCGCCAGAGACCTGGGTTCAATTCCCGACTCAAGGCGACTGACTGTGTGGAGTTTGCACGTTCTCCCCGTGTCTGCGTGGGTTTCCTCCGGGTGCTCCGGTTTCCCCCCACAGTCCAAAGATGTGCAGTTCAGGTGAATTGGCCATGCTAAATTGCCCGTAGTGTTAGGTAAGGGGTAAATGTAGGGGTATGGGTGGGTTGCGCTTTGGCGGGTCGGTGTGGACTTGTTGGGCCGAAGGGCCTGTTTCCACACTGTAAGTAATCTAATCTAATCTAATCTAATCTAATCTATTGATAAAGCCTTAAGTTATCTCAAGGCAATAAATTCTTGGATTTACATATTAATCAATGAAAACCTGCTTCACAATTCTGAGTGATTACAGACATCATGGCCATCTAGGTTAGTCCAATACATCGCATCAGTTGTATGTCACTTTGATCTTTTTCTTATAAATTCTGTGCCCTGCCCCACTTGCGATCTGATGAAGGAGCTGCACTCTGAAAGCTTGTATTTTCCAATAAACCTTTTGGACTATAACCTGGTGTTGTGTGATTTTTCAATTTTGATACTATAAGGCAGGAACTTTCAAAAGTAGATTTGGTGCAGCTGAGTTAGGTTTTATTGTCACATATACTCAAGTACTAGGCACAAGAGTACAGTGAGATGTACAAATGCCACCACACATCACATCATCTTAGATACAAAGTACCTAGGTACAAATCTTAGTTACGGAAGTGGAAAATGAAAGAATAAGTTTAAAAAATAAAATCAGTATTACAGTCGTCTTAGTATAAAATGGAAAGATAAAGAAATAAAGTTTAAAAATCCAGCATTACAGACCTTTCTTAAGCCATGAGCATGCAGACACTCCAAGCTGGACTTTCTACAAGAGGGCTCACTCTCCCCTGTGCTGGGCATGCTTCCCACACTGGGCTAAGACCTGCCTGTGCTTGCCACCCATCCTCATTACTGACCGCCACTGCTGCCATCTGGGCCCACGCTAGGCCCCAGCCGCTGCCTTGCTCCATTGCCACTGGAGCCACCTCGCTGCAGAATCCTGCTCTGGCACTGCTCTGGATATCGATGAAGCTGTGATGCCGTGGACTGTGACCAGCCGCCTTGTCACTGATAATCAAAGTCTCCTAGCCGCTGTTACCACCGTGTCCACAACCGAGCTCCAAAGATCAAAAAAAAAGAGAAAAGCGAGAAAAGAAGAAAGAAAAAAGGTGGAGCAGACAAGTTCTGGTGAGGAACTACTCCGCTGGTAAAGGGACATCTGGCAAGTGGGAGGCTTTCAAAAGCAAGTCAACCAAGACTTGAGCAAAGGGTTGGGAGCTGAAAATGTGTTGCTGGAAAAGTGCAGCAGGTCAGGCAGCATCCAAAGGGCAGGAGAATCGGTGTTTCGGGCATGAGCCCTTCTTCAGGAAGAAGGGCTCAAGCCCGAAACATCGATTCTCCTGCCTCTTGGATGATGCCTGACCTACTGCACTTTTCCAGCAACACATTTTCAGCTCTGATCTCCAGCATCTGCAGTCCTCACTTTCTCCTCAAAGAGTTGGGTGGTCATGCTGCGGCTCTTGGTTAGGCTGCTTTTGGTATACTGTGTTCAATTCTGGTCTCCCTGCTATAGGAAGGATGTTGTGAAACTTGAAAGAGTTCAGAAAAGATTTACAAGGATTTTGTCAGGATTTGAGGTATAGGATGGGGTTATTTTCTCTGGAGCATCAGAGGCTGAAGGGTGACCGTATGGAAGCATAAAAAAATCATGAGGGACATGGATTAGGTCTTTACCCCAGGGTAGAGGAGTCCAAAACTAGACAGCATAGGTTTAAGGTGAGAGGGAAAGAGTTAAAAGGGACCTAAGGGGCAATTTTTTCACGCAGAGTGTGATGCATGTATGGAATGAAATATCAGAGGAAGTGATGGAGGCTGGCACAATTGCAACATTTAAAAGGCATCTGGATGGGTCTATGAATAGGAAAAGTTCAGAGGGAGATTCGCCAAATGCTGTCAAATGGGTATATTAGTTTAGAATATCTGGTCAGCATGGACGTGTTGGACTGAAGGGTCTATTTCCGTGCTGTACATCGCCTATGTCTTTGACTCTAAATCAGTAAAACAAAAGAAAACAAAGAAAAAAAAAGAAAACCAGTCAATGTGGAAAAGCCCTGGCACAGGAGCCCTATTCCCCTGCCATCTTGATGACAATACATACAAAGATTTCTGACTATTCATGTCTCCCTTTGAGAATTTGCTGCAACTGCTCCAAGACATCTTTGATGCTGGCATCAGGGAAAAAAAACAGACTATTCTGGAGCCTCATACATGGCCACAGAAACACCTGTCTGCACACCTAATTAGAGCATCCCCCATTCCAATTGCTTGTTTGGTCTTTGCCATGCCCTATTTTGCATCAGAGTCAGTTGTACTGCCACAGACTTGGTTACTGCTTCTAATTTCCCCTGAGGTGGGGGAAATACCCTCCAATAGTATTCAAAATGGCACACTTGTTTGAGAGGGGGATAGCCACAGGAGACTCCTGCACTACATGCATATCTCTCCTGGTGGTCACCCACCTGCCTCACTGAATCTGTGGTGTGACCACCTCCCTGAAGCAATTAGCCATCACAATCTTTGCCTTCTGTGTGCTCAGTGTGTCCAACTGCTGCTCCAATTGATACTGCTCCCTGATCTCCCACTTCTGACAGGAGGAGCATACCCCTCCACTGATTGCCATCTCTATCCCTTTAACTAATTTTACTTGACTGAACCCTTTAAAGTTCACAAACTTTAGTAGACTTTTTAAACCAATAAACAAAACAAAGCCATCCCCTTGCTCAAACCAAGATTTATAAAATAACAAATTGTGAACACCCACCATAACTTACTCACCAATCCGCTGCTACCATTGGTGCCACTCACTTTCTGAACTGTTACGTCTGGTCTGCCCCCACCCCTGCTGGGCCTGTCGAAGTACTCAGGGAAACAAACACAGCAATGCCTTCCTCCCCCACTTTCCTAAACTCCCACACATAACTCAACTCCTAATGTTGAACTCTTTGCAGCTAGCACTCATAGTAGAGCTAGGTGACATCAGCAAAGATATGCACATGTTTTTGTTTCCTGCATTGTCCCCAAGGGCCAACTTGTACAGAAGATATAGGAGGCAGTCAAAGGAACACCTTAGAATACACTGGAAGTAAAGTTGCAGCAGTGGGACAAGAAGCCATTGCGAATAATTTTCTGGTTGAGACTGGATGTTAGAGAGTGGCTGGGCTCAGCAGAGCCACTGACTGGAACAATAGAGATGATAAAGAGGAGCTGCCATTACAATGACCTGGGAGGATAGGCAAACATGAGCATGATGCAGCACCAGCGATATTTTTTAGGTCAATTAATCAAAGATGTTGATGTCAAATCCATCTTTATTGATCGGATTAGAGGATAGTGATTTTACTTACTTGATATTGTTCATGGTTTAAACAGATCCCTTGTTTTATTCATTGCTTTCTTCCCTTTTGCGAGTGTCTGTTGAAACTAATTCTTTAGCATTTCAGTTTTCCTAGATTCAGATAAGTATCAATTTTCACATTTCAGTCTGCGGTTCCCGCCAGAAGAATCAAAGAAGGAAATGGATAGCAGAGGATTTGTTTTACATCAGCTCCATGAATCTTTGCAATGTGAAAGCAGCTGCAAATGTGTTGCTGGTCAAAGCACAGCAGGTTAGGCAGCATCTCAGGAATAGAGAATTCGACGTTTCGAGCATAAGCCCTTCATCAGGAATGCTTATGCTCGAAACGTCGAATTCTCTATTCCTGAGATGCTGCCTAACCTGCTGTGCTTTGACCAGCAACACATTTGCAGCTGTGATCTCCAGCATCTGCAGACCTCATTTTTTACTCTTATGTGAAAGCAGCAGCAAGGAATTAAAGTTCCAGCAGGTCATGCAATTTACAAAAATAGCATTGTACAATTTATGAGGGGAATTGCCAATACAGCTTCCACCGTGTTATTTACCAGCCCTATTCAAGTGCCTTTTATTTAGCAAAAGAATCTGAAACTAGATGAGAGTAACATCGGAATCTGGTTCAACGGGTATCCCCTGTTCTCAGCAATGGTAAACCGAGAACAGGAACAAAAACCCGCCCTCAGTTAAAGACGATGATTGCCACCTCTGATCTTCCTTGAAATAACTCCACACAAGCCAGTATCTCACCACCAATCACCCTTTATGTATATGTGGAAATGTACTTGCCATTGCTTCAGCTCCCACAGAGCCAACTGTCAGAGTGAACAGAATCTCTGACACTTCTGTTTTCTTTAAATAAAGGCCAACAATTCATTTGCCTTCTTTTAATACCTGCTGAACTTGGATGCAATTTTTTGTAATCCATCCACAAGGACCCCCAAATCCCTATGTGCTACAGGTTTCTGCAGACTTTCTCCAATTAAATAATACTAATTTCTTTTATTTTTCTTGACCAAGTGCATAACTTCACATTTCCCCCATTATATGCCAACTGTCACATGCTTGCCCAATCGCTTGTCCTTTGTAGACTCTTTGTGCAATCCACGCTATTTGCATTTCCATTTATTCTAATGTCATATGCAAATTTGTTGATAGTACACTCACTTCCCTTATTAAATCATTAATACATATATTGTCAATAACTCTCGTCACAAACTTGATCCCTGTATTGCCCTACTGGTTACAGGTGTACACTTCTGTTTTATCTGTCAGCCCCAATTAACAGCCCCAATCAGGCAACTGATATTCTATAAGGTCCTCCTGGTTGATCTCATTACATTCCAATATATTAGATTCCCTACAGTGTGGAAACAGGCCTTTCGGCACAACAAGTCCACACCGACCCTCCGAAGAACAATCCACCCAGACTCATTCCCTTACATTCATCCCTGACTAATACACCTAACACTACAGGCAATTTAGCATGGCCAATTCACTTGATCTGCACATCTTTGGACTGTGGGTGGAAACCGGAGCACCCGGAGGAAACCCATGCATACATGGGGAGAATGTGCAAACTCCACACAGTTGCCCGAGGGGGGAGTTGATCCTGGGTCACTGGTGCTGTGAGGCAGCAATGCTAACCTCTGAGCCACCGTGCCGCCCCTAACATTGCTCCCCCTCTGACCCCAAGGACATAGGCTGGGTCTTCCTTTTGTATCTCCTCCTGTGGCGTTTTAGCACCTGGTCAAGTTCCTCCAACTCTGCCTCAAATACGAGCAGCATGTATTGCACAGTAGCTCGCCTGTTGTGCCAGGAGTGTTTCAGATGTAATTCCTCCTCCTCCTTAGGCAGCAAAGGCATTGGGGCAGTGACATACACTGTGTCCAACTCAGACTTTGAGGTATCATCAATGCTGGACAGATAGACTGAACTCCTGGGTTCCAGAACAATTGGAAAGGCTGCCCAGGAACAGTGCACGCTCTGCTCCCACACTGGGAGTTTACAATTTTCATATGGTCCATGTGCTTGTTCATAACTGTTGCATCTACTCGAATTTTATATGTCACTGGACCTGACCTTGCATCAAACTTGTCTCTCAGCCATACAGGACCATTTTCGTGGTTCCTACACAAAACTTCGTTCTCCAAAGTAAATGGTCCCTCTTGTTTAGCAGAGTCTTGTGCCCAGCATTGGTGTTCCTGATTCCATCTCATTCTCCCCACCAGGTCTGGAAAGGTCAGATTTAACCTAGTGTTGAGTATTCTCTATTCTCTCTATTAGCAGGTCCACTGAAGCCATCCCTGTAGTTGGATGAGGGGTGAACCAATAATCAAATAGGAGCTGGGAAAGTTTGGTATCAAATGAAGTGGTACTCCTGAGAGTCCATGTGCTGCAAGAGATGCGTGCAATTTTTCTATCATCATCTTTGTGTTTGATAAATGAACTCTATGCACACCCGGCCACTCTGAGTGGGTGTCCACAATGACTAAGAACATTGAGCCCATGAAAGGACCTAGACAGTCAGTACGTAACTGAGTCCAGGGTTTACCCAGCCATTCCTGCAAATGTGGGGGTGCTACTGGCGGTAGTTTGTATCCTTGTTGGCATTATGGGCACTGTACCAACAATGCATCTATGTCCGCATCCAATCCTGGCCACCAGACATAACTTCTTGACAATATCTTCATTTTGGAAATCCTGGATGACCCTAGGGGAGTTCAGCCAATATCTAGCGGCAACCTTTGCTTGGGACAATCACTCATGTTCCCCATAATAATGTGCCATTCTCTATTGTGTTCTGGTCTCTTTGGGTCCAAAAAGGTTTCAATTCTGGTTGTGAGAGCTCTTTGGTTTCCCCCATCATCACCAGCTGTTTCAGTTTTGCCTCGACCGGATCTTTCTGCATCCAAAGTCAGATACTGTCAGTTGTGTTTGGAAAGGTTTCCATAAAACTTAAAACCATTACAGCCTCTTCCAGTGGCGGTACTACTGGTGGTGTAGCTGCCAGTGGGAGGTGGCTCAATATATCTGCATCTGCTACTTGGCCTCCCAATTCCTGAAGAAGGGGTTATGCCCGAAACGTCGAATCTCCTGTTCCTTGGATGCTGCCTGACCTGCTGCACTTTTCCAGCAACACATTTTCACCTCTGATCTCCAGCATCTGCAGACCTCACTCTCTCCTCCCAAATGGTGATCCAACCTGTAATTGCACACATTTTGTATAAGAGCTCACTGCTGAATTCAACCTGAAGTTATGTGTGTACTGCCTTGTACAGTTTAAGTGGACCTAACATGGGTTTACGGTCTGTTATTATTATAAATTTACATGTGTGGAACTTCCTGACTCCAAATATGACAGCCAAACCTTCTTTCTCTATCTGGGCATATTTACGCTCTTCATTAGCCAAGGTCTGGATGCATACGACATTGAGTGCTCCTCTCCCTTGGGCCACCTTTGAGCTAATACTACACCAATTCCATACAGGGAGCCATTGCATGTCAATACCAGATCTTGCTTTGGATTGTGATGTGTCAATACCTTAGAGGATGGTAGGTGCTTCTTCACTTCACTGAAAGTTATTGCTTGACTAGGTGATCATTTCCAAGGCTGACCATTTTTAAAAAGTTCTTGCAAAGGTGGCAGGATGGAGGCCAGGTTATATCTGAACTTTCTGTAATAATTCACCAGGCCAAGGATGCAGACATGGAGATGGGACACGTGTGATTGCCCTCATTTTATCTTCCAACTGGTGTAACCCTGTCTTGTCAATTCTATAGCCCAAGTACTTGGGGTGCCTAGAACACACATTTTTCTCTTCTAAGGTGTATGCCTGCCTTCAAGAAACATGTAAGAACTAAGCCCAGGTTCTGTAGGTGCTCGTTATTGGTCTTCCCAGTTATTAGCACATAATCTCAAGGTTGGCTAAAGTGATGCCATTATTTAAGAAAAGTGGTAAGGAAAAGCCAGAAAAGTATAGACCAGTGAGCTTGACATCAGTGATGGGCAAGTTGTTGGAGGAGATTCTGAGGGACACAAAAGGCAAGGATTGATTAGGGATTGAGCTGAAAATGTGTTGCTGGTTAAAGCACAGCAGGTCAGGCAGCATCCAAGGAACAGGAAATTTGACGTTTCGGGCCACAGCCCTTCATCAGGAATGAATAGGGATTTGTCAACATTGCTTTGGACATGGGAAATCATGTCTCACTAACTTGATTGGATTTTTTGAAGAAGTGTCAAACATGATTGATGAAGGAAGAGTGCTGGATGTAGTCTATGTGGACTTCAGTAAAGTGTTCAACAAGGTTCCGCAGGGTAGACTATTAACAAGGTTAGATCACAAGGAACACAGGGAGAACAAGCCATTTGGATAGAAAATTGGTGAGAGGGTAGGAGACAGAGGGTGGTGGTGAAGGGATGCTTTACGGACTGGAGGCCTGTGACCAGTGTACTAATTTCATGGAAAGTATTCATCAAGTGGGTGTTATGTATCCTTCCGAACCCAATGCGACATTAAAGTTGAACACACAGACAACTCAAAGATTGTGAAGAAAAAATTCTGTATTCCACTAGCATCAAGTTATTAACACATGAAACCCAATATTTAGTTCAACAATTTCAGACCATAAACTTTGCAACATTTTGTTCCCGTTTTCTTTGTTGGTTTCAGTTCAGCTTCACTTCAGCCAGGTATTTGTTTTCAAAGAGCAGCAGTTCATTATTCTGCCATGCACACTAACCCTAAACACACTGTTTCTTTACTTTTCCCATTGCCACTCTCTTGGGTCTTGCATCACCAACACTTTCATCACTTAAACTTTTCTATTTTCCATCATGTCCCCTTTTGCTATTTTCACACCCTTATACTCACGTAAAACTGATTACATTTCAAACTGTTCCCAGCTCTTAGCTGAAACATTTCTGCTTCTTTCTCTGCAGATGCTGTTCTGATTTAAATTTCCAATATTTTATGTTTTCTTTATATTAATTTAAGCCTCGTGTTCATCCACAATGTGCTCTAAGTTAAAAATCACACAACATCAGGTTTTAGCCCAACAGGATTATTTGAAACTGCAAAGTTTCGGATCCTACTCCTTCCTCAGGCAGCTAGTGAGAGAGAATACATTGACACAGAATTTATAGTAAAAGATCAAAGGGTCATACAGCTTATGCGAATGTATTGAACAAACCTAGATGGCTATTAAGTCTTTAAACAGTTAGAATGGGGGTTCAGGTTTCAATTGATTACTATGTAAATCTCTGTCTCAAGATAACTTCACATTTTATCAGAATAAGGGTGACATTTTAAGTTAAACAATACATTTTAGATGTGAGACCATGTTTCAAGTCTGCTTGTATCTCATCCTGGAGTCAGACTGGTTTTATTTCCAAAGTAAGAATTTATGAAATGCCACATAGACTGTCTACAGATTGTGCACTTTTTGAACAAAATAGAATGTATCTGCATCAGGGCACTATTCAAAAGGGCCACAACACACTGCAGTACACCAGAACTGCGAAAAGAGGAAGAGGAACATCTATACAAGGTATTTGCCAAAAACGGATACCCACGCAACTTTATCACCAGATGCCTAAGAGATAGACCGAGGAACGAGGACATGCCACAACCAAAAGGACTAGCCACACTACCATACGTCAGGAGCGTCTCAGAACTGACAGCCAGACTACTGCGACCCTTAGGACTCATAACAGCACACAAGCCAACATCCACGCTCAGACAACAACTCACTAGAACAAAGGACCCAATACCCAGCATGAGCCAAACTAACGTAGTTTACAAAATACCATGCAAGGACTGCACAAAACACTATATAGGACAAACAGGAAGACAGCTAACAATCCGCATCCATGAACATCAGCTAGCCACAAAACGACACGACCAGCTATCTCTAGTAGCCATACACTCAGACAACCAGCAACATGAATTTGACTGGGAAAACACCACTATCATAGGACAAGCCAGACAGAGAACAGCCAGAGAATTCCTAGAAGCATGGCATTCATCCCCAAACTCCATCAACAGACACATTGACCTGGACACCATATACAAACCACTACAGCTGAAACTGACACCCGGAAACGGCAAGAACATCCATCAACAGACACATCGACCTGGACCCCACATACAAATCACTGCAGCTGAAACTGACACCCGGAAGTGGCAAGAACAAACCAATATAAATACCGGAAGAAACATCAAAGCAGCGCTTCACACGAGGCTCCAACAGCACTGATGATGTTCCCTAGCCAGGGAACGAAACGTTTGCAGCAAAAACTTCCAGCTCGGCGAGCAGAACCACAACAACGGATACCCGAGCTACAAATCTTCAACCAGATTTTAAAGTTTAGATAAATGTGTGGTGCTACAATTTTGTAGGGCAGGACTTAGGCACTAAGTGGTAAGGTCCTGGGGAGTATTGCCTAACAAAGGGAACTTGGAGTTCAGATTCATAGTGCCTTGAAAGTAGAATCGCAGGTAGACATGGTAGTGAAGACGGTGTTTGGTATACTTTCCTTTATTGGTCAGTGCATTGAGTAAAGGAGTTGGGAGGTCATGTTGCGACTGTACAGGACATTGGTTAAGCCACTTTTGGAATACTGCATTCATTTCTCATCTCCTTATTATAGGAAGGATGTTGTGAAACTTGAAAGGGCACAGAAAAAATTTACAAGGATGTTGGAGGATTTGCGCTATGTGGAGAGGCTGAATAGGCTGGAGCTATTTTCCCTGGAGTGTCGGAGGCTGAGGGATGACCTTATAGAAGCATATAAAATCATGAGGGACATGAATAGGCTGAATAGCCAAGATCCCCAGGGTAGGGGAGTCCAAAACTAGACCGCATATGTTTAAGATGAGATGGGAAAGATTTAGGAGGTCCTAAGGGGTAACCTTTTCATGTAGAGGGGGTTGCGTATACGGTTTGAGGTACCAAAGGTTGTGGTAGAGGCTGGTATAATTACAATATTTAAAAAGAATCTGATGGGTAGATGAAAAGAAAGAGTTTGGAGGGATATGGGCCAAATACTGACAAATGGTACTTGATTACTGTAGGATATCTGGTCAGCATGAATGAGTTGGACCGATGGGTCTGTTTCCACGCTGTACTCTAAATGACGACCTGGGGTCGATCTTGTAAAATATTTTCCATCATTTGCTGAAAAATTGCATAGGCTGATGATATGCCAAATGGCACTCTCATATATTGGTCCAAACCCGAATGGGTATTAATAGTATACCTACACCTTCATCTAACCACAATTGCAAATCCACATGGTTTATGTCAAGTTTGTGAAGGGCAGTTCCCCTGCCAGCTTTGTGTATAAATCCTTTATGCGAGGGATTGGGTGTTTATCCAGCTATGAAAAGCGGTTTACCATTTGTTTGAAATTCCCACAAAGGCAAACCAACTTATTCCAGCCTTCTGATTTCTGTCTCCACTTTTGCCTGTCAGGTAAATCATTATAGAATCATAGAATTCCTACAGTGAGTGAATTTTGTTAAAGGCTGGTTCTGCGATCGCTGAAACAGCTGCACCAGTATCCAGGCTGGCATAGAGACCAAGTTAAATACACAAGACAGGCAGCAGCACATCAGAGAATGATGAAGACTGATGAGTTATTGCACCAGTCTCAACCTTCTCTCTTGTCTCACTAGTGCTTCAGGTCCTACACCCCTGCCAGACTAGCTTAAACCATCCAAGTAGCTCTAACAAAGCTCCTCACCAGGATATTGGTTCCCCCTCCAGCTCAGGTGCAACCCAGATGCAATCGTTGCCAGGATGGCCGAAAATTAGTTTGCAGACTAGCAAACAATTAGGCAGACAAATGGTAAGTCGGCCTTTATTGATATGAATAAAAATTCTTGCGAAAATTGTGTAAGGTTTTCATGATGCAACATGAATTCTTCCATTTATGAAAGAATATACTTTCATTTGAGATTGTGCAATGAAGGTTCAATCATTCTTGAGGTGAGGGAATTGTCTTATGATAAAAGTCTGATTAAGTTAGGCCTCTACTCTCTAGCCTTTGGGAGAATGAGAGGTAACAGCATTGAGACATACCAAGATTCTGAAGGGGTTTGATGGTGGACACAGTAACAGATTGTTACTGCTTTTCAGAAAACATAAAACATTGGAACTGGAACACGACACACACAGTCTTAAAAGAAGAGGCAGGTCATTTAGAATTAAGACAAAGAAAAACTACTTCACTCAAAATGTGGTAGATCTAAACTTGATCACTGATGCAATGAAAATGTGACAGCAAAATTGCATACTATCTTCCACAATGACCAGGAAACCTTTGTGATGTTAATTGAGAGATAAGTATTCACCAGGGATAGCTTTTTCAAATAATACCATTAGAAGTTTTACAAATCTAAGGTGTTCATATATATATGCACCTGAGAAAGGACGTACAAACAAAAGCTCCTCCAACAGTACAATACTCCTTCATTATCATGCTGGAGTGTCAGACGTGATTATTCTGCTCTACTCATGCAGTAATCCTTGAATTCACAACTTCTGACTCAGAGGCTACAATGCTGCACTTTGAACAGACAGCTGAGACTTTGCAGAGAATTACATAGAATGACAGACAGCATAAGTACACTACATATAACACAATGTATCTGTCTGCCTTTGTGCTTCATGTGTGTCTGTTTCCATTCTAAATCATCTAAACCAATCTACATTTTGTTCCAAAACACTTGTTTTAAACCTGTCACTTAACTGCTGAAATAAATTTAGAGAAACATTAAACCAACCTGAAAGAGAATCCAAATGTTGTCTCTAGGCACATATAGTGTAAAACAGCGGTGAAAGGAATGGGGCCAATTTGAAACCTACAAGGGATTCACATAGAGTGGTGGTTCTGGGTGGGAGTTGGAAGTTTGACTGATGTACAAAATCATAAATTTGCATCTGTCTTTACAAAAGCATGATGTGGAGTTGCCGGTATTGGACTGGGGTGGAAAAAGTTAAAAATCACACAATGCCAGGTTATAGTCCAACAGGTTTATTTGCAAGTACTAGCTTTCAGAGCATTGCTCCTTCATCAGGTAACTAGTAGGACAGGATCATAAGACACAGAATTTATAACAAAAGGTGACAGTGTCATGCAATTACAATGATATATTGAACAAACCTAGATTGGTGTTGAAGCCTTTCATCTTTTGGAATAGGTTGCACATTTCAGTTTATTAATATTTAAATCCCAGAACTTCTTTTAAGCCACATTCTCAAGATAACTTAAGGTTTTATTAAAAATGGGTGACATCTCAACTCAGGCAATGTACTAAAGATGTGAGGTTAGAGTCTGTCTGTAATCCAATCTTGAGTCAGACTGGTTCAATTTCCAAAGTTGGAATTGATTAAATGTTATATGGATTGACTCTCTGTAGGTTGTGTGCTTTTTGAGCAAAAAATAGAATGTATCTGCAAATACAATTCTGCAAATGCAAATTCACCCCATCGACTTATATGTGTGCGTGTGTGCATGTGAGAGAAAGAGAGAGAGAGTACGAGTGTGTGCATGCGAGTGTGTGTGTAAGTGTGAATGCGGTGAGAGAGTATGTTTGTGTGTGTGTGCTTGATAGAGTGTGTGTGTGAGTGTGACGGAGTATAAGCCTGTGAGAGGGTGTGTGCATGGGTGTGAGTATGGGGCTTATATGTGTGTGTTTCTCTGAGAGAGTGTGTGTATGAGAGAGTGTCAGTATGAGTCTGTGAATATGTAAGAGTGTGTGTGTGTATGGGTGGTTGTGTGTGTGTATGTGTATGAGAGTGCATAGTGTAGTGGGGTTACCTGTAGTGTGACATGAACGCAAGGTCCCATTTGAGGCCATCCTCATGGGTACTGAACTTGGCTATCAGCCTCTGCTTGGTCACTCTGTGTTGTTGCATAACCCGAAGTCACCTTGGAGGATGGTCACTGGAAGATCCCAGGTCAAATGTCCCCAACAGCTGAAGTGTTCCCCAACTGGGAGGGAACACCCCTGTCTGGCCATTGTTGCGCGGTGTCCATTCATCCATTTTCATAGCATCTGCTTGGTCTCACCAATGTACCAAGCCTCGGGGCATCCTTGCGTGCAGTGTATGAGGTAGACAATGTTGATTGAGTCACATGAGTACTTGCTATGTACATGGCGGGTGGTGAGCCCATGTGTAATGGTGGTATCCATATTGACACTCTGACACATCTTGCAGTGGTTGCCTTGACAGGGTTGCATGGTGTTGTGGTCGATGTTGTCCTGAAGGCTGGGCAGTTTGCTGTGAACAATGGTCTGTTTAAGATTTGGTGGTTGTTAAAAGGGGAGTAGTGAAGGCATAGGGAAAGTCTTGGCGAGGTGCTCATCTTCATTGATAATGTGTTGCAGGCTGTGAAGAACATGGTTAGTTTCTCCTCTCCTGGGGAGTACTGGACAACGAAGGGGACCCTACTGATTCCATGCTGTGTCTGTCTCCTGAGGCAGTCATTACAGTTTTTCGCTGTGGCACGTCGGAACTGGCAATCAATGAGTTGAGCATTATACCCTTTGTTGTCCAATATTTCCTGAGAATGGAGAAATGATGCCATATTCTTCACAGCCTGCAACACATTGTTGATGAGGTTAGCACCTCGCAAAGAGCTTTCCTATGCCTCCATCTTTTGCCTTTAAACAGCCACCAAATCTCAATACAGACCATTGTTCGCAGCAAACTGCCCAGCCTTCAGGTCAATATCAATCACAACTCCGTAGAACCTTGTCATGGCAACTACTGCAAGACATGTCAGAGTGTCAACATGGATACCACCATTACATGTGGGGACACCACCTACCATATAGAAGGCAGATACTCATGCAATACAAGGCAGATACTCGGCCAACATTGTCTATCTCATATGCTGCAGGCAAGGATGACCCGAGGCATGGTATATTGCTGAGACCAAGCAGATGCTACAACAGGTGAATGGACACTGCGCAACAATCACCAGACAGGGATGTTCCCTCCCAGTTAGGGAGCACTTCAACTGTCAGGGACATTCGGTCTTGGATCTTCGGGTGACCATCCTCCAAAGCGGACTTTGGGACATGTAACAATGCAGAATAGCCGAGCAGAGGCTGATAGCCAAGCTTGGTAGCTGTGCAGATGGCCTCAACCGGGATCTTGGGCTCATGTCACACTACAGGTGACCCCACTACACGATACACTCTCACGCACAAGCATGTGCACACACACACACATACAAACACACTCGTACACACTCAGACACTCACACAGACCCTCTCTCATTCATGCACTCTCTCCCAGATACACCCCAACACACACACACACACACACTCTCACAGGTTTATAATCCGTCACACTCTTGCACACACTCTACCAAGCATGCACGCACGCAAACACACTCTCTCACGTGCCCACACTTGCGTGCACACACTCACACACACTCTCTCCCTTACATGCACACACACTCACATATAAGTCTATGGGCTGTATTTGCAGATACATTGTATTTTTGCTCAAAAAGCAAACAGCCTGCAGACAGTCAATGCAGACAGTCAATCCATGTGACATTTCATAAATTCCTACTTTGGAAATAGAACCAGTCTGTCTCAAGATTCAGATATAGACAGATTCTAACCTTACACCTTTAATACATTGTCTGAGCTGAGATGTCACTTTTTTTTAATAAAACCTTAAGTTATCTCAAAAATGCGACTTAAAAGAAGTTCTGGGATTTACATTTTAATGAACCGAAACCTGCAACCCATTCTAAAAGATGAAAGACTTTAACATCAATCTAGATTTGTTCAATATATTATTTTAATTGCATGACACTGATCTTTTGCTATAAATTCAGTGTCTTATGATTCTGCCCCACAAGTTACCTGATGAAGGAGCAATGTTCTGAAAGCTAGTACTTGCAAATAAACCTGTTGAATTATAAGTGACATTTTATGATTTTTAACTTTACAACTAAGGAACTGCTGCCTGGTATAAGAGGAGATAGTTATGATGTAGGATAAAACCTGTTAACGAGAAGGTTCGGTTGATAGGTTGACTGTACTGAAAGTTGTTCAACCACTGGGACTGGGTGGTGTGCAATGAAGGGTTGGGGGGAAAGCAAGAATGAAAGTGGTCATGTATTTCCAGTCTTCCTCAGAGATAATGATATTCCCAAAGGACTGAAAAGTAACAAATGTTACACCTTATTCAAAAATTCTAAGGATAAGCCCAACAGTTACATTTGTTGGTTTGACCTTAATAACGAGTAATCATTTGGAAATTATAATTAAAGAAAATTAACAGCTACCCAGAAAAAATGGATTAGTTAAGGAGAGCAGCTGATTTGTTCAAGGCAAATTGTTTTAGTCTAATTTGTTCCATTTTTTTGATAAGGTCGTGATGATAAGGAGAGTGGTTTGACGTGGACTTCAAACAAAATTTGATGAGCAGACTTGTGAACAAAACCAGAGGCCATAGAATAAATAGGACAGTATCAGCATTGACATAAAATGAATTGAGCACAGGAAAACAGAGTCACAGCGAATGGTTAATTTCAAGGTTGAGGGAAGCTATATCGTGGAGTTCAGCAAAGGCAGTGTAAGAACCCCATATTTTTCCTGATTTGTTTTTATGGCCTATACTTGTGTATGGAGGACATATTCAGAATTGTAGATGACGTAAAGCTGGAAGCATTGTCAACTGTGAGGTGAATAGCGATTAATTTCCAGAGACAATAACAATATTATGGAATGGGCAGGCAACTGATAAATACAGTTTAATGCAGAAACGTGCAAAGTCATTCATTTTGTTAGAAAAATGGAAATATAAATTAAGTGGTGCAATTTTGAGGAGAAACTTTGGCATGCATGTGTACAATTTATTAAAATGCTAGGGTAGTTTCAACAAGTGGATAAAATAGCTTCCAGGACTCTGAGCTTTGTAAAAGAGGGAAGCAAGTATAAAAGCAAGGTTATGACAAACAGATATGAAACACTGGTGTAACATCAACTGGAATAATGTGTGCAGTTCTGAGCACCATACTGTAAGAAAGTTTTGGAGACGCCAATGTTGAACTGGGGTGTACAAAGTTAAAAATCACACAACACCAGGTTATAGTCCAACGGGTTTATTTGGAAACACTAGCTTTTGGAGCGCTGCTCCTTCATCAGGTGGTTGTGGAGTATAATATCGTAAGACACAGAATTTATAGCAAAAGTTTACAGTGTGATGTAACTGAAATCATACATTGAAAGCAACCTGGATTGTTTGTTAAGCCTCTCATGTTGGTTTTAATTTTATCATATGTAATCATTACAAACTCGCATTCCTGGATGTCACAGTCGAAAGAAAGGACAACAGAGAATTACAATCCTGCGTATACAGAAAACCAACAAACACTGACCAAATACTTAACTACACCAGCAACCATCCCAACATACACAAACAAAGCTGTCTCAGAACACTATTCCAACAAGCCACCACACACTGCAGCACAGATGAACTTCGGAAAACAGAGGAGAACCACCTATACAACGTATTCAAGAAGAACGGATACTCAAAAAATACAGTGCGCAGATTCCTCAAGAACAAACCACGACAAGCAGACCAAACACAGCCAGAAACCCTAACCACCTTACCATGCATCGAAGAAGTTTCAGAAATGACAGCCAGACTACTAAACCCCTCGGAATCCCAGTAGCACACAAGCCCACCAATACTCTCAAACAAAAACTAACAAACTTAAAAGACCCAGTACAATCCATGGACAAAACCAACGTCATCTACAAAATTCCATGCAAGGACTGCCACAACCACTACACAGGACAAACAGGAAGAAAGATAGCCACCAGGATACTTGAACACCAGCTAGCCACAAAAAGACATGACCCTCTCTCCCTCGTAGCCCTACACACGGATGAAAAAAACCACCAATTTGACTGGGACAACACAAACATCTGGGACAGGCTAAGCAAAGACATGCCAGAGAATTCCTAGAGGCCTGGCACGCCAACCACAACGCCATAAACAAACACATAGATCTAGATGCCATCAATTAACCCCTCAGAAAATGAACAGGAAATGACATCACCACAAACCCCAGGAACCCCATTCAGGAGAAAGATATAAATAGAAAGCAGGAGACAACAGCTTTGCTTCACTTGGAGGTCGCCACTGATGATGTTACCTAGCCAGGTAATGAAACGTCTGGATATCAAACCAACAGCTCAGCAAGCAAACCTACACCCTGAAACCTACACGGTCATTCTAAAAGATGAGAGACTTAACAAACAATCCAGGCCATTTTCAATATATAATTTTAGTTATATCACACAGTAAACGTTTGCTATAAATTCTGTGTCTTACAATCTTATTCTCCACACAATCACCTGATGAAGGAACAGCGCTCCGAAAGCTAATGCTTCCAAATAAACCTGTTGGACTAAAACCTGGTGCTATGTGATTTTTAACTTTATACTTTAAGAAGGAAGAGAAAAAAATAATGTCCAAGAAATTAGGGGGATAAAGGAAAGGGATGGAGCTATTTAAATTTCTCTTACAATGAGCTAACATAAAGATGAGCAGTCAAGTGGTTTCTTTCTGTTTTGTAACCATTATACCCTTTGGGAATGAATGTGTACTGGGTGTGACCGCAGACACAGCAAGAATGAGTCAACTTACTTTTTAAAATTAAGCAGACATAAAAATATTATCCCTATTTAACTTGAAGGCAGATTCAGGGGTCTGATTCCATGTTCTACCGATTGCAGAGGTTGTGGGGCGATGTGTTTAACCTGCCTTTGCCCTGAGGACTGAAGGAGAACAATTCCTCAATCCAGTCTTGGTGATGAAGTGTATATGTGACTTATAGCTGATGTGGAATAGAATGTGCTATCACATTGTAGCAATCTGGTTCGGATACAGACAGCTGCTCGAGAGTGAGATGAGTTTGGTGATGAGAGAACTGAGTTGTTTATGGAGATGAAAGCAGTGGTTTCGTTCTCCCTAATATTAAATTAGAAGAAATTACTGGTTATCAAGTATTGGACTTCTGTTAAGCAGTGTGACAAATCAGAGGCTGCAGGAAATCTTGAGCGATGGTGGTAAGAGTCATAGAAATATTCAGCATGAAATCTGGCACTTTGGCCCAACTCATCAATGCCGACCAGGCTTCCTAAACTGAAGTTGTCACATTGGTCTGCCTTAGGGCCATGCACCTCTTAAACCTTTCCTAGTTGTTTATCTGGCCAAATGTCTTTTAAATGTTGTAATTGTACCCGCCACTATCACTGCCTCTGGCAGATCATTCCATAAGCATACCACTCTCTATGTGAAAAGGTTGCCCTTAAGGTCCTTTTTAAATCTTTTCCGTCTCTCTTTAAACCTGCCTAGATTTGGAAGAGACCTGTGGAAGAGACCTTGACTACTCACCTTATCTGTGTCCCTCATGATCTTATAAACCTCTATAAGTTCACCCCTCAATCTCCAACACTCCTGGGGAAAAAGTCCCAGACTTTCCAGCCTCTCTTTACAATTAAAATCTTCAAGTCTTACTAACAAGTCTGTAAATCTTTTTTGCTCCATTTCATGTTTAATAAGATTTATCCTATAGCAGGATGAGCAGAATTGTATGCAGTACTCCAAATTTGGCCTTAGCAATGTATGATTGCAATACGATGTCAAAACCCCTGTACTCAATGCCCTGACATTAAAAGGCAAGCATTACAAATACCCTGTCTACCTTTGACGTCACTTTCAAGGAATTATGCGCCTGTATCCCTCGATCTCTCTATTTGACCACACATCCCAGAGCCCTATCATTAACTGTGCAAATCCTGCCCTGGTTTGTCTAACCAAAATGCAACCCCTCACATTTATCTGCATTAAACTCTGTCTACCATTCCTCAGTTCACTGGTCCAGTTGCTCAAGATCCTGTTGTAAGCTCCTTTTCTGTCCACTATACTACCAATGTTGGTGACATTCACAAACTTAATAACCATGCCTCCTATATTGTCATCCAAATCACTTATACAAATGATGAACAACAATGGATTCAGCATGATTCTTGAAGCACACTGTTGGTCACAGACTTTCAGTTTGAAAAGCAACCCTCTTACATCACCTGCTGTCTCATATCATCAAATAAATTTTGCTTCCAACTGGCTACCTCACTCTGGATCCCATGTGAGATGTAACATTAATAACCAGTCTACTATGTGGAACCTTGTTGAAGGCCTTGCTAAAGTGCATGTGGACAATGTCACCACATTGTTCTCATCTACCTCCTTGGTCTTCAAAAAACTCAATCAAATTTGTTACAAACGATTTCCCATATACAATGCCATGTTGACTATCCCTAAACAATCCTTGACTTTCCAAATGCATGTAAACCTTGTTTCTCAGTATCCCCTCAAATAACTAACCTACCACTCATGTTAGACTCACCTATCTGTATTTCCCTGGCTTTTCCTTGCAGGCTTTCTTAAGTAAGGGGACAACATTAACCACTCTCCATCATTTGGCACTTCACCCATGGCTATCGATGATACAAATATCTCTGCTACGTACTCACAATTTCTTCCCTAGCTTCCCAAAATATCCTGGAATACACCTGTTTCCACACTGTAGAGATTCTACAATTCTATGATTTGATCAGGTCCCGAGGATTTGTTTACCTTTATACATTTTAAGACCACCAGAACTTCCTTATATATAATATGGACTCTTTTCAAGCCATCACTATTTGCATCCTAAGTTCTCTACCTTCCATGTCTTTCTCCACAGCAAATACTGATGTGAAATAACTCCCAGGATGTTGAGAGTGGGGGATTCAGTGATAGTAACACCAATGAATGTCAAGGAGCAGGGATTAGATTATTTCTTATTGTTAATGTTCATAGCCTGACATTTGTATGGCACGAATGTTACTTGCCACTTGCTAACCCAAGCCTGGATATTGTCCAGATCTTGCTTCATTTATTAAAAATCACACAACACCAGGTTATAGTCCAACAGGTTTAATTGGAAGCACTAGCTTTCGGAGCGCCGCTCGTTCATCAGGTGGTTGTGGAGGATACAATTTTAAGACACAGAATTTATAGCAAAATATGCAATGTAACTGAAATTATACATTGAAAAATACCTTGATTGTTATTTCGTACATCCCAGTCCAACACTGGCATCTCCAAATCATTGCTTCATTTGTACACGGACTGCTTCAGTATCTGAGGAGTTGTGAATGGTGCTGAACATTGTGCAATCATTGGCAAATATCCCCCACTTTGCCCTAATGATGGAGGGAAAGTCGTTGATGAAGCAGCTGAAGATGGTTGGGCCTATGAAGGACACTATACTGAGTAGCTCCTGCAGGGATGTCCTGGAGTTGAGATAACTGACTTCCAACAACCACAATTATCTTACTATGCATCAGGTATGATTCCAAACTGGAGAATTCGCCCCATGATACCCATTGATTTCCCTTTTCCTAGGGCTCTTTGATGCCACACACTCAGTCAAATGCAGTCATGATGCCAAGGGCTATAACTCTCAACTCATCTCTTGAATTCAGCTCTTTTATCCGTGTTTCAACCAAGGCTGTAATGAGATCAGGAGCTGAGTGACCCTGGTGAAACCCAAACTGAGCAAGTTATTGCTGAACGGGTGCAGCTTGATAGCACTACAGATGATATCTTACATCACTTTCCTGATGATTGAGGGTAGACTGATAGGGCGGTAACTGGTTGGGTTCGATTTGTCCTACTTTTTATGAACAGGACATACCTGGGCAATTTTCCACATTGTCGGTAGATGCCAGCATCGTAAATGTACTGGAATAGCTTAGCTAGGAGGGCAGTAAGCTCTAGAGAACAAGCCTTCAGTGTTATTACTAGAACGTTGTCAGGGCCTGTAGCCTTTGCAACTTCTAGTGTGTCCAACCATTTCTTGACATCACATGGAATGTATCAAATTGGTTGAAGACTGGTATCTATAATGCTAGGGACCTCTGGAGGAGGCTGATTGCTGTTAAAGCTTCAAGATTAGAGTGGTGCTGGAAAAGCACAACAGGTCAGGCAGCATCCAAGGAGCAGGAAAATCAAGTTTCGGGCAAAAGCCCTTCATCAGGATTCCTGATCGAGGGCTTTTGCCCTAAATGTCAATTTTTCTGCTCCTTGGATGCTGACTGACCTGCTGTGCTTTTTCAGCACCACTCTAATCCTGACTCTAATCTCCAGCATCTGCTGTACCCACTTCCGCGTTGTTAAAGCTTCAGCCTAATCATTTGCACTGATGTGCTGGGCTTTTCCATCATTGAGGCTGGAATGTGGAGCCTCCTCCTCCAATGAGTTGTTTAATCATCCACCACCATTCACTATTGGATATGGTAAGACTGCAGAGCTTAGATTTCATTCTTTGTTTGTGGGAAAACTTAGCTCTGTCTATCTCTTGCTGCTTATGCTGTTTGTCATGCAAGTAGTCTTCTTTGGTGGCTTCACCAGGTTGATACTTTGTCTTCAGGCATGTTTGATGCCCTCCTGCATTCTCCATTTTACCAGGGTTGTTCCCCTGGCTTGATGGTAATGGTTGAGTGGGGAATAGGCTGAGCTATGAGGTTGTAGATTGTGCTGGAGTACAGTTCTGCTGCTGTTGATGGCCTACATCGCCTCATGGATGACTAGTCTTGAGTTGCTAGATCTGTTTTAAGTCTGTCCAATTTAGCACAGTGATAGTGCCACACAACACAATGGAGGTTATTCTCAATGTGAAGACGGGATTGTGCAGTGGTTGCTTTTACCAATACTATCATGAACAGATTGTCTACAGTTGGCAAATTGATAAGGATGAGGTCAAGTATGTTTTTCCCTCTTATTGATTCCCTCACCAGCTGCCATAGACCCAGTCTATGTCCATTTGGACTTGACCAGCTTGATCAGGAGTACTGCTGCTAAGCCACTCTTTGTGGTGGACATGGAAATCCCCCACTCAGAGAACATTTTGTGCCCTTGCCACCCTCAGTGCTTCCTCCAAGTGTTGTTCAACATGGAAGAGTACTGATTCATCAGCTGAGGGATGCTGTTGCTTGACTAGTCTGTGAGTCAGCTCTTCCAATTTTGGCACTAGTCCTCACATAGTGGTAAGGAGGACTTTGCAGGATCAATTGTTTCTGCTGTTCTCTTTTCTGGTGCCTAGGTCGATACCTGATGGTCCACCCGGTTTTATTTTTTTGAGCCCTAGTAGTGATTGGTACAACTGAATGGCTTGCGAGGCCATTTCAGAGAGCAATTGACAGTCAACCACATTGCTGTGGGGCTGGAGTCAACGTAGGTCACACCAGGTGAGGATGGCAGATTTTCTTTCTTGAAGGACATTAATAAATCAGATGGGTTTTTTCAACAATTGACAATGATACCATCAGTGGCGGGATTTGTCCCTGGGTCCCAAGAACTCTACCTGAGATTCTGGATTAATAGTTTAGAGATAATACCAAAAGGCCATCACCTTCCTGTGAACAGAAACTCAACTGGACTCACCCACTCTTGGGAAATAAGGCAGGGCAGGTGACTGAGATGTCAGTGGGGGAGCACTTTGGGGCCAGCGACTATAATTCTATTAGATTTAAAATAGTGATAGTAAAGGATAGACCACATCTAAAAGTTCAAGTTCTAAATTAGAGAAAGGCCAATTTTGACGGTATTAGGCAAGAACCTTCAAAAGCTGATTGGGGGAAGACGTTCGCAGGTAAAGGGACAACTGGAAAATGGGAAGCCTTCAGAAATGAGATGATGAGAATCCAGAGAAAATATATTCCTGCTAGGGTAAAAGGAAAGGTTGGTAGGTATAGGGAATGCAGGATGATGAAAGAAATTGAGAGTTTGGTTAAGAAAAAGAAGGAAGCATATGTCAGGTACAGACAGGATAGATCGAGTGAATCCTTAGAAGAGTATAAAGAAAGTAGAAGTATACTTAAGAGGGAAATCAAGAGAGCAAAAAGGGGACATGAGATCGCTTTGGCAAATAGAATTAAGGAGAATCCAAAGGGTTTTTACAAATAACATGAAGGTCAAAAGGGCAACTAGAGAGAGCATAGGGCCCCTCAAAGATCAGCAAGTCAGCTTTTGTGTGGAGCCGCAGAAAATGGGAGAGATACTAAATGAGTATTTTGCATCAATATTTACTGTGGAAAAGGATATAGAAGATATAGACTGTAGGGAAATAAATGGTGCCATCATGCAAAATGTCCATATTACAGAGGAGGAAATGCTGGATGTCTTGAAATGGGTAAAAGTGGATAAATCCCCAGGACCTGATCAGGTGTATCCTAGAACTCTGTAGGAAGCTAGAGAAGTGATTGCTGGGCCTCTTGCTGAGATATTTGTTTCAATGATAGTCACAGGAGAGGTGCCAGAAGACTGGATGTTGGCTAACGTGGTGCCACTGTTTAAGAAGAGTGGTAAGGACAAGCCAGGGAACTATAGACCAGTGAGACTGACTTCGGTGGTGGGCAAGTTGTTGGAGGGAATCCTGAGGGACAGGATGTACATGCATTTGGAAAGGCAAGGACTAATTAGGGACAGTCAACATGGCTTTGAGTGTGGGAAATCATGTCTCACAAACTTGATTGAGTTTTTTGAATAAGTAACAAAGAGGATTAATGAGGGCAGAGCAGTAGATGTGACCTATATGGACTTCAATAAGGTGTTCGACAAGGTTCCCCATGGGAGACTGATTAGCAAGGTTAGATCTCACGGAATACAGGGAGAACTAGCCATTTGGATACAGAACTGGCTCAAAGATAGAAGACAGAGGGTGGTGGTGGAGGGTGGTTTTTCAGACTGGAGACCTGTGACCAGTGGAGTGCCTGGATGACAGCAGCCCCAACACTCAAGAAGCTTAGAACATAGACCATAGAACAATACAATGCAGAACAGGCCCTTCACCCCTTGATGTTGCACTGACCTGTGAACTATTCTAAGCTCATCCCTCTACACTATCCCAATATCATCATCCATGTGCTTATCCAAGGATTGTTTAAATCTCCCTAATGTGGCTGAGTTAACTACATTGACAGGCAGGGCATTTTACACCCTTATCACTCTCTGAGTAAAGAACCTGTCTCTGAAATCTGTTTTAAATCTACCACCCTCAATTTGTAGTTATGCTCCCTCGTACAATCTGACGCCATCATCTTAGAAAAAAGACTTTCACTGTCTACCCTATCTAATCCTCTCATCATCTTGTATGTCTCTATCAAATCCCCTTTTAGCCTTCTTCTTTCCAATGAGAACAGACCCAAGTCTCTCAGCCATTCCTCATAAGACCATACATCCAGACCAGGCAACATCCTGGTAAATCTCCTCTGCATCTTTTCGATGCTTCCACATCATTCCTATAATGGGGCAACCAGAATTGTACACAATATTCCAAATACAGCCACACTAGCATTTTGTACAGTTGCAGCATGACATTGCAGCCCCTGAACTCAATCCCTCTACCAATGAAACCTAATACATTGTATGCCAGCTTAACAGCACTATCAACCTGGTGGCAACTTACAGGGATTTATGTACATGGACTCCAAGATCTCTCTGCACATTTACACTACGAAGAATCTTTCCATTGACCCAATACTCTGCCTTCCTGTTATTCTTTCCAAGATGCATCACCTCACATTTAGCTGCACTGAACTCCATTTGCCACCTCTCAGCCCAATTCTGCAGTTTATCCAAATGCATTTATAAAAACGATAAACAGCAGTGGTCCCAAAAGAGATCCTTGTGGCAGATAAGCTTGACAATATCCAGGACAAAACAGCCACTTGATTGGCACCACATCCACTCCCTCCACCACTGATGCTCAGTCACAGCAGTCACAGCAGTGTAATATTTTCAAGACACACTGCAGAAGTTCACCAAAGATTCTGAGACAGCACCTTTCAAATCCCAGACAGCACCTTTCAAACCCATGACCACTTCCATCTAGAAGGACAAGGGAACACCACCAGCTTCAAGCTCCCCGCCAAGCCACTCACCATCATGACTTGGAAATATATCACCATTCCTTCACTGTCACTGGGTCAAAATCCTGGTATTCCCTCCCTAACGGCATTGTGGGTCAACTCACAGCAGGTGGACTGCAGCAGTTCAAGAAGGCAGCTCACTACCAAGGGCAACTAGGGGAGGCACTAAATGCTGACCAGCCAACGATGCTCACATCCGACAAATTAATAAATTTTTAAAAGTTCATTTAGGATCTACCCATCTCCTGTGGCTCCACACATCGAAAAACTTGTTGATTTTTAAGGGGCCCTGATTTCTCCCTTGTTAGTCTTTTGCTCTTAATAAACTTGTATAATGTCTTTGGATTCCCTTTGTATTATCTACCAAAACTATCTCATGTCCCCTTTTTGTCCTCTTGATTTCCCTCTTCAGTACAGTCCTACACCGCCTATATATTCCTCGAAGGATTCACTATATCCCAGCTTTCTATTCTAGACATACACCTTCTTCTTTTCTTGACTAGACCCTCAATATCTCTCATTATCCAGTGTGCCTACTCTTACCAGACTTGCCCTTCACTCTACCAAGAACATGCTGGCCAAGAATTCTCGTTATCTCGCTTTTGAAAGACTTCCACTTGTCAGATGTCCCTTTACCTGCGAACAGTCTCCTCCAATCTACTTATGAAAGTTCCTATCTTATATTTTCAAAATTGGCCTTGCCCCAATTTAGAACTTTAACCAGTGGATGAGACCTGTTCTTTTTCATTGCAATTTCAAGACTGATAGAATACCTCAGTCACTTGCTGCTGCCTTATTTCCCAAGAGGAGGTTGAGTGTTCTGTTTCTCTAGTAGGGCCCTCTGCTTGCTGATTGATATTTTTTTCCTGAATACACGTAATGATTCCTTCCAACCAAAGCCTTTAACACTGTGGCAGCTCTAGTCTATCTTCAGAAAGTTAAGATCCTCAATTATTACAACCCTATCATTTTTCCAGCTATCTGTAATTTTCCTAAGTAGTTCCTCCTCAATTTCCCACTGATTATTGGTGATTCTACAATACAATCCCAAGAAAGTGATCATCCCCTTCCTATTTTTCAGTTTCACCCATATCACCTCACCGGACAATCTCTAAGAAATACCTTATCTAAGTACTGCCATGATGTTTTCCCTGATCAAAAATGCCACTCCCTCTTCTCTGTTTCCTCCCTTTCTACCTTTCATCTAGCATTTGTACCCAGAAACATTGAACTGCCCATCCTGTGCCTCACTCAGCCTGTCCCATGGTCCAATCCATGCCCTGAGTTCATGGAGGCATAGACCACAGCACAGAAACAGAACCTTTGGTCCATCTCTTCCAGGCCGACCAGATATCCTAAATTAATCTAGTCCCATTTCTAAGACTTGGCCCATATCGCTTTCAAGCCTTTCGATTCATATATCCATCCAGATGCCTTTTAAATGTTGTAATTGTACCAGCCTCCACCACTCCACGTCCATATCACACAAGGATGGCTTTCAGGCCTTCAGCTCCTTCCTCTCCAACAGACCCACCCAATCCCCTTTCCATCAATATCCTCCTCCCCCTCGCCAAACAAGTTCTCACCCTCAATAACTTTTTCTTCAACTCTTTCCATTTCCTTCAAATCCAGGGAGTGGCCATGGGCACTCAGATGGGCCCCAGCTACACCTGCCTTTTTGTCGGCCATGTCAAACAGTCCCTCCTTAGTACCTGCACAGGCACTATGCCCCAACTCTTCCACTGTTACATCGATGACTGCATTGGTGCAGCGTCCTGCACCCAGGCTGAACTGGACCAGTTCATTGACCTTACCATAGCTTCCACCCCACCTTTAAATTCACGGTCTATCTCAGACACCTCCCCCTGCTTTCTTGACCTCTTCGTTTCCATCTCCAGCGACAGTCTACAGATAGAAGTTTACTATAAACCCACAGACTCCCATAACTACCTGGACTACACCTCCTTCCACCCAATATCCTGCAAGAACTCCAACTCATTTTTCCAATTCTTCCGCCTCGGTCACATCTGCTTGGATGAGGAGACATTCCACTCATGAGCATTCCAGATGTTCACCTATTTTGAACAAAGTGCTTTTCTCCCCTCTGTCATCTGGACAGCCCTCCACCACACCTCCTCCATTCCCTGCTCCATTGCTCTAAACCACCTCCCCTCCAAACACAATAAAGACAGGGTTCCCCATGTCCTCACAAACCATCCCACCAGTCTCCACGTCCAATGTACCATCCTTAAATACTTGCTCCAAGGCCAACTAGATCGCACCACCAAGAACATCCTCCCCACCTCACCTGTCTCTGCCTTCCACAAGGACAGTTCCCTAAGCAATCCCTGGTTCGTGCCTCTTTCCTCACCAACCTACCCCCCATCCCCCCACCAAACCCGCTGGTACCTTCCACTGCAACCATAAAAGATACAAACTCTGCCAGCACACAACCCCCCTCACCCCCATCCAGAGTCCCAAACAGTGGGGCAGAGGATCACCTGCCTCTCCTCTGACCTAGTTTATTGTATCCTGTGCTCCTGATGTGGTTTTCTCTACACTGGGGAGATCAGATGTAAACTCAGGGCACATTTCGTCAAGTATCTCAGCCAGATCTGCCCATTTTAATTCCCTCTCCCATTTCTTCCTGACATGACAATCCTTGGGCCCCTCCATTGCCACAGAAAATCAGACCGCAAATTGGAGGAACAACACCTCACCTTCCGCCCGGGCTGCCTACAGCATGGAGGACTCAACACTGAGTTCTCCAATTCCAAATAACCTCCTTTCCCATCCTCAAACTCCCTTTCCAGTCCATCCCTCTCCATTCCATTCATCTGACTGACCGTTCCTTCCAGATTCATTTCTCCCATCGACTAATCAGATTATACCCTCTATCTGTGTTCACCTATCCCGACCTCACTGCTCCACCTCTCTTCCCACCAAAAACCCTTCCCCATGCCCCCTCATTCTGAAGCACCCCTTACACCCACCCCAATCCTGAAGAAGGGTTACACCTGAAGTGTTGACTTCTCCACCTCTTGATGCTGCCTGGCTTGCTGTGTGCATCCAGCCTCCTGCTTGTCCACATTGGATTCCAGCATCTGCAGTATTTTTTATCTCCTCCACTTTCTCTGGCAGCTCGTTCCATACATGCACCATCCTCTGTGTGAAAAAGTTGCCCCACAGGTCCCTTTTAAAACCTTTCCCTTCTCATCCTAAACCTATGTCCTCTAGTTTTGGAGTCTCCCACCCCAGGGAAAAGACCTTGTCTATTTACTCTATCCATGCCACTCATGACCTTCTAAACTTCTATAAGGTCATCCCTCAGCTTTTGATGCACAGGGAAAACAGCCCCAGTCTAATCAGCCTCTCCCTGTAGCTCAAACCCTCCAATCCTGGCAACATCCTTGTAACTCTTTTCTGAACCCTTTCAAGTTTCACAACATCCTTCCGATAGGAGGGAGACAAGCATTGCACAAATTATTCCAAAAGCGGCCTAACCATTTGTCTTTCCTGTTAGGCCTCTTGTATTGCAATAAATGCAGTTTAATTCACCAGTCTACCCTTATTCCTGCCATGCTCTTGCCTGCCTTGTCTATTTAACTTGCTGTCTTTAATTTCTGTCAATTTTTAACTTGCCCTCCTTAACTTCTGTACTAGCCTCAACCTTCTCTTTTGTCTCAACACTGTTTAGGATTCAAAGCTCTGCTAGATAGTTTAAAATCTTCCGAGTAGCTCTAACAAATCCCCCCGCCTAGATAATGGTCCCACTCCATTTCAGGTGTAACACTTCCCTCTTGTACAGGTTACCTCTGCCCCAGAAGAGTTCCCTATTATCCAAAAATCTGCATTCCTGCCCCCTGCACCAACTCCTCAGCCAGACATTCATCTGCCCTATCCTCCTATTCCTACTCTCATTACCACATGGCACAGATTACTACCCTTGAAGTCCCGTTTTTTAAACTCCTGCCTAACTCCCTACATTCACACTGCAGGACCTCATCCCTTTTTCTACCTTTGTCATTGATATCAATGTGTACCACAACCTCTGGCTGTTGCCGCACCCTTTTAAGAAATTGCTGCAACTGCTCTGAGATGTCCTTGACCTGGCATCAGGGAGGAAACACACCATCCTAGAGTCTCGCACAGAAATGCCTGTCTTGGTCCCTGATTAGAGAATCTCCTATTATAATTACTTGCTTGGACTTTGCCAGGCCCTATTTTAGAGCAAAGCCATGATGCCACACACCTGGCTCCTGCAGTTTTATTTTCCCCTGAGGCTGTCTCCCCAAAAGTATCCAAGTGATATACTTGTCTGAGATGGGTCAGCCACAGGAGACTCCTACACTCTCTGCCTATGTCTCATGGCAGGCACCTGCCTACCTGACTGTACTTGCGCTGTGACCACCTCCCTGAAGCTACTATCTATCATTCTCTCTGAATCTTGTATGCTTCTCAGTGTTAATTGAGCCTTGGGGCATGCTGCTGAAGAAAGATCTCAGGGTGCAAGAGCATATTTGCTTTGTAAGTAGATAGGATGGGGAAGAAGGTGTTTGGCATGCTTGTATTCATTGGCCAGTGCACTGAGTATAGCAATTGGAGTATCATGCTGTAGCTGTACAAGTAATTGGTGAGGTCACATTTAGAATACTGTGTTCATTCTGGTCTCCTAGCTATAGGAAAGATGCTGTTAAACTGGAAAGGGTTCAGAAAATATTTACGAGGATGTTGCTGCCATTGCAAGGCTTGAGCTATAGGGAGAGAAAATATCAACGGTCACTGTTCAGTCAGCACCTCCCATCAGAAGAATCAGAGAATGAAATAATGGCAGGGGATTTGTTTTAGATTAACTCAATGAAACTTTACGAGGCAACGAATACGCCGGAGCTTTTTCCCCGGAGGATGAGAAGTGACTTTATACAGGTCAACAAAATCATGAGCAGCATGGATAGGATGAATAGCCATTGTCTTTTTCCCAAGCTAGGGGAGTCCAAAACCGTAGGTATAGGTTTTAGGTGAGAAGGGAAGATGTAAAAAGGACTTAAGGGATAATGTTCTCATAGAGAGGGCGATGCCTGTATGGGGGAAGCTGCCAGAAGAGGTGGTGGAGGTGGGTACAATTACATTTAAAAGGCATCTGGATGGGTATATGAATAGGAATTGTTTAGATGGATATGGGCCAAATGCTGGCACATGGGACTAGGATATCTGGTTGGCACAGACGAGTTGGAACAAAGGGTCTGTTTCCATGCTGTACAACTCTTATGACTCTATGAACTGCTGCTCCAACCAATCCCGGTCTGAGAGGAGCTGCAGCCATATACACTTCCTGCAGACATAGTCACCAGGGACACTTGACTGCTCCTTGATTTCCCACATCTGACAGGAGGAGCATACCCCTTCACTAACTCTGCCCCTTTAACAACTAGACTTTTTTTAACTGAATCCTTTAAAGTTTAGAAACATTCTAGTCACTTAAAGACAAAAGAGATATGTCCATACCCTTGCTCAACCCACCTTGACTTGCTCACCAATCTGCTGCTACCATTGGTGCCACTTACTTTCTGAACTGTTACGTCTGGTCTACTCCTATCCTCGCTGGACCTGTTGTAATACTAAGGCAAATAAACACAACAGTCCTCCCTATTCCACTTCCCTAAACTCCTACACTTACTCAACCTCCAGTGTTTCACAGTTTGCATCTAGCAGCCATAGTACGCTAATAAGGTAGAGGTAGGTCAAATCAGCAAGCGGATGAACATGTTGCATTTCCTCTATGTATGGTGGTGGTAGTAGGCAGATCCTGGGAGTACACCCGAGGTAATGCTGCAGCAGTGGGACAAAACGCCATTGCAGCTGATTTTCTGGTTAAGACTGAATGTTAAAGAGCAGATGCAGGGCTGGGCACGCCACTGACTGGAACAGAGATGATAAAGAGGAGCTGTCACTACAATGACCTGGAGGACAGGCACACATCAGTATGATGCAGCACCACAAATATTTTTTGTGTAAATTAATCAAAGATGTTGATGTCAATTACATGCTTATTGATGGGACTGGAGGATAGTGATCCTTTGTTTTTTTTTATTTGTTTCTTCCCTTTCATGAGTGTGTTGAAACCAATTCGTTAGCATTCCATCAGAATCAGATAAGAAAATATCAACGGTCACCGTTCAGTCAGCACCTCCCATCAGAAGAATCAGAGAATGAAATGCTGGCAGGGGATTTGTTTTAGATTAACTCGATGAAACTTTACGATGCAGCGAGAAACTAAAGTTCCAGCAGGTAATGCAATTCACTAAAATGGCGTTGTTTTATTCACGAGGCGAACTGCCAACACAGATGCCAATGCTTTATTTACCAGCCCCATTCAGGTGCCTCTTCATTTAGCAAAAGAATCTGAAACTAAATGACAGTAACTTCGGAATCTGGTCCAACGGGTATTCCCTGTTCTCAGCAATGGTAAACCGAGAACAGGAGCAAATGCCCGCCCACCACTCAGGGGCTATAATTGCCACTGCATTTCAGATCGTCCTCAGCTCGCTCCGGATCGGGAAATCAGAGCCAGTTTGTTTTAGTAGCTCACCGATTACTGCCCCCAAGTTCCAAGAATGGCATCAATGGGACTCCAGATTCTGGGCATAGCCCTGTGTGTGTTCGGGTGGCTGGGAGCTCTGCTCACCTGCGTCCTTCCCATGTGGAGAGTGACCGCTTTCATTGGGAACAACATCGTGGTGGCGCAGATCATCTGGGAAGGGCTTTGGATGAACTGCATTGTTCAGAGCACCGGGCAGATGCAGTGTAAGGTGTACGACTCGCTGCTGGCCCTCTCGCAAGACCTGCAGGCTTCCAGAGCTCTGACCGTTATCTCCCTGGTGGTGGGTATCATCGGTATTCTGGTCTCCATTGCTGGAGGAAAATGCACCAACTGTATAGAAAACGAGGCAACAAAGGCCAAGGTGACAATTATAGCAGGAATTATCTTCATCCTCTCTGGAGTGCTCACCCTGATCCCAGTGTCCTGGTCTGCAAACACCATCATTAAGGATTTCTACAACCCACTGGTGACGGACGCCCAGAGGAGGGAGCTTGGAGCCTCCTTGTATGTCGGTTGGGGGACCTCGGGTCTGCTGATCCTCGGAGGGGCTCTGCTCTGCTGCACCTGTCCTCCCAAGGATGAGAATTCGTACTCAGCAAAATACTCTGCACCTAGATCTACAGCTCCAAGCAAGAACTACGTGTAACTTGGAAATGGATAGGTCCGAACCAATTTCCAAAGATAAGATCAGACCAATGTTGTACACTGTCTATATTGTTTGGCATTCGGCGAATTAAATCAATGTACTGTAAAACTAATTTGCTATATCAATATCCTAACAACAACTCGAGTAATTAACATTGAACCATACCTGCCTGTTCTGAGAGTGATGGATGTAAGGAAGGATTTGAAGTGAGTGCACTTACACCCAACACAAACTCATGAGTAGAGATCGGAAATGTGGCCAGAGTTTGAATGTGGAGATGTTTAAAAAAGGGATTTTTGTTGAGAGATGTTAATGTTAATATTTTTCATAATATCGATGTTCAGCAGCAGTGGACCTAATGTATAGCAATGTAATCGCGTTTCCAGTGAGATCAAAACTTTCCTTTCTAACTCTAATGGTGACCTGGCACTCGGAATATCCGGGGAGAATGGGAAAGAGGCAGCCGCCGCCATTTCACATCCAGCGTGGAAGTGATAGCTGTGAAATGGGTCTTGACCCACTCAGAATAGTTCAGTGTATTAAACAATGTGATTTTAATACCAGATCCCATTTGTATTCTATGGTGGAACTTGTATCTCGACTTTTCACTGTATATTGTTCTCTTAATGTTCCTTCCATTCGTGTATTTTTTGAAGATTATCTTTTTCAAACAGTCTTGTCTGCGTACTTATTTGGACTGTATATCATGAAGGCCAAAATAAAAAAGTACATCTCTTTCACAATGTCTTGTAGTTTTATCTGTGGGTTTAAAAAGAATGTCAGGTGGGAGAGAAGAGGGGTGGGCCTAAGAAGGCAACAACAGAAAAAACAAAAATAAACTCCTGTAGCAAGCATCATAACTAAGAAGAGCAGGTAAATTATGGCAGACATGGACTGGATCCTTGGTTGACTACATTTGCAGCAGTAACTGGTTCATAGCATAAAACAGATGGGAAGGCACTGGAGAAATAAGAAAAATGTTTACTCAAATCATCAAAACTGAGAAATCGAATTTCAGTCAGGACAACTTGTACTTATGTAGAACCTTTCACATAATCAAGTACCTTATAGGCACATAATGAAACAGAATTTGACAAGAGATTTACATAAATCACGTTTGTGGATTTGATGCCCAATCGTAATATGAATGGGGAACACAAAGAACTATTACACCGAGAAATACAGGATAACTTCTAACTTATTCTATAATTAGACTGTGATTTAAAGATGAAAGTAAGATTCTTAACACAATGTTCTCAGCATTAATGGTTATTTTCTAAGAATTGTTTAAATAATTTTGGGACATAAGTTTAAGAAAACAAAAGCTTTGAGATTTCTGCTTTATTGTAGCTAATCATTAAAACTAGATTCTATTCAGTTGGTTGACCAAATAATAAGTTCTGTGAAATAATGGGTGGTTTGTGGGGTTGGGAACGGGGCATCACAGTCAGTTGAGCTCTATCCGTGCAATAAACCATAATACCAGAGTATTTGTTCCAATTGAGGTGGTGGAATTTAAACTGAATGTTCACACTAGTGGTATTTGTGCATTTTATTTTTCAACTGTTTACAATAGTTGCACTTTACCCGTGCGTAAGACTTAAGCCACAAGGAGGAATTTTCCCTGTTGAAGTTAAAGTATGGCGGTGAGCATGTTGGATAGTGTCATATCCAACAAAACTTGGATGAGATATCTCACTTCATCATGCACTTCTCAGCTTATTATGTCTGCAAATGAGATTTTGCACAAGTTATTTGTAATTGTGTGGTGAGTGAGCAAAAGTTCTCACTGCAGGTAGACTTGGGTTTGAAGATTGAGATATCAAATTTTACGGCCAATTGGATTCTAATTCAGATGGTGCAAGCCAGGAACTGGCCCTCTGGCTGTGTTGGCCTTAAAGTACAAGTCATGTCAGGAAAAAACGTCAGATGGCTCCCCACTTTAAAGATGTACCGAGCAGACACTGCTGGATGGGGGTCAGAGAAGGATGGCACATCCTTTTCCAGGTGAATAGAATCAAGAGATCATCACATCACAGCTTGGGTACTGATACTGGCACAGGTTGGTGTAGTTTGACCACACAAACCAGATGGCAAAGAGTGCCAGAAAAAAAGTCAATGATCAACTTTGCTGATTAACTGACAGCACCTTTTCCTTGCTATTTCACACTCAAAGGGCTATCATTTATTTGACAGCCCCAGCAAATACATCTCACAAATCTTCGTAGCCTGTGAGCCTCAGGATCTCACTTATTCAACAACGTACATCTACCTCATCCACTCAAACTACTAACACTTCCTGCTCTCGCATTTCCTTCTTATTCATTGCTGACATCTCATCTGGTTGGAGAAAGTGAGGACTGCAGATGCTGAAGATCAGAGTTGAATAATGTGTTGCTGGAAAAGCGCAGCAGGTCAGGCAGCATCCAAGGAGCAGGAGAATCGACGTTTCGGGCATAAGCCCTTCATCAGGAATGAGGAGGGTGTGCCAAGCAGGCTAAGATAAAAGATAGGGAGGAGGGAGGGGCGTTGGGAATGTGCTACGTGGAAGGTGGTTAAGGTGAGGGTGATAGGCCGGAGAGGGGGTGGGGCTGGAGAGGTCAGAAAGAAGATTGCCGGTCAAGAAGATGGTGCTGAGTCTGAGGGTTGGGACTGAGATAAGGTGGGGGGAGGGGAAATGAGGAAGCTGGAGAAATTTGCATTCATCCCTTGTAGTTGGAGGGTTCCTAGGCGGAAGATGAGGTGCTCCTCCTCCAGGCGTCGTGTTGCCATGGTCGGGCAATGGAGGAGGCCAAGGACCTGCATGTCCTTGGCGGAGTGGGAGGGGGAGTTAAAGTGTTCAGCCACGGGGCGGTTGGGTTGGTTGGTGCGGGTGTCTCTGAGGTGTTCTCTGAAAATTTCCGCAAGTAGGCAGCCTGTATCCCCAATGTAGAGGAGGCCACATCGAGTGCAGCGGATGCAATAAATGATGTGTGTGGAGGTGCAGGTGAATTTGTGACGGATATGAAAGGATCCCTTGGGGCCTTGCAGGGAAGTGAGGTGCGCCCACACCTCCCCCCTCACTTCCCTGCAAGGCCCCAAGGGATCCTTTCATATCAGTCACAAATTTACCTGCACCTCCACACACATCATTTACTGCATCTGCTGCACACGATGTGGCTTCCTCTACATTGGGGAGACAGGCCGCCTACTTGCGGAACGTTTCAGAGAACACCTCTGGGAAACCCGCATCAACCAACCCAACCGTCCCGTGGCTGAACACTTTAACTCCCCCTCCCACTCCACCAAGGACATGCAGGTGTCCAGGAGGAACACGACACCTGGAGGAAGAGCGCCTCATCTTCCGCCTAGGAACCCTCCAACCACAAGGGATGAATGCAGATTTCTCCAGCTTCCTCATTTCCCCTCCCCCCAACATATCTCAGTCCCAACCCTCGGTCTCAGCACCGCCTTCTTGACCTGCAATCTTCTTTCTGACCTCTCTGCCCCCAACCCCTCTCCGGCCTATCACCCTCACCTTAACCTCCTTCCACCTATTGCATTCCCAACACCCCTTCCCGAAGTCCCTCCTCCCTATCTTTTATCTTAGCCTGCTTGGCACACCTTCCTCATTCCTGAAGAAGGGCTTATGCCTGAAACGTCGATTCTCCTGCTTCTTGGTGCTGCCTGACCTGCTGCGCTTTTCCAGCATCTCATCTGGTTGTACAAACTCATAACCTGCTGTGGCACTCATTTCCATTACACTGAATTCTTTCCTTCGTTGATGATTATAGGAAGTAGTAAAGTGGTAAATGAAAATGGAAATCAGCGAAACAACTCCTCAAATCACCCAGGGTAATATTATGGAATCATATTAAAAAAAAAGCAGATTTCAACACATCTATCTGAATGCGAGCAGCATTTGCACCAAGATAGGAGAATTAATGGTTCTAATAGAAGTGAAAGGATAAGATTGAATTACCATTATGCAAAGTTTGCTGCAGTGACCAAGACTGCAAACTGAATATTAAAGGATATTCAATATTTGATGGAGATAGACAAAAAGCAAACATTTGGGGAATGATCATAAGGTATGGGGTCACTGTATTACTGAAAGAGGATCTCTAATCAGGAGACCAGGATATAGAATCTGTTTGAATGAAGTTCAAAAACAACGAGTGGCAGCAAACATTGGTAGGGGTGGTCTGTAGATCCAGTAGCGACAATGTAGGGTATGGTATGAATCAGGAAATTAGAGGCAAATATAGCCTGGGAAAGCAATCATAATCTACTTATAAAGTAGATTAATTGATTGAGCATTAACACTGTGGAGGAAGAAATCGTGGAAAGTGTTTGAAATAGTTTTCTGGAGCAATCGTTGAGGAATCAACCAGGTAGAAGGCTACTTTAGAAACGACCATAAGAAAGGAACAGGAGAATCCTGCTCTTTCTCTTGGCAGAATCATAGCTGATTCATTATTCCTCATATCTATTTTCCTGTATTTTTGTCATAATCCTTGATTTCCTGATGGATCAAGAATTAATCTATTTTAATCTTATATTTACACAAGGCCTCTCTCTTGTGGCAAGGAGTTCCAAAGACTCACAGCCCTCTCAGAGGAGACATTCTTCCTCATATTAGTCTTAAATTGGTAGTGTTTTATTCTGAGATTCTATTTTCTGGTCCTAAACTCAGCCATGAAGGGAAACACCTTCTCAGCATTTACCCTGTCAAGCCACTAAAGAATCCTGTATATGTTAATGAGATCATCTTTCATTTTTCAAGACGCTACAGAGTAGAATCCCAAATTGTTTAGCCTTTGCTGATAAGACAATCTCTCCATGCCAGGATGTGGAGGAGCAGGTGTTGGACTGGGGTGGACAAAGTTAAAAATCACGCAACACCGGGTTATAGTCCAACAGATTTATTTGGAAGCACTAGCTTTTGGAGCACTGCTTCTTCGTCAAGTGGTTATGGACAACCACCTGATGAAGGAGCAGTGCTCTGAAAGCTAGTGCTTCCAAATAAACCTGTTGGGCTATAACCTGGTGTTGTGTGATTTTTAACTTTGTCCCTCCATACCAGAGAACATCCCTGTGAACTTCTCTGAACTGCCTCCATTGAAATTATGCCTTTCCTTAAATAAGGGGACCAAATCTGCTTCTAGCTGTATATGTATATGTAATTCCTAGAGGCATGGCACTCCAACCACAATGCCATAAACAAACACATAGATCTAGATGCCATCTATCAACCCCTCAGAAAACGAACAGGAAATGACATAATCACAAACCCCAGGAACCCCATCCAGGAGAAAGATACAAATAGAAAGCAAGAGACAACAGCTTCGCTTCACTTGGAGGTCACCACTGATGATGTTACCTTGCCAGGTATCAAACCTATAGCTCAGCGAGCAAACCTATATCCCCCCCCCCCTCACCTCCCCGCTTGTAGCTGTACAGGTGTGGTCTCACCAGCACCTTTTACTGTTGCAGTAAGGCTACTAGTTGCAGTAAGATCTAGTATTATACAATGAGAAAATATTAATAATGTTGTTGTAAAAGAACCTTCTGAGAATAGGGACCAAAGTATTACATCATTTACATTCAGTGTGAAAAAAGATGTAGTTCATTCTGATACTGAGACCTTAAATCTAAACAAAGATATTCATGAAGGAGTTAGGAGTAGGCTGGCTGAGACAGGTTGGAAAAATACATTATAAGTTTTGACAGTAGATAGACAATGATTGGTATTTAAAGTATTAATCCTTAGTTTTCAAAACTCATGCATTCCTTTAAGGAAAAGTGAGAGAGCCATGGCAAACAAGGAAACTTAGAGATAATGTTAGATCAAAGCACTCAGCAAAGGAGGACCAAGAAATGAATAAAGTAAGAGAGAATAGAATAAGAATGTAAAATAGTGAGAAACATGCTAATGAGTTGTAAAAACTTCCACTGGTACATAAAAAGCAAAAGATAAGCAAAATCAAGTGTGGATCTATTACGGGCAGAGACAGGTGAGTTTATAATAGGATGTAGCGAAATGGCAGAGAAGCTAAGTAGATTCACAGATATATACACAAGTAGTTTTCTTGAAGTAACTACGATCCAAGGGTCTAGTGAGAGTATGTAAGCGTAAAAAAAAAAGGGGTGGTGAAGGTGCAATATAGGAGAAATCAACATGACTGGAAATTCACAAATCCCTGGGATCTGATAACCTTCACCCAGTGTTGAAAGAAATGGCTCCACACATAACAGATACATTGGTGATCCTCTTTTAGTGATGCCTGTAGCTTGGAAGGTTCCAAATGTAACCATATTATTTAAGAAAAGGGAGAGAGAGAAAACAGGAAACTACAGACCATTTAGCCTGCTGTAGTGAAAATACCTCATTCCTGATGAAGGGCTCTTGCCTAAGACATCGATTCTCCTGCTCCTCGGATGGTACCTAATCTGCTGTGCTTTTCCAGCACCACACTTTCAACTCTGATCTCCAGCATCTGCGGTCCTCACTTTCTCCTCCATAGTGAAAATACCTGAATATATTATATAGGATATGACTACGGATATTTCAAAACTACTGTACAACATGAATTTATGAAGGGGAAATAATGTTGAACAAATGTGCCAGAGATTTCTGAGAAATGTTACGAGCAAAATCAAAATGGGTGAACCAATGGATATGATGTGCTCAGATTGTCAACAGGCTTTTGATAAATATCCACACAAGAAGTTAGTAAACAAAATTAAATCACCTGGGATTGGGGCTAACATATTAGTTAACTGGAACTGACCAGCATCCGTAGCATCAATGGCATCTTTAAAAGGCCATTGCATACCTGGTCACCCTTATGAGTTCAGAGCTACCCTGCAGGGTTCCTGACATTTACACCAGACTTGGCAGACAAAGTAAATTTTTGCCCCATTTTATGGGCATGAATCCTGTAAATGGATTGGAGATATGCTATGAGTATTGTTAGAGGCTGTCAAATGTCAGATGTCAACGTCCGTTGATGTGAGATGTGTGTGCGGCTGGTGCCTTAGCAGTGTGCCTTGAGATGCTGGTTCCTGGTGTCCAACATTAGCTCTTCTGGAGTAAGCAGCAAGTTGAAATTGCCATGTTGAGAATGCTCAGAAGCTAGTTTGCTTGCAGCAGCTGGTAGGATGGGAAATTGTATCTTAATGAGGTGAGATGTGCAGTTAAAAAGGTTGTTAACAAGCAATAATCTCCTTTAATAGCAAATCACTGTTTCTCAGCGAGAATCTTATCTCAACACTTTTTGTCTTTCTGCAGCTGGGGTGGTAGACAGAGGTTGCGGAGCTGTTGAGCAGTGAATCTGTCCGCTCTTCAGGACCATGATAGTCATAGCTTGAGCAACTGTTTCAGCATCGATGAATTGGGGTCTAATCTTTTCCTCTGATGTTTTGGCAGCATCTGCAATGGTGGCACAGTGAATGATCTCTGTCCTTGAGAATTAATTTGAAAAGTCAATCACTTCTTGCAGTTGAGATAGGCCCCAGTCTTTGAGAGTTAGAACAGTCTCCTGGAAGTTAGGGTGATGTTTGAGCAGGCCAGTTGGGAAGGTGTCTTCAAAGAGCAAGTTGGATGAAAGGAGGGCAGGAAGGGTCAGTAGTTTGAGAAGATGGCAGTGGCTGGAGTATCGGCAGTAATGTGGCGGCTTTGGCAGAGGCTATGTTGTGGGTATGGTCAGCAGTTGCTTCAAAGTGCTCCCTCCTTGGTGTTGTAGATTGAGGGGCATCTTTGGTGACTGCAGAGTGTAGCCACAGAGGAAGTCAACAAGCTGTGGATGGAACAAGAAATACAATTTGATTTAATTTTGTATGGTTTATTTATTTTTATAATTTATGTAATTAAAATGGTGCCTGCTTATTGTGACTTGTGCACATTTTACTGTATTTTCATAAATACATGCAACAATAAATTACTATTACTATTGCTGGGTTAGTGCACTGGAGATCAAACGCTACTGTTTCCACAGTTGTCACAAAAGGTAAAGTTTATCAAAGGACACAAAATTCCCCAATTTAACAGTCTGATAGGCCCAGGTTAACAGAAAATATGGACCACGTTTCTGTGTGCAACAAGAATTACTTACAGGAGAGCACAGCACGATGAAGCTTATTGGGGTGGTTAGCTACTGCGGTCTCTCCATTCTCACATGAGCAGCTACGCTTATCTACAGCCAAAACCAGAATTTCCTCCTTGGAGGGAGAGATATCCCTTTGCCAGTCTCGAAATTCTTGGCTTGGTTGTGGACAATTTCTTCTGTGATGAAACAAAGAGAAGGACTGAGTACAATGGAAGTGGATAGTAGGTCAGTTAGTGGTGATGCTTGAGCAGGCCAGTTGGGAAGGTGTCTTCAAAGAGTAAGTTGGATGAAAGGAGGACAGGAAAGGTCAGTAGTTTGGGAGGTTGGGTTGTGTGCAAGCTGCTGAGTAGACATATTGCACACAATACTGAGAATTGTATTCCATGAACCTTGATGAGATGTCTGTGCAGTGGCAGGATTAGAATGGGTGATTACACTGTGATCGGGAATTAGATGATGGCATATACCTTTACGGAGCACAGAAGATCATTGGCACTCAAGCACTGCCTGCTTTATTCACACCTGACCTTAAATTCACCTGGATCATCTCTGACACCTCCCTCCCCTTCCTGGACCTCTCCATCTCCATTAATGATTAGATTAGATTACTTACAGTATGGAAACAGGCCCTTCGGCCCAACAAGTCTACACCGACCCTCCGAAGAGCAACCCACCAAGACCTATTCCCCTACATTTACTCCTTCACCTAACACTACAGGCAACTTAGCATGGCCAATTCACCTAACTTGCACATGTTTGGACGTAATGATGACTGACTTGACACTGATATTTTTTACAAAACCACCGACTCCCACAATTACCTGGATTACACCTCTTCGCACCCTACCTCCTGCAAAAATGCCATCCCGTATTCCCAATTCCTCCGCCTCCGCCTCCGCCGTATCTGCCCCCAGGAGGACCAGTTCCACCACAGAACACACCAGATGGCCTCCTTCTTAAAGACAGCAATGTCCCTCACCATGTGGTTGAAGATGCCCTCCAACGCATCTCATCTACAGCCTGCACCTCTGCCCTCAAATCCCAACCCTCCAACCGTAATAAGGACAGAAACCCTGGTCCTCACCTTCCACCCTAACAACTTTCACATAAACTACATCATCCGCCAACATTTCCGTCACCTCCAAACGGACCCCACCACCAGAGATATATTTCCCTCCCCACCTCTTTATGCTTTCTGCAAAGACTGTTCCCTCTGTGACTACCTGGTCAGGTCCATGCCCCCCAACAACCCACCCTCCTGTCCTGGCACCTTCCCCTGCCAACGCAGGAATTGCAAAACCTGCGCCCACAACTCCCTCCCTCACCACCATCCAAGGCTCCAAAGGAGCTTTCCACAACATCAAGGTTTCACCTGCACATCCACCAATGTCATTTATTGTATCCGTTGCTCCCGATGCAGTCTCCTCTATTCTGGAGAGACTGGATGTCTTTTTTTAGATTAGATTAGATTAGATTACTTACAGTGTGGGGGGGCGGCACGGTGGCACAGTGGTTAGCACTGCTGCCTCACAGTGCCAGGGACCTGGGTTCAATTCCCGCCTCAGGCGACTGACTGTGTGGAGTTTGCACGTTCTCCCCGTGTCTGCGTGGGTTTCCTCCGGGTGCTCCGGTTTCCTCCCACAGTCACAAAGATGTGCGGGTCAGGTGAATTGGCCATGCTAAATTGCCCGTAGTGTTAGGTAAGGGGTAAATGTAGGGGTATGGGTGGGTTTCGCTTTGGCGGGTCGGTGTGGACTTGTTGGGCCGAAGGGCCTGTTTCCACACTGTAAGTAATCTAATCTAATCCACACCGACCCACTGAAGCGCAACCCACCCATACCCCTACATTTACCCCTTACCTAACACTACGGGCAATTTAGCATGGCCAATTCACCTGACCCGCACATCTTTGGACTGTGGGAGGAAACCGGAGCACCCGGAGGAAACCCACGCAGACACGGGGAGAACGTGCAAACTCCACACAGTCAGTCGCCTGAGGCGGGAATTGAACCCAGGTCTCTGGCGCTGTGAGACAGCAGTGCTAACCACTGTGCCACCATGCCGCCAAAGCTTACTTCCCTGACGGGGAAGTCTTCTTGTAGAGCGCTTTAGGGAACATCTCTGGGACACCCACACCAATCAACCCACCACCCCTGGCCCAAGATTTCAACTCCCCCTCCCACTCTGCCGAAGACATGCAGGTCCTTGGCTTCCTCCACTGCCGCTCCCTCACCACCCAACACCTGGAGGAAGAACGCCTCATCTTCTGTCTCGGAACACTTCAATCCCAGAGCATCAATGTGGACTTCACCAGTTTCCTCATTTCCCTTCTCTCCACCTTACCCCAGTTCCAAACTTCCAGCTCAGCACCATCCTCATGACCTGTCCTGTCAATCTTCCTTCCCATCTATCCACTCCACCCTTCCCTCTGACCTATCACCTTCATCCCACCTCCATCCACCCATTGTACCCTTTGCGATCTTCCCCCACCTTCCTCTCTGACCTATCACCTCTATCCCCACCCCCATTCACCTATTGTACACTTTGTTACCTTCTCCTGAGCCACGCCACCCACCCCCCAAATTTATCTCTCCATCTTGGAGGCTCCTTGCCTCTATTCCTGATGAAGGGCTTTTGCCCGAAATGTCAATTTTCCTGCTCCTTGGATGCTGCCTGACCTGTTGTGCTTTTCCAGCACCACTTCAATCTAGACTCTGGTTTCCAACATCTGCAGTCCGCACTCTTGCCTGCTATATTCACACATTTACCTTGCTGCAATATGTATCAGATTGGCTCGGTCTAGTTGTGTGATCTTCTGTGGTGATCAACTGCCCTCCTGTTCACTACTACATCCACCAAGCCCTGCAAGTCCTTGCTTGTGAAGCAGGAGTGAGCTTGATTATCACCCAGGTCATCCCTTGACTATTGAGGCTCGAACACCACAGTATAATGGGTTAGTTCTGGCTTGGAGCATCTGAAATGGTGTGAGCTGGCCTTTAAATATTGTGCCAGAGGCATGCAGATTGGTAGATCCAAGCAGAGGTGAGCAATTCTGACTCTGGCCATGTCATTCTCTGATAAAGGTGCCAAAGACTTTGGTTGCCTAACTAATGAGGTGAAGAGCAGCAGGTTTGTGAGAAACATAATTGTGAGCCACGGCAAATCAGGCACCATGAATCTCACTCAACAATGCACTTCAAATGGAGATGGGAAAATTCCACCCTCAGTGATCATTAATTGCATTCTATATGACAGTCTCTAATGATTAACTAACAAGGTCAGACCAAATGATTAAATTTTCCTGGCTTAGTCTTCTCTTTCCAAATGATAAGTACCTGTTGGCAAGACAGATAGTTCTTTGCAGCCTCAGCACAGTGAGTTAGCTCTTTATGTCTTTAAGGTGTACATTGTTTGGAGAGGCTATACTTGTGGTACTGCATTCCATTCTCGTCACTGAGAAAAAGAGAAATTTCTATTTTTTTTTTAACTTGCTCTAAGCCCTGAATCCTATTATCAAAAGAAATAAAGTTTAAGAAAAAACCCAGACTTACAATTTGGAAATAAAATAGAGTGGGATTTTTAGAGTTCTGTATTACATTGTGTATAATTTAAGTTGGACTTGAAATTATTTAGGACATACTACAAACTCATAGCATTCTAATATGCTTTACAGTTGATGAAACATTTTTGTATTGCCATTGTTTCAAACTTGCAAAGACATCACAGAATTTGCACTCAGCAAGCTCTCACAAGCATAATTGGTGGAATCTTCCCAGTCCCTGAACAATATGTGCCCATGGCGAAAAGGTTGGAACAAATCAGTGAGATGGCTAGTGAGGAGCTTCTTGTGTCCTTAAGACCATAATACATTGGAGCAGAAATAAGCCATTCAGCCCACAGAATTTCTCCACTATTCAACAAGATCATGGCTGATTTAAGAAATCTAAATTCCACTAAATGGATGCGGAGCAGCTTCAAAGGGACAAATGGTCTATTCTTGTTCCTTGTTTGTATGAGATTAAAACCGCCACGCCTTATTCATCACCAAAATTACTGATTTTGATCTTTGCAACATTGATAGCCCTTACTTACACGCCAATCACTAAAATCTGTATCCACATAGAGTCATAGAGACGTACAGCACAGAAACAGACCCTTCAGTCCAATTTATCCATGCCAACCAGATATCCTGACCCGATCTTGTCTCATCTGCCAGCACCTGGCCCATATCTCTCCAAACCCTTCCTATTCATACACCCATCCACATGCCTTTTAAATGTTGCAATTGTACCAGCCTCCATCACTTCCTCTGGCAGCTCGTCCCACACAGGTATCACCCTCTGCATGAAAACGTTGCCCCTTAGGTCTATTTTATACCTTTCCCCGCTCACCCTAACCTATCCCCTCTAGTTCTGGACTCCCCCACCCCAGGGAAAAGACCTTGTCTATTTACCCTATCCATGCCACTCATGATTTTATTAAGCTCTATCAGGCCACCCCTCAGCCTCCGATGCTCCAGGGAAAACAGCCCTAGCCTATTCAACCTCTCCTTATAGCTCAAATCCTCCAACCCTGGCAAAATCCTTATAAATATTTTCTGAACCCTTTTGAATATACAAAGAAATGGGGGGGTGGGGGGGAGCTAAAACACTACTGCAACCCTGGATTGGATGTGCTTGTAGAAAAAGTGTATTTGTGAAGTGAGATTCCGGTGTACTAGCCGGGGTTCAAGCATTACTGTGCTGTGAAGGTCACAGTCAATGAACCACCCACAGGTCACCTGTATGTTACAGGAAACAGAATTCTCTCATTCTGACACAAGCAACCAACTCGTCAGCAAGCCATTGGGAAGGAAACTGCATAAGAAAACTTTTCTTGCACTGAGTACTGCTAACCAACTACTGCCGAAGGAAACAGCACAAATGGAGTTAAAAACCACACAACACCAAGTTATAGTCCAACATGTTTAATTGGAAGCACACTAGCTGATATCACCTGATGAAGGAGCGGCACTCCGAAAGCTACTGTGCTTCCAATTAAACCTGTTGGACTGTAATCTGGTGTTGTGTGATTTTTAACTTTGTACATCCCAGTCCAATAGTGGCATCTCCAAATCATGAATACAAATGGATTTCAACCAACTGCAAAGAATCCCAAAATCAGCTATCAGTGTTCCACTGTTTACTCTTGACCAACCACTCAGACAGACTGATCTGTATATCTTAAAATATTCACTAAAGCGCAGAATACAGTGATTGAGATTTAGAAAACTTCAAGTTTGTGATGATGAAACAATAAAAAGATAATCAATCCCAGAGGGCAGCTTGGTGGCTCAGTGGTTAGCACTGCTGCTGGGTTCGATTCCAGCCTTGGGCAGTTTTCTATGTGGAGTTTGCACATTCTCCCCTGTGACTGTGTGGATTTCTTCTGGGTGCTCTGGTTCCCTCCCACAGTCCAAAGATGTACAGTTTAGGTGAATTGGCCATGCTAAATTGTCCATAGTGTTCAGGGATGTGTTGGTTAGGTGTATTAGTTGGGGGAAATGTAGAGTAATTGGGGAGGGGATTGGATCTGGGTGGGTTATTCTTCTGAGGGTTGTTGAGCCAAATGGCTGTTTTCAAACTGTAGGGATTCTATGAGCATACATCTAAGATGTCAAAGAGATCTTGGAGTGCAGGTTCATAGCTCCTTGAAAGTGGAGTCCCAGGTAGATAGGATAATGAACAAGGTGTTTGGTATGCTTTTCTTTATTGGTCAGAGTATTGAGTACAGGAGTTGGGAGGTCATTTTGCGGCTGTACAGGACATTGGTTAGGCCACTGTTGGAATATTGCGTGCAATTCTGGTCTCCTTCCTTTCAGAAAGATGTTGTGAAACTTGAAAGGGTTCAGTAAAGATTTACAAGGACGTTGCCAGGGTTGGAGGATTTGAGTTATACTGAGAAGTTGAATAGGCTAGGGCTGTTTTCCCTGTAGGGTTGGAGGCTGAGGGGTAACCTTATAAAGGTTTATAAAATCATGAATGGCATGGATAGATAAATAGACAAAGTCTTTTCCCTGGGGTGGGTGGATTCCAGAACTAGAGGGCACAGGTTTAGGGTAAGAGGGGAAATGGGAAATCATGTCTCACAAACTTAATTGAGTTTTTTGAAGAAGAAACGAAGAGGATTGATGATGGTAGAGCGGTAGATGTGATCTACATGGACTTCAGTAAAATGTTTGACTAGGTTCCCCATAGAAGACTGGTTAGCAAGGTTAGATCTCATGGAATACAGACAGAACTAGCCATTTGGATATAGAACTGGCTAAAAGTAGAAGACAGAGGATGGTGGTGGAGGGTTGTTTTTCAGATTGGAGGCCTGTGACCATTGGAGTGCCACAAGGATTGGTGCTGGGCCCTCTACTTTTTGTCATTTACATAAATGATTTGGATGCGAGCATAAGAGGTACAGTTAGTAAGTTTACAGATGACACCAAAATTGGAGGTGCAGTAGACAGCGAAGGAGGTTACCTCGGATTACAACAGGATCTTGATCAGATGGGCCAATGGGCTGAGAAGTGGCAGATGGAGTATAATTCAGATAAATGTGAGGTGCTGCATTTTGGGAAAGCAAATCTTAGCAGGACTTATACACTTTATGGTAAGGTCCTAGGGAGTGTTGCTGAACAAAGAGATCTTGGAGTGTAGGTTCATAGCTCCTTGAAAGTAGAGGTGCAGGTAGAAAACACAGTGAGGAAGGCGTTTGGTATGCTTTCCTTTATCAGTCAGAATATTGAGTATAGGAGTTAGGAGGTCATGTTGTGGCTGTACAGGACATTGGTTAGGCCACTATTGGAATATTGCGTGCAATTCTGATCTCCATCCTTTTGGAAAGATATTGTGTAACTTGAAAGGGTTCAGAAAAGATTTACAAGGATGTTTCCAGGGTTGGAGAATTTGAGCTATTGGGAGAGGCTGAACAGGCTGGGGCTGTTTTCCCTGGAGCGTCAGAGGCTGATGGGTGATCTTATAGAGGTTTACAAAATTATGAGGGGCATGGAAAGGATAAACAGACAAAGTCTTTTCCCTGGGTTGGGGGAGTTCAGAACTAGAGGGCATAGATTTAGGGTGAGAGGGGAAAGATATAAAAGGGAGCTAAGGGGCAACTTTTTCACGCAGTGGTGGTACATGTATGGAATGAAGAGGAAGTGGTGGAGGCTAGTACAATTGCAACATTTAAATGGCACGTTAATGATTAGGAAGGGTTTGGAGGGATATGGGCCAGGTGCTGGCAGGTGCGACTATATTGGGCCGGGATATCTGGTTGGTCTGGATGAGTGGGACTGAAGGGTCTGTTTCCGTGCTGTACATCTCTATGAGTCTAAGACTCTGTGTGGAAAGCCCACAGCCTGGAGAGACTGCAAGCTATAGAAGGCATGTAATAGTTAACCCTTATTTCGTTGACATCCTGATTTATACTATGAAGAATTGTAATGTATAACTTTTAGCTTTTCTCTTTATTTTTCTATTTTTGTATGTAATCTATTTTCATACCTAAGATATGTACCTAGCTACTTTGTACCTAAGATGGCACCTTGTGTGGTGACATTGTACACATTTCACTATACTCCTGTATTTTGTACTTGAGTACACATGACAATAAACCTAATTCTCATTCTAATTTGGTGATGCTGGTGTTGGACTGGGGTGTACAAAGTTAAAAATCACCCAACACCAGGTTATCTTCCAAAAAGGTTTAATTGGAAGCACTAGCTTTCAGAGTGCTGCTCCTTCATCAGGTGTTTGTGGACAATTGTAAGACACAGAATTTATAGCAAATTCTAATTCATTTAACTGAATACATGGGCATTGTGCGACCAGATTTCTAGATAGAATGATGATTTTTAAAAAAATTGTGCATCACATTACTGGATTAGTCATGAATATTTCTGAATTAATCTAATTGCTGTTGTGTTTTGATAAAATTACTATGCATTCTCACCATTTTCCATGTATCTGGACTAAATTCTGCATTTGTTGTAGACTTAGAGAGAGTAGGAGTACAGTCTAGTGAGCTCCTCATAGCGACAGCTCCGTAGCTGGCCAGGGAAGAAATATCCCAGGCAGTTGACACTCGGAGGTCTGCCGGAAACTAACTACCTGCTCAGTCCCTCAACAACAGTGATGCTGTCCCCATGCACAGACAGTTATGTGAGATATATAGGTCCTCATTGATCAGAAGCTATAGCAGCGCAGTGAATCATGCATCTATCTTGGGCTGCATCCATAGACAAGGCAAAAGTGAGGACTGCAGATGCTGGAAATCAGAGTCTAGATTAGAGTAATGCTGGAAAAACACAGCAGGTCAGGCAGCATTCAAGGAGCAGGAAAATCGACGTTTCGGGCAAAAGTCATTAATCAGGAATGAAGGCCATCCGTGGACAGTTGGGGCCTATCTGTATCTACCTACTTTCTCAAGGTCTGGTGGAGAGGAGCTTGCTCCTGCTCTTCATTGCCCCAGCCATTGGTCGTCAGGATTGAAGGGAAGATGACAGGAAATATGGTGAACTTTCCAGGTGCCCTTTCTCACAAGGAGTCAGGGTGGTGCCAGGAGGCATCCAGCTGGAGAAGGAATCACACACAATGACCTCAGATGTAAATATTCAAGATACTCCAAAGAGTGCCAGGCCCACCACCCTAAACTTGCTTGCCCCTCTCCCACCCCTCGAAATTCATGCTGAGTTCTGACCCTATCAGAATGTGCCCATGGGATCATCCAACAAAACCCCAGGGCCTACAGACTCCACTGCAAGCTCACTGCCTCCCCAGCTGTGGAACATGGGAATACACAAGAAATAGTGGGAGGGAGAGAGAAGAGTTATTGAGGACACTTTGGTGACAATGCACAGTTTTTATACATGTCACTGATTTCACCTTCCATCTGGTAGACCATCTCATTATTTAGTCCTGAATGCTACAGCATGAGGCATAATTCCATGGGTATAGACAATGTAGCAAGATGGAGGTCTGTGCTGAGAGCCTGCTGCATTATCTAAAAGCAACAGGAAATTGACATGTCTCGGGCTAAGATGCTGATAAAACCTTTGGCCTTCTTTGCACAAGGGAATAGAAACTCTACAGTACAGTACAGTGCATAGTCTGTGTGCAATATTCTTTCCTTTTAAAAGCCCAAACACCTGATGGGTCCTGCAGCCCCCTCTCTTACAAGTTGAGCCACTTACCCAATCCTCTCCTATTGATTGCAGTAATTTTCTTCCACATTGCACATTTTTGATTTCTAGCATGATGGAGGATGACAGTGAATGCTCTTGCTCAGTAGCTTGTAAACTTTACAGCAACGTGTGGGTGAGTCTTAAACATCCATAGCCCTTCCTATGCATCCCATAGACTTCACGTCTTCCCAGCTCCCCAACCAACCCATGTACTGTGCCTACACCTGCAATCTTTCACATCCAGTTTCTTGCTCATGAAGGAGAAGCCAGTGCTTATACATTCCCCAGCTACCATTGAAGCCAGGGGTGAAACAAACTCCCCTCCTGCACGATCCATTTCCATTCCTTTATATAATCCTCCCTTTCCGATATTGTTGCCTCCCTTTAAAATTATCCTCCAGAGGAGAACTACTCGGACCCTTGACTGGTGGCTATACATTTCATAGAGTCATAGGGTCATAGAGTCATACAGCACAGAAACAGACCTTCGGTCTAACTTGTCCACACTGACCAGATATCCTAAACGAAGCTAGTCCCATTTGCCAGCATTTAGCTCATATCCCTCTAAGCCCCCCCTGTTCATGAACCCATCCAAATGCCCTTTAAAAGTTACTATTGTACTAGCCGCCACCACTTCCTCTGGCAGCTCGTTCCATACGTGCACCACCCTCTGCATGAAAATGTTACTCCTTAGGTCTCTTTTAAATCTTTCCCCTCTCCCCTTAAAACAATGTTCTCTGATTTTGGACTCCCCTACCCTGGGAAAGTGGCCTTGGCTATTCACCCTATCCAAGCTCCTCATGATTTTATAAATCTCTATAAGGTCTTCCCTCAGGCCGTGACACCCCAGACGAAAAAGCCCCATGCTATTCTGCCTCTCCTGATAGCTCAAATTCTCCAATCCTGGAAACATCCTTGTAAATCTTTTCTGAACTATTTCAAGTTTAACAACATTTTTCCTACAGCAGGGAGATCTGATTCACCTACCCCAGTTGACTTTATGCTATGAAGCCACAAGTTTGAACCTTGACCATTCACTGGACTGCCGAACCATGGACCTGCTCACCGAGATCACCCTGACCAAAGGCCTGACAGTGGCCAATCCAGTGGACTGGGTATGGGAGACTGCCCCTGATTGATTGCATTAGAAACCACTGACTGGTGGACTTTGGTGAGTATGAGAGAGAAAGTGTGGACTGCAGATGCTGGAGATCAGAGTCAAAAAGTGTGGTGCTGGAAAAGCAGAGCAGGTCAGGCAGCATCCAAGGAGCAGGAGAATTGACGTTTCAGGCATAAGCCCTTCATCAGGAATGGGGGCTTATGCCTGAAACATTGATTCTCCTGCTCCTCAGATGCTACCCGACCTGCTGTGCTTTTCCAACGCCACATTTTTTGACTTTGGTGAGCACTACCCCTCTAAGCTGCATGCAACGTGTTTGCCATATAAACATGGTGTGAGACTGAGATTATTCACCATTGATTGAGGAATGTTGACCAACAAGGTAAGCTGCATTAATTGGTATAGCAAGACAAGGTAAGGCAAGGCAGTGATGGTGTGAGCATACAGGTAAGTGCTAAGTGGATGACTGCTAATTGAGCAAGTGATCAGCCCTGAGATGTAGCCTGATTGAATCCTTCAGCTGGTGATGTTTGGACACACAGTCTTTCAATGTCAGCTCCCAGTGCACTCAATGAGTCTGCGCTTCCAGAGCACCCAAGGATGCCATGATGGTCATGAAGATTGGCAAACACTGGATGACAATGTTTGGGATGAGAGCTGTGTGTGGCAGGTGATGCAGTTCCGTTGTCCGCAACATGGGAAAAGCTGTGATTTGAATTGGGCCAGGTACCTATTCTGGTTTCCATGTAAAGTTTTCTTGATGTCTAGCTTTTTGTGTGCGTTTGTTAAAATAGAAAGCTGAATATTAATGAGGGAAATTGTGCCATTACCAGGGCATTAAATAAGCAATAATTATTCTTAATTGGCAACTTGCAACCTGACTAAAGCATAAACGATAAAGTCCCTCCTGATGTTGAGAAAAACCTTGCTTGACCTCTTGTCTAATTCTGCAGCACACTTCACCATAGCCAATGTTATTGTAGTAAATTCTGTACAATTTTGCATTTCATTTTCATTGCAGCCCTATTGAAACGTGTGGATGGTTTAAAAATCTGAGCTCTGTATTGCATAAATGCTTTATAAATAGAAATTCCAGTACAGCAACATTCTTGAGGCCAGCAAGGCATTACACTTTGGATAAGTAGGGTGAGGCTCAGTCAGCAGCTCTCTTTTCTTATACAACACCAAAGTAATTCATTAATTTACTGAAAACATATCTGATCAATGTGTGGGGATTTAACTAAAAATGTGCTTTAGTTCTTCACTTTACCCTCCTAACTTTCTGATTGCAAAATGTATTTTCCATTGGTTGTCTATGTGAGGCTGCTAACTCTCTTTAGCCAAATTCTCAGAGCTTTAATCACATAATCTATTGTCTTCTACCTCACCCACTCAAAATGTCTGCTTATTCAACTGCTTCTGTAATAAATGAATTGCTCAATGAAAATTAGGTGGGAAAGCTTTTTTAAGTACCTACAATTTTATCCAACATTGCATGAAACATGTCTGGGAGGCTAATTTTCGATTCTTGTGGGTTCCTGGACTGCCCTGGAAGGTTGGTGAGTCAGAAATGGAGTATAGAGTCAAAAGGTGTGGTGCTAGAAAAACACAGCTAATCAGGCAGCATCTGAGGAGCCGGAGAGTCGTCGTTTCGAGCATAAGCTCTTCATCAGGAATGGAGTATATCAAATTAAGTTAACCGTTAAGAATTACAAATTAGGTTTGGATTTTCATTTAGAATTCTAGATTGTTAAAATATCAGAAAGTGAAGTACCTTTGATTCGGAAATAAGTAAATATTTGAAAAACAAAAGGTAAAAGGTCATGACTGACTTTTACCACACGTGAAAGGCACTTTCAGAGCAATGTCACAGCTGAAGTGAGCTGAATGGCCTTTTTCCAGAGGTGTGCAACAGCATCTTGATCAGGAAAAATCCAGAAGCAGAATGCCTGGAGGGAATTGTTACTTCTCCTGCTGAGAAAATCATGGACAATAGTAAAGTGGCTATCTGTTTTTGTTTGTTTTTTTTAAAAGTGGGGAAAAGGGATGTGCATAATAGACAGCCAAAGCATTTACCTTCCCTATTCATCATTCCTAGGTGTTTACATTCAACCTACCAAAGGGTGTTTTAAATCTGATCAGAAGGTGATAATGAATTGGACACTTCTTTTACATCCCACCCAGTGTACAGGCGTGCAAATAAGATGGAATCTAAGACAGGCAATTGATTCACCGATGTCCATTTTTCACTGATAGTAAGGTATAAATTACTGGCATTATTCAATTTTACATTATTGGCCTTTGTCCTTTCCAATGCCAGTGAAAGTTAAGAACAGTGGTTAGCAAGATTAGTCACATGAACTACAGGGCAAACTAGCCATTTGGACACAGAACTGGTTTGAAGGTAGAAGACAGAGGGTGATGGTGATAGCCTTTCAGACTGGAGGCCTCTGACCAGTGATGTGCCACAGGGATCGGTGCTGGGTTATTGGTTAGGCCACGTTTGGAATACTGAATTCAATTCTGGTCTCCCTGCTACCAGAAGCGTGCTGTGAAACTTGCTAGGTTTGGAGGGCTTGAGCTACAGGGAGAGGCTGAATAGGCTGGGTATTTTCGCTGGAGTGTCAGAGGCTGAGGCGTGACCTTACACAGGTTTATAACATCAGGAGGGGCATGGATAGGTTGAATAACCAAGGTTTTTTTTCTCTGGGTGGGGGGAGTCAAAAATTAGATTTAGAGTGAGAGGGGAAAGATTTAAGAGGAACCTAAGGGACAACTTTTTCACACAGAGGGTGGTGCATGTATGGAACAAGCTGCCAGAGGAAGTGTTGGAGACTGGTACATTTACATTTTAAAAGACATCTGGATGGGTATATGAATAGGAAGGGTTTAGAGGGATATGGGCCAAATGCTGGCAAATGGGACTAATTAGTTTAGGACAGCTGATCGGCATGGACAAGTTGGACTGAAGGGTCTGTTTCTGTGCTGTACAACTCTATGACTCAAAGAACAAAGAAGAAATGTCATCTGTCCTAATGCCTGGGAATTTTATTTTTAGTTTAACCTGTGCGACACAAAAGAAAAATTCAAAGTCACGTTCAATTGTTTTCAAGAGAATACTTGAGAAATCCAGACAGGTAAATATCTGTTCACTGTGGGATTTGTACTGAGTCAAAAGACACTCATTTTAGATTGAGTCCTTCAACCATACAGAAAAGAACTAATAGATATTTTTAATTAATCACTTCTGATATACTGTATATCTTCAACATGCGTGACATGTACCCAGGCATTCTGGCCAATGAATAGAGACACTACCATGTTGCCACAAGATCCTAAACACTTCACAGTTGTAATGATTGATTAGTTCAGACTTGTTATGTTACTTCTAGCTGTGCAGAACCCATTGGGGATGGAGGTGCAGGTTTCCATTGATCAATATGTAAATCCCTGCTCCAAGATAACTTCAGGTTTTATCAGAATAAAGGTGACACTTTAAGTCAGACAATGCATTTTAGGTGTGAGGCCATGTTTCAAGACTATTTGTTTCTCATTCCTGGAGCCAGACTGGTTTTATTTCCAAAGTATGAATTTATAAAATGCCACATTGGCTGACTGTCTACAGATTGTGTGCTTTTTGAACAAAATAGAATATATCTGCAAATTCAAATACTCAGTTTTTTTTGTGTGTGTGTGTGTGAGAGAGAGTTTGTGTGTGTGTATAAGATAGAGTCTGTGTGAGTGTGTGAGCATGTGTCCGCGCATGTGAGTGTGTGTGAGTGTATAATATGGTGGGGTCACCAGTACTGTGACATGAACCCAAAATCCCAGTTGAGGCCGTCCTCATGGATACCAAACATGGCTATCAGCCTCTGTTCAGCAACTCTGCGTTGTTGCGCTTCCCAAAGTCTGCCTTGGAGGAGGTTCGCCTGAAGATCCGAGGCTGAATGTCTTTGACTGATGAATTGTTCCTCCACTGGGAGGGAACATCCCTGTCCAGTCAAGCCCTACACATACACAGGATCTGCTTGGATGAGGGGGAATGCAACGAACACCTGAAGGTGTTGAGGGATGCCCTCATAAAGAGTGTAGAATGATTGTAGGAAACAGGAAACTTAGATCTGCATGCAAGAGCTTGCAAGGAGTCAACCATATCCAGTGCCATCTTGCACCTTGCACCTGATGACACCACCATAGTCGGTCGAATCTCAGATGGTGACGAAACAGACTACAGACAGGAGGTGGAAAACCTGGAAAGTGGTGTACTGAGAATAACCTAGCTCTCAATGCCAGCAAAACCAAGGAATTCATTATTGACTTTTGGCGGGATGTTACTCATGCCTCCCTACACATTAACAGCACAGAGTTGGAACGAGTGGAGAGTGGTCATCCACAGCAAGCTTTCTTGGACTCTTCACATGGACGCATTGGGTACAAAGGCCCAGCAACATCTTTTCTTCCTCAAGCAGCTGGGGAAATTTGTCATGACGGTGAATACCCTTGCTAACTTTTATAGGCGCGCTTTCAAGAGAATTCTGTCTGGATGTACCGCTATCTGGTATGGCAACTATACCATTCAAGATCGAAGACGGTTGCAGAGAGTGGTGAACTCAGCCCAGACAATCACAAAGGCCAATCTCCCATCTATAGAATCCATCTACCAGGCCCGCTGTCATGGAAAGGCAGCCAGCAATCTTAAAAATCCATCCCACTCTGGCAATGTTTTTTCACAATCTCTACCATCCGGGAGAAGGTAGAGAAGCCTGAACACACTCATTAGCCGGTTTCAAAACAGTTTCTATCCTATAGTTGTTAGAATAGAACAAAGAACAAAGAAAATTTACAGCCCAGGAACAGGCCTTTCAGCCTTTCAAGCCTGAGCCGATCCAAATGTACTGTCTCAACCTGTCAGTCAATTCCTTAGCTTCTGTATCCCTCTGCTCCCCACCTACTCATGCACTACGTCCAGATGCATCTTAAATGAATCTACCGTGCCTGCCTCTACCACCTCTGCAGGCAACACGTTCCAGATGCCCACCACCCTCTGTGTAAAGTACTTGCCGCATGTATTTCCTTAAACTTTCCACCTTTCACCTTGAAAGCCTGACCTATCATTATTGAATCCTTCGCCCGGGAAAAAGCTTGTCTCTATCCATCCTGTCTATACCCTTCATGATTTTGTAAACCTCAGTCAGGTTCCCCCTCAATCTCCTTTTTTCTAGTGAAAATAAACCTAGCCTACTCAACCTCTCTTCATAGCTAGCACCTTCTATACCAGGCAACAGCCTCATAAACCTTCTCTGCAACTTTTCCAGAGTGTCCATATCCTTTTGGTAATGTGGCGACCAGAACTATACACAGTATTCTAAATGCGGCCAAACCAATGTCTTGTACAATTTTAACATAACTTGCCAGCTCTTATACTCAATACACCATCCAATGAAGTCAAGCGTACTATATGCCTTCTTGATCACTCTCTCCACCTGTGCAGCAAACTTCAGGGTACAATTGACCTGCACTCCCAGATCCCTCTGCCCATAAACTTTTCCCAAGGCTCATCTGTTCTTTGTATAATTCACTCTAGAATTAGTCTTGTCTAGATGCATCACCTCACATGGACCAACAAGCTCTTAGCATTTGCCTGTACATGTGTTTTTGTTTTTGCCGCTGTTTACCTATGATTTAATTATCTATTATTTATTTATCTATGCTACTTAACTCTGTGATCTGTCTGTATTGCTCACAAGACAATGCTTTTCAATGTGCCTCAGTGCACGTGACAATAAATTCAATTCATAGCCATAGAGTCATAGAGTCACAGAGATGTACAGCACGGGAACAGACCCCTCGATCCAACTTGTCCATGCCGACCAGATATCCCAAACCAATCTAATCCCAATTGCCAGCACCTGGCCCATATCCATCCAAATCCTTCCTATTCACATACCCATCCAAATGCCTTTTAAATGTTTCAATTGTACCAGCCTCCACCACTTCCTCTGGCAGCTCATTCCATACACGTACCACCCTCTGAGTGAAAAAATTGCCCCTTAGGTCTCTTTTATATCTTTCTCCTCTCACCCTAAACCTATGCCCTCTAGTTCTGGACTCCCCCACCCCAGGGAGAAGACTTTGTCTATTTATCCTATCCAATTCGATTCAATTCAATTCATAAAGTTGGTATAAAATGCTCAACTCATCGATTGCTAGTTCTGACGTGCCACAGTGAAAAACTGTCAATACCTCCTCAGGAGACAGACAAGATATGTGACTAATCGGGTACCCTTCACAGTCCAGTACTTTCTGGGAGCGGAGAGACTGCTCCATGTTCTTTGCAGCCTTCAACACATTATTGATGATGATGAGCACCTCTCCAAGATCTTCCCTAAGACTCCACTTCTAGCCTTCAAAGAACCACCAAACCTTAAATATACCATTGTTCACAGCAAACTGTCCAACCTTCAGGACAACATTGACCACAGCACCATGTAACCCTGTCATGGCAACCACTGCAAAACATGTATACTACCATTACACATGTGGACATCACCTACTATGTGCACAGCACATGTGACTCGACTTATATTGCCTATCTCATATGCTGCAAGCAAGAATGCCCGGAGGCATGTTTTTATTGGCGAGACCGTGCAGACGCTGTGACAGCAGATGAATGGACACTGCGCAACAATTGCCAGCAGGGGAATACTTCAGCAGTTGAAGACGTTCAGCCTCAGATCTTTAGGTAAACATCTGCCGAGGCGGATTTTGGGACATGCAACAATGCAGAGTTGCTGAACAGAGGCTGATAGGATGGCCTCAACCGGGTTCTTGGGTTCATGGCACAATACAGGTGACCCCACCATACTATCTCTCTCTCACACACACACACAAGCACTCTCACATGCATATACTCACACACACTCATACTTTCTCACACAAACACATATGCATACTCACACAGACCCTCTCTCATAGATACACACTCGCACTCACACTCTTTCACAGGCATATACTTCCTCACACTTGCACATACTCTCTCTCAAGCACACACACTTGCACACGCTCACGTGTATGCTCTCACACACATATAATCCCTCATACACAATCACACTCCCTCTCAAGCACACATGCGCTGTCTCTCTCAAGAACACGTGCGCGTGCGTGCGCACACACACACACACACACACACACACACACACACACACACTCTTTCTCTCTCTCCCTCACACACCTGCATGCACACACATAAATCTATGCGGTGAAATTGCGTTTGTAGATTTAAATTTGCAGATACATTCTATTTTGTTCAAAAAGTGCACAATCTGTAGACAGTCTATGTGGCATTTCATAAATTCTTACTTTGGAAATAAAACCAGTCTGACTCCAGGATGAGATACAAGCAGACTTGAAACATGGTCTCACATCTAAAATGTATTGTTTAACTTAAAATGTCACCCTTATTCTGATAAAATGTGAAGTTATCTTGAGACAGAGATTTACATAGTAATCAATTGAAACCTGAACCCCCATTCTAACTGTTTAAAGACTTAATAGCCATCTAGGTTTGTTCAATACATTCGCATAAGCTGTATGACACTTTGATCTTTTACTATAAATTCTGTGTCAATGTATTCTCTCTCACTAGCTGCCTGAGGAAGGAGTAGGATTCGAAACTTTGCAGTTTCAAATAATCCTGTTGGGCTAAAACCTGATGTTGTGTGATTTTTAACTTAGAGCACATTGTGGATGAACACGAGGCTTAAGTTAATATAAAGAAAACATAAAATATTGGAAATTTAAATCAGAACAGCATCTGCAGAGAAAGAAGCAGAAATGTTTCAGCTAAGAGCTGGGAACAGTTTGAAATGTAATCAGTTTTACGTGAGTATAAGGGTGTGAAAATAGCAAAAGGGGACATGATGGAAAAAAGAAAAGTTTAAGTGATGAAAGTGTTGGTGATGCAAGACCCAAGAGAGTGGCAATGGGAAAAGTAAAGAAACAGTGTGTTTAGGGTTAGTGTGCATGGCAGAATAATGAACTGCTGCTCTTTGAAAACAAACACCTGGCTGAAGTGAAGCTGAACTGAAACCAACAAAGAAAACGGGAACAAAATGTTGCAAAGTTTATGGTCTGAAATTGTTGAACTAAATATTGGGTTTCATGTGTTAATAACTTGATGCTAGTGGAATACAGAATTTTTTCTTCACGATCTTTGAGTTGTCTGTGTGTTCAACTTTAATGTCGCATTGGGTTCGGAAGGATACATAACACCCACTTGATAGATGAATACTTTCCATGAAATTAGTAAAAATTACACAACACCAGGTTATAGTCTAACAGGTTTATTTGGAAGCACTAGCTTTCAGAATACTGCTGCTTCATCAGGCGGTTGGCAACCACCTGATGAAGGAGCAGTGCTCTGAAAGCTAATGCTTCCAAATCAACCTGTTGGACTATAACCTGGTGCTGTGTGATTTTTACTTTGTACATAGAACATAGAACATTACAGTGCAGTACAGGCCCTTCGGCCCTCGATGTTGCGCCGACCTGTCATACCAATCTGAAGCCCATCTAACCTACACTATTCCATGTACGTCCATATGATTGTCCAATGATGACTTAAAGTTGGCAAATCTACTACTGTTGCAGGCAAACCATTCCATACCCTTACTACTCTCTGAGTAAAGAAACTACCTCTGACATCTGTCTGATATCTATCACCCCTCAATTTAAAGCTATGCCCTCTCGTGCTCACCGTCACCGCACTTGGAAAAAGGCTCTCCCTGTCCACCCTATCTAACCCTCTGATTATCTGATATGTCTCTATTAAGTCACCTCTCAACCTTCTCTCTAATGAAAACAGCCTCAAGTCCCTCAGCCTTTCTTCGTAAGACCTTCCCTCCATACAAGGCAACATCCTAGTAAATCTCCTCTGAATCCTTTCCAAAGCTTCCACATCCTTCTTATAATGCGGTGGCCAGAACTGCACACAATACTCCAAGTGGGGCCGCACCAGAGTTTTGTACAGCTGTAGCATAACCTCATGGTTCGGGAACTCGATCCCTCTATTAATAAAGGCTAAAATATTGTATGTCTTCTTAACAACCCTGTCAACCTGGGTGCCAACTTTCAAGGATCTGTGTATCTGGACACCGAGATCTCTCTTCTCATCTGCACTACCAAGAATCTTACCATGAGCCCAGTACTTTGCATTCCGGTTACTCTGACCAAAGTGAATCACCTCACACTTGTCCGCATTAAACTGCATTTGCCACTTCTCAGCCCAGCTCTGCAGCTTATCTATGTCTCTCTGTAACCTACAACATTCTTCGTCACTATCCACAACTCCACCTACCTTAGTGTCGTCTGCAATTTTACTAACCCATCCTTCTACGCCCTCATCCAGGTCATTTATAAAAATGACGAACAGCAGAGGACCCAACACCGACCCTTGCGGTACACCACTGGTAACTGGACACCAGGATGAATATTTCCCATCAACCACCACCCTCTGAGTTCTTTCAGCAAGCCAATTACTGATCCAAACTGCTATATCTCCCACAATCCCATTCTTCTGCATTTTGTACAATAGCCTACTGTGGGGAACCTTATCGAACGCCTTGCTGAAATCCATATACACCACATCAACCGGTTTACTCTCATCTACCTGTTTGGTCACCTTCTCAAAGAACTCAATAAAGTTTGTGAGGCATGACCTACCCTTCCCAAAACTGTGCTGACTATCCCTAATCAAATTATTATTTTCTAATCGATCTCTTATCTCTTATAAGCTTTTCCAACACTTTACCAACAACTGAAGTAAGGCTCATTGGTCTATAATTACCAGGGTTGTCTCTACTCTCCTTCTTGAACAGGGGAGCCACATTTGCTATCCTCCAGTCTTCTGGCACTATTCCTGTAGACAATGACGATTTAAAGATCAATGCCAAAGGCTTGGCAATCTCCTCCCTGGCTTCCCAGAGGATCCTAGGATAAATCCCATCCAGCCCAGGGGACTTATCTATTTTCACACTCTGCAGGATTTCTAATACCTCTTCCTTGTGAACCTCAATCACACCTAGTCTAATATCCTGTATCTCAGTATTCTCCTCAACAATATTGTTGCTTTCTAGAGTGAATACTGTCGAAAAATATTCATTAAGTGCTTCCCCTATCTCCTCTGACTCCACACACAACTTCCCACTACTATCCTTGATTGGCCCTAATCTTACTCTCGCCATTCTTTTATTCCTTGAAAACCTATAGTAAAAAATGAGGTCTGCAGATGCTGGAGATCACAGCTGCAAATGTGTTGCTGGTCAAAGCACAGCAGGTTAGGCAGCATCTCAGGAATAGAGAATTCGACGTTTCGAGCATAAGCCCTTCATCAGGAATAAGAGAGAGAGAGCCAAGCAGGCTGAGATAAAAGGTAGGGAGGAGGGACTAGGGGGAGGGGCGATGGAGGTGGGATAGGTGGAAGGAGGTCAAGGTGAGGGTGATAGGCCGGAGTGGGGTGGGGGCGGAGAGGTCAGGAAGAGGATTGCAGGTTAGGAGGGCGGTGCTGAGTTGAGGGAACCGACTGAGACAAGGTGGGGGGAGGGGAAATGAGGAAGCTGGAGAAATCTGAATTCATACCTTGTGGTTGGAGGGTTCCCAGGCGGAAGATGAGGCGCTCCTCCTCCAGCCGTCGTGTAGTTGTGTTCTGCCGGTGGAGGAGTCCAAGGACCTGCATGTCCTCGGTGGAGTGGGAGGGGGAGTTAAAGTGTTGAGCCACGGGGTGATTGGGTTGGTTGGTTCGGGCGGCCCAGAGGTGTTCTCTGAAGCGTTCCGCAAGTAAGCGGCAGATGCTGCCTAACCTGCTGTGCTTTGACCAGCAACACATTTGCAGCTTGAAAACCTATAGAAAGCCTTAGGGTTTACCCTGATCCTATCCGCCAACACCTTCTCAAGTCTCCTCCTGGCTCTTCTGAGCTCTCTCTTTAGGTCTTTCCTGGCTACCTTGTAAACTTCAAGCGCCCTAACTGAGCCTTCACATCTCATCCTAACATAAGCCTTCTTCTTCCTCTTGATTAGAGATTCCACTTCCTTCATAAACCACGGCTCCCGCGCTCTACCACTTCCTCCCTGCCTGACAGGTATATACTTATCTAGGACACACAGGAGCTTTTCCTTGAATAAGCTCCACATTTCTAATGTGCCCATTCCCTGCAGTTTCCTTCTCCATCCTATGCTTACTAAATCTTGCTAATCGCATCGTAATTGCCTTTCCCCCAGCTGTAACTCTTGCCCAGTTGTACACCCCAGTCCAATACCGGCACCTCCAAATTATGACTTCCATGAAGTTAGGTTGTGCTCCATTTCAACATCACCAGAGACCAAAGGTAAAGGTAAGCATGAGTATAAGGTAGAATTTTAAAATGACAGGGTCAGCATTGTGGACTGATTATTCCACATTACCCGCTTCCTTTGCATCATCAACTATTTTGCCATTTAATCTCTCCTGTCTTTCACCTATCAAAGACTTACCTGTTTGATAATCCTTCCCGCGTCCCTTACACTTGCTTAAATCTAAAGTGCTTCTAATTTTTTTTTCCAGTTTTGACAAAGTTTCATAGTAATAGAGTCATACAGCACTGACCAGACATCTTACTTAATTTGATCTAGTCCCATTTGCAAGCATTTGGCCCATATCTGTCTGTCATCATTCAGAAACATTAACACTGATTATCTCTCCTGACCTGCCAATAGCTTCTAGCATTTCTCATTTTTAATTTTCAGATTTCCAGCTTTGGCATTATTCTATTTTTCTGTCAGTATTTAATCAGTTCTGCACTGTTCACAACATTTGAATTGTGGGAATTTAAAGTGACAATATGGAAATTTAAGGTAAACAATCACATTTGCTATATGTAAAATCATCTCCCCCTGCTTTTGCAAACACTGTGATGCAATACATCTGCCTAATTTAGCTCAGATGCACCTTCGGTGCATGAACCTCAGCACACAAAGTCAATTTTGTACTAAAAAGCTATAGCTAATGTCAGAAGTCACATGACACGACTTTAACTGCCAAAAAAGCAGCACTCCTAAAGCTTGTTATTTCAAATAAACGTTGTTGAACTATAACCTGGTGTTGTGTGATTTCTGAGCTTATTCACCCCAGTCCAACACCCGCACCTCGACATTAGAGCTATAGTTGACAGGGAAAGCATCACAACATAAAACCTCGGCAACTGAACCGATCTCAGGGTTAAATGCACCTATTCAAATATAAAGTTTACCATACAGTTTGCATGTTTGATAGCGAGTCTCCATTGTTCTTGCAGAGCTCAGCTAGGTGACCAACTGCCAACTTAGAGTGCAAGGGGGTCAGAGTGGAACATGGAAGATGGTGAAGCAGTTAAAAAGAACTTTGTATGAATACCACTAATCTGTGTGGGAAATACAAAGATAACTTGCTTGAAAAAAAACATGGCCATCAGCATCAAGGAAGATTAATGTAAGTGGAATCTGAAAGATTACCAACCTTTTAGAAAGAACAAATAAAGGAGAGAGGGATGCTTACAAGAACAGATAAAAAGTCATTCGTCCCTCTCTGATTTCTCTCTTTCTAAAATCAATCAGTAATCAGTCCTGCCTCCTTTCTATAAAAGCATTTTTGCTCCGCAGTTTCCAGTTCTACTGTCTGTTGCGTATTTCAAGCAATGTCTTTCAAAATCAGATAGTTTTTTTTCTAGTTGTACAGTGGAGCCTGTGACTGGAAACTGCTCTTTCATTTGTTTTGATGGGGGAAGGGTGGGTCAGGTGTTGTGTCAGATTTCCTTTTATGTTCTGAATTGCTGTGGGTGAGGTGTATGTGGCTTTTCAGGTTTTTCGTAATACTTTGTTCTCAAGTTAAATAGGCAAAGATGAATTAGACACCATAGTTTAAAGTAAGCAAAATAAATCAACCAAAAAGCAAATCAAACACAGTAAAAGCTGTAGATCTTAAAGCTGAAAATGTTGGAAAGTCACCAAGTTACCAGCCACTGTCAGCCTTTCATTGAAACAGAAGAACAGCTTTTAAAAATGAACAGAAGGAACACACAGTTGATCTAATTTTAAGACTGAAGCCACACCTAAAAAACATTATGTTATCCACCAATCAAACTTCGAATTCTTACTGCTTGCTGAACTAGACCCACACTTTTTTATAAATAAACTCAGTGACCAAATTAACAAATCACCCAAGATAAAAACTGCCCAATAAGGGTTCTGTATGACAAAAAAATAGCAAAAGGGGAAAACAAAGGAGTGGACTAAATCAAAGCAGTATTGGAGAGGGAGATATGTACTCCAGCCACCCACCTCCCTCCCCTCCACCCAACAATGCCAATTCATCCCTAAGGGATTCAAGGCCACTGCCTAGCCCACCATAGGCTCCCTGTCTGAGGGTACCCAGACATGGACCTAACTCCGGAAGAGTAGCAGCAAGTTGGGAACCACAAAACTCTCTGCAGTCCACTGTCTAGACCTGTTGAGGCTACTGAGTGTATTTAAAACAGAGGTAGATAGGTATAAAAACAGAAATTGCTGGGAAAACTCAACAGGTCTAGCAGCACCTGTGGAGAAAAAGCAGAGTTAACATTTTGAGTTCAGTGACCTTTAAAGTCTGGTTGAAGATTTGTAGCTCGGGTGTCCGTTGTTGTGGTTCTGTTCGCCGACCTGGAAGTTTTTGCTGCAAACGTTTCGTTCCCTGGCTAGGGAACATCATCAGCGCTAGACCTGTGCCTCACCACACACTTTACATTCAACAAATACGAACAAATCAACGGAACACCCATGGGATCACCAATCTCGGGACTCATAGCAGAGGCAGTTATGCAAAGGTTAGAACATACAGCCCTACCACAAATCCAACCCAAACTCTGGATCAGATACGTCGATGACACCTTTGTAATCATCAAAAACACAGAAATAGAAAAAACACACCGAATCATCAACGCCACACTCACAGGAATACGATTCACGAGAGAAGTGGAAAAGGATAGCCAACTCCCATTCCTAGATGTGTTAGTAGAGAGAACACCCAATGGAGAATTCACCACAAGGGTACACAGGAAACCAACACACACAGACCAAGTCCTTAACTATGAAAGTAACCACCCCAACACACACAAATGAAGCTGCATCAGGACACTATTCAAAAGAGCCACAACACACTGCAGTACACCAGAACTGCGAAAAGAGGAAGAGGAACACCTATACAAGGTATTCGCCAAAAACGGATACCCACGCAACTTTATCACCAGATGCCTAAGAGATAGACCACGGAATGAGGACATGCCACAACCAAAAGGACTAGCCACACTACCATACGTCAGGAGCGTCTCAGAACTGACAGCCAGACTACTGCGGCCCTTAGGACTCATAACAGCACACAAGCCAACTTCCACACTCAGACAACAACTCACTAGAACAAAGGACCCAATAGCCAGCACGAGCCAAACTAACGTAGTTTACAAAATACCATGCAAGGACTGCACAAAACACTATATAGGACAAACAGGAAGACAGCTAACAATCCGCATCCATGAACATCAGCTAGCCACAAAACGACACGACCAGCTATCCCTAGTAGCCATACACTCAGACAACCAGGAACATGAATTTGACTGAGAAAACACTACCATCATAGGACAAGCCAGACAGAGAACAGCCAGGGAATTCCTAGAGGCATGGCATTCATCCACAAACTCCATTAACAGACACATGGACCTGGACCCCATATACAAACCACTACAGCTGAAACTGACACCCGGAAGCGGCAAGAACATCCATCAACAGACACATCGACCTGGACCCCACATACAAACTACTACAGCTGAAACTGACACCCGGAAGCGGCAAGAACAAACCACTATAAATACTGGAAGAAACATCAAAGCAGCGCTTCACAGGAGGCTCCAATAGCACTGATGATGTTCCCTAGCCAGGGAACGAAACGTTTGCAGCAAAAACTTCCAGCTCGGCGAACAGAACCACAACATCAGTGACCTTTCTTCAGAGCTGATTGTTTATATATGCTGAAGATGGGATGTGGGGGAGGGGGAAGGAGTAAATAATAAGTGGAGATGAAGCCCAGGAGAGAGAGAAAACATAGTTGGACAAAGGAATGGGTAACGATTAACCTCGGGGCAATCAAAAGCTGCTAATGGAATAATTAGTGACTGACAATGGATTTGATAACAGCCCATCACCCCATTTGGTGATGAGGTCTGGGTGTGTGTGGGTTGGGATAGGGCCATGGAAGAAGGTGCTCAGTCTGTAAAATGATTGAATCCCAAAGGCTGCAGAGTCCCCAGAGAATCTGGACCAACGTGCTGAGAAGTGGCAGATGGAGTTTAATTCAGATAAATGCGAGGTGCTGCATTTTGGAAAAGCGAATCTTAGCAGGACTTATACACTTAATGGTAAGATCCTAGGGAGTGTTGCTGAACAAAGAGACATTGGAGTGCAGGTTCATAGCTCCTTGAAAATGGAGTCGCAGGGAAATAGGATAGTGAAGAAGGCGTTTGGTATGCTTTCCTTTATTTGTCAGAGTACAGGAGTTGGGAGGTCATGTTGCGGCTGTACAGGACATTGGTTAGGCCACTGTTGGAATATTGCGTGCAATTATGGTCTCCTTCCTATAAGAAAGATGTTGTAAAACTTGAAAGGGTTCAGAAAAGATTTACAAGGATATTGCTAGGGTTGGAGGATCTGAGCTACAGGGAAAGGCTGAACAGGCTGGGATGTTTTCCCTGGAGTATCGGAGGTTGAGGGGTGACCTTATAGAGGTTTAAAAAATTATGAGGGGCATGGATAGGATAAATAGACAAAGTCTTTTCCCTGGGGTCGGAGAGTCCAGAACTAGAGGGCATAGGTTTAGGGTGAGAGGGGAAAGATATAAAAGAGACCTAAAGGGCAACATTTTCATGCAGAGGGTGGTACGTGTATGGATGTGGTGGAGGCTGGAATAATTGCAACATTTAAGAGGCATTTGGATGGGTATATGAATAGGAAGGGTTTGGAGAGATATGGGCCGGGTGCTGGCAGGTGGGACTAGATTGGGTTGGGATATCTAGTTGGCATGGACGGTTTGGACCAAGGGGTCTATTTCCAGGCTGTACATCTCTATGACTCGATAACTAATGATCCCCATTAGCAGCTATTGACTCCCCCAGGCCGACGTTTACCCATTCCTTTGCCAGTTTTCTCTCTTAGTCCCGAGACCTTGCAGATCGTGTGTCAAACTAGAGTTCACAGATTGAGACTCTCCATGAATATCAACAAAAATGACAGTTTGCAAAAATTCCGACAAAATCCCTGTCAATGCCAGACTTGTTGGGCAAACGCAAACTTGGTTAGAGACAAAAAAACTGCTGATACTGGAATCCAGAGTAGACAAGCAGGACACCCCGCTGGAAGAACACAGCAAACCAGGTAGCATCAGGAGGTGCAGAAGTCAACGTTTCGAGTGTAACCCAAATGGAGTTGATTGTGAATGCAATGGCCCAGGGTGTTATCATTGGACTGTTAATCTCAGAGACCCAGGTAACATTCCGTGGACCTAGGTCTGAATCCCACCATGGCAGATGGTGGAATTTGAATTCAATAAATATCTGGATTAAGAATCTAATGACTACTATAAATCCATTGCCAATTGTTGGAAAAACACATCTGGTTCATCAGCATCCTTAGGGAAGAAATTGCCATCCTTACCTGGTCTGGGCTACATGTGACTCCAGACCCACAGCAATGTTGTTGACTCTTAACTGCCCTCTGGGCAATAAATGCAGCGTAGCCAGCGATGCCCTCATTCTGTTACAGAATAAATAGAAAACAAAACATTGTTCAGCACAGGGGGGTGTGTGTGGGGGGAGCTGCAGATAAAGGGAGCGGCAGGGGCAGGGTGGTGAAGTGGGGATATGTGATGACAGGTAGAAGGTATGACCTGGGTGGTCAATGGGAGGAATGAATCCAGTTGGTGGCAGGGAGCAGTGGCAGGGAGGGGGAGGGGCTTGGAAGGGAATGGGGAATGGGGAGGGAGGTTATTTGAAATTGGAGAATTCGATGTTGAGTCCTCCAGGCTGCAGGGTTCTCATGTGGAAGAAAAGGTGTTGTTCCTCCTAGGGCACCCGTCTTTGCCAAAAGATGTGGATGGGGATTCCATGCAACTCTTGGTCACAAACATTGGTGACTGATGGAGGGCCAGAGGAGCAAGCAGTGAACTAGGATTTCTAAGTTAATGCTCTGAATTTCTGGCTGGGAATTGTTGTCAATTAGTTTGTATCTGGCAGGTGAACGAAGAACAAGAGCAAAGATCAATACAGCACAGGAACAGGCCCTATGGCTCACCAGGCCTCTGCCATTACCTAGTCCTTAAAAGATAGGAGAATATGAAACTGCATATTAATAAGGTGAGGTGACATCATATAAGGAAGATAATGCATGCAAATTTGAGCTGGTCACGAGCCAGAATCTCATTTTGCCATTCAACACTTGGTTTGGAAGTTGGACTTTTTGCTCTCAGTGTTTGGGAACTCATTGCTGGCCATCTCATGTGAATTTCTTGATCATCTCCAACAACACTCAAGTCATCAGGGACTGGGAAGATTCTGACCCTACTCTTCCATATTTGATTGAAAAAGAGTTTGTTCCTTTTAAAAATGTTTCCATTCAGGACTTCAAAAACAAATAGGACTTTTATTAATGTAAGATCACATAACGCTTATTGCCATTAAGATAAAAGAAATAAGGCACTTCACAGAATGGCAATTAGACTAAAAACTATATTGAGCCAAAGCAGGAAATATTAGATGTTGAGACCAAAAGTTTGGTAATTAAAGTATAGTTTTAAGAAGAGTCTTAAGATTGGTAGTGGGTAGTTAAGATTTGAAGAATTTGACAAGGGCTGTTCAGGATGTAGATAATTGACAGACCAATTGCCATTGCTGGAAGGAGGTAAAGGAAGGAAAAGCACAAGTGGTCAGAATTGAAAGAAGCAGCTTGCAGGTAAAATGTAGTGAGGGGCATAATCATGGAAGGTTTTGAGCACAAGAATGAGAATTTTAAGTTGGAAACAGTGGGGGGCAGGCTGAAAACAAAGGTCAGAAAGCACAGTGTTTCAAATGGAATTGCATGCAGGTTAGGATGTGGTCAAGTAATTTGGAATGGGATGTGGCTGTCCAACAGAGCAATCAAATAGACGAGTCTCGAAGTGACAAAGACATAGAAGAGGTTTTGGCAGCAACTAAGGTGAAACAAAAGGCAAAACTTGCATTGATAGAATACTTTAAACAAGGTAAACCTTTTCACTCAAAAATGCTTACTTTCAAAATGTTTTAATGTTTTTATAATGCAGGGAATATGGCAACCAATTTACACATAAAATTCCCACCAGCAATAGTATGATGATGATTTAGTGGTTTTGAAAGAAATGTAAAAGGATAAATATTGGCTGGACACAAGATACAAGTTTCTCTTCTTTTCAAAGTAGTGCCACAGGATCTCTCATGTCCATATGAGAGAGCAGACAGGGCATCAGTTTAATATCTTATATGAAAACCTGCAACTTGTCAGCAGTCCCTCAGTCCCACACTGAGTTGCTTGTCCAGGTTTTGTGCTGAAGCATCTTGCCTCTTCATTCATCTGTCAAGTAGGACTTGAATCCATAGCCTTATGACTCAGAAACATCTGTTATCAACTGAGCCACAATTGATGTCATTGACTTGAGAGTAGGCACAATGTTGATGAAGAAAATGCAGCTGATATTTAATTCTTCAATGCCTAGGTATAGGAATATATGTGTTCAGTTATAACTGACTTTACAATTTCCCCTCTTCTCTCCTCCAAGCTCCGCCCTCACAACCAACAAGAAAGCTTGTTGGATTGAGCTTTAATCAGATGGTGTAATCAATGTCCCTCAATGGTCCCGGGTGGGGGTAAATCAATGGTCAAGCCTTAGTTGCTGCTGAGTCAAGCAGGTCCCCAGTGGATCTTCTCATCAGCGCTTAACTGCTCAGATGGTTGCAATGGGGGTGAGTATCCCCCTAGGGTCAAATTGTCAAATAATGTCTCAATTCACCACTTTTCCTGTCACCTCCAGGGACAGGAGAATCGCGTCCATATAACATGCAAGTTCAGGTCTGCGCCAAATAGAACTCTTTGGTGACAGTCAGCCTCAACCAAAGACTGTGGGCAGAGGAAAATGATGAAGTGATAATGAAAAAGTTTATGGTGCAGGCCAAAGAAAATGACTAGATATTTAACCAGAAGTTAATGTGGCTCATCCACAATGCACCATCAACCTAACAAGGATAAGCACATTGACATTCTGAGTAAGACAAAACCTGGCTCACAGTGTTGACTTGTTCTCTTTTAACTTTTTTGTTCTAAATTCTGTGCTGTGGTGCAACTCTTGCTTCATGTTTTATTTTAGATTTTACTCTTTCTCCGCAATTACCAAACACCCAGTGATTAAACTTTCCTTCCTACTGCTGTCTATAATATGCTAGATTACATTGTAAATGATCGTATAGCCTTCTGTGAGGTCTTTGCTCTTCCAATTCTGGCCTCTTGGACATTCCAGAATTGAATTGTTTCATCATTGATAGCTGTGCCTTCAGATACTTGGAACACCTTTCCAAATGTGTCTCTTTCTACTTCATTGCCTCCTTTAAAACATTTCTGAAAACTGAGGTCTTTCACTCATCTTATATTCAGCTGAGTTAGTATTGCCTTGGTGCCTAATTTTATTTGATAATTTTAGATATTGTTACCATGTTAAAGGTGTTCTTGAATTGAAGTTGTTATTTTTGCTTCTCCTCAGGAAACTGCCCTTTTCCCTTTCAAAGCTGTTGTTGCTATTTCACTTGTTAATAGGCCGACTCAGAACTTTAATTTGATTAGATTACTTACAGTGTGGAAACAGGCCCTTCAGCCCAACACGTCCACAACGACCCTCCAAAGAGCAACCCACTCAGACCCATTCCCCTACATTTACCCCTTCACCTAACACTACAGGCAATTTAGCATGGCCAATTCATCTAACCTACACATCTTTGGACAGTGGGAGGAAACCGGAGTACCCGGAGGAAACCCACACAGACACAGGGAGAATGTGCAAACTCCACACAGGCAGTTGCCCGAGTTGGGAATTGAACCCGGGTCCCTGGTGCTGGGAGACAGCAGTGCTAACCGTGTCGCCTCTAAAGTATCACTTAAACTCCAACTTTAATGTTCTTGAATATTTGTTAATTCCCAGCTTAATTTGTGGCCTCTCATTTGAAATACTTTATGCTCTAATCCAGCATCCGCCTTTCCAGAATCTCAAAAGGGCTGAACTAAAATCATAATGATTAACCTTTCTGCATTTGACACATGGTCTACCACACCATTCCCACCCAATAGCTTGCTTCTGATAGCAGTGTTGGACAGCACAAGCTTCCATTCTTACTTCTCTGACCATAATTGGAGTCGCTGGCTATTTATTCTCTTTTCAACATTGTCAAATTTTCAGTTCTTCAAGAGTCCATCATTGCCTCTCTACTTGATTGACTTGCTATAGGACAAATGTTCACACACATAGGATCAGCTCCCATATCCAACTCAATTCCACCAGATTGCACCTGAAGTTAGCTCTACCTCAGTATGGTTACAGACAATTGAATTGAATTGAATTTATTGTCACGTGTACCCAGGCACAGAGGAAAGCTTTGTCTTGTGAGCATTACAGGAAGATCACAGAGTTAAGTAGCATAGATAGTAAATAATAGGTAAACAATCACAAAAACAAAAACACAGGTACAGGCGAATGTTAAGAGGTTGTGACTGTATTCAGTATTCTAACAACAGTAGGGTAGGAACTGTTACAAAATCTACTATGCGTGTGTTCAGGCTTCTATATGCCTTCTTTCTGATGGTAGAGGTTGTGGAAAAACATTGCCAGGGTGGGATGGATCTTTGAGAATGCTTGCGGCCTTTCCTTGACAGCGGGCCTGGTAAATGGATTCTATAGATGGGAGGTTGGCCTTTGTGATTGTCCGGGCTGAGTTCACCACTCTCTGTAACCATCTCCGATCTTGAATGGTACAGTTAGGGAGAGAGGTGAATTAAACTTCTTTCTTTTCTTGCCTTCTGGCTATAGCCTGAGTAGTTTAATTTTTTTCTGTCCTTGAAAAAGGATGTGGCATGTATCCTCGAAACCCTCTGTTTGTGAAATCTAGATTTAGAGTGACCTGCATCAAAATTACTTTTGGGTTAAATTCATTCAAAACCGTGGGAGGGTTTTGCAACATATATACATGTACAAGCATATGTGGAAGAAAAGGAAAGAAGAGCTTACAGTTAAGAAAACTTAAAAACTCATAACATGAATGTTATTTCATGTGTTTATTGGAGTTCAAAAGTTTAATGCCCAGTCAGGGTTCTTTAGTACAGGAACTCTGATCCAATCAGATTCAGCTTGCTGAGGGAGGACCACAGTTGCAGAATTCATTTCAAAGTTAATGAAGATGCAGTAGTATGAGGTTGGCATGCGGAAATTTGGTCCACTTTTCAGTCAAGTACAAGGCTTCTTTCAGAATTAGGTTTCAAGGAGTCTTGGACAGCTTAGCCGTTAGCCTAGCGTCATGTTCTAATTGTATGTTAGATTCTTAGCAAAGTTGAAAATCACACAACACCAGGTTATATTCCAACAGATTTATTAGGAACAGGTTCCTGATGAAGAGCTTATGCCCGAAACGTCGATTCTCCTGCTCCTCGGATGCTGCCCTGACCTGCTGTGCTTTCCGAGCACCACACTCTCGGCTCTGCTCTCCAGCATCTGCAGTCCTCACTATCTCCAGGTTTATTTGGAAACTAGTACTTCCAGATAAACTTGTTGGACTATAACCTGGTTCTGTGCCATTTTTAGCTTTGCCCACCCCAGTCCAATACCGGCTCCTCCACATCACAGATTCTTAGCAGATGGAGGTAAGGGGTCCTGAGGTTATCAGTGAATTGTTCAGAGATCAGAGGAGATTAAACAAAAATTGCTAAAGCACCCCAGCAGATCTGGCAGCAACTGCAGAGCAAATAATAGAGTTAATATCTGGAGTCTAATATGGCTCTTCTTCAGAACTGGTTGTTTCCCTAGAAGAGTCATATTGGACTCGTATTGTTAACCTAATTTGTCTCTCCACAGATGCTGCCAGATCTGCTAAGTTTCACCAGTGCTTTTCTGTTTCTTTTATTTCTGATCTGCAGTATTTTGCACATCAGATGAACTTTAGTCACGTGACTGGTTCCTGGATGAGTCAGTTTCAAGTTAACAATTAGTTTCATTCCTTCTGGCATATTATTCAGTTTAAGAGATTAATGGGGTTATCAGCACATTCACAAATATAGCAATGTTTGATGACTCTCCCTTTGTTATCTGTTCAGGTTTGCAAATGAAAGCTGTGCTGCTCTCTCTATCTCCTGTGTTTGCAGTGCTCTAATGAGAAATTCTCTACCAGGACTGATCTGTTTAGCTTTGTCCTTTAAATTACAGCTGGAAGTTTCTAGAGCTACAGTCAATTTGCAAATCACGTGATCTGTATCAGTTATTTTAGTCCCAGAAAGTCCATTTTAAAATTAAACAGCTTTTAAAATAATGCAGGTCTCACTTGCATGTGATCTGACGTCATGATGACAGCCCTCTTACACACACTAGTAGATTTTATCAGAATATTGGGATAGTTACTTACTTATACTCCATAATTACATAGCATCTTTAACAAAACAGAATATTCCAAGGTGTATTGCAGGTGTGATTAAACAGAAAATTGTAATTTATCAAGATGAAGAGATATAAGGACTGATGACTGAATCCAGATCAAAGAGGGATATTTAAGGGAGATCCTACCAGAAAAAAGAGAGGTAAAGAGGCAGAAAAGTTTGGGCAGTGGAATTTCAAATCTTAGATCCTTGGCACCTGAAGGCACAGCCACCAAAATTAAGTTAAAAATCACAACACCAGGTTATAGTCCAACAGGTTTAATTGGAAGCACACTAACTTTCAGAGCGACACTCCTTCATCAGACAACCACCTGATGAAGGAGCATCGCTCCGAAAGTTAGTGTGCTTCCAATTAAACCTGTTGGACCAAAACTTGGTGTTGTGTGATTTTTAACTTTGTGCACCCCAGTCCAACACCGGTATCTCCAAATCATAAAACAATTAAAACCTGGACTGCTGAAGAGGCCAGAATTGATGGAATGCGAACATCATGTGATGGGTTGTAAACAGCATTTCCTCTCACTTTCTTTCTCTCAGTGGATCTCTGAGGTCTACACGCTGCAGCAATTTCTGGAATTTGAAGTCAATGCCGTGATCCGTGAGCAGAATGTCCAAGTGCACAATTTATGAAAAATACAATGCTGGAGCAAATTACTGCACTTGCTGGAATTTGTATTGAAAACAAAGAAATGCTGGAAATCACAGCTGGTCAGACAGCATCCATTGAGTATTTTGAGTCTCGATGACTCTGCATCTGAGCTGACGTGGAATGTAGAGGGGGCAGCATTTCTGTAATAGTAGGGAGTGGAGCGCTGGAGGAGAAAAAGTGCTCAAGGTGCAGATTAAGTGATCAGAATGTGAGAATGACAGAACAATGGTGTGTCTAACTGCACAGATGGTCCCAATGGAATGGGGGGAGGGGAGAGTGGACACTACGACAAAGAATGCAACAAGTGAATATAAAAGAAAGGGAAGAAATAAGAGTGAGTTCACAATCTTAAAGTGTTGAACTCAACATTTTATTAAGTTAAAAAGATTGTAAAGTGCCTAGTGTGAAAGTGAGATGTTGTTCCTCCAGTTTGAGCTCTAATTCGCTATAGTATTGCAGCGCACCGTGGATTTACTTCAAATCAGCTCTGCTGAAAAGTCATCTAGATGTGAAACATTAGCTTGGAGAAAGTGAGGACTGCAGATCTTAGAGATCAGGGCTGCGGGATCAGTCAGTTCCATAGACAGGCACTGAGGTAGGAGATGTGGCTGTGGTAGCAAGTCTGCTTCTGGACGTGGCTGAAGAGCTTCAGGGCAGAGGAGATGAAGCAGGACGCCAATTTGCGGATTGTTTCAGAGAACATCTCAGAGACCTGCACCAACCAACCCCACCACACTGTGGCTGAACACTTCAACTCCCCCTCCCATTCCACCAAGAACATGCAGGTCCTGGGCCTCCTCCATCACCAAACCCTAAGCATCCTACCCCTGGAGGAAAAACGCCTCATCATCCGCCTTGGGACCCTGCAACCACATGGGATTAATGTGGATTTCACCAGTTGCCTCATTTCCCTTCCCCCCACCTCATCCCAGTCCCAAGCCTCCAACTCCGCACCCCACCCTCTCGACCCGTCCATCATCTTTCCCATCTATTTGCTCTACCCTCCTCCAACCTATCACCTTTTCCCATTTCCTTCATATACCTATTGCATTCTCATCTACCTTGCCCCCAGTCCTAACCCTGCCCCATTTATCTCTCAGCATCCTGGCCCACAAGCCTCAATCCTGCTGAAGAGCTTATGCCTGAAATATCGAATTTCCTGCTCCTCAGATACTGCTGTGGTTTTCCAGCACCATAATCTTGACACAAAATATTAGCTTGCTCACTCTCCATGGCTGCTCCCTGACTTGTTGTAATTTCCAACATTTTTCGTTTGTAGTTAGTTATGAAAAATACATTTTTATGACCATTGGATACCTCAGAATGCTTTAGAGCCAATTAAGGTTTTTGAAGTGTAGTTACTCTTTTAAGTGTAGGGAACACAGCTGCTAATTCCTTTACAGCAATCTGACAAACAGCAAAATGGCCATGATCAGATAATCTGTAGTTTGTAACGGAGAAAGTGAGGACTGCAGATGCTGGAGATCAGAGTCAAAAAATATGGTGTTGGAAAAGCACAGCCAGTCAGGCAGCATCCAAAGAGCAGGAAGATCGATGTTTTGAGCATAAGCTCTTCATCAGGAATGTTTTCTGATAAACATTCCTGATGAAGAGCTTATGCTCCAAAAATCGACTCTCCTGCTCCTTGGATGCTGCCTGACTGGCTGTGCTTTTCATGTGCTATACTTTTTGACTCTTTAATTTGTAATGCTGACCAAGAGATAAGTATTGGTCAGGACACCGCCAGTAACTCACCTGTTCTTCTTCAGAATAAGAATCTTTTGAATCCACCCAAAGCTAGTGGATGGCTTAGTTTAGGATCTCGCTTGGAAAGCAGTTCCTGCAATTGTGAAGTACAGAGGAACTTCAATTATCCGAACAACATGGGTGGAGAGTATTCCTTTCGGATAATCGAAATATGAATAATCGAATGTTGGATAACACAATTTAGACAAGTACCAGGACCTTGCGATCTTGCCAGATAATCTGAAATTCAGATAATCGAATGCTGGATTATTGAGGTTCCTCTGTACTCTCTGCTGCACTGGAGTATGAGCCTTGATGTTTGTGCTCAAGTGATTTGTGGAACTTAAACCAAAAACCTTGCGCGAGGTTAAAAATGTTACCAGTTAGGTCTAGGTTGACACATTAAATTGTAGGGCCAGAGGAGGTTACATCGATATAGAGGGGAAAGGGCATGGAACAACTTGAAAATAAGGATAAAAATGTTAAAATCAGACCAGTGAACACAGACACTGATGGATGAATGGGACTTGGTATGAGTTGGGACATAGGGTTTTGGATGATGTCAAGTTTAGAAAAATAAAGTCCATTTATATAGCATATGTCATGACCATCAGATATCTGAGAGCACTTCACAGTCAACTACATGCTTATGAAGTATAGTCACAGTTGGGCTGGTAATCAGTTCTTATGACATTGATTGAAGGATATAAATAATGAGTGGAACCTTACTAGACTCTGAACAATGGGGGCTATGGTGAGATGACTGGCAAATCCCATCTTGACACAAGATCACCTTGTAGATTGTTTTAAAGTTAACCTGTTCAGATACATTATCAGGTTATAATCCAACAGGTTTATTTGGAAGTACAAGCTTTCAGGGCCTTCATCAGGAGCAGCGCTCCAAAAGCTTATACTTTCAAATAAACCTGTTGGACTATAACCTGGTGTTATGTGATTTTTAACTTTGTCAACCCCAGTCCAACACTGGCACCCCCACTTCATGTCAGACATGTTATGGCACACTTCTTGAACAGGTAGAAATTGAAACCAAGTCTTCTAGCTTAGAGGTAGGGACACTATCACTATATCACAAGAATCTACGCCATATATTGGATGCTTTTTGTCATGCAGCCTGATGAGATCCTCACAAGGAAACAGTCCTTTCCCCTTTATATCGCTGTAACTTCCTCTAGCCCTACAATTTAATGTCAGCGTAGACCTAACTGATAACATTTTTAACCTCGCGCAAGGTTTTTGGTTTAAGTTCCACACAATCACTTGAGCACAAACATCAAAGCTCATTACTGCTTGTTGAACAGCTCAACATACTATGGGTTGTGATTTTACCAAATTTATCATCCAAACTAGCTGCCCAGAAAACTCAATACAAAAATCAGTGTAGGTGTTTGGCAGGTTGAACTTGCAGAGTGGAGCAGAATCCTGAGACAACAGCTGCCCATAACCTTCCCATATGGACATTGGCAGTCTATTTTCAGGGAGCCATCAGCATTATGCTGGCATCCTCTAATGCACTGACACTACACCCTGATGGTCTAGCTCATTGGCAACTAGTAGCACACAGCTGCGTCAGGTACAGGTGATGTACAGGCAGAGGAACCCAATTCATACACACATTCTCATGAATAGTAGAATTTTGGATGATCTCAAGCTTGAAATGAGCAGACATTGGGGATAAATCAACAATATATTAAAATACTCAAGCTAGAGAGAACAGAGGTATGGACAAAGGTTTCAGCAACAGATCAGCTGAGGCAAAGGTGAAGTAGCACAAGGTTTCAGAGGGGAAATAGGCAGTAAGAACAATGAAAAGAGAACAAATAAAATTTACAGCCCAGGAACAGGCCCTTCGGCCCTCTAAGCCTGAACCAATCCAAATGTACTGTCTAAACCTGTCGGTCAATTCCTTAGCATCTGTATCCCTCTGCTCCTCATTTACTCGTGCATCTGTCCAGATGCATTGTAAATGAATCTACCGTGTCTGCCTCTACCACCTCTGCTGGCAACTTGTTCCAAACACCCACCACCCTCTGTGTGAAGTACTTGCTGCATGTATCCCCCTTAAACTTTCCACCTCTCACCTTGAAAGCGTGACCTCACCCGTTATTGAATCCTGCACCCTGGCAAAAAGCTTGTCTCTATCCACCATGTCAACACCTCATGATTTTGTAAACCTCAATCAGGTCCCCCCTCACTCTCCTTTTTTCTAATGAAAATAAACCTAACCTACTCAACCTCTCTTCATAGTTAGCACCTTCCGTACCAGACAACATCCTCGTAAACCTTCTCTGTATCCTTTCCAAAGCGTCCACACCCTTTTGGTAATGTGGCGACCGGAACTGTACACAGTATTTTAAATGAGGCTGAACCAATGTCTTGTACAATTTTAATATGACATAGATATTGGCCGGAACCTCATCTTGGGGTTGTATGACACAAAGATTGTGCCAGTATGTTTTGGCATGAGGTAGATTTTAGAAACAGGTAGGCACTAGATGGGTTGGGACCAGATCTCAAGAACAGTTGTTGATGAATTCCATTTCCAGCATTCTGTGAAAATGTAACATTCAGAGAGTAAATTATGAGTTGCCAGGTGACAACATTCAATTCTGCCCAGAAACGCAGAGGTTCTTTTTGCAAAGTTTTCAATTGGTCAATCAGGACAGTTTGGGAGTTACTGAAGAGGATTTTGAAGTTTATAGTTAGCTAAGTATGATTAGATTAGATTCCCTACAGTACGGAAACACCCTTCAGTCCAACAAGTCCACACCGACCCTCCGAAGAGTAACCTATCCAGACTCGTTTCTCTTCTTTTACCCCTGACTAATGCACCTAACACTATGGGCAATTTAACATGGCCAATTCACCTGACCTGCACATCTTTTGGAATGTGGGAGGAAACTGGAGCATTGGAGGAAACCTATGCAGACATGGGGAACGACTTAGAAACATAAGTAAATTTCATGCTAGGCAGTGCTGATGTTAACTGTGTTGCCAAGGCAGCTGAATTACACAGACTTTGTGTAGTGAAGACTCAAGAAAGTCTTAGCGCAGTTGCATGACTCTGTGTAGTGGAGGCTCAGGGAAATCCCAAGAGCTGTGGTGACTCAGAAGAAGATGTGTGCCACTACTAATTCAGTACAGCTGAGAGTGAAAATTGAAAGATTCACAAGCAGTATTTGCTGGATACAGTTGATAAGGTTAGAGCTTTTTAGCAGTTTTAGCTTTGTGATATTAGCTGCAGTGAAGAGCTGGAGTTCTGCTTATGAGTTCTGGAAGGACTTTGATAGGCCAGGAGAGGAGGTTCAAGAAAGTAGAATGATCAACTAGAGTAAGGGCAGTTTTTGAGGCATTCTATGACAAAGCAGTTATTGAGAGGATTTTCAAGTTTAGATAATCAAAATGGAAAATCTGTCACCCCTTGCAAATGTTAATGAGTTTTGATGATCCCGTGTGTTATTAACGTCTGGGAGGAGTTGCTGAGAAATCCATAGGATCTGCCTTCATCACATTTCCTATTTAATGTGTGTGGTCAGGTATTCAATATTGCTGATTTTTTCCACATGTTAATTTTGAGTATTAGAAATAAGTTGCACATCTAATGTTGGTTATATTCATGTTTTAACACTGTCTAGTAAAATGAAATGTTATTTGTTCAAAACAGTAGAATCTTATTTTTACCATGAGATCAAAATCATGAATTGACTGGTTACTAACAAAATGGCATAGATTTAATGTGATGTGCAAAAACTGCAAGGTTAATGTGAGAAACAATTTTTCATACAGCAGTTAGTTTGGATATGGAATTCAATGTCTGGAAATATAGTGGAGGCAGGATGAATTAAGGTGTTCAATAGGCCATTGGATGAGTTTTTGGATAGAAATAGTGTGGAAGGGCATGGGAGAATGCAGGAGATTGGCATAGGTAATGGTGTTGGTTTGAAGAGCCAGTGCAGGTATGATAGGTCAAATGGCTTAGTTTTGCACTGTAACAATTCTGAGATGTTATTGTCTTAGACTCCTATATCTCTCATTTGGTCTATTTAAAAGTTACTTGTGCCTAGCCAGAATGTTACAAATTTGGCAGCATTGTTGGGGATCCAGCAAGACTACAGCACCAGGAATATGGTGCAGCCAATTGTGTCAAAGGGAAAAGAGGGCACAAAGGGATGAAGAGGGATAGTTTATCTTGTTCATAGTTATGTAGGATGACATTTATGAGTTAGATGAGGGCTGCTTCAGAACTGCAGCAGTGCAAAAATCCAACTGAAAAGATCCGGACATATCGTCTGGGAAATACAGGAATGGACTTTGGAGATAATAACATATTTCAGGACTTTCTGTAAGAAAGTGGTGTTGAAGATGTGACAGTAGTTTGAAAGGGCAGAGGAGTGAAGGTCTGGTCTTACTACCAGGTGAGATTTCCCAAGTTCTTACATTTCCAGGTAGATGACTTTAAACTGTTAAACATTTGAGCAAGGAGGGTTGAACTGCCTCCCCTTCTTTACTTATTCTCTCTTTCAATTGGTTGCACAATTAACAAAGTGGTTAGCACTGCTGCCTCACAGCGCCTGTAGACCCGGGTTCGATTCCCGACTCAGGCGACTGACTGTGTGGAGTTTGCACGTTCTCCCCGTGTCTGCGTGGGTTTCCTCCGGGTGCTCCGGTTTCCTCCCACAGTCACAAAGATGTGCGGGTCAGGTGAATTGGCCAAGCTAAATTGCCCATAGTGTTAGGTAAGGGGTAAATGTAGGGGCATGGGTGGGTTGCGCTTCGGCGGGTCGGTGTGGACTTGTTGGGCCGAAGGGCCTGTTTCCACACTGTAAGTCTAATCTAAGTCTAATCTAAAAAGCTGTACATTTATGAATATCTTGCTCCCAGACCAAATTATGTTTTAAAAGGAGCTACTTTAATTGGGTTCTTTTCAGTTAACAAAGAATGGGATTATTAATTACAAAACATGCTAAGAATTAAGAACACAACTCACAGACACACTGATTAGAAATGAGAAATTAATCCAAAAGTGATGCAAATTGAAAGATATCCAGTTTCTGGGTCATTCAGGAAGAGTAAATGGAAGTACATTGGAGTCACTACAATGGTTGTAACCAGTCGTGTTGACATTAGAGTGTTGAACAGTCAATTCAACATCTCTCTGGGATTCCATTTTTAAACTGCTCAGCCCAAGTGGGATGGTAGGGAACCAGAATTTGATGAAAATTAAGCTCTTGGACCAGTGTAGGACTGGAGCAGGTTACAGAGTGGGAGAAGGTAAGAGTTATGAGGGGATTTGAACTTAAAATTCGATGAATTGAATGACTGGGACTGAAGTAAATCAGTGAGTGAACTAATCTGATTTCAGGTTCGGAAAGATATACCAGAGATTTAGATAAGCTCAAGTTTACAGAAAAAGGTGATGGAGGGCTAGCAGAGAGATTTGGAATAGTTGAGTCTGATTTTCATTCACCATTTTAGATGACAAAGAACTGAGCTCTGAAGGAAGAGTGTCTGAAATGTTGAACTGTGATTTTCAACATAAGCAACTGATCTACTTAGCATTTGTAAAGTTTTCTATTTTTTTCATTATGATCTAGTATAGTGCAACAGTGACATCTTGTGACCAAAAGAAACCCCACAATAGATGCTGAAAAAGCACACATTGGACCCTTATGCATACACGACAATAGGAAATATACCACACAGTTCAAAATTAAAAATATCAGTGCAGACATGTTTATGCTAAACATGGGTAATGAATCTTTGAATCTCTGGGTACATATATTGGGACAGAATGATAGTTCACAAAATCAGTGAAATGTTACAGTACAGAGGATCATTTAGCCTATGGTGCTTGCACTGGGTCTCTCAGCATTTTAACTTGATGCCAATCCCCATAATCCTGCATGTTGTTTTGATGTAAATATTCATCCAATGCCTTCTCAAATGCTTCAATGAATCTGCCCCACCATACATCCAGATGGAGTATTCCAGTCTCTTGACTACTCGCTGTATGAAAGTGTTTCTACTCACCTCGCACTTGCGCTTTTTGTAGGAAACTTTACATCTGTGTTCTCTAGTTTTCGATCTGTTTAAAAGCAGGATATCTCTCCATCTACTCTATCCAGACTCCTCATTATTTTGAAAACTTCTTTCAAATCTCCTCTTAGCCTTCTTCTCTCCAAAGAAAACATTCAGTCATAGAGTTGAGCAGCATAGAAAGAGGCCCTTTAACCCCTTCAACGCATTGTGCCTATGCCGGCCATCAAAATTTATCTACTTTAGTCCCATTTTCCATCACTTGGTCCATAGCCTTGTATATTATGGCTCTGCAAGTGTTCATCTAAATATTTCTTCAATGTTATGATGGATCCCACCTTCATCACATATTCATAAGTTCATACGATATAGGAGCAGAATTGCACCCTTTAGCCCATCGGGTCTGCTCCGCCATTCAATTATGGCTGATATGCTCCTCACAAAGGGCTGAGAAAGGGCTTATACCCGAAATGTTGATTCTCCTGCTCCTTGGATGCTGCCTGACCTGCTGCGCTTTTCCAGCAACACATTTTCAGCTCTGATCTCCAGCATCTGCAGTCCTCAATTTCTCTGATATGTTCCTCACCCCCATTTTCTTGATTTCTCTCCATATCCTTCCAATCCATTACCAATTAAAAATCTGCCTAATTCCTTCTTAAATTTACTCACTGTCCCAGCATCCATCATACTTTGGGGTAGTCAATTCCACAGATTCAGAAGTAGTTTCTCCTCATCTCTGTTTTAAATTTGCTACCGCTTATCCAAAGACTATGACCTCACATCCTAGAGTACTCCACAAGAGGAAGAATCTGATCCATGTCTATTTTATCCGCAATTTTTATCATCATGAATACCTCAATTTGGTCTCCCATCATTCTTCTGAATTCCAAAGAGTATTGGCCTAAACTATTCAAACTCTTCATATAACAAACCCCTCATCTCTGGGATCAATCTAGTGATACTCCTTTGAACTGCTTCCAATGCCATTACGTCTTTCCTCAAATAAGGGGACCAAAATTGTGCACAATACTCCATGTGTGGTCCCACTAATACCTTGTGTAGTTGCAACAATACTTCCGTACCTTTATATTCTTTATTATCTGTTGTACCTGCATACTAATTTTCTGTGACTCATGAACAAGTACATCTAGATCCCGCTGCACGGGAACACCCTGAAGTCTCTCGCCATTAAGATAAAGGTCACCTCCCCACTTATCCACATTAAACTCCATCCATCACATTTTGGTCTATTCTCCTAACCTATCGATATCCATTTGTAACTTTCTTATTTCTTCATTGCAATTTACCATCCCGCCTCTTTTGTGTCATCCGCAAATTTGGCTATAGAACCTTTATATCCCTGTATCCAAGTTGTTAATGTTGATTGTAAATAGCTGGGCTGAAAATGTGTTGCTGGAAAAGCGCAGCAGGTCAGGCAGCACCCAAAGAGCAGGAGAATTGACGTTTCGGGCATGAGCCCTTCTTTAGGATGGACTCCTCCATCGCCAGACCATAGCAACACCACGGCTGGAGGAAGAGTGCCTCATCTTCTGCCTAAGAGCCCTCCAACCACAAGGGATGAACTCAGATTTCTCCAGCTTCCTCATTTCCCCTCCCCCCACCTTGTCTCAGTCCCAACCCTCGAACACAACACCACCTTCCTAACCTGCAATCTTCTTCCTGACCTCTCCGCCCCCACCCCCACTCTGGCCTATCACCCTCACCTTAACCTCCTTCCACCTATCGCATTTCCAACGCCCCTCCCCCAAGTCCCTCCTCCCTACCATTTATCTTAGCCTGTTTGGCACATTCTCCTCATTTCTGAAGAAGGGCTCATGCCCAAAACATTGATTCTCCTGCTCCTTGGATGCTGCCTGACCTGCTGCGCTTTTCCAGCTCTGATCTCCAGCATCTGCAGTCCTCACTTCCTCACTACTGTATCTATGATCCTCAATGTTGTAGGTCTCAGACAGGTTCCCCCTCAGCCTTCTCTGCTCTAAGGAAAATAACTCTAGCTTATTTAGACTCTCTTCGGAAGTGAATCAGTCCAGCTCAGGCAATAGCCTTGTGAATCTCTTCTGCATCCTCTTTATTACAATCAAATACTTTCTGTCGAGCAGTGAACTGAACTGCACAAAGTATTCCAGCTGTGGCCAAACTGACATCTTATCCGGTTCTATCATAACCTCATCTGTATTCAATCTTTCAACGAGTAAAATCAAATATTCCATTTGTCTTCCTCACCATCTTATCGACCTTGTTGTTGCATTCAAGGATCTGTGGGCATACACACCATAATCCCTCTATTCCTGTATATTTTCTAGAGTTTTACCACAAATTCTGTTACAAAGTGGATGGTCTACACCTGGGCAGGACTGGAACCAATGTCCTAGGGGTTGCTTTTGCTAACACTGTTGGGGACGGTTTAAACTAATGTGGCAGAGGGATTGGAACCAAATGAGGAGGTTAGTGGACAGTAAGGAGGTAGTAACTAAAGCCTGTAAAGATCTAGGAAATGAAATCAGCATGACTGAGGGGAAGAGTAGGCAGGGAGCAGATGATGAACGCAGAGGGACAGGTGGTCTGAGGTGCATTTGTTTTAGTGCGAGAAGTGTAGTAGGTAAGGCAGATGGACTTAGGGCTTGGATTAGTACCTGGGCGTATGATGTTATTGCGATTACTGAGACTTGGTTGAGGGAAGGGCAAGATTGGTAACTAAATGTCCCAGGATATAGATGCTTCAGGGGGATAGAGAGGGAGGTAAAAGGGGTGGAGGAGTTGCATTCCTGTTCAGTGGGGATATCACTACTGTACTGAAGGAGAACATTATGGAGGCAATATGGGCAGAGCTCAGAAATAGGAAGGAAATGGTAAAAATGTTGGAGCGTGAGATAGTTACAAGTATGGAAACAGATTATGGAAAGATGTAGGAGCAACACGGTGGTAGTGATGGGAGATTTTAATTTTCCCAACATTGACTGGGATTCACTTAGTGCTAGAGGTTTCAATGGAGCAGAGTTTATAAGGATCATCCAGGAGGGTTTTATAGAGTAGTATACAAATAGTCCAACTCGGGAAGGGGCCATACTGGACCTGGTGTTGGAGAATGAGCCCGGTCAGGTGATTGAAGTTTCAGTATGGGATTACTTTGGGAATAGCGATCACAATTCTGTAAGTTTTACAATACTTGTGGACAAAGATGAGAGTGGTTCTAAAGGAAAGTGCTAAATTGGGGGAAGGCCAACTATAGCAAAATTTGGCAGGAGCTGAGGAATGTGGATTTGGAGCAGCTATTTGAAGGTAAATCCACATTTGATATGTAGGAGGCTTTTAAAGACAGGTTCATTAGAGCACAGGACACACATGTCCCTGTGAAAATGAGGGAGAGAACTGGCAGGATTAGGAAACCATGGATGACACGTGAAATTGTAAGATTAGCTAAGAGGAAAAAGGAAGCATACATAAGGTCTAGGCCACTGAAAACAGATGAAGCTTTGGAAGAATATTGGGAATGTAGGACCAATCTGAAACGAGGCATTAAGAGGGCTAAAAGGAGTCAAGAAATATCTGTAGCAAACAGGGTTAACAAAAATCCCGAAGTCTTTTATTTGTATATAAGGAGCAAGAGAGTAACTAGAGAAAAGGTTGGTCCACTCAAGGACAAAGGAAGAGGTTATACGTGGAGTTAGAGAAAATGGGTGAGATTTTTAATGTGTACTTTGCATCGGTATTCACCGAGGACAGGAACATGATGGATGTTGAGGTTAGGCATAGATGTTTGATTACTCTAAGTCAAGTCGGAATAAGGAAGGAGGTAATGTTGCGTATTCTAAAAGACATTAAAATGGACAAGTCCCCAGATTCAGATGGAATCCATCCTAGGTTACTGAGGGAAGCGAGAGAGGAAATAGCTAGAGGCCTTAACAGATATCTTTGAAGCATCCTTGAACACGAGTGATGTTCCGGAGGACTGAAGAGTTGCTAATGTTGTCTCCTGGTTTAAGAAGAGTGGCAAGGATGATCCAGGTAACTATAGACTGGTGAGCCTGGCGTTAGTGTTAGGGAAACTACTGGAGAAGATACTGAGGGATAGGATCTATTTACATTTTGAAGAAAATTGGCTTATCAGTGATAGGCAGTATGGTTTTGTGCAGGGAAGGTCATGTCTTACCAACTTAGTAGAATTCTTTGAGGAAGTGACAAAGTTGATTGATGTCATATACATGGACTTCAGTAAGGCATTTGATAGAGTTCTCCATGTTGGCTGATAGAGAAAGTGAAGTTGCATGAGGTCCACGGTGTACTAGCTAGATGGATAGAGAACTGGCTGGGCAGCAGGAGACAGACAGTAGTAGTGGAGGGTTATATGTCAAAGTGGAGAACTGTGACTAGTGGTGTATCACAGGGATCCATGCTGGGATCACTGTTGTTTGTGATATACATAAATGATCTGGAGGAAGGTATAGCTGGTCTTATTAGCAATTTTGCAGATGACACTAAGATTGGTGGAGTAGCAGATAGTGAAGGGGACTGTCAGAGAATGCAGCAGAATATAGATAGATTGGAGAGTTGGGTGGAGAAATGGCAGATGGAGTTCAATCTGGGCAAATGTGAGATGATGCATTTTGGAAGATCCACTTCGAGAGTGAACTATACAGTAAATGGAACAGCCCTCGGGAAAATTGATGTACTTATAGACCTAGGTGTTTACATTCTTTGTACCCTGAGGATCACAACGCAGGTCGATAAAGTGGTCAAGAAGCATATGGCAAGTTTTCCTTCATCGGAGGGGGTATTGAGTACAAGAGTTGGCACATTATGTGGCAATCGTATAGGACTTTTTTTCGGCCACATTTTGAATACTGCGTACAGTTCTGCTCGATACATTACCAGATGGATGTGGATGCTTTGGAGAGGGTGCAGTGGAGGTTCGCCAGGATGTTGCCTGGTATGGAGAGTGCTAGCTATGGAGAATCAGAGAATCATAGAAATGTACAGCACGGAAACAGACCCTTCAGTCCAACTTGTCCATGCCGACTAGATATCCCAACCCAACCTAGTCCCACCTGCCAGCACCCAGCTCAGGTTGAGTAGATTAGGATTATTTTCATTAGAAAGATGGAGGTTGACGGGGGACCTGATTGAGGTCTACAAAATCATGACAGGTATAGACAAGGCGGATAGCAAGAAGTTTTTTCCAAGAGTGGGGGACTCAATCACCACGGGTCACATTGTATAATGGTATAATCACAGCTATCCTCCAGACCTCGGGCAACTCTCCTTTGATAATTAATACCAGGGTACCTGCAAGTTCTTCCCTCACCTCTCACAACAGCTTGGGATATATCTTATGTGGGCCTGGGAAATTAGCCAATTTTAAGCCTGCTAAAACCTCTTCCCTCTCAATTGTAATTTGCTCAAGTATGTTGCAGTATTTATCCCAAATTTTTATAGATACATCATTGAAAACAGAAACTAACTAAAGAAGAAATACTTGCAGAACACATTGTCATGGTAAGCTGTTCTCGGATACAGCCGTCTCTGCGTGCGCATGCACAGAACACAATGGCGTGGTACGTCATTCCTGGAAACAATCTCTGCGTACATAACACAAAAAACCATCTTTTGCTTGCTTTCTTTTGTACATGTCATCCAGACTATATATGCTGTACCTGTTGTTCTGGGAGAGATGGCGTGGCCAAGTCCTGCGGTTGGGGTCAAAATCACGCTGCCCCTCCCAAAAACTTTTGATTTAATAAATTTGATTGACTTGCTTCTAAATTTGAGTTTTATTAGTTTTACTATTACAAATTAGCGCTGCGAGCAGGGTCCTTTTCATGGTCCTGGATAGGGTGGCCACCTCCCAGAATCGGTGCAGGATATAGGACAAAAGTTGCTCAAACTACAGAAGCTGTTGACTTGATAAGAGTGAATGAGAGTGTTCGTTGTGTGATCTCTGAATTGAGTCATACTCAGATGCCTGTGAGATTGTGCCTGCCTAGGATAAAGGTCTAGATTAAATAAGTAGGATATGGAGAAATGATCACTCCCTAAAACAGGTATCACCGGCCTCTGAGAAGATTGATTCCAGGTGAGATGTGGCAGGTGAGAAAACACGCAGCAGTCGTGGCTGGTTGGTAAATGTGATTGACCAACAGAGGATCTGTGCGTATAAACCTATCAGTGTTATGGCAGAACAGGGAGATCAATGGGAACACCTGCAATCTCTCATTTGCCAATATATGATAGACAGACACTCTCTCATTCGACAGATGAGAAAGAGTGGGTGGAATATGTCCCAGACCCTAGATCAACAGCAAAATTGGCTCATGGGTGAAAAGAAAGATAAGACCAAGAAAATAGGTGTCCTTTTGGTTCATCAATTGGATAGCCTCATAGGTCAGACTTTGGAATCCAGAAAGAAATGGACCGAGGGAAAACAAATGCTTCATTCCTGACTAAGGGAATGCTTCATTCCTGAAAAATCAGTTCCTGGAGGATAGTCAGTCGGGATCATAACCACCTTATAATGCCTGGGGGAGCCTGGAGTGAACCGTTGGACTACCCTCCTGAGGAAATTAACTTTGTCCCGGTAACTCGCAGTGGAGAAGGAGCTAATGCGAATGAAAAATATAAGCTGTTTACACCAGGTGAATTGCAACAGATCTTAGCTTCCCTGGGTCGCTTACAGCCCTGCAGGAATAATGCAAAAGTTTGGGCTGAATTAGATACCACCTGAGTGGGCCACCAACTACAGTTAAGGGATATCCACCAACTGGTCCAGGCTGCATGCCCTCAGGATGAGTGGTGTCTGACGAGTCTGACATAGCTGATGGTGCACAGCAATGAAGTTAAGATTATAGGAGAGGCAGGTGGACCCAGGCTACCCTTATTAAAGCAGACACAGAGGATCAGCAGATTTAAGGCTGAAATTGGGGAAACCGCCCACTAATTGGGCAAAAATAACAAACACCAAACACCAGAAGGAGGAAGGCACCTTCATATACGGGAAATGACTCTTTAGGATCTACCAAAAATGCTCAGGGATTCCCCAGACTGCTCCTACCGGGCGTTCATTCAGGCTTTCAAGGAGGGACTGTCGCCCGTGCACCAGGCAGCCCAAAAAATGGGGGTCGTCATTCTCCAAGATTATGACGCCCTGGTAGAATGGGCAACAGGTGTTAAGGAGAACACAGGATGAAAGCCCCTGTGCACGTAAAATAGGAAAACCCAGCCGCCGTCTCAAAGACAAAATTCAGGCTCACGTGTCACAACTGTGGCAAGATGGGCTACTTTGTCCGGGATTGTAGGGAGATGAAATAGAACAACGGGAAGCCCACTTGTTCCGTCAGTACTGTGGCAAAGGGGCCACTCTCCAAATGCTTGTTGGGAAAAACATGGCAAACCAACAAACACCGAGAATACGTTGAACTGATGTCCAGCAGCCCCTGTGGGCACAAGTGATAAGGAGGGAAGGATTTATGTGTCTGCACTGGTAGGAGCCAGACTGTGTGAGATGCTAGTGGACACAGGAGCCCTCATATCTATTGCTGACCTACCCCTGCCCACAACTAACAAAATGATTTATGTGAAGGGGATTAATGGATAACAAACCCTGCATACTTGAGTGAGACTACTCTGTAGAAATCAATAACCTGTATATATTAATGCAATCTTATGAGTTCAAAGTTTGTGCGAAGATTTGTAGCTCGGGTGCTTGTTGTAGTGGTTCTGTTCGCCGAGCTGGAAGTTTTTGTTGCAAACGTTTCGTCCCCTGGCTAGGAGACATCATCAGTGCCTTGGAGCCTCCTGCGAAGCGCTTTTTTGATGTTTCTTCCGGTATTTATAGTGGTCTGTCCTTGCCGCTTCCGGGTGTCAGTTTCAGCTGTCCGCTGTAGTGGTTGGTATATTGGGTCCAGGTCGATGTGTTTGTTGATGGAGTTTGTGGATGAATGCCATGCCTCTAGGAATTCCCTGGCTGTTCTCTGTCTGGCTTGCCCTATGATAGTAGTGTTTTCCCAGTCGAATTTATGTTGCTTGTTGTCTGAGTGTGTAGCTACTAGGGATAGCTGGTCGTGTCGTTTCGTGGCTAGTTGGTGTTCATGTATGCGGATTGTTAGCTATCTTCCTGTTTGTCCTATATAGTGTTTTGTGCAGTCCTTGCATGGTATTTTATAAACTACATTAGTTTTGCTCATGTTGGGTATTGGCTCCTTTGTTCTAGTAAGTTGTTGTCTGAGCGTGGCTGTTGGTTTGTGTGCCGTTATGAGTCCTAAGGGTCGCAGTAGTCTGGCTGTCAGTTCTGAAACGCTCCTGATGTATGGTAGTGTGGCTAGTCCTTTTAGTTGTGGCATGTCCTCGTTCCGTGGTCTATCTCTTAGGCATCTGTTGATAAAGTTGCGCGGGTATCCGTTTTTGGCGAATACCTTGTATAGGTGTTCCTCTTCCTCTTTTCGCAGTTCTGGTGTACTGCAGTGTGTTGTAGCTCTTTTGAATAGTGTCCTGATGCAGCTTCGTTTGTGTGTGTCGGCAGATGCCTAAGAGATAGACCACGGAACGAGGACATGCCACAACCAAAAGGACTAGCCACACTACCATACATCAGGAGCGTTTCAGAACTGACAGCCAGACTACTGCGACCCTTAGGACTCATAACGGCACACAAACCAACAGCCACGCTCAGACAACAACTTACTAGAACAAAGGAGCCAATACCCAACATGAGCAAAACTAATGTAGTTTATAAAATACCATGCAAGGACTGCACAAAACACTATATAGGACAAACAGGAAGACAGCTAACAATCCGCATACATGAACACCAACTAGCCACGAAACGACACGACCAGCTATCCCTAGTAGCCACACACTCAGACAACAAGCAACATGAATTCGACTGGGAAAACACTACTATCATTGGGCAAGCCAGACAGAGAACAGCCAGGGAATTCCTAGAGGCATGGCATTCATCCACAAACTCCATCAACAAACACATCGTCCTGGACCCAATATACCAACCACTACAGCGGACAGCTGAAACTGACACCCGGAAGCGGCAAGGACAGACCACTATAAATACCGGAAGAAACATCAAAGAAGCGCTTCGCAGGAGGCTCTAGAGCACTGATGATGTCTCCTAGCCAGGGGACGAAACGTTAGCAACAAAAACTTCCAGCTCGGCGAACAGAACCACTACAATCTTATGAGTGTAAAAATAATAAGGAACTATTACAGGAAATGATTTAATGAAGGAGTACAAAACCCTTATAGACAGTGGGAAAGGTGAATTAATGTGTCAATGTGTCTCCCGTCCCAATGGGAGAAAGGAAAAAATGGGGACTTATGCAAGCAACTTGAGCACTGTCCAAATTGCCTCCTCTATGGGATACGATTGGCAGATAGAGGATAATAGCTTTGGTGTCATTTGCGCCTCTGTCCCAGGGGTATGGGTAGAGACTAAATTAGATACAGGCTTGATTAAAATTGACCCCATAGTCATGGAGGGTCAGGAACACAAGCCGCACCGCCAATACCCAATAAAACCCGAAGCCAGAAGGGTGGTTGTGGAAACTGTGAAAGGATTAGTGGAGAGGGGAATTCGCCAAGACAATACGAGCACTACTAATTCCTCCACATGATCGGTCAGTAAACCTGACAGCAGTTACTGTCTCACAATTGATTATATAGCCCTAAACAGGGTCACTCCTAAATCATACCCTATAGTCGCCAGTCCATCCACATCTTAAATGGGCTCTCCCTGAGTCTTTACTACATTGGATATTGCAAATGGATTTTGGTCTATCACCCTCCATCATGACCTCCAAGGTAAACTTGCATTTACCGTCAGGGATAAACAGTATACTTGGACCAGACTTCCCCATGGATTCCATAATGGTCCAGCCATCTTTCACTGTGTAATGAGTGAGGTACTCAGGGACATCGACCTGTACCATGGCAGTACGATACTCCAATATGTCGATGACATCCTCCTGGCTTCTGAATCCTAGCTAAAACATCAGGAAGTGCTACACTTAGTCCTGAAGCACTTAGAGGGCAGAGGGTTAAAAGCCAGCCTGAAGAAAGCTCAATTTGGGAAAACTAGAGTGCTTTACTTGGAGTATTTAACTTCCCAAGGCACAACAGAAATGCCTGCAGGCAGGAACTGAAAAATGTATTGCTGGAAAAACGCAGCAGGTCAGGCAGCATCAAAGGAGCAGGAGAATCGACGTTTCGGGCATAAGCCCTTCTTCAGGAAGTCAGCTATACAACAGATGCCATGGCCTGTGACAGTCCATGGTGTGAGAAAGGTCTTGGGCTTGTTTATTTACTGCAGGAATTTTATCCCCGGGTTAACCAAAGTTGTCAAGCACAGTTGTGCCAGGGAAGAGAAGAGACCCCCTCGGCCTTTCTCCAAAGATTAAGAGATTCTATGAGAAAGTATTCTGGAATAGATCCGGAAGGGTCAGTAGCAGAAGGGCTACTGAGGATACATTTTGTAACAAAATCATGGCCAGACATCCAGAAAAAGATTCAAAAGATAGAGGGGTGGAGCAAAAAGCCCCTAGATGAGTTGTTGCGGGAAGCTCAGAAAGTGTTTGTGAGAAGATAGGATGAGAAGCAAAAACAGAAGGCAAAAATGATGGTAGCCACGGTTGATGAGGTGGTTCAGAAAAGAGTGGAACCGATAGTAAGCAACTGGAGAGGTGGCTGGCAGCATACTGAAAATAGAGGTAGGGAAAGAGAATGAGGAGGACCCGTTAGGGGGTCCAGTCGACAGGGATAGGGATTAAGGTGGAAATCCCCACAGGCGGGATGTTATTACTGTGGAAAGACAGGTCACTTTAAGTGGGAGTGTCTGGATCTGAAAGGGAAGAGAGGGCGATACCGCTTGTGAACTTTGATGAAGAATAGGGGTGTCAGGGGTTCCTGCCCCCGGGGACCCACCGGGAACCCTTGATAAACTTAAAGGTGGACCTTATAAAGAGGATGTAGTTTTCTTAATCGATACGGGGGCAGTGAGGTCATCTCTAAATTTCAAGCCCAGGGGAGTGGGAATTTCGAAGCAAATATTATCTGTTTCTAGGGTAAAAGGGGAGGGATTTACAGTCCCAGTTTTTGAACCTATGATGATTGAAAGTGGAGAAGAGATAGTCGAAGGCAAACTGTTATATATCCCTGATATTGGAAGTAATTTATTGGGAGGGAGTTAATCATACTCTTGGGGCTGGAAATTGGAATATGGGACCAGAGATTAATGATACAAATGACCATCCTGATCAAGAAAGAGGAAAGAGAAGTAGAACCCACGGTATGGGCTCGGGAAGGAAATCGCGGCAGATTACAAATACCTCCTTTAGAGATCAGTTTAAACAGGGAGGGAGACGTAGTATGCGCAAGACAGTATCCAATTTCAACAGAGGGACGCAGGGGATTGCAGCTGGTAATTGAGGATGGATTATTGGAGCCCTACATGTCTCCTTACAATACCCCTATTCTTTCAGTACAGAAATCGTACAGCACTTACCGTGTGGTACAAGACCTGAGGGCATCGAACCAAATAGTACAAATCTGCCACCCTGTGGTTCCTAACCCCTATACACTATTGAGTAAGATTCTCCATGACCATAAATGGTTCAGTGTAGTGGATCTAAAAGATGCCTTCTGGGCATGTCCACTGGCGGAAGGAAGTAGGAATGTGTTTGCTTTTGAGTGGGAGGATTCAAAGACAGACGAAAACAACAGTTCAGGTGGACAGTACTCCCACAAGGATTCACTGAATCCCCAAATCTCTTTGGTCAGGTGTTGGAACAAGTCTTGGAGGAATTCAGTAATCCCAAAGGGACTATCCGTTACAATATCTTCTGGTAACAGGCAAGAGGAGAGACAAAGCAGTAGAGGCCACAAACAAATTACTAAACTTTCTGGGACAACAAGGATTGAGGGTCTCCAAGAAGAAATTACAGTATGTAGAAAAGGAAGTTAAGTATTTGGGACATCTAATCAGTAAAAGAAAACAAAAAATAAGCCCAGAAAGAATAAAGAGAATCATGGAAATGCCACTGCCCAAGATCAAAAGGGAGTCACAAAAATTCTTGGTGTTAACAGGGTACTGTAGATTATGGATACACTCATATGCACAGAAAACAAAGAAATTACATCTGAAACTATTGGAGGAAGAACCTAAATAATTGAATTGGACAGATGAAGAGAGGGAATTGGTTGAAGAACTAAAGAAGAGCCTGATCCATGCCCCTGTCCTTGCATTACCCTCCCTAGACAAGCCCTTCCATTTGTTTGCCACAGTGGATAGGGGAGTGGCTCCAGGGGTCCTCAACCAGCGATTGCGGGGGGGGGGGGGGAATGAAACAACTGGTTGCCTACTCAAGGGGGTGGCCAAAGTGTGTGCAGGCAGTAGCAGCAACAGTCTTATTGGTAGAAGAAAGTCGGAAACACTACCTTTGTGGGAGCCCTAATAGTCAGCGCTCCACACCAGGTATGGACCATATTAAATCAGAAAGCAGGACGATGGCTCACAGACTCTAGGAACCTGAAAAATGAGGCAATTTTAATAGAGAAGGATGACCTCGTGTTAGTCACAGTTGCTTAAATCTGGACATATTCCTGTGGCGAGGAGAGGGGGTGGCCCCTGGTAATCCAGAACACGACTGCCTTGATAGTATTGAATATCAGACGAAAGTGCAGATAGACATAAGGGACATCCCACTCTATGCTGGAACTCGGTTGTTTATCAATGGGTCCTCCCGGATGATTGAGGGCAAGAGACATAATGGATATGCTGTAATAGATGGGATGGAGGGAAGCATTATCGAGGCCAGGAGACTGCCTAGCGGCTGGTTAGCTCAAACTTGTGAACTCTATGCCCTAGAAAGGGCTCTCAGAGCCTTAGAAGACAAGGAAGGAATGGTGTACACAGACTCCAAATATGCATTTTGAGTGTGCTCACCTTCAGAAAAATTTGGCAAGAAAGAGGACTAATAAACAGAGGAAAAGAACCAGCACATGAGGAATTGATAGAATGAGTACTAGAATCCCTGTTACTCCCGAGGCAAGTTGCAATAATTCATATAAATGGACATCAGAAGGGGAATGATCCGGAAGTAAGAGGAAATCGACTGGCCAATGAGGTAGCTAAAGAAGTGGCCCTGAATCCACAAGAAGCAGCGATATACTCCCTAATACCTGTAATTCCGGATCTTCAGGGTACCCCGTTGTTTACTGCAAAGGAGGAAAGACAGTGGTAGGGCGCTGGATGTTACTCGACGGGAGGGAGATTTTGAATAAAATAATGATGCGAGAGATTATAGCTGTCCTACATCAGGGGAGTCATTGGGGAGTGCAAGCAATGTGTGATTTAGTCTTAAGGAAATATGATGCAAAGGGATATATACGATAGCCAAACAGATATGTGAGGGATGTATAACATGCAGGAAGGTAAACAAGAAGGTGCTAAGGAAACAAGTCCCAGGAGGGAGAGAACCTGGGCTAAGACCATTCCAGAGCATCCAGGTAGATTATACTAAATTACCCAGAGTGGGAAGACTGAGATATATGTTGGTAATAGTTAATCATTTATCTGGATGGGTGGAGGCGTATCCTCTGGCTACTGCCACCGCAAGTGGGGTGTCCAAGATAATACTTGAACACATAGTTCCCAGATATGGGATATTGGAATGTATAGATTCGGATCAGGGAACTCACTTTACTTCCAAGGTATTCCATGGAACGATGAAAGGGTTAGGAATCTCCTGGGAGTTCCACCCTCATCAGGAAAGGTTGAGAGAATGAACCAGGCACTCAAAAGGCAGTTATCTAAATTAATAATAGAAACCAGACTCCCTTGGACTAAGTGTTACCTATAGCCCTCTTGCAAGTGCAGACGGTCTCAAGGAAAGATTTGGGGCTGTTCCCTTATGAGATATTGTTTGGGAACAAAAGAGGAACTGCCAATCCCAGAAACTAAAGATTTGTTCTTAAAGAAGTATATACTGGGCTTGTCCTCCTCTTTGTCTTTCCTCAAGAAACAGGATTTATTGGCACAGACACTGCCCCTTGAATTCACCAAACATCCCATCTGGCCGGGAGATTAGGTCCTAATTAAGTCATGGACAGAAACTAAATTGCAACCGGATTGGGAGGGACCGTACCAGGCTCTTTTGACTACCAAAACGGCGATAAGAACAGCGGAGAAAGGCTGGACTCACTACACCAAGATTAAGGGACCACGGAATTCCCGGTTGAGAAAGAAGACTGGACAGCTGAATCAACACAAGTACCACTGAAACCCAGGCTAAAAAGACTTTAAGTGATTGATTATACTGTGGCAACGTGAGCACTGGATTTTTTTTTGTAGATTGCATGTAAAATCTCAATACTATTGTAGAATGCTGAGGATGCTTAGGGTTATGATATTAGCTCTCTTAGTATTGGGATTTTCTCAAACACCGTCTTCATACTTGTTATTAACAGTCCCCGAGTCTGATAATCCGCAAGTAACGGATACCGATTATAGTATCTAGTTGATTGTGGAAATGTAGAAAACCAGAGGCAGTATAGCTACTCAGAGATACATCTTAAGTCCTACTGGGATGGCCTTGGGGATGGTACTTAGTATACTGGTCTTGTCACAGTACACTGGGCCCCTTTCCGACCAGTTCTTGATTGTCCCAATAAAAAGTGTAAAACAGTAAAGAAAACCACATGGCACAAGGCGATTCTGGGGGGGGGGGGGGGGGATGTGAGGAGGTACCTATCAGGTACAATTAAATGAAACATTTGGGATAGAAATTAAAACGAACGGGAAGGATTTCTCAGGCTGTTGTTTCCAAATTAGTGCAGGAAAGGGAAAATGGGCAGAACAACTGGATAATAACAAACAATCTTTCACCCCTCTCGATGACCCTAAGGTGGTAAAAATTATAGAGGTGAAGGACTTGAAACAGACCATCGAAATAGAAACTGGACATGGGGATGCAAATGCCTGGGTTGAATGGGTAAAGTATACTGTAAAAAGTCTGAATAAGAGCAATTGTTATGCATGTGCCTCCGGTAGGCCAGTGGCCCAGGCCTTCCCCTTCCGCTCGGGTGGAAGTGAGACAGGAAGGGCATGAAATGTATGATAGCCCTGTACCAGGATAAGACTGCATGGAATGACAGGAACTGTATCTCCCTATCTCTAATGTTTCCTCCCTTGGAGAAGGAAGACTTAAAAGCACCCCCCTACGTTTTCAGCCACAGTCAGAAATCACACGTCGTGTGTACATAGACAAGGTACAAATCAGTCCAGAGACTTGGGAAAGCTGAAATTATGTATAGAAATTGAGAATGTCATTGAAGCGGACAAGGGAGAGAACTACTTAGCACTGAAGGTTCTCCGAGCGGATCTGTGGTGGTACTGTGGAGGCAAAATATTGAGACCCACCCTACCTCCAGATTGGAGAGGGATATGTGCAATTGTATAATTGGCAATCCCATTCACCTTGGCATTTGAAAAGGAGAAGATAGCAACAAAAAGGGGGAGGAGTAAAAGATCATTATTAGACACCACTTTTGATGATAGGATTTATCTAGACTCTATAAGAGTTCCTAGAGGGGTGCCGGATGAGTACAAGGCTCACAACCAGATTGCAGCAGGTTTTGAATCGACTCTATTCTGGTGGGTAACGGTCAACAAGAATGTGGACTGGATAAACTATATTGTCTATAATCAGCAAAGATTCATCAATTACACTAGGGATGCAGTCAAAGGCAAAGCAGAACAGCTTGGTGCAACCAGTAGAATGGCCTGGGAAAACAGAATGTCCTTAGATATGATCTTAGCTGAAAAAGGGGGTGTACGCATGATGTTAGGAGGGATATAGGGAATACTTTTATTCCAAATAATACAGCACCTGACAGGTCAATCACTCGTGCCTTGCGAGGATTGATCACCTTGGCGGAAGAACTGGCTGAGAATTCAGGAGTAGACATCACTCACGGGATGGCTGGAATCATGGTTTGGGAAATGGAAGGGAGTGGTAGTCTCCATCCCCACCTCCCTGATAGTGGTAGCAGGGGTACTGGTAGCAATTGGCTGTTGTATCATACCTTGTACACAGGGACTAACCCAATGGTTGATTGAGACAGCCTTGGCAAAACAGATGCCCCTAAAAAGTAATCAGGCAGAGGAACTCTACCTCTTGAACAATGAGGGGATGAGTGACCTTGAGGCCAAGATGGACAAAGTCTCGGGGATGCTGCTTGCAAATTTGGGGGCAACATATGAGGGAAATTCAGAAAACAACAATTATTAAAAAAAAAGGGATGTGAGAGGCGCTTGAAAATGTTGTTTCTACAAATATCACAAAGCTGAATCATGAGGGTGGTGTATGTTAAGCTAGATATGCTTGCACAAACAGCTACAAGTAACTGCACCTTGCCTCTGCAGAAGTCAGGTACTCAGAATTCATAAAGACTCTGTGCAGAAGTGATAAGACCCAGTGTTGCGTCAGCAAAAGTAATAAGACTCAGCTATCAAGGGGGGTTGCATGCTAACAACAGGCCACAGACAGATGTGGTAAGCTGCTTAGATTAGCAGCTGAACAGAGCAATACAACTGTTACATATGAGGTAAAAGGGGAGGTACAGGTAGGCTCATAGAAAACTGTATAAATGTGCATAATATTATTCAGAAATGTGCCTACTTTGCGGTCACACGGGCTTGTATGAATAAAGACTGCTTTGGAATTTGACTCGGACTAAAATTATTTGGCAGTGAGCTTCGTTTCTCACAGGTGGGAATACAAGTGGTGACAGAGAATGTAACAATAAAGCTCTCATGAAGGGTCACCTAGACTCAAAACATTAGCTTGCTCTCGCTCCCTGGATGCCTGACCTGCTATGATCTCCAGCATTTGCTGCTTTCATCCTAGAATGAAATTTGGCCTGCTGGATGTTTAAACTTTAATATGGTGGTCATTCACTTAAAGAATACTACAGCCTTATGTGCATATGTTTAACAATAAAACACTTTATTACACAAAATAAAAAAAGAATCAAATCAAGCTACCTAAACATAAAATATAATTTGAATTATCTTAAAACATACAGAAAATCAAAACTATTCCTCAAAATCATCATTTGTTTCAAAACCAGATAAATGACTCATTACATTAAATCTTTGCATCAGACACAGCTTGTTCCCAGTTCTGTCCTGCGAACTGTCAAATCTTCATCCATGAATATTTTCAGAGTTGTGGCTGAACCAGTAACCATTGCCATCTTTAGTTGCCTTTGAGAGGGTGATGCTTTCTATGGTACACTTTCAATGCTGTTAGAGACGGAGTTTCAGGATTTGACCCAGTGACAGGGAAGGCATAGTGATACATTTGCAAGACAGAATGAGCTTGGAGGGGAACCTGCAGGCAGTGTTGTTCCCATGTATCTGCTGCCTTATCTTGCTACTGTTAGTTGGTGATAAAGGGAGTGATTCCTTGATTTGGTGAATGGGACACCAATAAGACAGGTTGCTTTCTCCTGCTTGTTGAGTGCTGCACTCATCCAGGCCAGTGGGAAGTATTCCAATACACCTCTGACTTGTGCCTTTTAGATGGTAAGCAGACTCTGGGGAGTCAGGAAGTGAGTTACTCACTGCAGGATTCCCAGCGTGTGACCAGCTTGAAGCCACAATGTTTATATGGCTAGTTAAGTTCAGTTTCTAGTTAGTTGTAAACCTCGGGATATCGACAATTGTGCAATGGTAATTTCATTGAATGTCAAGGAGTGATCGTTAGATTCTCATTCTTGAAAACTGTAATTGCCTAGCATCCGTGTGGCTCAAATGTCATTTGCCACTTAAACAGAAGTGCTGTGATTGCCAGAAATTTTAAACAAATGCAGAAAATACTGGAGAAACTCAGCATATCTGGCAGCATCTGTGGAAAGCAAAACAGTTAACATTTTGAACCCATTAGGAGTCTTCCTCAGAACTGAAATTATTTGGAAAATGGTGTTTTATATATGGTTGGCAGAGGTGAAGCAGGAGTATGGGAGCAGATAGTATGCAAAAGCCAAAGACATTGCAAATTAGAATCAATGAGAGTCACAGATGTACATCATAGAAACAGACTCTTCAGTCCGACGCAGATATCTTAAATTAATCTAGTCCCATTTGCTAACATTTGGCCCGTATCCCTCTAAATCCTTCCTCTTCATATACACATCCAGATGCCTTTTAAATGTTGCAATTGTACCAGCCTCCACCACTTTGTCTGGTAGTTCATTTCATGCATGCTCCACCCTCTGCATGAAAAGGTTGCCCTTAGGTCCCTTTTAAATCTTCCCCCTCTCACCTTACACTGTTGTCCTCTAATTTTGCATTCCCCTACCCTGGGAAAAAGACTTTGACTATTCACCCTATCCATGCCTTAATGATTTTATAATTCTCTATAACGTCACCCCTCAGCCTCCGACACACCAAGGAAAATAGCCCCAGCCTATTCAGTCTCTCCCTATAGGTCAAAAACCTCTAACCCTAACGACAGCCTTGTAAATCTTTTCCGAACCCTTTCAAGTTTAACAACATCTGCCCTTTGCAAGGAGATCAAAATTGAAGACAATATTCCAACTGTGGTACAACAAAAACAGAAATGTAAAATGTGTGTAAATGAAGATGAGAAAGGTAGAAAATGTCTCCCCTGACAGCAATGTAAACAAGACACAAACAAGGCTACAGGGGTAGGTGGGGGAAGGATATAATGAAAAATGGAGGCTCTGTTTGAAGTAGTGGATTTCAATATTGAGTCCTAGAGACTGTAAGTATCTCAGCAGATAATGAGATGTTGCTGCTTGAGCTTTTGTTAGCTTATTGCAGCAGGCTCAGGACAGAAATGTTTGCATGAGAGTAACTTGCTTGAAATTACATTTTCCAGATGGATCAGCTGGAAGGTTTATAGAAGATTATATCATGTGACATAATGCCATAAATTGCAAAGAATTAGCCTTAGTAAGCATGGGTATTCTCCACCCAAGGCACTATAATGGTTTAGAGATAGTTGTTGTGAAGAACTACAAACATTCAGGCATTGATGGATCTTCCTGTCCAACATGAAAAGGAAATCATGTGGTTTTTATGAATGTGTTGTTTCCACCACAAATATGGGCCAAATTTCAGCACTTTAGCTGCCATACTGATTTATTTGCAACAGGTAAAATAAGTGTGGTCACAGGAGTGCCAGCAGCTTTTGAGAGGTTGAAAGCTATCTTAATAAATAACTTTGCGTTGGTCACCCAAAATTTCAGTTGGCTTTCTTGGTAGTTATTGATGCTTGTGACTTTTAGATCAGTACTGACCTGTTCCAACTGAGTTGGGCATTGTGAGGCAAAGGGATACTTCTTTAAAAAGATAAATTGACACTTCATGATATATTTCAAGGCAGATAAAGGAAACCTACTATTATTACCAGTTTTTAAACTCTACATGTCTGCCACAGAGATAGCAATTAGAATATCTCTTAAGATGCTGAAATACCTGAATATTTCTAGTATTTTCTGATTTTATTGACACTGCTCCAACTAAGGTGCTATCAGTGATTTTGGAGTACATAATTTCTCACAGATAATTTAATTTGCTCATTCCAATTGTAAAACACTGTTTATACTAGAATGATGGCTGTCAATCAGCCTATAGCTGCAATGAAATTTAAATTTTATTATAAAACAATTGTTGTTACCAACAATCCTGTATTTTATACAAACATCTGACTGGTCAGAATGAATTAAATTCCATGCTGAAGCGACAGAGCCTCAATGAAGATTTGGTTTAATTATTCTCAGGTAGAAATTTAATCCTAATTCCTTGATTTTCGGTACAAATAGATAGTCCCAGAGATGTATGTAGAACCTTGTTCAGCTTCACATTCAGCTATTGCTTTTTCCCAATGTTCTATTTCTTGCACTGTAATTCTTTCCCACAATCCATTTTGTTCCATTTGCTCTATGACAGCCTGGAGCTGTTTTTTGTAGAGTTGATTTGAGGTATTGCTTCGGGTAGTCATGCACACAAAGCCCCCTGAAGAACAGAAAACAAATTTTAAGGGCAAGACTTTTCACACCTGCAGGAGAGAAGCAATGCTTGCAATGTGAACTCAATTGGGAGACAGTCAAAATCTTCCTGTTAAGCTGAGCTTTAGTAATTATGTCCTTCAATCACAAAAGCGGGATTGCCAGCAGCTGTTCAGAAACTTATTGACATGCATCAGCAGCTCACAAATCACTGCAATTAAGCTGGCTGCCCAAAACAAGATTTGAAGGGTTCTGCTCCAACCTCTCTAAAACAAAGTCGATCATTTTGAATAGGAAGGTGCATCAGTTTGCTTTAACTATCCCAGACAATGTACTCCACCTCCGTGCAACTGTGTGTTTGATCACAAGTTGTTGTGCTGAAGCCACATAGGATACTGCTTTCTACGTTCCATGCTGGTTGGGGAGGAGACTAGGTGGGAAAGACAGCTAGCTGAAAAGATTTACCTCAGGCACAGTGGTGAAGACTCAAGTCAAAAGCCAAAGAAAAACAGGACTATTGGCATCCAATTATAGCTTTAGGAATTTAAATAGTCTTTGTAGATCTCCTGAAACTGATAATACGATGGCACAGATCAACCTTTTATTCCTCTGATCACCTTGCAGTTAATGAGGAACCAGAGACAATAGTTGCTGCAGCAACAGTTAGTGGCTGTAGTCCAGATTGCAGAGTCATTACATTGAGGAAAATCATGTAAAATAGAGAGGTGATAGGTGGCCCAAAACTGCAGTTACATGCTTCAATGCAGCTATCTACAACTGACAGACAGGCAAGGTCAAAATCTCCTCAATATGTCCCAGGGCCATTGCATTCTGCATCTGCCAGCCGCTGGCTTCTCCAGTTGCCTTGAATGTAGCAGTGGCCTTCAATTTTCTATGCAAGCTGATTATTGTAGGGAGCCACTGGAGACCACTGCAGAAATTTGTGAGAAGTGACTGATGCTAAAGTATATCAAGTTATTCATTCCCCTTGGATGCAAAGAGTCGGGCAGCCTCAGAAGTTTGCTTCATTGCTGTTCCAGGATTTCTACAGGTACAATCCATTGCAACCCATTTACATTTATCTTCTACAGAACCATTCAGGTTTCATAAAAGACCTGAAACTTTCTTACCTGGTTTGGTAACACGATGGAGTTCAGGAAGGATAGCAAATGGCACCTGCCCTCCACTTAATGCCCCAACAATCACAACAACATCATAACTGTCTGAAAAAGAATTTAAAACATCAATTTAACATAAATTCAGATTAACACCTGCAAAATCTGACCTTGTACTATTAAGCAAAAAATTTTCTTCCTTGTCTAGTTTTGCAATACAAATTAAAGCAGGAGTGATAGATAGCTGATACAGAAAAAGGAGGGGAAAGCTATGTGATGTAGTACTATTTATATACATTAGTTTTTCCACATCTGTTTACGAATGGACGAGGTTTTGTAGTGTAATGGGAAGAGTCCATATTTCTGAGCCAAAAGCACTGGATTGAAGACCCACTCCAGGATGTAAGTGAGAAGGGACTGGACAAGTGAAGAAAAAATGGAGTCAAGAGGAAGAAAGTTCCATGCAACAGAAACTGGCAGAAACAATGGGTCTGTTCAGGCAGTCTTGTTTGTGGATTTTGTGAAGAAGGTAGAAGGTAGATGTGGGCTGTCTGGGAATAAGGATCTGTGTGCTTGGAGGATAAGGATCTGTGTGCTTGGAGGATAAGGAGAGGAGATCCCTAGTTAAGATGAAATTAGTAATGGACCTGGACATAATAGCCTGATGATCGATGGTGGAAATCAGGTCCATGGAGATAAGAGGAGGTGTCTGAGAACTGGCGCTCACTCTCCACAACGAAAGGTCAGTACACCAGACACCAACAGAACCACCCTTACTGTCAGTCTTGATTACAAAGTCAGAGTTGAATTTGAGCATGGATGTAGTCAGTTCAAAGGGAGATAGATTCAAATTTTGGTTTTGAATAACCTTTATGTTTCAGCTTAGATAGGAAGCTTATATGGGCTATTCGATCACAGAGGCAACATATAGAGCAAAATTTAGCTCCACTTGATATTAAAATGGGCATAAAATGATTAGACCATTGATTTTTCAATTACATAGGTTAATGCTAAAGTCAAGTGAAACCCTCCAACTTTTTCCTTGAATTGACCAGAAATCAAATTGAAGATTTTTTTGAAATGTATGATTACTGAAAACAATCAAATCATTCTACTATACTTCATTCTTTGTAGCAAGAACAATAGAAATTGGAACAGGAACAGTTCACTTCATCCTTTGAGTCAGCTTCACCATAAGATCATGTTCCTTTAGTACTGCAAAATCTAGGCAATGATGGAATTAGAAAATTATATACTAGGTTTGTTCTGAGGGACATGGTCGAAGAACAAAATATTGCCTGTTGCAGATAAGTATATGTGGCTTTAGATTTTCAGTTACCTGAAGATGCTGGTAGCAACTCAGAATCCAGCACACATTTCTGAAGTGTTTGGTATATTGATTTGGACCGTGCTAATTCCAACATTTCTTGACTACCATCCATGCCATGAAAGTTACGAAAACCAAATCTTTGCAACTAGACAAAATAAGCCATATAAGCAATTAGTTATGACAGATTTGCTTTGAACTGAAAATCAGAAGCAACCAGAAGGAACATTTTATAAAACTCTAAATATGTTGAGAGCTATAGTACTGCTTACAATTAACAACCTGTTTAGCAACAAGCCCAGTTCCGCAGGCAACATCCAAGACCAATGCCTTATCGCGATCTTCATGAATTACTGCTGCTAGACTTTCTGCGACCATGACAGGAGCACGATAATCCAGAATTATCATATCCTGCAGCAGAAAGAAATGGAAAAAAAAAGTTGTAATTACAACACTGAACAGATTCAGACTGAAGCAGTCATCCTTGGCCTTTCAGATTTCATCAAATCATCACTATGGCATTTTTAAAATTAGCAGAGTCTATCCTTCCTAACAAATGATTCCTGCTGATTCTATTCTACGAATCCAAACAATTGTCCTTTATAACAGTGAAGCAAGGTAGTTTCTCAGATTTACTTTGTCTAATCTGCTCTGCTTTTTATACAACACAAAAGTACACATAACTGTTCTTTCTCAACACAGGATGAGACCGCACCTGGAGTACCATGTTTGGTTTTAGTCTCATTACCAAAGAAAGAATACTCTTGCCTTAGTAGGAGTGCAAAAAACTTTTACAACTGACTTTTGGGACACAGGATAGTACTATGAAAGGCTGAGTAAATTATATCTATATAATCTGGAACATAGAACAATAAGAGACAATCTTATTAAACATATACAAATTTTAATGGGCTTTTTAGGGCAGATACTAGGAAGGTGCTTTTCCTGACCGGAGAATTGAAAGCTTAGGATAAAAGTCCCAAAAGGTAAAGTTGATCATTTAGGAATGAGATGAGGAGTAATTTCTTTACTCAAAAGGTTGTGAATCTTTGGAATTCTCAATCTTGGATTCCCTTTGAGTATAAGAGAATCAATGGATAATGGATAGTATGGAAATTGGAAATGGAGGTAAAAGATTACCCTCGATCTTACTGACTTGAAAAGGGGGCTCAAGGAACTGCATGGCCAACTCTTGCCCTTGTCCATACTTTTAAGATTCCCTTTCTTGGTAAGTCACACTTGTCACTGTTACGTCACCTGTTCATAGAGTTCAGACCAACTGTCATAAAAGGACATCTTATCTTCAGTCGTGGACTCCTTATGAGCAGAGAGAACAGTTCTCTGTACATCTGTAAATGTTCTTTGATTGGCTGCCATTCTGAAGATAAAACAGAGAGCTGTTCAGAAACTGTTATTTGAATCGGCTTCCATGAACCATGCAGCAATTTAAACTAGGTTACACATACACTATGAACAGAGTTACATGGCGCCAAATGCGGATAAGTTTGCACTGAAAATTGCTGAGTAACAGACCAAACGTTGTTGTCAAATCTCAGCAATTCATAAATTTCAAATAATCAGACTTAAGAACAGCATTTATTGCTTCTTAAAAAACAATCAAAATCTATTAAACGTCCACATGTTGACTTAAAAACACTAATGTCTTCAGAATAGTTCAGAAAATGAATTAAACAAATAGATAAATAGAAATAACATATGGAGAACATAGAATTTTGCACTGCTGACCATAAGTAAATGCTGTGTATTTCAACATACTATATCAAAATAAAGTCTGTTAATAACAAAATTACTTACAAAACAAAATCTTTGACATTTCAGAGTTGCAGGTATTGAGAAATAGTGCAATACAGAAGAAACTGATTTGAACAATGTGTAAAGTCAACTAAATGCAATTTGAAATAATCTGGATGGTCAAGCAGAATGACTGATAACATATTGTCTACAATTTCATAACGAGAACAAGCAACACTGAAAAGAAAAGTGGTTGGAAAGCACAATGGATATATTAAAACAAGGATACTTATTTTGGAGAAGCAGCTCAGCTCACCTCAGATGGCACTTCATTTGCACACAATTTTTTTAAATGTGAAAAATTACATAGGCTATCCATAAGTTTTAAACAGACGATAAATCTGTGAATTATTTGTAAACTCTCTGAGGTGGATCTCATTAAAAGTTCTCTTATCTAGTTAGCAGTATACCTGAAAGTCAATGTAGCATGATTGAAAAAAAACCATTCAGCTACAGTTGTATCCCTCTGTTTCCATTCTCAATGTTCCCTGATTCTTTAACTACATTAGACACAAATAATTTGACTTGTCCCTCTACCTTCATTCTTCAGCCATTTCCTACAATCTTGGGACGGAAGTTAAGTTAACAACTGCTCCTTGGAATTTAAAAAAAATCATTATTGGGAGTGTGAGCGCATTGGCATTGTACCGGTAATAGTGAACCATTTTCTTGAACTGCTGAAATCCATACAACCTTGGGTCTGCCCACAGTACTGTTAGACTTAGAATATCCTAAAATGTCACGGTACTTGAGTACAGAAGTGCAGGAGCACAGTGGAAAGTGATAGGGAGGGAGTTTCAGGATTTTGAGTCAAAAAATAAAAGAACAATGTAGCTCTCAGTCAGGATGGCATGAATCTTAAAAACAGCAAGTGATGGAATCTTAAAAACAGCAGGTCTGGCAATATTTGCACAGGGGGAAAGAATTGACAATTCACATAGAATACGACCTTCCTGCAGAACTGAAAGGAGTTGGAAATATGTTTTATCCTGTTGACAAAGGGCGAGAGGATGCAGGTGGAACAAGTGGCAAGGGTGCTGACAACAAAAAACAAAGGGAGTGTTAATGCTAATGGAGGAGGAAAGATAAAGATGAAGAACAGGTTTCAATGGCAAGTGTTAGTAGAAAATGGGTCAGCTCTGAGAACAAACTCAGGCAAACAAATCAATTGTGTGTGTACACACGCATACATGTGTGGGTTTGGGAAGAGGAAGTGGTGGTAAAAGATATAATTAAAATAGAGTAAAGTGTTCATGTTCTGAAGTTTCTCAACTCAGTGTTGAGTGCTGAAGGTTGTAAAGTGCCTAAGGGAGAAATGAGGTGCTGTTCCTCCAACATACATGGGCCTCCATTAGAATACTGCAGCAGACTTATTACAGAAATGTTAGTGTCATAGAGTGGTACATCATGGAAACAGACCCTTCAGCTCAAACTGGTCCATGCCAACCATGGCGCTCACTCACTAGTTCCAATTGCCCACATTTGGTCCATATCCCTCTAAACCCTTCCCATCCATGTACCTATTCAAATGTATTTTTAAATTTTGTTATTGTACCTGCCTTAAACACTTTTTTCTGGTAGCCCATTCCATATAAGCACTACTCCACGTGTGAAGTTGCCCCTCTGGTCCTTCATAAATCTTTCCCCTCTCACCATAACCTATGCACTTTAGTTTTCTATTCCACATCCCTGAGAAAAAGACCATATGCATTCATCGAATCTATGCCCCTCATGATTTTATAGACCTCAATAAGGTCACCCCTCATTATCCTACGTTCCAAAAAATAAAGTCCTATTCTGTCCAACCTCTCCCGCAAACTCACTTCTTTTCCAGTTTAATTATGTCTTTCTTATAATAGAATGACCAAAACTGTACAATACTCCAATACTCCAAATGCGGCCTCCCTCCAAATGGCGTGCAGAACTGTAACATAATGCCCCAACTCTTATACCCAATGCCTCAATTGATGAAGGCCCGCATGCTATATGCCGCCTTCACCACACTATCTGTGACACTGCTTTCAAAGAACTATGTACTTGTACTCCTAGGTTCCTGTTCCACAACACTCTTCAGGACCTTACCATTTAATGTATAAGTCCTACCTTGGTTTGACTCTCCAAAGTGCAACACCTTACACTTCTCGGTACTAAATTGTATTTGTCAATCCTCAGCCCAGTTCCCCATGTGATCAAGATCCCTCTGTAATTTTTGATAACCTTCCTCACAAACAACAGTACCTCTTTATTTTGTATCATCTGCAAACTTGTTGTGGTTCTGTTCGCCGAGCTGGGAATTTGTGTTACAGACATTTCGTCCCCTGTCTTGGTGACATCCTCAGTGCTTCTGTGATGCTTACTCCGGTATTTATAGTGATTTGTAACTGCCGCTTCCGGTTGTCAGTTCCAGCTGTCCGCTGCAGTAGTCGGTATATTGGGTTCAGGTCGATGTGCTCATTCATTGAATCTGTGGATGAGTGTCATGGCTCTAGGAATTCCCTGGCTGTTCTGTTTGGCTTGTCCTATAATAGTAGCATTGTCCCAGTCGAACTCATGTTGCTTGTCATCCGAGTGTGTGGCTACTAAGGCTAGCTGGTCATGTCGTTTTGTGGCTAGTTGGTGTTCATGGATGCAGATCGTTAACTGTCTTCCTGTTTGTCCTATGTAGTGCTTTGCGCAGTCCTTGCATGGGATTTTGTACACTACATTGGTTTTGCTCATGCTAGGTATCGGGTCCTTTGACCTGGTGAGTTGTTGTCGGAGAGTGGCTGTTGGTTTGTGGTCATAGTAGTCTGGCTGTCAGTTCAGAATGTTTTGATGTATGGTAGTGTGGCTAGTCCTTTGGGTTGCGGCACGTCCTCATTCTGTTGTCTTCCCCGGTTGATGAAATTGCGGGGGTATCCGTTTTTGGCGAATACATTGTATAGGTGTGCTTCTTCCTCTTTTTGCAATTCTGGTGTACTGCAGTGTGTTGTGGCCCTTTTGAACATCTGCAAACTTACTAATCGTGTCATGTACATTCACATCATTTACGTAAATAACAAATAACAAAGTTCTCAGCACCTATCCTTGTGACACACACTAGTCACATGACTCCAGTCCGAAAAAACAATCCTCTACCATTATCCTCTGTTTCCTACTACTGACCCAATTTTGAATCCAATTAGTTTGCTCTCCCTGGATTGCACGTGACCTAATCTGCATGACTAGCCTGTTGAGGAGTGATGGACAAATGGACCAAGGTGTCATGAAAGGAACACTATCTGTGTAATGCTGATAATGGAGAAGAGGGGAAAATATGTTTGATGTAGCAGCCAGTTGGAGGTGGAGAATTGACAAAGGATGATCCTGTGAACACAGAGGCTGGTGGAACAGATGGCAAGGGTGTTGATAGCAAAAAGCAAAGGGAATGCTAATGCTAATGGAGGAGGAAAGATAAAAGATGAAGAACAGGTTTCAGTGGCAGGTGCTATTCGCAGAAAATAGGTTAGCTTTGAGAACAAACCCATGCAAACAATAAGTGAGCATAAAAGGAACACTTGATTTTCTGGAAGGGAGATTAAGGGTGAGGAGACCTGTGGAAAATGTAACAGTTACAGCTGAAGGTTTTGACAGTCATGAAGGTGTCGGAATCCTCAGTTGATGAGAAAAGAGGACAGATTGGAAGCAGCCCCATGAAAGGTGGGATCATCACAAGATCATCACATGAAGAAACTTGAAGAATGGAATTGAGTCTTTAAGAAAGCAATGTACAATGAATTATAATTAACATAACAATGGGAGTTGATGGGTTTGCAACAGATATCAATTATCAGTCTTTCCCCAGAAATGGAATCAAAGAGGTCAAGTAAGGGAATGCAAGAGTCAGATATGGACCAGGTGAAGGTGAGAGTAAGATGGAAACTGGAAGGAATATTGATTAAATTTACTATTCTGAACAACAAAAGGGAGAAGAATCAATGATGTCATGAACAGATTGGAGAAAAATGTGGAAAGGGACTGGAACAAGGAATGTTCCACCAACTTCACAAAGAGACAGGCATAACTGGAACTCATTTAGGTACTCATAGCTGTACTTTGACTTGGAAAAAGTGAGACAAGGTAAAGAAGAAACTGTTCAAGGTGAGAATAACATAAGCCAGATAAAGAAGGGTGGTGGTAGTGTTTGGGAACTGTTCTCGCCTCCTTGCAAGGGATAACAGCTTTCAGACCATCTTGAAGGGAAAGGATGTGTCCAGCGGCTGTAATGTCCATGATGAAGAGGAGGTGGCTGGAGCCAGGAAATTGGAAATTATGGAACTGAAGTAAAGTGACAGAACAATCATGAATGCAAGTGGAAAGAGACTGGACAATGGGAGGGGGAAATAGACCCCTCTATGAAGAAATAAGTTGTGTGTGAGGTACAGCCTGAAATGATTAGTCTGTCAGGGCAGTACTGTTGTGGATTTTGTGAAGAAGATAGAAGTCAGTTGTTTGAGTATCTATGAAGTGGGAAGCTGTGAAAGGAAGTCTTCCAAAGGCCATGAGGCCAGGGACAGTGCTGGAAACAACAGCTCAATGTTGGGAGGTGGTGTCTTGATCCAGGAGATAGAAGGAAGTAGCTGAGACTTGATGTTCAGCTTCTGCAAGGTGGAGGTCAACATACCAGATGACAACAGCACTAGCATTGTCAGCAGGTTTGGCGACAAGGTTGGCGTTAGACATGAAACAAAGGAGTGCATTAAGTTCAGAGGGATTCACAGGTGAAATATGTTCCAGATGGATCCTGTGAATTGAGAAGCATGACTATTATGGGATTTGTGGGGAAGTTACTGCCAATGTTCAAGATAACAATTCAGTCAGGGTCTCCAATTGTGAAAGAGAGATCTTGCATTTGTAGTGCCAAACAAAATCAAAGTGCAAATAGAGGCTGCTCCTCAAATAGATTATACAAGATGAAATTTAAAAAACAGCCTTGATAGGAGTAGAACCAGAAGACCACGTGAACGTCTTAGTGGCTGCCAGTAAAGAATTTGACAGCAGAAGGAATTAGATAGTGGTCAGGAATTGTGTTTATTTTAAAATATTGAATAGGAGACAATCATCTTTATTGCATAGATGGCTTTGAATGAAAAAGATTCAATTTGATTCACTCCACATAATATCAAGAAATGTTTGGAGGCACTGGATACTGCAAAAGATATGAGCCCGCACAAAAGTTCAACAATAGTATTAAAGATTGCGCTCCAGAACTTGTTGCTCTCCCAGTCAAGCTCTTCCAACACAGTTACAACACTTCAATCTACCTGACAATGTGGAAAATTGTCCAGGTATGTCCTGTTCACAAAAAGCAGGGCAAATCCAAACTGGCCAAATACCACCCCATTAGTCTATTGTCAATCATCAGTGAAGTGATGGAAGGAGTCATCAACAGTGCTAAGCAGCACCTGCTCAGTAATAACCTGCTCAGTGATGCCCAGTTTGGGTTTTACCAGGGCCACTTAGCTGCTGACCTCTTTACAGCCTTGGTTCAAATATGGACAAAAGAGCTGAATTCTAGAGGGGGAAGTGAGAATAACAGCCCTTTACATCAAGACCACATTTGTGACATCAAGCAGCCCTGGAAAAACTGCTATCATTATGTATCACAGCGTGAGCTTTCTGCTGGTTGGAATCTTATTTGGCATACGAGAAAATGGTTGCAGTTGTTGGAGACATCATCTAAGCTCCAGGACATCTCTGCAAGAGTTCTTCAGGGTAGTGTCAAACGTCTTCACTTACTTCATCAATGACTTCCCCTCTATCATAAGATCAGAAACAGGGATGTTCACCAATGATTGCTCAATGCTTAGCACCATTCATGACTCCTCAGATACTGAAGCAGTTCATGTTCAAATGTAACAAGATCTGGACAATATCCAGGCTTGGGCTGACAAGTGGCAAGTAATATTTGCACCACACAAATGCCATGCAATGACCATCTCCAATAAGAAATAATCTAATATAATTATGATTGTGGTTCACTAGAAACAAATAGAACAGAAGGTAGAGAGAGGGTAAACAGGAATACTTTCCTGTGTGTCATCTCACCTACATAGTTGATATTTGACTACCTCTCCTGGCTCCTGTGCTGGATCACCTGATCCCTCACCTCAGGAACCTTTTCTAATGTAGTCTCCCAGACTTCCATAAGCTTCTGCTGTTCTGCAGGCATACCCCTTGCTGATTGGTTGTTGTTGCCTTGTGACGCTGCTGTTGTCTCCTACTTGGGTATAGCCAATCCTGGCTAAGAGATATATTACTTAGTTGACGCCAGTGGTCCCATCTGGACTGGTACAGTATTCAGAGTAACATCCTCCTACTGGTGAGGTCCAGCAGCTGGCTGGTCCTTGTCTCTCCAGACCAATTCATCCTTAGCCTGTACCGTATATGGCAACAGTTCTGTTTGAGCCACCACCACCATTGGGACCCATTTTTCCCAGATGTGGTCTGTTGGCAGCACAAAATGCCTGCCGCAAAAGGAAATAGTTGAACTTCTTAACACAGAATACAATGCCCAATCCTCCCTTTCCACTTGGGCACGCATTTCTACTGTCATTGTTAGTGACCACGATGCAAACGCAAATGTAATAGGCTGTTCATCTCCATTCAGCAAGATGTATGACAGTACAGCGCCAACCCCATAAAGTGAGGTGATGCAACTTTGGGTTGAAATAAGTCAACACTTCCAACCTTGTTTAGGGCTTGCTTCACCTCCCGGTAGGCCTCCTCACGTTCCTGGGCCCATTTCCACAGTCAGCCTTTTCCCAGCGAGTCATGCAGGTGATTTTGCACTGTTGCCAGATCAGACAAGAACTTGCCATAGTAATACACAACTCTCAAAAACTATCGCAGCTGAGACACGTTCTCTAGTCGAGGGGCCTTCGCAATTACCTCCACCTTCTTGGGAGCCTTTTGTAGTCTCTCACCGTTAATTACATGGCCCAGGTACTCTATGGAGTCTTTAAAATACTTGGACTTCTCCCTTTTTACTTGCAGACTGTGTTTTTACAACCCTTTTTAAAGTTTTTTTTTCTAGGCTTTTCAAATGCCCCTCTTCAGAGGATTCAGTAACTAGAATATTATCCAGATAATACTAGACACCTGGCAATCACTCAAAATTTGGTCCATCGTCTCTGTAATAGCTGATGTGACACAAAAACGCAGTTGCTTGTAGCAGAACAGTCCCAGGTGTGTCACTTACATCAGTGGCAGCTAGGATTCTTTAACCCCCACCTACAAGTAGGCCTGCGACAGATCCATTTTTGATAATTCTTCTCCCCTCAGCCAGTCTACTGAACAGATCCTCAATATGTGGAAGTGGGTATTAATCCACACACAGGGCTGGGCTAGGTTGACTGTGACCTTAATGTCACCATAAATCCTCACTGCGTTGTTTTTAAAACAGAAACAATTGGAGTGATTACAGTTTCTGATGCTCCCAGGTTCACCAGCAATTCCAATTCTGCCTCCACTTTAGGCCAATGAACAGTACTGAACATGCTTTATACTCCTTGAAAGGAGCCTCCCACTTCAACTGATATTTAATTTCGAGTCCTTTCATATCCCCCTGGGTTTCCGTTATACATTCTTAAAAACAAGTTTGTAAGAGTTTTTATGAGTCCACCAGTCTATTAACCACGCCCCAATTTAACTTTAACTTTTGTAACTAGGTGCATCCAAATAACACAGGTTAGTCGGCATTCACTACATATTGTTACAACATGGAGGTTGAACCCCTGTGTTAGTTAAAACCAAACACCCAGAAAAGCTTGCCTTACCTGGTGGGTGGCACAGTGGCACAATGGTTAGCACTGCTGCCTCACAGCGCCTGAGACCCGGGTTCAATTCCCGACTCAGGCGACTGACTGTGTGGAGTTTGCACGTTCTCCCCGTGTCTGCGTGAGTTTCCTCCGGGTGCTCCGGTTTCCTCCCACAGTCCAAAGATGTGCGGGTCAGGTGAATTGGCCATGCTAAATTGTCCGTAGTGTTAGGTAAGGGGTAAATGTAGGGGTATGGGTGGGTTGCGCTTCGGCGGGTCGGTGTGGACTTGTTGGGCTGAAGGGCCTGTTTCCACACTGTAAGTAATCTAATCTAAAACCTTGTGATCTGTTAAAATATGAGTGACAGAAAATTTCTAAATTCCACTGTTCAAAAGAAAAATAATTTATTTTCTTAACTCTGATAGAGAACATTGAACAACAGTTATTCACAAATCCAAGCCTCCCTTTTCTTAACTACTTATTATCTGACACCAACTCTATAAAAATATGTTGTTCCAATGTCATTACATTAACTTAATCTCAAGACCACACAGTCTCTATCTTCTCTGCTGTCTTCAATCTTCCAGCTGTTGATCTCCCTGGGTTATCATTTGTTTATTTTAAACTGCGAGTAGGCTTTACATGAAAACTACCTTTGAAAAAGAGGGCTTTCTAATTTCTTTGAGAGCAAGATGTTCAATGGGCAGTTAGCTCTCCAGCTTTACTGCAGTTGCTCTTCCTCTAATTTTCAAAATACCCTGCATGATGCATTAAACTTCATAATTTTCTAGGTTTCCAGGTGTAAAAACAATAAAATTCAAATTCCATTGGCTTTCTGGTATTCTGGGCATAATTTAAATTAATTGGCTAAATTCGAATTGTTGTCAAGACAACAACAAAACTCAGGCATCCATTTAAAAGCCAATTGTTAGATTTGGAACAGCCTGCCTTTGGCTGGCAGCTGCGGCTGTACTTTAAAATTCAGAAAAGCATATTCTATCTTAAAATGACTGTAGATGCTTTCGACTTTGTAACACCTTCCCACTTAAGGAAAAAATGAACCATCATAATGAAAAGATGGCTTTTTTTTCTCTAATTATTAATACCATGAAATATGTATGTCACTAATCCAAGTTATACCTTTCATATTAATTCTGCACACATGTGTAATGTTGGAATCAGTCAAAACTTATCTCCACTTTTTCCTTTAAACCCATCTGCCATCACATTTTTACAACCCACAACATGTACAATTTATAAATTAAATTAAACATCTGTAACATAAAAGACTCCAACAAAATATTTTTATCTTAAAATCTTTCCAAAAATGTAAGAGGATTACGATTCGTGTACAACCCTCTCCAACACATTATTTGTCACATAAAATGTTGGAAGGCTAGTACCAAACTCAATAATTCTTTGTTGATGGTAGAGTATTTTCTTTTGAAAAGTAGCCAATTGGCTGTTCAATTCCATCATCACCTTCCTGTATCAGTACAGCTCCAATTCCTATAACCGCTAGCATTGATTGCAAAAATTGGTGCGGTGATTAACACATCTTTTAAATGTTCAAGTGCCTCCCGGCATTGTTCTATCCACGAAACTGGGTGTTTTTCTTTCGTAAATCTGTCAGCGTTTGGAACAAATTTCTGGTAGAATCTGCTCAGTCCCAAAAATTGAAGCACCACTTTCTTCGAGGATGGTTGTCGAAATTCCTTGATGGCCTTTGTCTTCCACATTTAATGTTATGCCCCAAGAACATCACTTATGCCTTCGCGAAGTCTGTTTTCTTTATTACCGGTTTTCCTTCTCATAATCGTCAAAAGAGCTCTGTCAACTGTGCTGTTGAGATCTTTTCATGACTCGCTAAAGTTCACTACATCATCCAGATTAACTGCACAAATTGCTAATCCAGCCACTACTCTGTTCATGAGTCTTTCGAATGTGGCTGATGCACTCTTCATTCCATAGCACATCATCACTTTGAATTGATACAGCCTATTTGGGATTACAAATGCAGAAACGTATTTTGCTTTCTCTAATAACCATGCAGTAAGGCCAATTCTCTGACATAACCATGCAATAAAGCCAACTTTGCGATGTATGTGGCTTGTCCAACTTTATCCAGTCTTCCAACCTTGATGTCGGATAGGAGTCTGATTTAGTTATGGCATTGACCTTCCAAAGAAAATCATTAAGCCCTGTCAGGTTTGGGAACTAACATGATTGGTGAACTACACTCACTCTGACTCAGTTCGACGTCTTTGTTGAGCATAGCATTCACTTCCTTCTGGACCTGTGCAGATTTGAGAGGATTAAGCTTGTAGGGGTGATGTTTTATCAGAACAGTATTCCCTAATTCCACCTCAAGCACAATAGTACTGGTCCTCCCCATTCTATTCCTGCAAATGTCCTCATACTGCTGCAACAAACCTTTCAATTTGGTTCTTTGGTCCCAAGACAGATAGGTCACTATCCTATCTCATTTCTCAAGGACTTCTTTGCTGTTTAAATGAATTTTGAGGCAATCAAAATCCACACCCATCTGGATTTGATTCTTCACTCTGAGAGGCAGTAACTAACACCTGTTTCTCCAGTTCTGTCTCTTTTATAGTAACATTTCAACATATTCACATGACATACCTGATACAGTTTTTTTTCTATCCGACATCTTTACCAGAAAGTTTACCTGACTCAACTTTTTCTCAATTTGATAGGAATCACTGAACCTGGCTTTGAAGGGATCTCCTACCATTGGTAACAATACTAATAACTCAGCCCCACAGGAAAACATCCGAATTTTAAAGTTTTTGTCTGCCACCTGCTCCATTCTGTGCGGTGAACTCGTCAGGTGCTGTTTAGCTAATTCACCTACCCAGTTTAATCTCTCCCTCACCCTCAGATACATAAACCAAGTGTGAGATCTCCAACTTCGGTCCTATCAATTTATCTTTAATTAATTTCAAAGGCGCTCTCACTTCATTACCAAATATTAACTCAAAGGGAGTAAAGTGAGTACATTTGTTTGGGGCATGTCTAATGGCAAACAAGATGAATGGGATCCCTTTATCCCAATCATTCGGATAATCCTGATGTATGGTCTTAACATGGTCTTCATGGTCTGATGCCACTTTTCCAAGGTTCCCTGGGATTCAGGATGGTGTGCATTTGATTTAAAGTGCTGTATGCCTAAGCTCTCCATGACTTTCTTAAACTGGCCACACGTTCTTTCAACTTTGTAACATTATGGAGGCAGTTTGGTAGACTGGTCCCTTATCTGTTCTGTTACCAGTACATAAAACAAGTGGAGCCACTGAAGGGCTGTATATGTCCGTAATCTTGGCAGACTTTGACGGCAATGCCTATAACTTTTCCCCATACACTGATTCAGAAATCAGAGTTGCTGCTGCACCCGTAACCACTCCCATCTTTACGGTTTTACCCTCTAATTTGGCAAGAACCCAGAAATGATTAACTTCACCCCAAACTAACAGGATGTTAAACCAAAATTCTGTTGACCCTGGCCTTTCGGCTTCTCCCGCAGATCCAACTGATTTGGAGGCTACTCCCTGGCTGGTGACATGTATCTTATACTATGTTCTCGGAATTGTCTCCTTTAGACACCCCTTCTCTTGCTTGAGTTGTGATTTTGGGCGAGACCGCCTACTTGCTGACACTTGGGGCACTGGGCTTCTCAGGTCCAACACGTTGACTGCTTGTTGCCACTCTTGCCACATCTGCAGCATTCTACAGTTAGTACCGCACTCTGTTGAGGTTTTGCCACTCTACGCATTGGACATCCAGATTGAACTGTATTGCTTTGCTGGCGGCCAACTCCATTAGGGTAGCAATTTGAAATCCAGATCTGTCCTTGACAGTAGGCTCCATTGGATGGCTTCTTGGGAGCCAAAAATCAAATGGTTCAACGAAGCATCTTAGAGGAATCCTCCAAATTTGCAGTCTTCTGCTAACCTCCTCAAGGTGGCCACAAATTAGGCTATGAATTCTCCTTTGTGCTATACTTTTTTTTAAATAAAAAAACAGAAACATTCTGTGATCAGTGACTTTAGTGCAAAGTAGCTCACTAACACTTCACCTAGTTCTTGGTGTGACTTCTCTGCTGGTTTTTCTGGTTGCACCAGACTCCTCAGACTCGCAAATTTCTTACTCCCAACAGTACTCAAGGAAACGAGTAAAATTATGTCTTCAGCCACCTTATTCACCATTGAAAATGCATTAAAATGTTTAGTGTTCAGCACCCAAGTTTGTCTCTTTACCAAATGGTCTATCGCTCCAAATTGGCTACCAGTTTGTTTTCCCAATAGCAAAACTTTTTGCCCCATTCAAGTCTAGCAGTAGCCAGTTGCAGCCCAAGTCTCCTTGGTGAACTGCTCTACATCGGTTGCTCCATCACCATCTGTGTCAACGTTCTTCTCTGGCATTGCCTGTAGCCCAAGTCCTCTTGCGACCGCTTTATGGATGACTTCAGTAAGCTATTGGTTCAGTACTTCCCTCTTCAGCCCTAAGCTGCTGTCTGAGTCTCCTCTTGATCATGTTGTCTGGGAGTACCCTTTTCCCTGATGTCAACTTCAGTCCAAGTCCCCTCATGACCTTTTCCCTTGATGTTAACTCCAAAACCCTGCAGAGTTTTCAAAATACTTAACATCCTTCCTCCCAACAAAAACTGTTTGCATGCAACCTGTGGGTTGGATCCCATTTTTATTGCCAGTTGTTACAAATGTGGTTCACGAGAACCTTAAATAGAAAGCCAAGCAGATGGAAGGTAAACTGGAACAGGAAATACTTTATTGTACACCCTCTCAGTTCTACAGTCGCTCAGAGACAGCCTGTCCTAGCTCTGGCTGGGTCAGCTGACCCACTCTCAAATGGGTAACACCACATAACTAATACATAATACTAACAATCATCCCTTGACATTTAATGGGGTTACCATCACTGAATCCTTCCGTATCAACATTCTTGGGGTTATCATTGACCAGAAATTCAACTGAACTCACCACATAAACATAGTGGCTGCAAAACCAAATGAGAAGCTAGGCATACTGTGATGAGTAACTCATCTCCCCAAAGCCTGTCCATTATCTACAAGGCATGAGTTATAAGTATGATGGACTACTCCCCACTTGCCTGGAAATGTGCAGCACAACAACACACAGAAGGCTTGTCGCCATCCAGGAAAAAAATAGTCTGCTTGATTGGAACCACATCCACGAGTATCTGCTCCCTCCACGACCAACATTCAGTAGCAGCAGTATGTATATCTACAAGATGCACTGCAAAGATTCACCGAAGATCTTTCAACAGCACTCTCCAAACCCATGACCACTTCCATCTCGAAGAACAAGGATAGCAGATATATGGGAACACAGCCACTTGCAAGCTCCCCTCACTGTCTTGACTTGGGAGTATATTGTCATTCCTTCCCTGTTGCTAGGGCAGAATCTTAAAATTGTCTCCAAAAGAGACGTACAAAACATGGTTTGCAGAGATCCAAGAAAGCAGCTCACCACCACCTTCTCAAGGGCAACTGAGGCCAGGCAATAAATGCACATCAGCAAGTGATGCCCACGCCCCATGAGTGAATAAAAAAAACAAGGCTAGTTACTTGAAACTTTGAAGAACTACACACATTATAGTAGACATTCCCACACTGAGTACAGGGGTCTACAAATTCTGAAAATGTGTTAAGTTACTTTACCATGTCCTTGAGGAAATGTACAACATTGGTGCTATTGTTGCGATGTTACTGGATTAGTAATCCAGAGGTCCACGTAAATGGTTGGACAGCAAGGGTTCAAATCCACCCTCCTCCAAGAGGCAAAAGATACAAAAGTTGGAAAACACATGCCAACAGATTCATGTACAACTTCTTCCCTGCTATCTTACTTATGGACAGGCCTCTCATATGTTAAGAGTTGATCTTGCTCCGCAGCTGTAACATTATATTCTGCACTCTATCACCCTGATGTACTTATGTGAGGTATGATTTGTAGGGATAGCATGCAAAACAATACTTTTCACTGTAATTTGGTACAAGCGACAATTAATCAAATCAAATATTCAGTTAATAAATCTGACACATGAAGCTGGCATCAGTTAAAAAGCAGGAATAGACCATTTGGCTCCTTAATGGCAACAACTATCAGCTACCAGATTAAAGACCTAGCTGACTCACACGATTTTTTCAGAAATTTAGCATCCTTAACCAGACTGGCCTACATATCTCTTTAGTTCCACAGTCCTGTATGGACTTTTAATTGCCGTCTGAAATGGTCTAACAATCCACTCAGTTCAAGGTTCACTTAGGGATGAGAATCAAACACTAGCTTTATCAGTGACCATAACGAATATAAAAAAAATTGACACAAGTTGCATTTTACAGGTTGATAAATTTCAGAAGTATTTTTGAATCTGCCCGAAAGGTAAAAAATGCACAAAGGAAGCTTTTGAAATAAAAAAAAACGCTTCCGTGGCCTGAATAATGCTTCAAGGTTCCCCATGGGAGACTGATTAGCAAGTTTAGATCTCATGGAATACAAGGAGAACTAGCCATTTGGATACAGAACTAGCTCAAAGACTGAGGGTGGTGGTGGAGGGTTGTTTTTCAGACTGGAGGGCTGTGACCAGTGGAGTGCCACAAGGATCGGTGCTGGACCCTCTACTTTTTGTCATTTACGTAAATGATTTGGATGCAAGCCTAAGAGATACAGTTAGTAAGTTTGCAGATGACACCAAGATTGGAGGTGTAGTGGACAGTGAAGACAGGTTCATAGTCGCAGGTAGATAGGATAGTAAAGAAGGTGTTTGGTATGCTTTCCTTTATTGGTCAGAGTATTGAGTACAGGAGTTGGGAGGTCATGTTGCGGCTATACAGGACATTGGTTAGGCCACTGTTGGAATATTGCGTGCAATTCTGGTCTCCTTCCTTTCGGGAAAATGTTGTGAAACTTGAAAGGGTTCAGAAAATATTTACAAGGATGTTGCCAGGGTTGGAGGATTTGAGCTACAGGGAGAGGCTGAACAGGCTGCGGCTGTTTTCCCTGGAGTGTCGGAGGCTGAGGGGTGACCTTATAGAGGGGTACAAAATTATGAGGGGCATGGATAGGATAAATAGACAAAGTCTTTTCCCTGGGGTCAGGGAGTCCAGAACTAGAGGACATAGGTTTAGGGTGAGAGGGGAAAGATATAAAAGAAACCTAAGGGGCAACTTTTTCCACACAGAGGGTGGTACGTGTGTGGAATGAGCTGCCAGAGAATGTATGGAGGCTGGTACAATTGCAACATTTAAGAGGCATTTGGTTGGGTATGGGTTTGGAAGGGTTTGGAGGGATATGGGCCAGGTGCTGGCAGGTGGGACTAGATTATGTTGGGATATCTGGTCGACATGGACAGGTTGGACCGAAGGGTCTGTTTTCATGCTGTACATCTCTATCACTCTAAGTAGAATCTGCTTCATTGCAAGTAGACTGCATTCAACTAAAAACAGAATCGACAATGTTTGATCAGTACTAAAATTGAAAACTTTTAGACATTTTCATCATGCACCTGATGATTTAAGAGATGCTTCAGGGATATGTAATAGAACTGCTTAACAGGATGATTAAAATATCTGCCAATCATAGCATCTTTAATCAGGCTTTGAAACATTTCAAATATATTGCTTCAGAAATTGAGCAGAATAGCTTGACAAATTTTGATTCAGCAATCCTACTCTAAGATTACTACACTTTCACAGTTGGTCATGCTAGACCATCACACAAAAAAAGTTTTGAAGCTTGAATAGTATTCTGAATTGGTTAAAGATTCACTCAAGAACAAATACCATTTGGATATATACTGGGAGAAATACAATATTCTCCTGACCTGTAACAGATTGTTTCCCCACTCATCCACTGCTTTACAGAAGTTCTCTTTTGCTTCCACACTCAGTCCACCCCATCTCTGTAATAAGCCTTTTCCCCTATCCCTTGCTCTGTCATTGGTCTCATTCCACCACATCTATCCCCACTCTGCAATGGGCCTGCTCCCTCTCCTACTCTATAATGGGCCTGTTCATTTCTTCCCCCTCCGGTTATTATCCCCACTGTTCTGTTATGGTCTCTCCTCCCCTATGCTCTGTTATGGGCCATCCTCTTGCCCCACACTTCCTGTCGTGGGCTATCCCTCTCTCTTGTGATGTTATGGACATTCTCTGCCCGTACCCCAACCTCACTCTGTAATGGTACTCACACGCTCTCTGTTATGGGCCCACTATTACCCCCCCACATTATGGCCCACCTTCCTCCCACTCTGTAATGCCCCCGACACCTCCCCTGTTATTGAAGCCACCCAGCCCCGTTCTGTAATGGGACCCCTTTCTCCCAATTCCCACTCTATTCTGGCCCTCCCCCGCCTGCTTTTTATGGGCCGCAACGTTACGGGGCCCCCTACTTCGCGCACTCACCCTGTTAAGGCCACGCACGCGCAGCTCCGTTACAGGGCTCCCCCCACCCCCTCACCGTAATGCGTGTTTTTCTTGCACGACCGTTGGTCGCGCGCTGCCTGTTGAATTCTGACGACGAGGCGCGAGTCTAACTGGCGTTATGTAGTTCCGGCAAAGTCCAACATGAGCGTCTTTAGTGCTACAATATTCTATCATTGTGAAAACCCGACCCCTCACCAAATCATTAACAATGCAAACATTACCAGTTTGCTTTCCGAGCAACGTCAGCTTCAAGATAACGTGCGGATGGCGGCATCTAGACATTATACCGCTGTCAGTTCTACAGATATTAAAATTGCGCCTAATGATACAATTTGCCGTGCAATCGCTCTCAACATACAACTACCTGGAAAATGTTCTTAAAATGTCAATTTTTTAAAAAACCCACTCTCTCAGCACCGTTTTGGAAGCGCATTTTTTTTTCCCCTGAAGAAAGTGCCACTGGGTAGCGTAGACTATGAGTCACAAGCGGAGAGAGAGACTCTTGGAATCAAGATTCAGACAAATCTGGAAAACAGATGCACTAAAGGAAAACATTCGGGAATTAGAACCGTGGCTGGCTGCCAAAATCAAACAGAATGTTTGAAGCAAACTTTATGATTACCTGTGTAGACCAAGTGAAAAAGTTACTCAACATGGATTTATAAGATGTCGCCTACAAATGTATTGAAGGAAATGGTAACGTGAGTGTATTTGGAAAGGTCACGTGACACGTTTTTACATATTTAATAAGTTTCTCATTAAGGTGTGCCCAAAAACCTGAAAGGTGTTTCACGTAATATATTTTAATGGCTCCTACTTCGAAAGTGAAAGCAACCTGTAGCAGAGGTCAAAAACGAAAAATAGAACTTGTTGGAAAAGCTCAGCAGGTCTGGCAGCATCTGTGATGAGAAATCCAAAGTTAACGTTTCGGGTCCGGTAACCTTTCCTCAGAACATGCAAATGGTCATAGAAACGTTAACTTTGATTTCTCTGCACAGTTGCTGCCAGACCTGCTGAGTTTTTCCTAGCAACTTCTGTTCTTATTTCTGATTACAGCATTTGCAGTTATTTCGGTTTTTGTACAACAGAGGTCACATGACTATGAAATGGCACAAGTGTACAGTGCACAAGTGAATTTCTTCAAACAACGACCTTTTCGTTAAAAATTGCAATCATTTGTAGTTGTAAGTTATTCTACATATGGGGAACAGCTAATTATCATTCCCAAAGAAAAATGTTTGTTAGTCCTAGTTTATCCCACTTTCATTAGTATCTGCACAGGCATTGCACACACAATATAGATATTCTGATCTTATGTGTGCCCATTGGCTGTTTGTGTGGAATCTGGTCATTCTTGGAGTGCTTATCCATTGCCCTTGTTGGAGAACAGTGAACCTCTGGGACAGATGAAGTTTCTGTATTCTGTGCGGTTGGTGACATCTATCTTTCTCATCAGTTGCCTCCAGTAAAGGAGCAACTTCACTGGTTATACATATATGTCCACAGTTGCAACAATGTGGAGGTGCTGGTGTTGGACTGGGGTGGACAAAGTTAAAAATCACACAATATCAGGTTATAATCCAACAAATTTATTTGGAATTACAAGCTTTTGGAGCACTGCACCTTCATCAGGTAGCTACTTGACGAAGGTGCAGTGCTCCGAAAGCTTGTACTTCCAAATAAATCATTGGACTATAACCTGGTATTGTGTGATTTTTAACTTTGTACAGTTGCAATGATGTAGCTAGTCACTCCAAAGGACTGGAAAGTTGTTAATGTGATACCCCTGTTTAAAAAGGGAATGAGGCAAAAGATGGAAAATACAGACCAATTAGCCTAACCTCAGTCCTGGGTACGATCCTGTTCCATTGTGAAGGATGAGATTGTGAATACTTGGAAGTGTCTGGTGAAATAGGGCAAAGTCAGCATGGTTTCATCGAGGGAGACCATACCAGACAAATCTCCTCGAAGCTTTTGAGGAAGTAACGAGCAAGTGAGACCAAGGAGATCCACGGGATGTTATCTACCTTGATTTCAAGAAGGCCTTTGTCAAGGTACCTCACAAGAGGCTACTGAGTAAGGTAAGGGTCCATGGTGTGAGAGGCAAGGTGCTAGCATAGAAACTTGACTGTCTGGCAGGAAGCAGAGAGTAGGGATACAAGGGTCTTTCTCAGGATAGCAACTGGTGACAAGTGGTGTTCCATAAGGCTCAGTGTTGGGACCACAACTTTTCACTTTGTACATTAATGATCTCGATGAAGGAACTGAAGGCATTCTGACTAAGTTTGCAGACAATGCAAAGATAGGTAGAGGAATAGGTTGCGTTGTGGAGGCAGGGAGGCTGCAGAAGGATTTGGACAGGTTAGGAGAGTGGGCAAAGAAGTGGTAAATGGAGTACAACATGGGAAAGTGTGAGATCATGCACTTTGGTAGGAAGAATAGAGGCATGGATTGTTTTCTAAATGGAGAGAAAATTCAGAAGTCTGAAGAGCAAAGAGACTTATGAGTTCTAGTCCAGGATTCTCTTATAGTAAACTTGCAGGTTGAATCAGTAATTAGGAAGACAAATGCAATGATGCCATTTATTTTGAGAGCACTTGAATATAAAAACAGGGATGTACTTCTGAAGCTCTATCGGGCTCTGGTCAGATCACACTTTGAGTATTAAGTGCAGGTTTGGGCCCCATATCCCAGGAAGAATGGACTGACCCTGGAGTGTTTTCAGAGGAGGTTCACTAGAACGGAATGAAAAGCATAACATATGAGGAACGTTTGAGGACTCCGGGTCTGACTTGATGGAGTTTAGAAGGATCTAATTGAAACTTATAGAATACTGAATGGCCTGGACAGAGTGGATGTTGGGAAGATGTTTCCATTGGTAGGAGAGACTAGTGTTATGAAATTGGAGTTGTGTACTGTACCTTTAAGAGGGAGAGAATGCTTTTCTGAACCGAGAGATTACAAGCCCTTGTATATGACTGGTTGGCAGTCCCAGAGTGTACGGAAAATTGAAAACATATAACATTTGGCTGTGAAATGGATACATGAGTTTTGGTTGCTGTTTTGATAACAATTCAAATTTAACCAGTCAGTTTAGATTATATCCAGGATACTAAAACCTAATCGAATTTGAATTTATTGTTTTGCCAACATTGAGCCAATGTTGGGGGAGTATAAGAATGCAGGCATTTTGAAAATTGGTCAGAGAGCAATTGCCAAAGCGATATAAACTGCTGGAGATCTAAATGCCCATCTAACATGGTGCACTTCGAGAAATCAGAAAAATAACCCCTCTCTATCAAAGATATTTTTCATGTAAAGCCTATTTGTAGTGAAAAGGAAGAAGATGATGCAGGGACATCAGCAGGAAAACTGAAGACCGTGGAGAAGACAAAGGCAGTCTAGTTTTGAGATTAAGTTAACGTAATTTTAAGTGTCTTATTGGAACAGCATATTTTTATACAATTGGGGTCAGATTGTAAGAGAAGGGGGGGGTGTTGGATTTGTGAATAGTTTTTTGTTTAATGTTCACTATTAGTGTTAAAAAAAATTGATATTTTTTCTTTAAATATTGGAATTTTGGAGTTCTCTGTTACTCACATTATAACAGATTACGAGGCAAGGCAAGCTTTTCTGGGTGTTAGGTTTAGTTAACAGAGGAGTTCCAACAACTGTTTCGTAACACTAGGTATCCGAGGGCACAGCCTTAAAGTAAAAGGAAGACCTTTCAGAATGGGGATAAAGAGAAACTTTTTCAACCAGAGAGTGGTAAATCTGTGGAATTCTCTGCCACAGACGCAGTGGAGGCCAGGTCACGAAGTGCATTTAAAACTGAGATAGATAGGTTCTTGATTGTCAAGGGGATCAAGGGTTACGGGGAGAAGGCAGGAGAATGGGGATGAGAAACTTATCAGCCATGATCGAATGGCGGAGCAGACTCGATAGGCTGAATGGCCTAACTTCTGCTCCTATGTCTTATGATCTTATGGTTCAAATTCATCAGATATGCTTGACATGACAGTTGCTCACAGAGGTCTAAGTTGTCATTTGAAAACATTGAATTTTGCACTGTAAGTGGCTCTCCAGTGCTCAGCTTTGGCAGTTTTTAAACAATTTTATGAAGTGAAATCTCTCTCAATGTATATGTAGCAAATTCAGCAGCAATAAAATGGCAAAAGTTTGCAGTGTAAGAGAAATTAATTGACAAGTCTGTGTATGCATGACTAATTAAGCTAGGTGCACATCTAAGTGGGAAATCTTGATCCAGCCAGGCCCAAATGGCTGATTGCTTTGGTTAGATAACCTTCCGTTTTAACAATACATCGTAACGAGGGACTAGCCTAAACTATGTGGGAAAGGTCATGAGGTAATATTGCTCAGCTAGCATGTCCAGTATCGGTGTCCTACAAAATAACGTATTCTTTTAAAATCATCTTAGATTGCCAGAATGCAAATTAAATTCATAACCTTCCCAGATCTTGAGCTCCAGGGAACAACATACAAATATTTAATCCATGACAAGCCAGTGTTCACTCAAATCAGACCACAAAGAGTTAATCTTTCCACCAGCTTCAGTCCTACCTGTCTGTCTGTCTGTCCCTCTCTCCCTTGAACCCTTCAGTCAGCGAATGTAATTTACAGAAGAATGTTTTCTCTCTCTCACTCACACATGAACATCTTCCGGCTTTCTTACTTTGTCAGTTTTCAGCCTTCGTGTTTCTTATCAACATGTTCAGACATGCTACTACACACATCTGGGGCAGGTGGGATTTGAACCCAGGCCCCTCAGTCCAGGTGTAGGGACACTACTTCTGCACTTCAAGAGAGCCCCAGAATGTATTTTAACCGATTTTTTTCTAATCAATCTATTCAGAGGTGTTATTGCACGGCTCTGAGCAGGTGGGACTTGAATCCAGGCTTTCTGGTTCAGAGGTAGGGACACAGCCAGAGCAGCGCAAGAACCTTGTCAGAATGTAGTTAGACTATTTTTTTCTAATCAACTTGCTCGGAAATGTTATTGCAGGTGCAACTTGACCCTCGGCCTTATGGTCCAGTTGTAGGGACACTACCACTGTGCCACAAGATGGCCTACAGAATGAACTTAGGCATGTTTCATCAGCCAGTCCAGTGATGCTATTATACACCTCTTGATGTGGGAATTGAACCCAGGCCTCCTGGTTCACAGGTAGGGGAATATGGTTGGAATTGTTTTTTCTAATCAATCTATTCAGTGATATTGTTGCATATCTCTGGAGCTGGTGGGACTTGAACCCAGGCTTTCTGGTTCAGAGGTAGGGCCACAGCCAGAGCAGCACAAGAACCTTGTCAGAATGTAGTTAGACTATTTTTTCTAATCAACCTGTTCAGAGACATTATTACACATCTCTGGAGCAGGTGGACTTTAACCTAGCTCTCTTGGTTCAAGCGTAGGGACACTACCACTGAGCCACAGGAGAGCACCAAGAATGTAGTTAGAAAACTACTTTTATCAGCTTCACCTGCTGGTAACAATCCATTTCACTGAGGGTAATAAAGATTATGGCAACTTGTGGCAAAATTTCTTCAATGATTGGCATGGTTTAGTGCGATCTCTTTTAAGTCTTATTGAGATACTTTGAAAATATGAATACTGTCAGACTTTGCAGTCTTACTTTTCAATGCTACCATGCTGTTAATCTGGTTTGTAGGAGTTGTCAGTTCTTATTTTATCTTTTGGCTGGAACACCCTTTGACAATTGCTGTGTTAGTCTCACACTCATATACTTTAAGATGACATTCACCAGGAAGTCATCTAAGACCAATAAAAACATTTTGTAACCTTCTAAGTCTGTTTAGCTCCCAGTGGCTTAGAGGCCTGCAATATGCAGCAGAACTGTTCTGCATATGTAGGGTTATCAGCTCAGGCTTTAGATTTTCTTATGATGAGGCAAGAGGATTTTGTTGAATATCCAATATCTGGAACTGCAGATCTTCTTTCTTTCTTGCCATTGACATCTCAGCTTCATTTGCTGCCTTGGGATGAGTATTCTCTTATATACCCTCAGCTTACCTGAGCCTAACTTTGAATCATCAAATTGAGTCACTTCACACAAGTCTGTGAAGCTCATGATGTTGCACTTAGTGACAGCATCTATCTGGCATTTCACATTCACTAAACACACTCTTGCACTCATCATTCTAATAGACAAAAAAAGTTTATTACCTTTAGACCTGACAATGTCAATGTGTTGTATGGTGTACAATGATTGTAGAGCTATCAGCTGATGTCACTGCAGAATCTTCTGTTTGCTTCTTTCTAGCTAAGCACCTAAGTACAATGTGATTTACCTTCTTGCATTTGAAAGGTTGGCCCTTCTGCATTTTTTTCCCTAAATTAAAATGTTATTGTTAGGCCAGGGTTGTCTGTCAATGTAATGCAAAATTCCATTTGCTTACCCATTATCATTCTGTGACTGACAGTCTCAGTTGACAATCAGATGGTTGACAATCTCAAAGCTTCTGCATATGTTGATAATTTTGTGCAGAATAATTTACCCCTATTTTAGCATATATGCTCTCGCACAGGATTTCTTGTGCCTAAAACAGACTTAACTCTGATGAGATCATCTCCCACTTACCAAAGTCACAGATGTCAGCTGGATATCAGTGCCGTCACAACCGATCAACATTCCTCTTGTTCTCTGAGTTCTGATGTTGAATACTTGCCATTTGTACATTAATAGAGGGTTCAAAATGTGTTTTCATTGTCATCAAAATTTCTCCAGTTTGACTTTTCTGCTCCCTGGTGAGATCTAGGTCCAGTACAGTTTGCAGCATTTTTTCCTCAACACTGACAACAGAGTGCTTTGTTTAAGTTCCTTATTCAAGTCTGTAGCTACTTCATGGGTTTGCTACTGAGTAACTCCAATTCTGATTCATATTGCTTTGCATTTCTAATAAACCAAGCTCTGGAAAATTCAGTCATTCTGAGCAATTTAAAGTTGCAAACTGCTGTTTTAATTCATCCTAGTTGTTTTTTTACAGATGGTAGTTGTCTTATTGCTCTGAAAATGCATTCAATTTTTGCTGGCCTTTTAGAATCATAGAGTTATACCCAAATAGAAACAGAAGGAGGAGGAGAGGGGACCTAATTGAGGTATACAAGAAAATGAGAGGCATAGATAGAGTCGATAGCCAGAGACTATTTCCCAGGGCAGAAATGACTAACGCGAGGGGTCAGAGTTTTAAGCTGGTTGGAGGAAAGTATAGAGGGGATGTCAGAGGCGGGTTCTTTGTACAGAGAGTTGTGAGAGCATGGAATGCATTGCCAGCAGTAGTTGTGGAAGTGAGGTCATTGGAGACATTTAAGAGACTACTGGACATGCATATGGTCACAGATATTTGAGGGAACATACATGAGGATCAGTGGTGGGCACAACATCGTGGGCTGAAGGGCCTGTTCTGTGCTGTACTGTTCTATGTTCTATATCCTGAACTAATTCAGTCCCTTTTGCCAGCATTCGGCTCATATTCCTCTAAACCCTGCCTATTCATGTACCTATCCAGATGCCTTTTAAATGCATCCGCCTCTACCACCTCCTCTGGCAGCTTGTTCCATACACGCAACAATCCTTGCATAAAAAGATTGTCTCTCAGGTTTTCTTTAAATTTTTCCCCTTTCACCTTAAACATATGCCCTCCAGTTTTGAACTCCCCTACCCTGGGACAGTGACCTTGGTTATTCACCTATCCATGGCCTTCATAATTTTGTAAACCTCTATAAGGTCACCTCTCAGCTTCCGATGTTCTAGAGGAAAATGCCCCAGCCAATCTAGCCTCTCCTTGTCCGTTTCTTTGCTGTGTGACTCAATGAGTCTATAGCTCAAACTCTCCAATCCCGGCAACACCTTGTAAATCTTTTTTGAATCCTTTCAAGTTTAACAACATCTTTCCTGTAGCAGCAAGACCAGAATTGAATGCAGTATTCTAAAAGTGGCCTCACCAATGTCCTGTATAGCTGCAATATGACATCCTATACGCAGTGCACTGACCAACGAAGGCAAGCAAGCCAAATGCCTATTCTCCGCCCGGTCTACCTGTGACCCCACTTGCAAGAAAAGTCAACTATGCACCTGCTCCACGAGGTCTCTTTGTTCAGCAGCACTCCCCAAAGCTCTACCATTAGCTGTTTACGTCATGGGAGAAAGTGAGGACTGCAGATGCTGGAGATCAGAGTCGAGAATGTGGTGCTGGAAAAGCACAGCCAGTCAGGCAGCATCTGAGGAGCAGGAGAATCAACGTTTTGGGCATAAGCCTTTCATCCCCTTCCTGATGAAGGGCTTATGCCTGAAATGCCGATTCTCCTGCTCCTTGGATGCTGTCTAACGTGCAGTGCTTTTCAAGCGACTCTTTATACATCCTGTCCTGGTTTACCTTATCAAAATGCAAAATCTCACATTTATTTAAATTAAACTCCATCTGCCACTTCTTAGCACATTGACCTACCTGTTAAACGTTCTGTTGTACTCTGAGATAATCTTCTTCACTGTCCATTACACCACTAATTTTGGTGTCATCTGCAAACTTACCAACCATACCTCCTATATTCACATCCAAATGATTTATATAAATGATGAAAAGAAGTGGACCCTGTACCGATCCCTGTGGCGCACCGCTGGTCACTGGCCTCTAGTCTGAAAACCAACTCTCTACCACCACCCACTGTATCCAATTGGCTAGCTCTCTCTGGATTCTGTGTGATCTAACATTGCTAACCATTCTCCCATGTAGAACTTTGTTGAACACCTTGCTGAAGTCCATATAGACAATGTCTACTGCTCTGCCTTAATCAGTTTTCTTTGCCACCTGTTTAAAAAACTCGATCAAGTTTATTAGACACAATTTCTCATGCACAAAGCCATGTTGACTATCCCTAATCAGTCCTTGCCTGTCCAAATGCACATAAATTCTGTCCTTCAGAATTCCATCCAATAACTGACCCATCACTGACTTTAGGCTTAATGGTCTATTGTTCCCTGGCTTTTCCTTACCAGCTTTCTTAAATGATGACATTACATTAGCCGTTCTCCAGTCTTCTGGTGCCTCACCCATGGCAGTCAATGATCCAGATATCTCAGCAAGTTTCCCAGCAATTTCTTCCCTACCTTCCCGCAAAGTTCTGGGATACATACCTGATCAGTTGTATCTACTTTTATGCATTTTAAGACTCCAGCACTTCCTCTTCTGTAGTTTTTTTTACTTTTCAAGACATCCCTTTTTTTCTCCAAGTTCCCTAGTTTTCATGTCCTTCTCCACAGTGAGTACTGATGCAAAATATTCATTTAGTATCTCACCCATCTCCTGTGGTTCCACACATAGGTGGCCTCATTAGAGACCCTATTCTCTTTATATTTACTCTTCTGTCCTTAATGTTTTTGCACAGTCTCTTTGACTTCTGAAGTCATCTGTCATATAATGTGTTTCATGTAAGGCAATGACTTTTAAAGTGAAAGTAAGATGTAATAGAGGTCACATGACTATAGTACGCCATACGTTTACAATGTAAAATGTATTTCTCCAAATCAAGAGGATTCAAAATACCACGTTGGAATGGACATACTAAGGTGTCTTCACAGGTAAAAACAAGGACTGCAGATGCTGGAAACCAGGTTCTAGATTAGAGTGGTGCTGGAAAAGCACAACAGTTCAGGCAGCATCCGAGGAGCAGGAAAATCGACGTTTCGGGCAAAAGGAGGTGGAAAACTTCTTTAAGGCAGGCATCCTTGCAAGAAGATTAGCAGAAGGGTTAAAATCAACTAGGTAAAAACAAGGACTGCAGATAGGGCTTTTGCCCGAAACGTTGATTTTCTTGCTCCTCGGATGCTGCCTGAACTGCTGTGCTTTTCTAGCACCACTCTAATCTAGAATAAGGTGTCTTCATCCCAATTAAGATCACTCACAAAAATGTTTACAGTACTCACAGACATACCCGATAATTGGTTTGTCTGGTCAGGTGAAAGCCCACATATAGATACAGCCACATTTTCCACAGGATACATTTTACCGGAAATCCTTCCTAGCAATTACCTGATCAATGTTCCTAATTTCAAGGATGTATACAAATGTTCTTTTTGATTGTATATTACTCATTGCTATTATAAGCAGATGCTGAATTCGCAATGATCAACAGATCACCTTTATTTATTAGAGTCATAGAGCCATAGTGATGTACAGCATGGAAACAGACCCATTGATCCAACCTGTCCATGCCGACCAGATATCCCAACACAATCTAGTCCCACCTGCCAGCACCTGGCCCATATCCTTCCAAACCCTTCCTATTCATATACCCATCCAAATGCCTTTTAAATGTTGCAGTTGTACCAGCCTCCACCACATCCTCTGGCAGCTCATTCCATACACGTACCACTCTCTGCGTGAAAACGTTGCCCCTTAGGTCTCTTTTATATCTTTCCCCTCTCACCCTAAACCTATGCCCTCCAGTTCTGGACTCCCGACCCCAAGGAAAAGACTTTGTCTATTTATCCTATCCATGCCCCTCATAATTTTGTAAGCCTCTATAAGGCCACCCTTAGCCTCCGACGCTCCAGGGAAAACAGCCCCAGCCTGTTCAGCCTCTCCCTGTAGCTCAAATCCTCCAACCCTAGCAACATCCTTGTAAATCTTTTCTGAACCCTTTCAAGTTTTACAAATCTTTCCAGTAGGAAGGAGACCAGAATTGCACGCAATATTCCAACAGTGGCCTAACCAATGTCCTGTACAGCCGCAACATGACCTCCCAACTCCTGTACTCAATACTCTGACCAATTAAGGAAAGCATATCAAACGCTTTCTTCACTATCCTATCTACATGTGACTCCACTTTCAAGGAGCTATGAACCTGCACTCCAAGGTCTCTTTGTTCAACAACACTCGTTAGGACCTTACCATTAAGTGTATAAGTCCTGCTAAGCTTTGCTTTCTCAAAATGCAGCACCTTGCATTTATCTGAATTAAACTCCATCTGCCACTTCTCAGCCCATTGGTCCATCTGGTCCAGATTCCGTTGTAATCTGAGGTAACCCTCTTCGCTGTCCACTACACCTCCAATTTTGGTGTCATCTGCATCCAAATCATTTATGTAAAAGTAGAGGACCCAGCACCGATTCTTGTGGCACTCTACTGGTCACAGGCCTCCAGTCTGAAAAACAACCCTCCACCACACCCTCTGTCTTCTACCTTTGATGCAGTTCTGCATCCAAATGGCTAGTTCTCCCTGTATTCTGTGAGATCTAATCTTGCTAATCAGTCTTGCATTGGGAACCCTGTCGAACGCCTTACTGAAGTCTATATAGATCAGATCTACTGCTGTGCACTCATCAATTGTCTTTGTTCATTCTTCAAAAAACTCAATCAAGTTTGTGAGAAATGATTTCCCACGCACAAAGCCATGATGACTATCCCTAATCAGTCCTTGCCTTTCCAAATACATGTACAGGATTCCTCCAACAACTTGCCTACCACTGAGGTCAGGCTCACTCGTCTATAATTCCCTGGCTTGTCTTTACCGCCCTTCTTAAATAGTAGTACTTCGTTTGCCAACCTCCAGTCTTCCTGCACCTCACCTGTGACTATCAATGATACAAATATCTCAGCAAGAGGCCCAGCAATCACTTCTGTAGCTTCACACAGAGTTCTTGGGTACACCTGATCAGGTCCTGGGGATTTATCCACCTTTAACCGTTTCAAGACATCCAGCACTTCCTCCTCTGTAATCTGGACATTTTGCAAGATGTCACCATCTATTTCCCTATATCTATATCTTCCATATTTCCATATCCTTTTCCACAGTAAATACTGATGCAAAATATTCTTTTAGCATCTCACCCATTTTCTGTGGCTCCACACAAAGGCTGCCTTGCTGATCTTTGAGGGGCCCGATTCGTCCCTAGTTACCCTTTTGTCCTTAATATATTTGTAAAAACCCTTTGGATTCTCCTTAATTCTATTTGCCAAAGCTATCTCATTTATTTAGTTCAACAATATGATTTTGAGACTATAGCACAAACTCTTTGTGTAATCCTATATTTGGAGAATTTATCTTTTCATTTATTATTTGATTTTGTGTTTGGCTGGAGAGAAGGCATCACACAAAATTTCTGTTCCCAAAGCTGTTAATGTTTGACTTTTGAAAACATATAACGAGCAAGGGATGCTGCGAGATTCTGGAGAAGTGCATCTTTAATTCCCTTGTTATGACACGGGGTTGGCAAGCCTGTCCAAATCAGACTTGCTAACACTGGATTTGCAACACAATGAAATTAATACGTTCAATTAGCCTCAAAATTGCCCAGTTGTTCCTTACCAGTCGCTTGGAATAACACATATCAGACACCAAATTTATAACGTAAAGAAAAATGAGCAATTAATAATAATGTAACTGTGTCAGAACTTGAAGAAACAACACAATTATCTACTTAATATCAATGATGTCAGCCCAATATTCTTTAACCAAAACCCTGACTAACATACCAACAGACAGACACAATGAAGGGATAAATTAAAAGAATGAAATAAAAAATTATAATTTGCTAGTTCAACCATTTCACGATCGATTCCAGACCTTCATAAATTGTTGCTTAATTGAGTTGTTCACAGGCAAATGAATTATACGCCTTATTTGAATTCCAAAGTCACTGATTCATGTCCATTACACTTTCAGGATTATTCACCCACTTCTTTATATAGGGGCATTTTCTTATCACTTATTGTTTGGGGTTCACGTATGGGCTACATTTTTGAGGGTTCTAAGAGCTAAGATGCTCAAGAAATTTCTCCGGTAACAGACAACACATTCAAGAAACATAATGAAAATTGCATAGCTGTGAAGCCTAATTCTCTAATGCACACTTGTCAAATACACAGCATTGAAAAATGTTTTAATGGGACTGTCTTGTAGTTTAGTGGTAGTATCCCTATCACTGAACCAAGAGACTTGGGTTCAAGTCCCACCTACTCTAGGGGTGTATAATAACATCTCTGAACAGGTTGATTAGGAAAAATAGGTTAATAATAAAAGTTAAAAGGTGTTTTGCTCCATTGCTTGAAGAATCACCTACACCCACTGGGTGGCAGAAGAGACTCACTAAGCTGAGAGGATTCAAACATTAGAGCTGTTAAGTGATCGAGCTTTGGAATGATAAAATATCACCACATGAGATAAAGTTATTCTTTGTGTGCTCATTGTTTTCCTCTTCAAGGATGCTCATAACAACCTTTTATGGTCACTGGAAAGCAGTTAGAATGATCCATTTTTTGATTCCTGGCATTCCAAATAGCTGATTTTGGCATGTGGTGAAGCCTGCTATTAAACAGCCTGCAGAATGCATGCCCAGCACACAGCTGTGTCTGATGCACTGGTTGACACAGAACCTGGCTTCTTTGTGTACTGCAACCTGGGAACAATTTTCTTTTGTCTGATTTGTGCCAGAAATAAAATTGATTGTCACTAAAGAATGTACTGGGTAAAACTGGACTGTTTGTGCGGAAAAGCTTGTAATGTTCAAAGGAAAACTTGTAGCCATTCCAGTTTGTAGAAGAATTGATACTGAAACCATCATAAGCCTGTGGATTTAGGACAAGCTCTGAGAATGTGGATGTTAGTTTTAACTGCACAATGATGTTAATGTAGGGACAGTCCAACTTGCTCCTGAGGTATGGAATAATAATGATCAGGTTGATTAGCACAATAAAACAGTGTGGATACAAATTGGCTGAGTGATAGAAAACTGAGTAATAGTCAATAGATATTTTTTGAGGTGGAGGAAAAATTTATAGTGGGAGTTTTTCAGGGACAGGTATTAGATCCTTGCTTTTCCTGATATATGTTAATGATCTGGATTTAAGTGTTCAGTGGATAGTTTCCAAGTTTGCAGATGATACTAAGTGTGGAAGAATTTTAATCTGTGAGGAGGACAGTGTGAAACTCCAAAGGTACATTGACAAGCTGGTGGAGTAGTTAAATAGGTGGCAGATGATGTTCAATGCATGAAAGTGAGCTGGTGCACTTTGTTTGAAAGAACACTGAAAAACAAGATAAAATAGTAGGTGTAATTCTAAAGGGGTGCAGTAGCAGAGGGTCCTGATTATATATGTGCACTGATTATCAAATATAGCAGTACATGTGGTGAGAGCAGTAATTAAACCACACCGTTCTCAGCTCTATTATTAGTGCATAGAATAAAAGAACAAGGAAATGATGTTGAACTTGAACAAAACACTTGTTTGACCTCAGCTAGAGGATTGTGTACAGTTGTGGGCACCACATTGTAGAAAATGTATTAGAGAGAATGCAGGAGCAATTTTCTAGAATGGTTCCAGGTATCAGAAACCTGGGCTATGAGGATAGATTGAAGAAATTGGGACTGTACTCCCTGGAGAAAAGAAGGCTGAATAGAAATCTGACTGGGGTTTTCAAAATCATGATCAGTATGGACAGAGTAGTTTGGGTGAAGCTGTTTCCCCTTGCAAAAGAAACAAAAATGAGAACACATAAATTTAAAGTGATGTGTAAATGAAGCAAGGGTGAAGTGAGAAAAATGATTTTGTATGTTGAACTTTTTTTATTCATTCACAGGATGAGGGCATCACTGGCTAGGCCAGTATTTATTACCTGTAGGACATTCCAAGTCATGTAGACCAGACTGAGTAAGGATGGAAGTTTCTTCCCCTAAATGACGTTAGTGAACCAACAGCAGTTTCATTGTTATCATTAAACTCTTCTTTCCAGATTTTATGGAATTCAAACTTCATTGTCTGCCATGGGAAGTTCAAACCCAGGTCTCCAGTACATTACCTGGGTCTCTAGGTTAATAGTTGATAAAATGTGGCACTGGAAAAAGTACAGCAGCTTCTGAGGAGCAAGAGAGTTCTAATTAAGGTTTAAGCCTGAAATGTCTTGCTCCTCAGATGCTGCCTGACCTGCTGTATTTTTTTAATTTAACGCCACACTTTATTGACTCTTAACTTCACCAGCATCTGCAGTCCTCACTATCTCCTGCTCATTAGATTAATAATCCAGTCATAATACCATGAGGTCATCACCGACCCTGGTTGTTTGGGTTTGGAATATATGCTCCTTGGATGCTGCCTGACTTGCTGTGCTTTTCCAGCAACACATTTTCAGCTCTGATCTCCAGCATCTGCAGTCCTCACTTCCTCCTCGAAGATTTTAACCTACTGCGAATCCTCTTGCAAGGGTGCCTTCCTTGAAGAAGCTCTCTTCCTCCCTCTACAAGGATTTCAGTGAGTCCCTCTCTCACTGCACACCCCAGGTCATCTCCTCTGCCCAGAAGCTCTTCAGCCACGTTCTCAAACAGACTCGCTACCACAGCCACATCTCCTTCCTCAGCACCTGCCTACGGAACTGACTGACACCGCACGGACTCCGGACTACATTCAGAACAACAAAATTTGGACCCAACTAGGACAATCAGTACCTATAACAAATCCGAAGCCTCCAGCAACAGTCCTCCCTCCGGATTCTTCGCTCCACGCTTGCAGCCATGCGTCGCTACCTACATTCCCTGCAATTAGATCAACCCCAGCTCAGGACAACACTCTCACAGACCTGCAAAGGACCTCTACTGTTCTTCATCCACAGAAGAATCCATACACTAAACAAACAGTTCTTCCTAGCCATATTGGAAATTAAAGACAGTAAGTACCAAAAACTTTCATGTACTTACCCCCACACTCTGGGTTCCTCAACTGTTCCAGAATTTTCCATCGGCCTCCAAAATCACTCAGGCACCATTAACCACGTGGCTGCTACAGCGCCCGCGGCAGCAGCCGCCGCCGTGAACCATGACATCATTTCCGCCCCCACCGACCTCGCAACCTCCGCGATCGCTGCCCAGACAATCACCTCCACGATCTCCAGGAAGACCATCGCCGACAGATACGCGGCCTCCGCGGGGTCCACGGCTATGGGGAATAATACTGTTTCTGTCGTCGCCACAGCCACTTCCGCCCCCTGGATTGCCGTCGCCACAGCCACTTCCGCCCCCAGTGACATCACTAATCTGCACAACCACCACACCGCATGCGTGTCCGTCCCCACGCCGATTTCCGTCACCATGCCTAACTCCGCCCCCATGCCAATCTCCGTTCGCATGCCTAACCCGAGCCCTGCACTGATCTCCGTTCGCACGCCTAACCCCACCCCACGCCAGTCTCCGTCCCTGCCGCCACGTCCAATCCCGCCCTGACTCCCAGCTCTAACCCCACACCAGGTCCTAGCTCCCAGCCCTGCCGAGTTTTCACCATCCCTCCAGAACTACCCCTCTCTGAGGATGAAAGATCAGTCCTCAGCAGAGGCCTCATCTTCATTCCCCTACGTTCTCGGATTAACGAGTTCAACACGCGGCGAGACATCGAACAATTCTTCCGCCGCCTTCGCCTACTTCTTCAACTAGGATTCTCGCCCACCCTCTGACGACCCCTTCTCCCGCCTCCAACACACCCCATCCACCTGGACACCCTGTGCTGGCCTCTTACCTACCCTCAATCTCTTCATAGCCAACTGCCGCCACAACATTAACTGCCTCCACCTCTCCACCCCTCTCACCCATTCCAACCTCTCATCCTTGGAATGTGCAGCCCTCCACTCCCTCCGTTCCAACCCCAACCTCAGTATCAAACCGGCAGACAAGGGAGGCGCGGTAGTAGTTTGGCACACCGACCTTTACACCGCAAGGCTAAACGCCAACTTGCGGACACCTCCTCCTACTGCCCCCTTGACCATGACCCCACCTCCTACCACCAAACCATCATTTCCCAGACTATCCATAACCTCATCACCTCAGGGGATCTCTCATCCACCGCTTCCAACTTCATAGTCCCACAACCCCGCACTGCCCGTTTCTACCTCCTGCTCAAAATCCACAAACCTGACTGCCCTGGCCGACCCATTGTCTCAGCCTGCTCCTGCCCCACCAAACTCATCTCTACATACCTCGACACAGTCCTGTCCCCCTTAGTCCAAGAACTCCCCATCTACATTCGGGACACCACCCACGCCCTCCACCTCCTCCATGATTTTCGCTTCCCCGGTCCCTAACGCCTTATCTTCACCATGGACATCCAGTCCCTGTACACCTCCATCCCCCATCACGAAGGACTCAAAGCCCTCTGTTTCCTCCTTTCCCGTCGTACCAACCAGTACCTTTCCACTGACACCCTCCTTCGACTGACTGAACTGGTCCTCACCCTGAACAACTTCTCTTTCCAATCCTCCCACTTCCTCCAAACCAAAGGAGTAGCCATGGGCACCCGCATGGGCCCCAGCTATGCCTGCCTCTTCGTAGGATATGTGGAACAGTCCATCTTCCGCAACTACACTGGCACCACCCCCCACCTTTTCCTCCGCTACATCGATGACTGTATCGGCGCTGCCTCGTGGAGGTTGAACAGTTCATCCACTTTACCAACATCTTCCATCCTGACCTCTAATTTACCTGGACCGTCTCAGACTCCTCCCTCCTCTTCCTAGACCTTTCCATTTCTATCTTGGGTGACCGAATCAACACGGACATTTACTATAAACCGACCGACTCCCACAGCTACCTAGACTACACCTCCTCCCACCCTGCCCCCTGTTAAAACACCATCCCATATTCCCAATTCCTTCGTCTCCACCGCATCTATTCCCAGGAGGACCAGTTCCAAGACTGAACAACCCAGATGGCCTCCTTCTACAAAGACCGCAATTTCCCCCCAGACGTGATCGACGATACCCTCCACTGCATCTCCTCCACTTCCCACTCCTCTGCCCTTGAGCGCCGCCCCTACAATTGCCACCAGGACAGAACCCCACTGGTCCTCACCTGTCACCCCACCAACCTCCATATACATCGTATCATCCGTCGTCATTTCCGCCACCTCCAAACGGACCCCACCACCAAGGATATATTTCCCTCCCCTCCCCTATCAGCGTTCCGAAAAGACCACTCCCTCCGTGATTCCCTTGTCAGGTCCACAGCCCCCACCAACTCAACCTCCACTCCCAGCACCTTCCCCTGCAACCGCAAGAAATGCAAAACTTGCGCCCACACCTCCCTCCTTGCTTCCCTCCAAGGCCCCAAGGGATCCTTCCATATCCGCCACAAATTCACCTGCACCTCCACACACATCATTTACTGCATCCGTGCACCCGATGTGGCCTCCTCCATCTTGGGGAGACAGGCCGCCTACTTGCGGAACGTTTCAGAGAACACCTCTGGGACACCCAGACCAACCAACCCAACCACCCCGTGGTTCAACACTTTAACTCCCCCTCCCACTCCACCAAGGATGTGCAGGTCCTTGGCCTCCTCCATCGCCAGACCATGGGAACACGACGGCTGGAGGAAGAGCGCCTCGTCTTCCGCCTAGGAACCCTCCAACCACAAGGGATGAACTCAGATTTCTCCAGTTTCCTCATTTCCCCTCTCCCCACCTTGTCTCAGTCAAATCCCTTGAACTCAGCACCGCCTTCCTAACCTGCAATCTTCTTCCTGACCTCTCCGCCCCCACCCCCACTCTGGCCTATCACCCTCACCTTAACCTCCTTCCACTTATCTCATTTTCAACGCCCCTCCCCCAAGTCCCTCGTTTTTACCTTTTATCTTAGGCTGCTGGACAAACTTTCCTCATTCCTGAAAAAGGGCTCATGCCCGAAACGTCGATTCCCCTGATCCTTGGATGCTGCCTGACCTGCTGCGCTTTTCGAGCAACACATTTTCAACTCTTATTTCCAGCATCTGCAGTCCTCATTTTCTCCTCTTTGGAATATATATGGCCTGGAAATGTGGTTGAGATAGATTCAATTGAGATTCAAGAGGGCATTGGATGATAGTTTTGATAGTAATGGCACAGGGATGGAGAAAAGGCAGGTAATTGGCATTAGATGAGCTGGAGCAGACATGATGGGCTGAGTGACCTTCTGCGCTGTCACAATTCTGCAATTCTGTAATTAGACTGCATAGGTTCTTAAAGAAGAAACTGAACTATAGTCACAATTTTATTTGAATGTAGGTCTGTTGAGCATCTAGACAAGCTTTTATCTGTCAACAGTAATGTGAAGAAAGGGATTTTGGATAATAAAACAATGGTATTGTTGAAGCTACAGTGACTCCAGATCAAGGTATTTTAAATATAAGATTTTTTTTGCAGTCACTTTAAAGCTTCTAACAACTCAATTAATTTTGTCCAACAAGTATTTCTTGACTGTTTACAGTTAGGGCTCTTTTGTATCACTTCTGGTTTGTGGTTCTTGCAAATAAAATCATAAGCACACTTATAATGTATCTTATTGCCACACCATATATGGGTTAAAATAGCTAATTTTTTCTTCTGATTGTCTACTATGACAACTCCATTCTGCTATCCGTAACAAAAATCATAAATTGTCACCCTGATTGATCAACATGTGAGGACTAAAACTGTTTATCTACTAAGGGGAAGTGATGGCCTAGTGGTATAATCACAGGACTTTTAATCCAGAAACTTAGGTAAGGTTTCAGGCGCCCATGTTTAAGTTCTGCCATGGTGGATGGTAGAATTTGAATTTAACATACATCTGAAATTAAAAGTCTAACAATGATCATGAAACCACTGCTGTTGTCGAGAAAAAAACATCTTGTTTTGAACTAGTGTTCTTCAGGAAAGGAAATCTGCCATCCTTACCTGGTTTGGTCTACATGTGACTCTAGACCACTAGCAATGTGACTGATTCTTTACTCAGCAATATCAATTAATATGAAGTCTCACAAAATAAATGCAACCAGATGGACCACCTGGCATCAATCTAGGCACACAGAAATGTCAATTGCAATAGTTGTGTTCACCCTGCAAAGTCCTCCTTACAAAAAAATGGGAGTAGTGCTTAAATTGGGAGAATTGTTTCACAGACTAGTCAAGCAACAGGCTGACATAGTCATACTCAGTTGTACCCTACAAACAGTGTCCTGTCCCACTGCCACAGTGGAATACAATATTGGTCCTCAACATTGATTTCAGACTCCATGGCATCAGGTCAAATATGGACAAGGAAACCTCCTGCTGATTACCATATATCTTCCTTTCTGATGACTTTTGACTCTTAGAACACTTGAAGGAAGCACAAAGAGTGGCAAGGGTGCAGAATGTACACTGGGTCAGAGTGGTCCGGCAGCAGCACTACTGGTTGGATCCTGAGGTCATTACTGCTGAACTGGATCTGCAGCAGGTGGGAGGGAACCAACAAAAAGGAAAAACATACTTGGTCTCAGTCTCACCAATCTGCCTGCAATAGATGCATCTGTTCATGATAGTGCAGTATGAGTGACTATTGCACAGTCCTTGTGGAGATGAAGTCCTGTCTTCACGCTGATAATGCATTACACTGTGTTGTGTGGCAGTATCATCATGCTAATCGAGACAAATTTTGAACAGATCTAGCAACTCAAGACTGGGCATCCATGAAGAGCTGTGGGCCTTTAACAAACAGCAGAATTGTACTTCAACAATCCCCATTCCATAACAATAGACCAAATCTAACCTCGACAGTCTTGCCACATCCAGTTGTGAATTATGGTGTATAATCAAATAATTCACTGGAGGAGAAGGCTCCACAATACTTCCCTCATGCCCCATGATGGAAGGGCTCAGCACATCAGTGCAAAAGAAAAGGCTGAAACATTCGCAACAATTTTCAGTCAACTTTTATTCAAACAAGTTTTACATAAGCTAGTGTCTGCAGATAATGATAGCTCGGGGACATCAGGAGGTACTTACTCGCTGTAGAATTTCCAGTTTCTGACCTGACCTTGTGAACATTCTATTGGGTGGCTCAGTGGCTTGCACTGCTGCCTCACAATGCCAGGGACCCAGGTTCAATTCCTGCCTTGGGCAACTGTGTGGCGTTTGCACATTCTCCCCGTGTCTGTGTGGGTTTCCTCAGGTGCTCCGGTTTCCTCCCACAGTCCAAAGATGTGCAGGTCAGGTGAATTGGCCATGCTAAATTGCCCTTAGTGTTAAGTATAGGGGAATGGGTCTGGGTGGGTTGCTCTTCGGAGGATTGATGTGGACTTGTTGGGCCAAAGGGCCTGTTTCCACATTGTAAGGAATCTCATCTAATCTAATCCATATGGTTAGTCCAGTTACATTTCTGGCCAATGGTAATCCCCAGAATGTTGACAGTGGGGTATTCAGCTATTCAGTTATTGAAAGTTTCATATGAAAGATAGTCATTGTCTGGCACTTTGCTGATATGAATATTACTAATTTCAATATTAATACTTAAATATTCATTTGTGTAATGTTTAATAGTAATTTCTTTTAATTACTTTGGTTGAGGGTATATATTGGTTGGTACATTAGGGAAAGGTCTCCAACACTTCTTTGTACTAGTGCCAAAGTATGATATATTACCTGAGAGGGCCAGTGAAACCTTGGCTTAATGCTTTTGAATGTTAGTAGAACCAATGTTGCAGCATCTCCTAGATTTTATGTGCAAATTGCTGATGGTTTGAAGCCGTTCTATCTGACCCAGAGTTAAGTGTGCTACTGCTGAACCATTGACATCTTAATTATCAGAAATGACACATCAGGTGTCAAAATTAACACAATAATTAAAGAAAATATAATTCACTGTGGTAAAGAATGATTATTTACTGTCCACTATTTTAATACTGTATCAATTTCAGAAAGTATTTCTCAGAATTTATTCCACAATAATACTCTAGGAAGAAAGAGTCTGGTTTGTCTCTAAGCAGAAAACAGACATTGCTGGAAATTATCAGTAGGGTGTTAAATCTGGAAAAAAAAGACAATACTTCAACTGTAACCTTGCATCAGACTGGAAAAAAAATGATACTAGGTATTAGATAGGATTGAGGTGAGAAAGAGACGTGCATTTCATTGATATGATTTGTAAACAATTTCTTCAATGACAATAAAATAAATGTTTTTTGATGCTGCAGTTACATGCATAAAACTCTGCAATTAATCTGGGGTTGCATTGCTCCAGCTTCACAATCATCCTTTTAGGATGATGTTTTTACTACATTGATCAAAACATTTGAAAGAAAAAGCTCATTTCAGAAAGTATTCCTGATCAAAATGTTTGTAAGAAAACTCTTGTTTGCTGTTTTTCTTTAGAAAGTATCCCTGAAACAGTGAGTTACTAAAATGTTTTGCTAAAATAACCATATTTAATTTTAGGAGTTTAAATTCAGAAACTTTCTTCAAACATGAATTTTACTGTAGTACTTGCAAAACCTATATTTTTGTTTCAATTTTTCATCATTCAGGTAGTTTTTCCTGAATTCTAACATAAAGAAATAAAAGAAAACAGCACTTAGAATGGCTTTCAAAATACACAATATTAAATAATATCAGTTTTTTTACTTGCATTTGCTGAAAATTTCCCAGAGGTTATCAGCATATGGTATTATATTGGTAACCTTCATACAGTAGTTTGTTAAATCTCAGTACTAGTCCTGCTATTATTCAGCCTTGTAGTATTCATTAAAGAAATTGAGCCTCAAAATTTTGATTTCATTGAGTCATACTTAAACTCCCTGGAAGTAAAAAAAGTGAGATATTGTGCTATGGGAAGAGAATGATGTTACAACAAAGCTTGGAGGTGTTCACTATTTCTTTATCTAGTTCCACTCCTCCATTGTTCACAACAAATTTCAACAAATTCCGTATCACACTGATGTGTGACAGGTCTTTGCAGTTACAATCTTATAATGCTTCATACCACTATGAATGAGACGTTTGCATCAAGTAGACCAGGTACCATAGCAGAGCAGAGCAGATCACTTACCCTGTTGTCACTCCAAAGCAACATTCTTCCGTTCTGTCCATGGCTTCTGACATCCCTGCTACGTCTGTGCATGTGGCTTGATCAGTTAAAATTGCTTTCTGTTGCCATCCCTGGGAAAAAAGAATGCCTCTCCTTTGCTGAGAAACCTAATATGTGGCACTTTATGAAATGGCTTTTGGAAGCACTTTATGTTACGTCAATTGCATTACTCCTCCTCAATCGTCTATTATCTCATCAACAAATTTCAGCAATTTATTTTTAAGAATTATGTGTTGGCTTTTCTTAATTAACCTGCATTTGGCCAAGCCATTGCTGTCATGAATGATCATTTCCAAAAACTTTCTCTCTGCTGAGGTTAACCTGATTAGCCTGCAGTTGTAGGGCTTATCCTTACACATTTACTTGAACAAGTGTACCATTTCCAATTCCTCAATATCTGACACCACATCTGCATTGAAGGAGAATTGAAAAATTGCCCCCACAATTTGTACTTTCACTTCCCTCAGTTTCCTTGGATGAATCCAATCAGCTCCAAGTGATTTATTAACTTCTAAGTACAGTCAGCCTATCTAATATCTCCTCCATCCATCTCTAGCCCATCAACTGTCTGAAATACTTCCTCTTTCACTGTGATTTGGACAGTAATATCTTTCTTGGTAAAGCACTATTTTAGTAGCACTTCAGCTATGACTGTTGTTTCCGTGTATAAATCCCTTTTTAGGTACATAATTAGGCATACTCTTCTCTTGATCATCTTTCAACTATTTATATGCAGTTTGAAGACTTTTTGGATTCCTTTATGTTAGCTTTTCATACATTATTTATTTGGTTTTTTTTTGTTTCTCACTTCCTGTCTGAACTATCTATGTTCATTCTGGTTCTGAATTATATGATCCATCTGACGTGTCAGATGCATATATTTTTTGCTTTGTCTTACTCATTACCTAATCCTAAGAATGCTGGATTTGTTTACCCTATATTTCTCCCACGTGGGAATAGATTTTGGCTGAACCTGAATTAACTCCTCTTCAAAGACAGCACCATTGTTCAGTTATAGTTTAACCTGTCAAGCTTTGATTATCATTTAAAAATACCCAAAGAACTGGATGCTGGAAATCAGAAACAAAAACAGATATGAGGATTCTGGGTAGTTCAAGATGGAGGACAGGAAAAATTTATAGCTGTAACAGTTGCTCCTTTTTGAGGTATTTTAGGTGCTGGAGGTGATTTCCTTGAATTCCAGGAGCAGCAATTACTGTTTTATATGCTGTTGCATTGTTTTGGAAGTTTGGAAAAAAATGTCAAAACAGCAGTAGTTTTAAAAGGGAGAAGAACAGACAAAGGAAGCACATGGTGAGGTCATTGCAGGAGGGAGAGAGAGAGAGAGAGAGAGAGAGCGAGCAAGCGCGCGTGTGCGCGCGCACGCCTGCACAGTTACTGCCTTTGATGTTTGAATTCATGTATCGCTGGACATCGGAGTGCATCTGGGAAAATTGTCAAACAGTGAAATTCACAACTGATCTTAGAGGAACTATTGGGCGAAGTTCACAGCACAGACTCAGATAAGTTAATCATTGTTTTAAGTGTGGCCTACAGAGAATCTGCAGTAGTGAGTAGAGTAGGTTCTTTCTTTATTATATGTTTTTGGAGATATGTCTCTTGATTAAACTTAAAATATAAGCCATAAATATTAATTTAACCTGGGGCAGTGTTTGTAGAGGAATAAGACGGTGTTATTTTCTGGGTCTGTAGATTATGAAGGAGTAAAAATGGCCTTTAATAGAGTGATATGTACTTCTTGTCAGATGTGGGAGTTTAAAGGTTACTGCGAATTATATCTGCCATAAATGCTGCTGGCTGCGAATCTTATTAGATCGAATGTATTGGTTGGAGAGACAGTTAGAAGCAATGAGGAATTTGCAACAGCAACAGTATGTGATAACTGGCAGTTATAGGAAGTGAGGAAAGTCTCAGATACAGTCACATAGATGGGTCAACTCCAGGAAAGGTAAGAGAGGTAGGCAGCTAGTGCAGGAGTCTTTTGTGGATATACCCATTTCAAACAGATGTGCTGTTTTGGAAAATGTAGGGGGTGATGGATTCTCAGGGGAACATAGCACGAACAGCCAAGTTTCTAGAATTGAGATCGGCTCTCATGCAATTAGGCGTATGTCGACTTTCAAGAGGTCAATTGTGTTAGGGGATTCTGTAATCAGAGGTACAGACAGAGGTTTCTGTGGCCAGCAGCGAAAAAGCAGAATGGTGTGTTGCTTCCCTGGTGCCAGGATCAAGGATGTCTCGGAGAGGGTGGAGAATGTTCTTACAGGGGAGAGGGGCCAGCAAGAGGTCATTGTCCACATTGGAACCAAAGACATAGGAAAGGAAAAGGTTGAGATTCTGAAGGGAGAGTTAGGCAGAAATTTAAAAAGGAGGTCCTCGAGTGTAGTAATGTCTGGATTACTCCCAATGCTACGAACTAGTGAGGGCAGGAATAGGAGGATAGAGCAGATGAATGCATGGTAAAAACAATGACTGCAGATGCTGGAAACCAGATTCTGGATCAGTGGTGCTGGAAGAGCACAGCAGTTCAGGCAGCATCCAACGAGCAGCGAAATTGACGTTTCGGGCAAAAGCCCTTCATCAGGAATAAATTCCTCGTTGGATGCTGCCTGAACTGCTGTGCTCTTCCAGCACCACTGATCCAGATGAATGCATGGCTGAGGAGCTGGTGTATGGGAGAAGGATTCACATTTTTGGATCATTGGAATCTCTTTTGGGGAAGAAAGGACGGATTGCACCTAAATTGGAAGGGGACTAATATACTAGCAGGGAAATTTGCAAGAGCTGCTCGGGAGGATTTAAATTAGTAAGGCTGGGGGGGAGTGGTGGGATCCTGGGAGGTGGTGAGAAAAGAGATCAATCTGAGACTGGTACGGTTGAGAACAGAAGCGAGTCAAACAGGGCAGGCAGGGATAAGGTAGGACTAATAAATTAAACTGCATTTATTTCAATGCAAGGGGCCTAACAGGGAAGGCAGATGAACTCAGGGCATGGTTAGGAACATGGGACTGGGATATCATAGCAATTACGGAAACATAGTTCAGGGATGGGCAGGACTGGCAGTTTAATGTTCCAGGACAAATGCTACAGGAAGGATAGAAAGGGAGGCAAGAGAGGAGGGGGAGTGGCATTTTTGATAAGGGATAGCATTACAGCTGTGTTGAGGGAGGATATTCCCGGAAATACATCCAGGGAAGTTATTTGGGTGGAACTGAGAAATAAGAAAGAGATGATAACCTTACTGAGATTGTATTAAAGACCCCCTAATAGTCAGAAGGAAATTGAGAAACAAACTTGTAAGGAGATCTCAGCTATCTGTAAGAAAATTAGGGTGGTTATGGTAGGGGATTTTAACTTTCCAAACATAGGGCTTAGATGGAGAGGAGTTTGTTAAGTGTGTACAACACAATTTTCTGATTCAGTATGTGGATATACCTATTAGAGAAGGTGCAAAACTTGACTTACTCTTGGGAAATAAAGCAGGGCAAGTGACTAAGGTGTCAGTGGGGGAGCACTTTGGGGCCAGCGACCATAATTCTATTAGATTTAAAATAATAATGGAAAAGGATAGACCAGATCTAAAAGTTGAAGTTCTAAATTGGAGAAAGGCCAATTTTGATGGTATTAGGCAAGAACTTTTGAAAGGGTAAAAACAATGACTGCAGATGCTGGACACCAGATTCTGGATTAGTGGTGCTGGAAGAGCACAGCACTTTTGAAAGCTGATTGGGGGCAGATGTTCGCAGGTAAAAGGATGGCTGGAAAATGGGAAGCCTTCAGAAATGAGTTAACGAGAATCCAGAGAAAGTATATTCCTGTTAGTGTGAAAGAAAAGGCTGGTAAGTATAGGGAATGCTGGATGACTAAAGAAATTGAGGGTTTGGTTAAGAAAAAGAAGGAATCATATGTAAGGTATAGACAGGATAGATCAAGTGAATCCTTAGAAGAATATAAAGGAAGTAGGAGTATACTTAAGAGGGAAATCAGGAGGGCAAAAAGGGGACTGAGATAGCTTTGGCAAATAGAATTAAGGAGAAACCGAAGAGTTTTTACAAATACGTTAAGGTCAAAAGAGTAACTAATGAGAGAATAGGGCCCCTCAAAGCTCAGCAAGGTGGCCTTTGTGTAGAGCCGCAGAAAAAGGGGGAGATACTAAATGAGTATTTTGCATCAATATTTACTGTGGAAAAAAAATGGAAGATATAGACTGTAGGGAAATAGATGGTAACATCTTGCAAAATGTCTATATTACAGAGGAGGAAGTGCTGGATGTCTTGAAACGCATAAAAGTGAAAAATCCCCAGGACCTGATCAGGTGTACCCTAGAACACTGTGGGAAGTTAGAGAAGTAATTGCTGGGCCTCTTGCTGAGATATTTGTATCATCGATGGTCACAGGTGAGGTACAGGAAGACTGGAGGTTGACTAACGTGGTGCCACTGTTTAAGAAGGGTGGTAAGGACAAGCCAGGGAACTATAGACCTCGGTGGTGGGCAAGTTGTTGGAGGGAATCCTGAGGGACAGGATGTACATGCATTTGCAAAGGCAAGGACAGATTAGGGATAGTCAACATGGTTTTGTGCGTGGGAAATCATGTCTCTCAAACTTGATTGAGTTTTTTGAAGAAGTAACAAAGAGGATTGATGAGGGCAGAATTGTAGATGTGATCTATATGGACTTCAGTAAGGCATTTGACAAGGTTCCCCATGGGAGACTGATTAGCAAGGTTAGATCTCATGGAATACAAGGAGAACTAGCCATTTGGATGCAGAACTGGCTCAAAGGTAGAAAACAGAGGATGGTGGTGGAGGGTTGTTTCTCAGACTGGAGGCCTGTGACCAGTGGACTGCCACAAGGATCGGTGCTGGGTCCTCTACTTTTTGTCATTTACATAAATGAGTTGGATGCAAGCATAAGAGGTACAGTTAGTAAGTTTGCAGATGACACCAAAATTGGAGGTGTAGTGGACAGCAAAGAGGGTTACCTTAGATTACAACAGGATCTTGACCAGATGGGCCAATGGGCTGAGAAGTGGCAGATAGAGTATAATTCAGATAAATGCGAGGTGCTGCATTTTGGGAAAGCAAGTCTTAGCAGGACTTATACACTTAATGGTAAAGTTCTAGGGAGTGTTGCTGAACAAAGAGACCTTGGAGTGCAGGTTCATAGCTCCTTGAAAGTGGAGTCGCAGATAGATAGGATGGTGAAGAAGGCGTTTGGTATGCTTTCCTTTATTAGTCAAGAGTATTGAGTACAGGAGTTGGGAGGTCATGTTGCGGCTGTACAGGACATTGGTTAGAGCACTGTTGGAATATTGCGTGCAATTCCGGTCTCCTTCCTATCGGAAAGATGTTGTGAAACTTGAAAGGATTCAGAAAAGATTTACAAGGATGTTGCCAGGGTTGGAGGATTTGAGCTTTAGGGCGAGGCTGAACAGGCTGGGGCTGTTTTCTTGAAGCATCGGAGGCTGAAGGGTGACCTCATAGAGGTTTCCAAAATTATGAGGGGCATGGATAGTCTTTTCCCTGGGGTCGTGGAGTCCAGAACTAGAGGTCATAGGTTTAGGGTAAGAGGGGAAAGATATAAAAAACACCTAAGGGGCAACTTTTTCACACAGAGAGTGGTACATGTATGGAATGAACTGCCAGAGGAAGTGGTGGGGGCTGGTACAATTGCAACATTTAAAAGGCATGTGGATGGTATATGAATAGGAAGGTTTTGGAGGGATATGGGCCAGGTGCTGGCAGGTGGGACTAGATTGGGCCAGGAGATCTGGCTGGCATGGATAAATTGGACTGAAGGGTTTCTTTCCGTGCTGTACATCTCTATGATCTATGACTCTGAGATATTGCTGAGAAAACTCAACAGATCTGGCAGCATCTGTGGAGAGAAAGTGGAGTTAACCTTTCGTGTCCAGTGACCCTTTTTTCAGTAACAGTTGCTGAGGTTTTGAAGCTGCATTTGGAAGCTGCAGTGCATCTCTCCTTGCTACATTTCTGTCTCAGTGTTTTCTCTTTATGTGTTTTTTTTCTCCTGGACTGGAGAATTGCATGTGAAATAATCTATTTTACTGAATCTTTGCCAATGGTGTGTTTATGGAATGTTACTATATTGGAACAGTCATTGTTTAGTAGTTAAATAAGTTAGTTATTCTGTTAAGTTTTCCAATAGAATTAAGTTACTCCATTTATTTCTTTTGTTGTATTTTAACTATAGAGTATGAATAAAGTGTGTTTTGCTTCAAGACTGGTAGTATGATCACTCGAATTGCATTTGGAACACGCTTGCAATTGCCTTTAAAATAAGAAAAAGCTAGTGTCTGGGCTAACTTCTTAAAATATTTTGAGGGGTTCTGTCTGGACCACAACAATACACATACAATTTGTTTCTTAGCTCAAACTAAATAGATTCTGTTCTTGAGTACTGTAATATATTCTTTCTTTCCAATCCTGTAAAATTTTCCCTAATTGACAATGCTACCTAACTCCTCTTCTCCCTCCCTGTCTTGTATGAATACCTTTTATCTAGGGATATTTAGTCTCCAATTCTATTTTTTTTAGCCAAATCTCTGTTATCTTCATAAAATTATGTTTCCATTTGGCCTTATAGAAGTTTATGAAATGAAGAGTATAGCTAAGATGAATAGCAACTATCTTTTCCCTACGATGGGGGAATCTCATGACCAGGGAGCATATTTTTAAGGTCAGAGGAGAAAGATTTTAAAAAAAGGATAGGAGGGGCATTTCTTTTTATACAGAGTGGTTTGTATGTGGAATGAGCTTCCAGAGGAAATGATGGACGTGGGTACATTTACAACATTTAGAAGACATTTAGATAAGTACACAAATAAGAAAAATTTGGAGGGATATGGACCAGTGCAGCAGGTAGGACTAGTTTAGTTTGCGATTATGGTTGGCATATTAACCTCTTCAAACTCTTGTACTGTGATTTCAGTCACTGTTTCAAGATCAGCAGAAAAGCCACAAATTCCTTCAACAGAAATATAGCAAGACTACATACTGTTCCTATTCCTTTTCCACGTGGTTAATGATTTCATTGTGAAGGAAGTGAAGAAAGCTGCAGACTTTGGAATTCCACGGCAGCTCCACGAGTGGACAGAACTGGATTTCAGAAAGGACTTTGCCCTTCTGGCTGAAGCATCACATGCACTCCAAAACATGACTATTAGTCTTGGAAATAGTTGGTCTACACATCAGCTCTGTGAATGCAAGACAGTGATGACTGGGTGGCAAAAGGGTCGCTTTGCCTCACCATTGGGCTACAATACATCAAGGACATTGGTCACTTTGTCTAGGAAGAAATGTTTCCAGAGAGTGTGATGTAGATATCAAGATCCATACAAGAATCAGCAAAGCAGCATCAGTCATCCAGCAGCTCTACAACATATGAGCATTCAAGACTACCAACATGGACATTAAGCTGCGATTCCTCCATGTCCAATCTAATACCAGAAGTCACATGACACCAAGTTATAGTTCAACAGATTTATTTGGAATCACAAGCTTTTGGAGTGCTGCTGCAGCTCAAAAGCTTGTGATTTCAAATAAACTTGTTGGACTATAATCTGGTGTCGTGTAACTTCTGACTTTGTCCACCCCCACTGCGGTACTGCTCTAATCACCATCTTCAACTTTCATTCCTACTCTTTGTTTTCTGTCTATTAATTGATTCATGCCAGTATATTGTCTTCACTCTGATGTGCTTTAAATTGCAGAATCTGCTTTTAGGCAAGTCATTATCAAAAGTTATCTGAAAATCCAAAAACGTAATATCCTTAGCTCTCCCTTATCTGTTATACTCATTAAATCCTCAAAAGCTCCAGTAGGTTTATTCAATATCATTTCCCTTTCATAAATCCTTGTTGACTTTGACTATTCCTGTTGATATTTTCTAAATGATCTGTTATCACATCCTTTATTATAAAGTCTGACTTTTTATCTGTTGATAATAGACGAGCTGGTCTATAATTCCTTCTTTTCTCTCTCCCTCCTTCTTTTAAAATAATGGGATGAAAATTGTCATCCTCCAATCTGCTGGGTCTGGTCTAGAGTCTGCAGAAGTTTGGAGGATGACAACTAAGTCTTTCATTATGTCCATGGCCACCTCTTTCAATACTCTTGGATGTAGATTATCAGGCCCTGGGATGTATATTATTTGTTCTTCCCCATTCTCAACTCTCCCTTTTCATATAGAACCCATATTTGTCCAACCCAATTGGAGTTGCATATAGTGAAGAGGATTGTCAAAGGATACAGCAGGATGTAGATAGGTTGCAGATTTGGGCAGAAAAATCGCAGATGGCATTTAATCTAGACAAATGAGGGATGATTCATTTTGGAAAATTGAATTTAGGTGTGAATTATACATTAAATGGCACAACACTTAGGAGTATTAAAATACAGAGGGGTATGGGTGTACAATTCTAAAGATCCCTGAAAGTGGCAACACAGGTGGATAAGGTGGTCAAGAAGGCGTACAACACACTTGCCTTTATCAGCGAGAGCATCGAATATAAATGCCATGTTACAGTTGTAAAACTTTAGTTAGGCCACATTTGCAATATTGTGTTCATTTCTGGCTGCTGCACCATCAGAAGGATGTGGATACTTTGGAGAGGGTGCAAAGAAGGTTTACCAGGATGTTGCTGGACCTGAAGGGTTTTAGTCAGAAGGAGAGGTTGGATAAACTCGAATTGTTTTCACTGGAAAGACAGAGGCTGAGGGGGGGTGACTTCTCAGAGGTCTACAGCATTATGAGAGGCACAGATAGTGTGGATAGTCAGAGGCTTGTTCTCAGGTTGGAAAGGTCAACTACAAGAGGACACAAGTTCAAGTTGAGAAGGGAAACATCTACGAGAGAAGTGTGGGAAAAAGTATTCACACAGAGGGTGATGGCTGCTTGTAATGCACTGCCAGTGGAGGTAGTGGAAGCAGGCACATTAGCAATGTTCAAGGCATATTTTGATAGACACATGAATGTAAGGTGAACAGAAGGATAGAAACCATGTATGAGCAATAAATAGCGGATCTAAATAAGGATTAGGAATTGGCACAGGCTTGGTAGGCTCAAGGGCCTGTTCCTGTGCTGTGTTGCATTATATTGTATTGTATTATTTTATAAGCTATCATACTCTATATTTCTCATACTTTCACTTTTCCCTCTTAATCAATATCTCGGTTCTGCTTTGTTGAATTCTAAACTGCTTCCAATCCTTAGATATGCTGTTTTTTTATATAACAACTCTATGACTCCTCTTTTGATTTTTTTTAGATATAGTTGGGCCACTTTTCCTATTATTTTTACACCAACAATGAATATATAAATTTGCAATGCATGTATATTCCTTAAATATTAGCCATTGTCTATCCACTGACATGCTTTTTAACGAGGTTTAAGTCTATTGCAGCTCATTCAAATCTTTCTGCTTTATTTAAATTTAGGACCCCAGATTAGGATTGGACCACTTCACTTTCTATCTCAATGAATGTTATGATCACTCTTCCGTAAAGGATCTCGCACAACAAGATTATTCATTGCATTCTCTTCTCTTGCACAAAACAAAATCTAAGATAGCTGTTCCCTCGTTGGTGTAAAATAATAACTTGTATACACTCTAAGACTGCATCATACACCATATTGTAGCTGACTTTCTATGTAGATTAAGGTCACCAATATTTATTGTCAGACCCTTGTTACATGCTTTGCTAATTTCCTGTTTACTGCCAACTCCTAACTTACCGTTATTTGTTTGGAGACCTATAGACAACACCCAGTAATATTTTCAAGCTTTCATTGCTTCTTAGCTCCACATCGACTGATTCCATATTTCGTTTTTCAGAGCCATTATCCTTTCTCACTTCTGCAGCAATTCCAACCTTTACTAACAGTGTTACCTAAGCTCCCTTTCCTTTTTCTCTTTCTAAATATTGAATACCTTGGGATATTCAGTTCCCACCCTTGGTTACAGCTATGTCTCTGTGATTGCAATTTTATTTATCATTATATTGCAATTATATCTTAAGGGGAACACTTGGGCACTAGTGATTAAAATGCTATTAGTTTTAAAATAGTTAGAAAAGGATAAGTTCCATAAAAATTAAAGTTCTGAATTGGAGTAAAGCAAATTTTAAGGGTATGGAACAAGAACTTTCAAAAGTTGATTGGAGTGGACTGTTCGCACGTTAAAAGGGCTGATTGAGAAGTGGGAGACCTTCAAAAGCGTGACAGTGAGAGTTCAGAGGAGTTAACTTCCTGTTAGAGTGAAAGGTACTGCTGGTAAGATTAGGGAACAATGGAGGAACAAAGGTCTAGAACAAAGGTTCTAGTCAAGAATAAAAAAGAATCACATTAGAAATAGACAACTGAGATCAACTGAATATCTTGAAGAGTATAAAGAGTGTAGGGGCATTCTTAAGAAGGAAATCAGGAAGGCAATAAGGGAATATGAAATAGCTTTGGCAGGTAAGGTTAAAGATAATTAAAAAAAATCTACCAGTACATTAAGAGCAAGGGAGCAACCAGAGAGAGTAGGACCCTTTAAAGATCAATGAGGTCATCTTTGTATTGAATCTCAGCTGATGGGAGAGATGTTGGCCCGGCATGGTGGCCCATTTTTTACGCGCTGCTGCTTCACAGCATCAGGTACCTGGGTTCGATTTCAGCCTCAATCTGTGTGAAGTTTTCACATTCTCCCTGTATCTGTGTGAGTTTCCTCCAGGTGCACCGGTTTCCTCCCACAGTCCAAAGATGTGCAAATTAGGTGAATTAGCTATGTTAAATTGCCCACAGTGTTCAGGGATGTGTAGGTAAGGTGGATTAGTCAGGGAGAACTAGAGTACGGAAATGGGTCTGGGTGGGTTACTCTTCGGAGGGTTGTTGTGGGTTTGTTGGGCCAAATGGCCTGTTTCTACATTGTGGCGATTCTATGATAGTCAATGAATATGTAGTTTTGATTTTAACGGTAACTAGATAACTCAGGAAAATAAATATTGATGTTTTGAAAACAGTTCACATCACAGAAAAGGAAGTACTGGAGCTCTTAGAAAACATAACGATTTATAAATCTCCAGGCCTGATCAAATGTATCCCACGACGTTGTGGGAAGTTAAGGAGGAAATTAGAGGGCCCCTGGCAGAAATGTTTATATCACCTATAAACATGCATGAAGTACCGTAGGTCTGGTGGGTGGCTAATGTTGTGCCATTATTTAAGAATATCTGAAAGGAGAAGCCTGGGAACTATAGATCTGTGAGTCTGACATTGGTAGAGGGTAAGTTATAGAGATGTACCGCACGGAAACAGACCTTTCGGGCCAACTCTGCCTGCCAACCAGATATCCTAAATTAATCTCGTCCCATTTGCCAGCACTTGACCCATATCCCTCTAAACCCTTCCTATTCATATACCCATCCAGATGCCTTTTAATTGTTGTAATTGTATCACCACCACTTCTTCTGACAGCTCATTCCATACCTGCACCACCCTTTGCATGAAAAAGTTGTCCTTTAGATCCCTATTATATCTTTCCCCTCTCACTCTAAACCTAAGCTCTCTAGTTCTAGATTCTGCCACCCCAGGAAAAAGACCTTGTCTATTTACCATATCCATGCACCTCATGATTTTATAAACCACTATTAAGTCACCCTTCAGCCTCCAAAGTTCCAGGGAAGACAGCCCCAGTCTATTGAGCCTCTGTCTATAGCTCAAACCCTCCAACTCTGGCAACATCCTTCTAAATCTTTTCTGAACCCTTTCAAGATTCTCAACATCTTTCCGAGAGGAGTAAGACCAGAATTGCACACCATATTCCAAAAGTGGTCCAACTAATGTCCTGTACAGCCACAACATGACCTCCCAACTCCCATTCTCAATTTGGAAGTGGCTCTGAAAGGTAGGATTTACATACATTTGGAGAGGCAAGGATTTATTAGGCATAATCAGCACAGTTTTATGCAAGGAAAATAGTGTCTCACAAACTTGACTGAGTTTTTTCATAAAGTACCCAAAACGATTGATAAGGGCCGAGCAGTAGGTATTATATACTTGGGCTGTAGTAAAACCTTTGACAAGGTTCCACATGGTAGGTTAATGGTAAAGTTAGACACATGGGATTCAAGGTGAGCTTGCCAATTGGATGCAAAATTAGCTTTCTGGTAGGAGACATGGAGAGGTGGTGGAGGATTGTTTTTTGGATTGGAGGCCTGTGACCAGTCATGTTCATCAGGAATTGGTGCTGCGTCTACTTTTGTTTGTCATTTATATAAATAATTTGGATGAGAATTATAGGAGGCATGGTTAATAAGTTTGCAGATGACACTGATATTGGCGGTATAATGAATAGTGAAGACGGTTATCTTGGATTACAAAGAGATGTTGATCAATTATGTCAATGGGCTGAGGAGTGGCAGATGGAGTTTAATTTGGATAAATGTGAAGTATTGTATTTTGCTAACACAAACAAGGAGATGATTTATACAATTAATAGCAGGGCTCTGGATAATACTGTAGAACAAAGAGACCTAAGGGTTCAGGTACATAGTTCTTTGAAATTTACATCATAGGTAGACAGCATGCTTAAGAAGGTGTTTAGCATTTAAAGTCTGGTTGAAGATTTGTAGCTCGGGTGTCCGTTGTTGTGGTTCTGTTCGCCGAGCTGGAAGTTTTTGCTGCAAACGTTTCGTTCCCTGGCTAGGGAACATCATCAGTGCTATTGGAGCCTCCTGTGAAGCGCTGCTTTGATGTTTCTTCCGGTATTTATAGTGGTTTGTTCTTGCCACTTCCGGGTGTCAGTTTCAGCTGTAGTAGTTTGTATGTGGGGTCCAGGTCGATGTGTCTGTTGATGGAGTTTGTGGATGAATGCCATGCCTCTAGGAATTCCCTGGCTGTTCTCTGTCTGGCTTGTCCTATGATGGTAGTGTTTTCCCAGTCAAATTCATGTTGCTGGTTGTCTGAGTGTATGGCTACTAGGGATAGCTGGTCGTGTCGTTTTGTGGCTAGCTGATGTTCATGGATGCGGATTGTTAGCTGTCTTCCTGTTTGTCCTATATAGTGTTTTGTGCAGTCCTTGCATGGTATTTTGTAAACTACGTTAGTTTGGCTCGTGCTGGCTATTGGGTCCTTTGTTCTAGTGAGTTGTTGTCTGAGTGTGGAAGTTGGCTTGTGTGCTGTTATGAGTCCTAAGGGTCGCAGTAGTCTGGCTGTCAGTTCTGAGATGCTCCTGACGTATGGTAGTGTGGCTAGTCCTTTTGGTTGTGGCATGTCCTCGTTCCGTGGTCTATCTCTTAGGCATCTGGTGATAAAGTTGCGTGGGTATCCATTTTTGGCGAATACCTTGTATAGGTGTTCCTCTTCCTCTTTTCGCAGTTCTGGTGTACTGCAGTGTGTTGTGGCTCTTTTGAATAGTGTCCTGATGCAGCTTCGTTTGTGTGTGTTGGGGTGGTTACTTTCATAGTTAAGGACTTGGTCTGTGTGTGTTGGTTTCCTGTGTACCCTTGTGGTGAATTCTCCGTTGGGTGTTCTCTCTACTAACACGTCTAGGAATGGGAGTTGGCTATCCTTTTCCTCTTCTCTCGTGAATCGTATTCCTGTGAGTGTGGCATTGATGATTCGGTGTGTTTTTTCTATTTCTGTGTTTTTGATGATTACAAAGGTGTCATCGACGTATCTGATCCAGAGTTTGGGTTGGATTTGTGGTAGGGCTGTATGTTCTAACCTTTGCATAACTGCCTCTGCTATGAGTCCCGAGATTGGTGATCCCATGGGTGTTCCGTTGATTTGTTCGTATATCTGATTGTTGAATGTAAAGTGTGTGGTGAGGCACAGGTCTAGCACTGATGATGTTCCCTAGCCAGGGAACGAAACGTTTGCAGCAAAAACTTCCAGCTCAGCGAACAGAACCACAACAACGGACACCCGAGCTACAAATCTTCAACCAGACTTTAAAGGTCACTGAACTCAAAATGTTAACTCTGCTTTTTCTCCACAGGTGCTGCTAGACCTGTTGAGTTTTCCCAGCAATTTCTGTTTTTATACCTATCTACCTCTGTTTTAAATACACTCAGTAGCCTCAACAGGTCTAGACAGTGGACTGCAGAGAGTTTTGTGGTTCCCAACTTGCTGCTACTCTTCCGGAGTTAGGTCCATGTCTGGGTACCCTCAGACAGGGAGCCTATGGTGGGCTAGGCAGTGGCCTTGAATCCCTTAGGGATGAATTGGCATTGTTGGGTGGAGGGGAGGGAGGTGGGTGGCTGGAGTACATATCTCCCTCTCCAATACTGCTTTGATTTAGTCCACTCCTTTGTTTTCCCCTTTTGCTATTTTTTTGTCATACAGAACCCTTATTGGGCAGTTTTTATCTTGGGTGATTTGTTAATTTGGTCACTGAGTTTATTTATAAAAAAGTGTGGGTCTAGTTCAGCAAGCAGTAAGAATTCGAAGTTTGATTGGTGGATAACATAATGCTTTTTAGGTGTGGCTTCAGTCTTAAAATTAGATCAACTGTGTGTTCCTTCTGTTCATTTTTAAAAGCTGTTCTTCTGTTTCAATGAAAGGCTGACAGTGGCTGGTAACTTGGTGACTTTCCAACATTTTCAGCTTTAAGATCTACAGCTTTTACTGTGTTTGATTTGCTTTTTGGTTGATTTATTTTGCTTACTTTAAACTATGGTGTCTAATTCATCTTTGCCTATTTAACTTGAGAACAAAGTATTACGAAAAACCTGAAAAGCCACATACACCTCACCCACAGCAATTCAGAACATAAAAGGAAATCTGACACAACACCTGACCCACCCTTCCCCCATCAAAACAAATGAAAGAGCAGTTTCCAGTCACAGGCTCCACTGTACAACTAGAGAAAAAACTATCTGATTTTGAAAGACATTGCTTGAAATACGCAACAGACAGTAGAACTGGAAACTGCGGAGCAAAAATGCTTTTATAGAAAGGAGGCAGGACTGATTACTGATTGATTTTAGAAAGAGAGAAATCAGAGAGGGACGAATGACTTTTTATCTGTTCTTGTAAGCATCCCTCTCTCCTTTATTTGTTCTTTCTAAAAGGTTGGTAATCTTTCAGATTCCACTTACATTAATCTTCCTTGATGCTGATGGCCATGTTTTTTTTCAAGCAAGTTATCTTTGTATTTCCCACACAGATTAGTGGTATTCATACAAAGTTCTTTTTAACTGCTTCACCATCTTCCATGTTCCACTCTGACCCCCTTGCACTCTAAGTTGGCAGTTGGTCACCTAGCTGAGCTCTGCAAGAACAATGGAGACTCGCTATCAAACATGCAAACTGTATGGTAAACTTTATATTTGAATAGGTGCATTTAACCCTGAGATCGGTTCAGTTGCCGAGGTTTTATGTTGTGATGCTTTCCCTGTCAACTATAGCTCTAATGTCGAGGTGCGGGTGTTGGACTGGGGTGAGTAAGCTCAGAAATCACACAACACCAGGTTATAGTTCAACAACGTTTATTTGAAATAACAAGCTTTAGGAGTGCTGCTTTTTTGGCAGTTAAAGTCGTGTCATGTGACTTCTGACATTAGCTATAGCTTTTTAGGACAAAATTGACTTTGTGTGCTGAGGTTCATGCACCAAAGGTGCATCTGAGCTAAATTAGGTAGATGTATTGCATCACAGTGTTTGCAAAAGCAGGGGGAGATGATTTTACATATAGCAAATGTGATTGTTTACCTTAAATTTCCATATTGTCACTTTAAATTCCCACAATTCAAAAGTTGTGAACAGTGCAGAACTGATTAAATACTGACAGAAAAATAGAATAATGCCAAAGCTGGAAATCTGAAAATTAAAAATGAGAAACGCTAGAAGCTATTGGCAGGTCAGGAGAGATAATCAGTGTTAATGTTTCTGAATGATGACAGACAGATATGGGCCAAATGCTTGCAAATGGGACTAGATCAGATTAAGATGTCTGGTCAGTGCTGTATGACTCTATTACTATGAAACTTTGTCAAAACTGGGAAAAAAAAATTAGAAGCACTTTAGATTTAAGCAAGTGTAAGGGACGCGGGAAGGATTATCAAACAGGTAAGTCTTTGATAGGTGAAAGACAGGAGAGATTAAATGGCAAAATAGTTGATGATGCAAAGGAAGCGGGTAATGTGGAATAATCAGTCCACAATGCTGACCCTGTCATTTTAAAATTCTACCTTATACTCATGCTTACCTTTACCTTTGGTCTCTGGTGATGTTGAAATGGAGCACAACCTAACTTCATGGAAGTCATAATTTGGAGGTGCCGGTATTGGACTGGGGTGTACAACTGGGCAAGAGTTACAGCTGGGGGAAAGGCAATTACGATGCGATTAGCAAGATTTAGTAAGCATAGGATGGAGAAGGAAACTGCAGAGAATGGGCACATTAGAAATGTGGAGCTTATTCAAGGAATAGCACCTGTGTGTCCTAGATAAGTATATACCTGTCAGGCAGGGAGGAAGTGGTAGAGCGCGGGAGCCGTGGTTTATGAAGGAAGTGGAATCTCTAATCAAGAGGAAGAAGAAGGCTTATGTTAGGATGAGATGTGAAGGCTCAGTTAGGGCGCTTGAAGTTTACAAGGTAGCCAGGAAAGACCTAAAGAGAGAGCTCAGAAGAGCCAGGAAGAGACTTGAGAAGTTGTTGGCGGATAGGATCAGGGTAAACCCTAAGGCTTTCTATAGGTTTTCAAGGAATAAAAGAATGACGAGAGTAAGATTAGGGCCAATCAAGGATAGTAGTGGGAAGTTGTGTGTGGAGTCAGAGGAGATAGGGGAAGCACTTAATGAATATTTTTCGACAGTATTCACTCTAGAAAGCAACAATATTGTTGAGGAGAATACTGAGATACAGGATACTAGACTAAGTGTGATTGAGGTTCACAAGGAAGAGGTATTAGAAATCCTGCAGAGTGTGAAAATAGATAAGTCCCCTGGGCCGGATGGGATTTATCCTAGGATCCTCTGGGAAGCCAGGGAGGAGATTGCCAAGCCTTTGGCATTGATCTTTAAATCGTCATTGTCTACAGGAATAGTGCCAGAAGACTGGAGGATAGCAAATGTGGCTCCCCTGTTCAAGAAGGAGAGTAGAGACAACCCTGGTAATTATAGACCAATGAGCCTTACTTCAGTTGTTGGTAAAGTGTTGGAAAAGCTTATAAGAGATAAGAGATCAATTAGAAAATAATAATTTGATTAGGGATAGTCAGCACAGTTTTGGGAAGGGTAGGTCATGCCTCACAAACCTTATTGAGTTCTTTGAGAAGGTGACCAAACAGGTAGATGAGAGTAAACCGGTTGATGTGGTGTATATGGATTTCAGCAAGGCGTTCGATAAGGTTCCCCACAGTAGGCTATTGTACAAAATGCAGAAGAATGGGATTGTGGGAGATATAGCAGTTTGGATCAGTAATTGGCTTGCTGAAAGAGCTCAGAGGGTGGTGGTTGATGGGAAATATTCATCCTGGAGTCCAGTTACCAGTGGTGTACCGCAAGGGTCGGTGTTGGGTCCTCTGCTGTTCGTCATTTTTATAAATGACCTGGATGAGGGCGTAGAAGGATGGGTTAGTAAAATTGCAGACGACACTAAGGTAGGTGGAGTTGTGGATAGTGACGAAGAATGTTGTAGGTTACAGAGAGACATAGATAAGCTGCAGAGCTGGGCTGAGAAGTGGCAAATGCAGTTTAATGCGGACAAGTGTGAGGTGATTCACTTTGGTCAGAGTAACCGGAATGCAAAATACTGGGCTCATGGTAAGATTCTTGGTAGTGCAGATGAGAAGAGAGATCTCGGTGTCCAGATACACAGATCCTTGAAAGTTGGCACCCAGGTTGACAGGGTTGTTAAGAAGACATACAATATTTTAGCCTTTATTAATAGAGGGATCGAGTTCCCGAACCATGAGGTTATGCTACAGCTGTACAAAACTCTGGTGCGGCCCCACTTGGAGTATTGTGTGCAGTTCTGGCCACCGCATTATAAGAAGGATGTGGAAGCTTTGGAAAGGATTCAGAGGAGATTTACTAGGATGTTGCCTTGTATGGAGGGAAGGTCTTACGAAGAAAGGCTGAGGGACTTGAGGCTGTTTTCATTAGAGAGAAAGTTGAGAGGTGACTTAATAGAGACATATCAGATAATCAGAGGGTTAGATAGGGTGGACAGGGAGAGCCTTTTTCCAAGTGCGGTGACGGTGAGCACGAGAGGGCATAGCTTTAAATTGAGGGGTGATAGATATCAGACAGATGTCAGAGGTAGTTTCTTTACTCAGAGAGTAGTAAGGGTATGGAATGGTTTGCCTGCAACAGTAGTAGATTTGCCAACTTTAAGTCATCATTGGACAATCATATGGACGTACATGGAATAGTGTAGGTTAGATGGGCTTCAGATTGGTATGACAGGTCGGCGCAACATCGAGGGCCGAAGGGCCTGTACTGCACTGTAATGTTCTATGTTCTATGTACAAAGTAAAAATCACACAGCACCAAGTTATAGTCCAACAGGTTGATTTGGAAGCATTTGCTTTCAGAGCACTGCTCCTTCATCAGGTGGTTGCCAACCACCTGATGAAGCAGCAGTATTCTGAAAGCTAGTGCTTCCAAATAAACCTGTTAGACTATAACCTGGTGTTGTGTGATTTTTACTAATTTCATGGAAAGTATTCATCTATCAAGTGGGTGTTATGTATCCTTCCGAACCCAATGCGACATTAAAGTTGAACACACGGACAACTCAAAGATCGTGAAGAAAAAATTCTGTATTCCACTAGCATCAAGTTATTAACACATGAAACCCAATATTTAGTTCAACAATTTCAGACCATAAACTTTGCAACATTTTGTTCCCGTTTTCTTTGTTGGTTTCAGTTCAGCTTCACTTCGGCCAGGTGTTTGTTTTCAAAGAGCAGCAGTTCATTATTCTGCCATGCACACTAACCCTAAACACACTGTTTCTTTACTTTTCCCATTGCCACTCTCTTGGGTCTTGCATCACCAACACTTTCATCACTTAAACTTTTCTTTTTTCCATCATGTCCCCTTTTGCTATTTTCACACCCTTATACTCACGTCAAACTGATTACATTTCAAACTGTTCCCAGCTCTTAGCTGAAACATTTCTGCTTCTTTCTCTGCAGATGCTGTTCTGATTTAAATTTCCAATATTTTATGTTTTCTTTATATTAATTTAAGCCTCGTGTTCATCCACAATGTGCTCTAAGTTAAAAATCACACAACATCAGGTTTTAGCCCAACAGGATTATTTGAAACTGCAAAGTTTCGGATCCTACTCCTTCCTCAGGCAGCTAGTGAGAGAGAATACATTGACACAGAATTTATAGTAAAAGATCAAAGGGTCATACAGCTTATGCGAATGTATTGAACAAACCTAGATGGCTATAAAGTCTTTAAACAGTTAGAATGGGGGTTCAGGTTTCAATCGATTACTATGTAAATCTCTGTCTCAAGATAACTTCACATTTTATCAGAATAAGGGTGACATTTTAAGTTAAACAATACATTTTAGATGTGAGACCATGTTTCAAGTCTGCTTGTATCTCATCCTGGAGTCAGACTGGTTTTATTTCCAAAGTAAGAATTTATGAAATGCCACATAGACTGTCTACAGATTGTGCACTTTTTGAACAAAATAGAATGTATCTGCATCAGGACACTATTCAAAAGGGCCACAACACACTGCAGTACACCAGAACTGCGAAAAGAGGAAGAGGAACATCTATACAAGGTATTCGCCAAATACGGATACCCACGCAACTTTATCACCAGATGCCTAAGAGATAGACCGAGGAACGAGGACATGACACAACCAAAAGGACTAGCCACTCTACCATACGTCAGGAGCGTCTCAGAACTGACAGCCAGACTACTGCGACCCTTAGGACTCATAACAGCACATAAGCCAACATCCACGCTCAGACAACAACTCACTAGAACAAAGGACCCAATACCCAGCATGAGCCAAACTAACGTAGTTTACAAAATACCATGCAAGGACTGCACAAAACACTATATAGGACAAACAGGAAGACAGCTAACAATCCGCATCCATGAACATCAGCTAGCCACAAAACGACACGACCAGCTATCTCTAGTAGCCATACACTCAGACAACCAGCAACATGAATTTGACTGGGAAAACACCACTATCATAGGACAAGCCAGACAGAGAACAGCCAGAGAATTCCTAGAAGCATGGCATTCATCCCCAAACTCCATCAACAGACACATTGACCTGGACACCATATACAAACCACTACAGCTGAAACTGACACCTGGAAACGGCAAGAACATCCATCAACAGACACATCGACCTGGACCCCACATACAAATCACTGCAGCTGAAACTGACACCCGGAAGCGGCAAGAACAAACCAATATAAATACCGGAAGAAACATCAAAGCAGCGCTTCACACGAGGCTCCAACAGCACTGATGATGTTCCCTAGCCAGGGAACGAAACGTTTGCAGCAAAAACTTCCAGCTCGGCGAGCAGAACCACAACAGTATAGAGGAAATTCAGAAGACCAGTGACTGGGTTGGAATTTGTGGCCTCAACTCAGTTTTGACAATTTTGCCTTGTAGTTTTGCAGTGGACATGACACATATGAAGAAAACACAATCTTACCTCTATGTAAAAGGATAGTGTACAATTGGAAATTAGAAATGAAAACAGAAATTCCTGGAAAAGCTCAGCAAGTCTGGCAGCGTCTATGGAGAGAAAGCAGAGTTAACATTTCTGGTACAGTGACCCTTCTTCAGAATAGGAATTAGTTATATATAGGATGAATGATATACATCTCTCTTATGCACATGCTGATCTCTCCATAGAATGTTGCTGTGCTGTGAATAGTGATAATCCTTTGCTTCTGATGGGCTACCAAACATTCCTAAGGTGCTTTCCATCTTAATTATGTCAATTTCAAAAGTTGTCATGTTTACAGCACAAAGTATGTGCTAATTTGTTTGAAAAACTATGTTTTTTAATTTAAGAAAATAGGCTATTGTATTTAAAATGTCCTGTAGATCCCATAAATTGTCCATAGTCGAGACACTTCCAACATTAGTTATACCCTGGTGGAATTTCTCACCTGTTTTTTAATTGCAAGGATACTTTGGACATAGCGAGACACAGGGATCTTTCATCTCCAAGTCTGGTCAGATAACAAAAGGAAAACCCATCACAATTCATTATGATTGCAAAAGTGCTAACAATCACTGTCTGATAAAAGAACAATGGATTTTGACTCATTTACTTAGCTGCTTCATCTATTAATGCATCACATGAACAAAACTCCTCTTTGAAGAGATGTAATTCCACATTTCTGAACCCTTGTCTCAGTTTGTCTTTAACGTTCAGACATCTTACAATATCGTCAATAGAAACAGGAATGTCAGACTGATAGTGAAATTTGCCTCAAGGTCAAATCTCTGCAATCTGGTTCTGGAAAATCTTTGTATTTGTCTGTGATTCAGACCAATTCCCTGTATACCAATATCGTCTTGTGAATCATTGCTAACTTTTAAGGAATACTGCAAATCCTGCCTTCAGGCATCTGGACGCACTTAACTCCTGAGTGAAGGAACCTCATTGGACTCTGACATTTATACAAATCAAGATCAACACTTTTATTTTTAAGTTATTCTTAATTGTAAAACTTTTTTTGATTTTTCTTGAATGTATAAGTAAATAATACACGTGATTTAAACCTCAAATAACTTTGCTATGAGTCAATTGTTAATTGATTTCACAATCAGAGTTTGGAAAACGCACTACAGCCTATGCTAAATTAAACCACTTTGCTTAAAGATAGAAAATGAGGCAAATAAAAGAATTCAGTCTGCCATTTTTTCCTGTCTGTAATAAGATTGAAAAAAAAATCAATATCTAACAGTACAGTTAATTTGGATTAGTAATCCAAAAGCATTAAGTCTTGATGCAGTATAGAGTTTAAATTCCATTACATTAACTGAGAAATTTCAATTCAATTAATTATTGAGCCTCGAATAAAATGTTAGTATCAGTACTGGTGAAATTCAGTTTTATCAAGCTGCTACAAATAAATTATAAAAGTAATTTGACCACATGGGATTGACAGAAACTGAACAGAAATGCAGACCCAACCCGTCCACTTTTACACTATCACGGGGTACTTGTACCAAAATTGGCAAGGTACCTTACAAGTCTTGTCAAGCACAACCTGACACAGTCATGCTCATAAATGCTTTTGATTATACCCTGCCTCACTACTGGCACACAGTCAGGAAGGAATGACTGCTGGAGTCCTCAACTTGATTCTGGACCCCATAGGTTCAAGGCACCAGCTCAACTCTGGGAAAGGAAATCTGTTGATTACTCCTCTGCTGATGAATCAACATTCCTTCATGTCTAACATCACTTGAAAGAATCACCAAGGGTCACAAAGGCACAGAATTTTTCTTGGTAAAGAGCTTGAATTTCTATCTCCACCAGCGCCTCAGTAGTGGCATTGTCAGCTGAGCTGGCTGAATACTGTGGCACATGTCTGCCAGGCTACACATGTGACAAATGGTAAGAGAAACTACCATTCAATCTGATGACCTTCTCCCACCTTGGCAATCTACATCCTCCTCCCCTCCCCCCACCGTGTATTGAGTCACTGCTGTATTAGTGTAGAAGAGTAGTGACCAAGTTATGGTTCCTTCTGCTTTTCAGTGGCTCGGCATGGTATGGTGCTGTCAGTTTTTTTTCTCCTTCATACTGATTGGCATGTAAGGATCACTCAGAAATGCACTTTATTTTATGTATGAACACACTATGATGTATGAACAAATATGCAGGTTAGCGCCTTTCTGAGGATTTTCTTTTAAAGCTTTCATGTTATCTTCCTTGAGCTGTAGAATATAGCCCGGAATTTCCAATGGCCAGATAATAGGTGGCTCTTATTGGGTCCCAGCCTGATCTCTCAGTGGCTTGTGACAGGTTCCAGCCTGGTTTCTCTCTGCAGCTCTCAGCCTGGTCTCTTGGCAGTATGTCAGCTGGTCTCTTGGCGGCTCATGCCAGTGTCTCTGCTTTGGCATGCGAATGGATCCTGCCTGGGCATGTTCCTGAAGCTCTGGAGGAGATTGGGGAGGCAGCAGTTCCAGCAACAGTAGGTGTACCTGTGGCGGCGTTGTCGAGAAAAGACAGTTGATGTCTCACTGGAGAGCAAGATAAGCGGACGACTCATCAAAGATGCTAAACTTTTAACTTATTCCTTTATTTTCCTAATTTAAAATATAAAAGACTTTAATGTAAGCTATTACTGATGTATTTATATTTCCACCATTCTGTGAAGTAATGCTTAACTTTTTAACTCTTGTTTCTTACTACTTTGTACCTAAGATTTTTGTTTGTACCTAGGTACCCTGGTACCTAAGATGGCACCATATGGGATTGATATCCCTTTCGACCCTGAAATCTTACACACCCCTGCCCAGAACGTAGCATCTGCTGACACTGGATCCAACATATTTTTCACTGTACTCCTGTACTTCTGTATATGAGTACACATTCCAATAAAATCTAAATCTAAAAACCTATATCCAAATTATTTATGAAATGTTATGGTAGTTACCTATGGAGATTCTGTGGATTTGCTTGCAAAATTGAAGATTTTACTGAGCAATTCCCTTCCACCTTGTACCAGCTGAAAATATCAACTTAAATCAGAGAAATTGAAGGGTCCCACTGAATTTAATAGTTATTCAGGACGAGTTATTAAAACTATTAAAAAACTAATTAACGTCTGTGTAACTATTCATCTGACACACCAACTGACCATGCACTGTCAGTTACACATACCAGAAGCTCTCATGTGACAGCGGATACGACTCTTAGGATCTGATACCCCCTTCGACCCTGAGACCTGACACACCCCTGCCCAGAACCCAACCCCTGCTAACACTGGATGCAACAACCCTCACCCTCACCCTCACCTTTGCACACAGAGATCCAATACTATTCCCCTCTCCATGGACCCAAACTCCATTCCCCCGGTGCCAACACCAATTCCAGTTTATTAATCCAATCTCTGCTTCTGTGGTACTCGGCCCAATTCCCTCCATTGTGGATCTGACCCACCCTATGCTTTCATGCTGCCAGACATGATGCACCCCCCTACAAGTTCCCCTGGAACTCATCCACTGAATATTACCAATCCAACTTCATGTTCCCTGCCACTAACCCAATCGTTCCTTCCTGACACCTAAATTCCAGTCTGTCGGAACCAGTATCTCCCACCAATCCCAATTTATCTGAAACATTCCACCAGTTAACTTGGCACCCTATGTACCTGGCAGTCTACCCTTTCACAGGGGCTGTCAATGTAGCTGTTGGTAGTGCTGGTCATTTAACTGCAGCATACAGCAACAAATAGTTGTGAAAAAAGTGAGTTTGGTTTTTCTTCTCTGACAATCCTGCACTATATAGGCTGTGTCACATTTAAAGTATAGATCTGCATTTCCAAAGGAACCCTGATTGCAAACTCCTGTCAGAGATGTAGGTGTCATCCTTTGCGGAAAGAGGAAGTAGTAGAGTAGCAATCTGCATATGATTGCCGCTCGTTGAAAAATCGGACCCTTTATCTATCGGTGAAACCAGTAAGACATGGCAAAACTGGGCATTCAATGCTCAAGTTAGTCATTACTCCCATTCTTCCAATCATAGGTTCTATAATATCTGCTCTTGCAGCTCCTCCAAAGACAGAAATTATGATTAGAGGAACAACGTAGGTGAGATAGGGGAAACCTGCGTTTAGAGGAGTTGGAATAGTTATTCTGGCTGTTCCTTCACCATGCAGAAATTTTTCAGCTGAAATGACTAATTTTTGATGACATCACCCCAGCAGGCTAAGAAGGAACAGATAATGAATGAACTTGAGATGACTCCACCAGTGTATACCCTGGATTAGCTCTGAGTGAGCTGCCAGATATCATTGCATCAGTCAAATCCAGTTGTGACCCACATGTCTACTCCCAGGGAATGGCAACTCCACTTATAATGATACTGAGATACCTTGAATGAGGGGAATACTGCCATATGGATGTTTCTGGGAGGAGGAGGGAGCTTAGTAGCAGCAAGTGCATGGGACTGTCCTATCTATCCACTACTCCCTCCTTCCCTTCCCCAACTTTCCAACAATGAAACAATGTGAGATAAAGCATGAAAATGCCCTATCTTTTCTATACAGAACAGATAGTTGAAATATATAAAATGAAACCTAAAAAGTTTTCTTGCATCTGGATTGCATATATTGAATTCTTCCTTCAAATATTAACTTACTGTTTCAGTGGTCATGTAGTGCAATGTATAGAACACATTAATATTCAGCCATCAACACCAGTGTTATTGTCTGATACTGTGCCAAAAATAACAAATGAGTTATTTTCTTGTTAAGTGCATGATGCTGTTAAAATCCTTTTTCCAGTTTAATAGTCACTGTGGGATCACCTATAAGGAGCACGTGAACTAACAACATATTTGAAAGTTATTGTTCTTAGTAATTCTTGCTGATGATATTTGTAGTAATATTTAAAACTGTCAAATGATGTAAATATTGTATAAAAACAATGCCTTTGGATGAGGGAATTGCAGAGTAAAAGGTTGCCATCGTTTTTATCAGAGCAAGGGCTGCTCTGTCATTAGAGAGAGACAAGTGAAGGTGGTTCAACCCGTTGATCATCACACCTCAGACAAGGGGAGAGGTTGAGAAGGACAGTCCTTCATGGTAACTTCAACCACTGTAAGAAATGAACCCACAATGTTGACATCACTCTGCATCACAAGCATAGCCAATCATCCAGCCAGTTGAGCTAATCAAAAGCTGAGAAATTGTAATACTGTCATGGATGTTTCACCAAATAGTGGGATACTTTAAGGTTAGGAGATAATTGAAAGAGGTACCAAATCAATATCCTTCTCTATGGAATTGGCAATAATTTTAACTAATGTTTTAGCAAGGTAGGGTATAAATGAAGAAATTGTGATTTATGAAGAACTTATTAGAGCTTTCAATTGTACTACAATCTCTGGTGAAATATAATCAGGGAAATAGAGAGCAATATTTAGTAAACTGAAGCAAAAGCTGGAGACAGCATAGATTTATTGACCTATAACATATATTGTTTAGTAGCTAGTAGTGAAGACAGGACCTTGAAAGATGACCTAATTAGAAATTAGATTGTGGTCAGAATTTGAAGAAACCTCATCAGACATCTTACAGACCAGGGAAGCGAATGTGGTGCACTTCAGAAAATAAGCTGTTGTAAGGAAACAGAACAATTTGCTTAAGATGACATAGGTGTTCTTAGGAAAAAAACATGGCTCCATTAGCACAGCATACTGGACACAAAATCGAAAGCAGAACAAAGCTGAGACCAGGGAAGTGCAAAGAAAGAGTGGCCGATGCAATGTTTTCACAGTTATGGTGAGAATCTCTGTCCACTGAAGATTATCCTGCAAAAATTATGGAATATCATACCTGCGAAAGAGTGGGCATTTTAAAGTGATTGTCATTGTAAAAAGATTTTACCCACAATGTAATGTTTCTGGTAGAAATAAATGAATCAAATGGAAAATACTGGAGTACTGACATAAGAGTAAATGAGTGTAAAATATATTTTGATATTGTCATTGGGACAGGTATATCTATCGTCTATGATTTAGTAAAATCGCTGAATCAAGAAAACCTCTCCCCATCCACCATTTGACTCCAGAAACCAAGAAGTTCTAACTAAAAGTTATCCGAAAGACAAAATCAAGAATGAACTTTACTGAACAGAAAATCTTGTAAAGATCTCTATCTTATTTTTAAACTTGACGAAACGGAGAAGCAGAGTAAATGAAATGGGTTCAGAGATTAATTCAAAAAGTTGTTCAAGCCCTGGAGAAGCTAAGGATAGTTTACCATTTAATGCTGAGAACAGAAACCAAGGCAAGTTGCCTATTCACACTGGGCATAAAAGAAAATTGGATTACATGCCAACGTTAAAATTTATTTACAAACGTAACTGAGCACAAAGGAATAGCAAAAATGCCTACCAAGGGTACAAAAAATCCACTTAAGACTGATAAAATACCACAGTTGAACATTTTCAGACAAAATATGAAATCATAGTGGCTACATTGTCAGGGGTTCCAATTGAACAACCAGAACAGGAGAACATGGACTTAATGAAGAAACAGTGCCTTTGAGCACCCGACACTTGCATGAATGACAAGAAAACTACAAGATTACGAATCCAGTAAAATTATCACTACACCACAATTTCTGCAGTTTGAAAGGGAGAAGCTGAATCAGGTATTACACTTAAACAAAAGTAATCAATGACATGAGGAGGAGCTGACCAGAGTTGAGTGGAAGTGATCTTAGTAGGGAGAATAGTGGAAGAGTAATGGCAGGAATTTCTGGGAGTAATTCAGAAGGCACAGCAGAAATTCTTGCCAAAGAAGAAGAAACATATGAAGAGGAGGATGAGGCAACCATAGTTGACAAAGGAAGTCAGGGATAGCATAAAAGCAAGAAGAAAAACATGTAATATGGTGAAGATTAGTGGAAAGCCAAAGAATTGGAAAGCCTTTAAAAACCAGCAGAGGATAACTAAAAAAGCAATAAAGGAGCAGAAAGTGAAATATACAGGTAAGCTAGCTAGTAATATAAAAGAAGATTGCAGGAGTTTTGTTTTAGATATAGAAAAAGCAAGAGAGAAGCAAGAGTAAACATTGGACTGTGAAAATGAGGCTGGAGAAGTCATAATGGGGAACAAGGAAATTGCAGAGGAATTGAATATGTACTTTGCATCAATCTTCATTGTGGAAGACACCAGCAGCATAGTAGAACTTCAAGACAATCAGCGGGCAGAAGCTACTGAGTATAGTGGCCATAACTAAGAAGAAGATGCTGCGGAAGCTGAAAGGTCTGAAGGTGATAAATCAGTTGTACTGGATGGCTTACCCTAGAGTTCTGAATGAAAAAGTTGAGAAGATTGTGGAGGCTTTGATGGTGATCCTTTGGTAATTGCTGGAGTCAGGGAGGGTCCTAGATATCTGGAAAATGGCTGACTTAAGAAGTGAAGGAAGCAGAAGACAGGAAACTATAGGCTGGTTAGCTGAACCTCAATTGGTAAGATTTTAGAGTCTGTTATTAAGGCAGAGAACTTGGAAGTGCATGATAAAACAGGGCTAAGTCAGCACAGCTTCATCAAGGGGAAGTCATGCCTGACTAATCTGTACGAATTCTTTGAGGAGGTAATGAGCAAAATAGACAAAGGAGTACCAGTGGAAGTATTTCCAGAAGGCCTTTGACAAAGTGCTGCACAAGACGTTGCTAAATACTCCATTTTGTTAAAGGAAAACACTGCTATGCATAGAGGATAGGCTGACTGAGAGAAGGCAGAGAGTGGGAATAAGGGGTGTTTTCATGATGCCATCTGGTAACTGATGGAATTTGGCAAGGGACAGTCCTGAGCTCGCAACTATTATCATTATACATTAATGATCTGGACGAAGAAATTTATGATGTCGTTTCTAAGTTTGTAGATGACACAATGGTAGGTGGAGTGACAAGTAGTGTTGAGGAAACACAGGTGGTGTTGGGGAAGCAGGGAGAATTCAGAAAGATTTGGACAAGCTAGGAGTGTGGACAAAGACATAGCAGATGGAATACGATGTGAGAAAGTGTGAGGTTATGCACTTTAGTAAGAATGATAGAGGTGTAGACTATTTCTAAAAGGAAAAAGGATTCAGAAATCTGAAGAAGTCTTCGGAGTCTTAGTTCTAGATTCTCTTAAGGTTAGTATGCAGCTTCAGTTAATAGTTAGAACAGCAAATGCAATGCTAGCGTTCATTTTGAGAGGGCTAGAATACAAGAGCAAAGATGAGTTGCTGAGGCTATATAAGGTTCTGGTCAGACCACATTTGGAATATTGTGGTTTTAGACCCTGTATATAAGGCAGGATATCCATGAGGGGGCCAGTGGAGGTTTACAGGAATAATCCTAGGGATGGAGAACTTGTCAAATAAAGAGTGGTTGAGGGCTCTGGGCCTGACCATAATAGAGTTTAAAAGGATGAGGGTGATCTCATTACTGAAAGGCCTGGATAGAGGGGATGTGAAGAAGATATTTCCACTAGCAGGAGAGCCTGGGACCAAAGTGCACGGTGTCACAGTGAAGCAACGACCCTTTAGAACTGTGATGCGGGGGAATTTCTTCCAGCTAGAGGGTGAAATTTATATTACGAATAGGAAGGGTTTGGAGAGATATGGGCCGGGTGCTGGCAGGTGGGACTAAATTGGGTTGGGATATCTGGTCAGCATGGACGGGTTGGATCAAAGAGTCTGTTTCCATGCTGTACCTCTCTATGACTCTATTGCCACAGAAGGCTGTGAAGGGCAAGTTATTGAATGTATTTAAGGCAGAGGTAGATAAGTTCTTGATTAATAAGGAGATCAAAGGTTATGGAGAAAAGGCAAGAGACTGCGGTTGAGAAGCATACCTGTCATGATCAAATAACAGAACAGACTCGATGGGCCGATGACCTATTATGCTGCCATATTTTATAATGTTATGGAGAGAAAATAACATGTAATTGAAAGAGAGGGTTAACTGAAGCTAATAAGGGGCTTCGAAACAGAGAAACACTTGGGCCTATGATTTCTCTCCCTGTCCCAACCTTTTTTTATAAATATTCTAATACAACCAATAGTTGAATAATATACATTTATGCATGCTCTCCACAAGACTAAAGTCTTTTTCTATGAAATAGTCTACAGTCACTGCCAGCTTCCAAGAAGTTCCCAACTCCCTGTTTCAATAAGTCATAATATCCTTGTCTAATGCAAGGCTTCTCTGTTTTCAGAAAATTCCCTATGTGAGCACTAGCTATGTCTGCTCTGGCAACTACCCCTCCTAGCTATCTACCAAATCTACCAGAGCCTTTAGACTGCACAGGATGCAATTTTTTTGGCAAACAATTGTCCTCCTTGGTAGTTTGCTGAGAACAAGCAGAACTGGAAAAACAAGACTGAATATCAACAGGTAGCACAGCTGCTCCTGCTTCTATTTTCTAATGTAAACGATTTGTAAATTTGTCATTTACAATTTAAATTTGTAAATCTCAATCTGGATGACCCTGCCCTGAAAAACCAAGCCACTTAGGTTTGTTGTTGACAAAACTTGAAGCATATCACTTGGCCCTTTTCACTCCTCCATTTTTGCTTGAATTAAAGAGGCAGCCTAAAACATAATCACTTATAAAATGTTGCATTCACACTGATATGGAATAAGTGATACTGAAGGGGCTATGTCATAGCTATCTAGATGATCCATACCACTGATGTGAAGAACATTTCCAGTCACAAAGCTTGAAATTTTTTCAAACAGAATTCCAGTCTCTTTACTTCAAGGACCTAGCTGCTTTTCTTTTCAGGCAAGAACTTCTATACACACATGGTTTCTCCTATGCAATTTTCACACAAAAGCACACTTTTTCCAGAACTCCAAATATTTTAAACAATCTATACATTATCCTTAGTGTAAGTCCTTCTGGATTAACTGTAATCACAAGATAGAGATTTATCCTTCATAGACGACACCTACTTCTTTTTGCCTTGGATTTCATTTCACCTGATGGATGTAAATATGCAAAACTTTTCACAGGGGCAAAAACAGTGATTTGTGGCCTATAACTCTTTTGAATTGCTATGGTCCCCATCAATTCCTTTATCTCTTGATTAGAACTTAAATTTGTAGTCCATCAATAATCTTACTTACAATTAGATCAGAAGCTTTCTTTTTAATTTTACTCTTTGGAGGAAAGCTGCACCCATTCATGTTATGGGCAATTTCTGTATTTATTTAAAATAAAATATCTTGTCTCAAAAATTACTGTTTAGCAGATCAGTGCATGTTGCATAATGCTTTTCTGGCCACAGGCCCCAATTTTCTGTCTGTTTTTGTTTTTACTTCTTGTTATGGCCCAAATCTACTGTATATGTTTAATGAATCTGTCTATTTATTAAGGTTATGCATTCTCATAATGCTTGGAAAAATTAAATGAGAAGTTTTTGAGTACCCTATTGTTTCAGTCTACTGTTGAGGTCATCAGTAATATAAAGTTTAATGTCTTTATTATGAATGCTTGAACAGATGCTGCCAAGTCCATATCCATGATTTACCTGACATGAGTGTTGCTACTTGCTGGAATGCTGCGAATGTTCCAGTTCATGATTTGATATTCTTTAGCTGAGCGTTGTATTTGGTTTTTGAGTCATAAACTTTGTGGGCTTCTCAATAACGCACACTTCTTCAAGGTAGTAGCTGCTAAAGATACTTAGGTGGATTTTATAATCCTCTTCTGAAGTAGTCACTGTTTATCAATGAGTTCCTTTCAAGTCTAGGGCCAATTAAATTCAGATAAACCCACAGTCAGGTTTCAAGATACTTTTCTTAGCAAAGGTTAGTATTGAAGACTAATTAGAAGCCAGAATGTGTTGCAATGAATGGCACAAATCTGATTGAAGGAAGAAGATACTGTAAGTTATAGTATACAGGATTTCATATGAACTAACATTAAACTATGAATCACAAAGGATGTAACTATAATACATATTGGGAAATAGTCGCATGACAAAAAGATACAACACAAAGGTTGCTTTCTGCATATATTAGATTCATGTTCCAATAGAGCCATTAGACACAACTCCAATTTCAAACACAGGTTCTGGCTGGATGCAAGTCTCAGTGAACATATGAAGGACATATTCTGATTATAGTGCAAGACTTCTAAAAAATTCACTCATGTGACCTGGGCATCACTGGCTGTGCCAACATTTATTGCTTGTCCTTAGATGCGCTTGAGAATGTGGTGGTTGTAGTCATTTAATGAGGTTAGTCAGGTGGACTTCATAGAATAGACCCATGGGCCTCTGGAACCTTCCTTTCCTTTCCTCTGACTCCATCCCCTCCCTCCAGTCCACCAACTGTTGGGTATTCACCATCTCTCCTAACCTTCTGCTCTCTGATGCTGAATGTTCTGTATTCAGCAAAGTTCTCAGCTTTATTCCTCTGCATGCTCACCTTAATGAATTTTGTGCATGACATGATTTTGAACTCCATTTCCTTTATCTTCGCCTCCTTGTCCATTTCTTGCCCTTGCCCCATCCCACAGACCCTTAAGCACAACTCCAACACTCTCCCTCCACCTAAACACTTCCCTCTGGCCTTTTAGCTGCTCTCAATCTGTTCATTGAAAACTGTCAACATGACATGGGTCACCTCAATTTCTCTTCTCCCCTCACCCAATCCAACCTATTTCCATTCGAATTGATGGTATTCAGTGTGCTTAGATCCAACCCTGACTTTGTTATTAAGCCTGCTGGTAAGGTTGGTGATGTTACCGTCTGGCGCACTGACCTCTACATTGCAGTGGCTGAGTGCTAGCTGTCAGATACCTCCTCCAATCTTCCCCTGGATTATGATCCCACCGTGGCACATCAGGCCATGGTATAAACTACAGCCACTGACCTAATTTCATCTGGTAATCTGCACCCCACCCACCCACTGCTTCCAAGCTGATAGTTCCCCAACCCCACATAGCTTACTTCTTACTTCTACCTTCTTCTGAAAATCCACAAACAGGACTGCCCAACCAACCCGTTGTTTCAGCCTGCTCCTGCCCCACAGAACTTTGTCTCTTCCTACCTTGACTCAGTTTTATCCCCCCTTGTCCAATCTCTGCCCATTTATATCCATGATTCCTTTGATGCTTTATGCCAGTTTCGGAATTTTCAGTTTGCAGGCTCCAGCTACCTCCATTTTACCATGGGCTTGCAATTCCTTTTGCACGTCCATCTGACACCAGGATGGTCAGTGCACTCTGCTTCATCCTGGAGCAAAGGCCTGAACCGACCCAACCACCATCCTCCTTCGCTCGGCTGAGCTCATCCTCACTCTCAGCAACTTCTCTTTTCGCTCCTCTCCTTTTCTTCAGGCCAGAGGCGTGGCCATGGATACTTTCATGGGCCTCAGTTTTACCTGTCTCTTTATGGGGTACATGGAACATTCCTTGTTCCAGTCCTATTCTGACCTCCACACACAACTCATTCTCCAATATATTGATGAAGACGTCAGTTCTGCTTCTCTCTCACCTCTGGAATTGGAAAAGTTCATCGATTTTGTTTCCAATTTCCACTCCACTCTCTCTTTCACCTGGTCTATCTCTGACTCCTCCCTACCTTTCCTCAACATATCTGTTTCCATTTCTGGGGATAGACTGGCCACTAATATCCACTGTGAACCCACCAACTTCCATAGCTACCTGGACTATACATCCTTGCACCTTCTTTCCTGTAAAGACATCATTCTATTCTGCCAGTTCCTCTTCCGTTGCATATGTTCCGATGAGGCCAACTTCAACAAGGGAGTTTCTGAAATATCCAAATTCTTCCTCAGACAGTCATAGAGACATAGAGATGTACAGCATGGAAACGGAGCCTAACTTTCCCTGAGGCACCAGATACGAAAACCTTTCAAGAATTGTTGGATTTAGTTAAGGAATATTACAATCCCAAGCCTCCTCTAATTCTGAGATGCTATTGGCTTTATTTGGCAATTCAAAAACCAGGGGAATCCGTGTTGTGATTTTTGATCAGGTTAAGATGACTGGCAGAGGCATGTAACTTTGGTTTCACCATAGGTTTCTGGGAGACTGTTTGCTATGTGGCATTATAGAGTCATAGATGGAAACAGACCCTTCGGTCCAATCTGTCCATGCCGACCAGATATCCCAACCCAATCTAGTCCCACCTGCTAGCACCCGGCCCATATCCCTTCAAACCCTTCCTATTCATATACCCATCCAAATGCCTCTTAAATGTTGCAATTGTACCAGCCTCCACCATATCCTTTGGCAGCTCTTTCCATATATGTACCACCCTCTGCGTGAAAAAGTTGCCCCTTGGGTCTCTTTTATATTTTTCCCCTCTCACCCTAAACCTATGCCCTCTAGTTCTGGACTCTCTGACCCCAGGGAAAAGACTTTGCCTATTTATCCTATCCATGTCCCTCATAATTTTGTAAACCTCTATAAGGTCACCCCTCAGCCTCTGACGCTCCAGGGAAAATAGCCCCAGCCTGTTCAGCTTCTCCCTGTAGCTCAAACCCTCCAACCCTGGCAACATCCTTGTAAATATTTTCTGAACCCTTTCAAGTTTCACAACATCTTTCCGATAGGAAGGAGACCAGAATTGCACGCAGTATTCCAACAGTGGCCTAACCAATGTCCTGTACAGCCGCAACATGACCTCCCAACTCCTGTACTCAATACTCTGACCAATAAAGGAAAGCATACCAAACGCTTTCTTCACTATCCTATCTACCTACGAGTCCACTTACCAGGAGCTATGAACCTGCACTCAAAGATCTCTTTGTTTTCAGCAACACTCCCTAGGACCTTACCATTAAGTGTATAAGTCCTGCTAAGATTTGCTTTCCCAAAATGCAGCATCTCGCATTTATCTGAATTAAACTCCACCTGCCACTTCTCAGCCCATTGATGCATCTGGTCCAGATCCCGTTGTAATCTGAAGTAACCCTCTTTGCTGTCCACTACACCTCCAATTTTGGTGTCATCTGCAAACTTACTAACTGTACCTCTTATGCTCACATCCAAATCATTTATGTAAATGACAGAAAGTAGAGGACCCAGCACCGATCCTTGTATAACCATTCAAAACACCCAAAAGGACTTCAAACAGGAACTACAACTGCCTTTACCATCGGAAAATGAAATAATTGGAATATATGAGTTGCTGAGATTTCCGATGGAAGCGGACATCCTCTCCAGTCTAGCTGAACTTGGGAAACACTATTCGAGTGAAGGCAATTGCATAGCTTCAGTCAGGCTATGTCCTGAAGAGAGGGACTCTAAGTCAGCCCATATTAAAACCCCAAAACAAAACCAAGCCTTGGCCAAATGGTTAAAATTTTCTTCAGGATCGGGCCATAAAGCCATTGTAGTTGCTGGCGGTATGCGGTCTCGAGAACAGCAAAAGAGTCCCAGTAGACCTAAATTGAGTAAGAGATCTCACAGGCCAGTTTCCAGGTGAGTGCATACCCTGGAAAGACCACCTAAATCTGGTTTGGAACATATTGCTTAGCAGCATCCAATTCAGAACCCATCAGAATAAAGGTCAGGTTGAGTGGTTACCTGATTCTAATTGAGGTTGATACCAACATGGCCATTTTAGTGACTGCAGAACCAGTCATAACCAAAATTTGTTCTGGACTTCAACTCTTAACTTTGTGCAAGACCTTAAGTAGGCTGACAACCTATGCCACAGAACCTTTATGGATTGAGTACAACTTTGGTTCTGATCTCTTATGAGAAACAGTTAGTTCAGTTGGTTGAGAAAGATTCTAGATTGACTCAACATTTCTTGATTTGAAAATGGCTGTCTGATGAAGGCCTAACTAAATACCTGGAAGTTTTCAGAAAAGTCTAGGGAAAATCAAACAAGCCAAGCCACCTTGCATGTTGACCAGGAAGCAGTTGCACGATTCTGCAAAGCCCATTGACTGCCATTTGCCGTACTGGCAAAAGTAGAGGCAGAAATCAGAAGGCTGGAAAGTGAAAGAGTCAACCAACTAGTCTAGTTTGCAGAAGGGTCAGCACCGGTCATACCAATGGTAAAGCCTAAAGTGTCGCTTTGCCTCTATGGGGACTTTGAATGAACAGTAAACTGCTTTTCGCAGCTGGATAAATACCCAAACTATCGCACAGAGGATTTAAACTAGAAGGCAAGTGAAGAAATAGCTATCATCCTCAAAGGTATTGGCTCGTGATGATCCCAAGGTAAACCCTGTATAATTATGTGCTGCCTCTCCATATGGCATCAGGGTAGTATTAGCTCATAGGTTGCCCAATGGAGAGGAAAGCCCAACAGCATATACATTCAGATAAATACATCCAGGTAGAGAAGGAAGGTTGGAGTCAGAAAGTTTCACCAACATCTTCATGGAGGTAGATTTGTGATAATAACGAAACACAAACCCAATCTAGATATACTTAAAGAGGACATGGCCATGCTGCCCATAGCTTCAGGCCAAATTCAGTGGTGGTGGTGATGGGAGAAACAAAAGGGCTGTCACAGCCAGAGTTGAAAGCACAGAGATCAGATCACATTAGAGAATGAGATATTATCATGGGGAGCAAGAGTGGTTGTCCTGAGCAGAGGTCACCACCAGATACTGGCTGAACACCACCAGCATCATTCAGGCGTTTCCAAAATGAAGATGTTGATGAGAAGGTAAGTCTGGTGACCAGGATTGGATGCAGACATAGCCATGTTGGTGCAGCAGTGCCAAAAGTGTCAATAAGGACAAAAATTACCACCACATTTGTGGGAATAGTTGGTTATCCGTTGACTGTGTAGGATCTTTCATAGGCTCAATTATCTTAGTCATTGTAGATGCTCACTCAAAGTGGCTGGATGTGTATAGAGTTCATTCTTCAAACACTGCAAGTTCTTTGCCATGCCGGACTCAAGAAAGTGTTGATCATAATAAAAGACCATCAATTACCAGTTGGGAATTTGAGTATTTCCTAAAATCAAATAGTATTCGTCATATGAGGACAGCTCCATTTCTTTCATCATTTAATGGTCTTGCAGAAAGAGCAGTCCAAACTTTGAAGGCAGACTTTCAAGAAGCCGTTTACAGTTTCAATAGATATCAAACTGTCCTGGTTCCTATTTGATTATTGAACCACACCACGTGCAATTACAAGGATAGCTCTAGCAAAGTTGCTAATGGAGAGAAGACTCACCAGGATGTGGGGTGAATGTTCATTGTACATCCTTTAACCTCATTTGTTGCAACCAGTGCTCTGAATGTGGTCTCCTCTCCATTGGACATACTGAGCGCAAACTCATGGAACGGTTCATAGGACATCTCTGGTCTGTATGCACCAAAAATCCCCACTTTCCTGTGGCCATTCATTTCAACTCTCACTCCCACTCCCGAGGGCATATCCATTCTGGGCCTCCTCCTATGCCTACACAAGGCCACCTGCAAACTGGAGGAGGAACATTTCATTGTCCACCTTGGGAGCCTACAACCACATGACATGAACATTGAATTCACCAGTTTCCAAATCTCCCCCCATACCCCCACCCCACCCCATCCCAGATCCGATCCTCTGATTCAGATCCACTCTCTTGATCTGACCTATCTGTCCATCTCACTTCGCACCTACCCGCTCCACACTTCCTACCAATCTATCACCATCGCCTCCTTCCTTTGTCCACCTATCACATCCTACTTTCCATTCCACAGCCCCATTCCCCCTTTCCCATTTATCTCTCAGATCCTTTCCACTCACCTAGCCCTGAAGAAGGGACCTGCAGAAACGTCAACTATCTTGCTCCTCAGATGGTGCCTGACCTGCTGTGCTTTTTCCAGTGCCATGCTTTATCAACTTTGACTCTCCAGCATCTGCAGTCCTCGCTTTCTTCTAGTATTTTGAAGATTAAAGAGTTTACAGATGGAAATTGATTGGCTAGGAGAATAAGCTAGAATCTGGCAGAAGGAATTTAATGCGAATAAGTGCGAAGTTATCCATTTTGACTGGAAAAATAAAAGGGCAAATTTTGCAGAAAGTGGGTATGCAGGTGCAGCATCTTAATAAGAAAGGCAAATTGAATCCAAACATTTATTACAAAAAATGGATTATAAAAGTAAAGTGTTACTAAATTAAACAAGGCGTTTGTGAGACCACAACTGAAATATTGTATCCAGTTTTCTCTGCTTGCCAAAAGTGAGGACTGCAGATGCTGGAGATCAGAGAATAGATTACAGTGGTGCTGGAAAAGCACAGCAGGTCAAGCAGCATCCGAGGAGCAGGAAAATCAATGTTTTGGGCAAAAGCCCTTCATCAGGATTCTGAAGGGCTTTTGCCTGAAACGTCAATTTTTCTGCTTCTCAGATGCTGCCTGACCTGCTGTGCTTTTCCAGCACCATTCTAATCTAGTTCTCTCTCCTTGCCTAGAAAGGATGTTCTTGTGCTTGAAGCAGTTCAGAGGAGGGTCACTAGGTTGAATCCAGGGACATCCAATCCCTATACACATCCATTCACTATGGCAAAGTTCTCCAAACCCTCTGTTTCTTCTTCTCTGGCCAACAGTATCCCACCACCGACATGCTCATTTGATTGGCAGAACTGGTCCTCATCCTCAACAACTTCTCCTTCAAATTCTCCCACTTCCTTCAGACTAAATGGGTAGCCATGGGTACCCGTGTGGGCCCCCAGCTGTGCCTCCTTCTTTGTAGGATCCAGGGAACAGTCCATCTTCCACAATTACACTAGGACCATCCCCCAATTTTCCTCCGTTAAATTGATGATTGTATCAGCACCACCTTGGGTTCCCAAGAGGAGGTTGAACAGTTCATCAACTTCACTAATACCTCCCATCCTGACCTTAAGTTCACCTGAACTATCTTGGACAGTGTCCTCCCCTTCCTGGACATCACCATCTCCACATCTGGCGACCGACTCGATATGGACATCTATTTCAAACCTACCGACTCTCATAGCTAGCTGTACTACACCTCCTCTCACTCCCCCCACCCCTCTAGAAACACAATCCCTTACTCACAATTCCTCCACCTCCGCCGCATCTGCTCCCAGCAGGAGCATTTCCACTTGAGGACATCCGTGATGCTTCCTATTTCAAGGACTGCAACTTCCCCTCCCACATGATCAACAGTGCCCTCCAGCTCATCTCCTCCACTGCCCATACTTCTGCTCTTGAACCTCACCTCTCTAAGTGCAACAAGGATAGCTAACTCCTGGGTCCTCACCTTCCATTCCTCGTATATCCGAATACAACACATTATCTTCTGCCATTTTCGCCACCTACACTCAGACCCCACCACCAGAGATATATTTCCCTCCCCACTCCATCTGCGTTCTGCAGAGAGTATTCCCTCCATGACTCCCTCGTTAGGTCCACACCCACTACCAACCCACCTCCATACCCAACATTTTCCCTATCCGCCACAGACATGTAAAACCTGTAACCACACCTCCTTCTTCACCTCCGTCCAAGCCCCCAGAGGATCTTTTCACATCTGGCAGAGATTTTCCTGCACATCCAAGCACTTCATTTACTATGTCTGTTGCTCTCAATGTGGTCTCCTCCACACTGGGGAGACAGGACACCAATCGCGGAATGTTTCAGGGAACATCTCTGGGACACACGCACCAAACAACCCTATGGCTCTGTGGCCAACCAGTTGAACTCCTCTTCCCACTCCACCAAGGACATGCAAGCCCTGAGACTCCTCCACCTCCAAACCCAAGCCATACGATAACTGGAAGAAGAATGCCTCATCATCCGACTTGGGACCCTTCAACCCTTGGGGCACGGTGGCACAGTGGTTAGCACTGCTGCTTCACAGCGCCAGAGACCTGGGTTCAATTCCCGCCTCGGGCAACTAACTGTGTGGAGTTTGCACATTCTCCCCGTGTCTGCGTGGGTTTCCTCTGGGTGCTCCGGATTCCTCCCACAGTCCAAAGATGTGCAGGTTCGGTGAATTGGCCATGCTAAATTGCCTGTAGTGTTAGGTGAAGGGGTAAATATAGGGGAATGGGTCTGGTTGGGTTGCAAGTCCGTGTCTTGTTGGGCCGAAGTGCCTGTTTCCACACTGTAGCTAATCTCATCTAAAAAATTCCACATGGCATCAACATCGATTTCACCAGTTTCCAAATCTTCCCCTCATTCTAGATCCAACCCTCCAACTTGGCACCGCCCTCATGACCTTTCCTAACTGTCCATCTTTCTTCCTACTTATCCACTCTACCCTCCCTACTGACCTATCACAGTTATCCCCCATCTGCATCTACCTATCGTCTTCCCTGCTACTTTCCCTAACCTTCACCCTTGCCCTCCTATTTAACTCTCAGCCCCCTTCTGCCTGCCAGATTCCTGATGAAGGCCTTATGCCCGAAGCATTAATTCTCCTGCTCCTCGAATGCTGCCTGACCTGTGCTATTCCAGCACCACACTTTTTGACTCCAGGGATGAAAGGACTTTTGTATGAGGAGTGGATGAATGACTTGAGCTTGTACTCACTGAAGCTCAGAAGAATGAAGTGTGACTTGACTAAATGGGATGAATAAAATGGACATTGGTCAGATGTTCCCTTTTGTGGGAGAGTCTCAAACAATAGGTTATAGAAAAAAGTCAGGGGGTATAGGTTCAAAACTGAGATAAGGAGAAACTATTTCTGTCAGAGGGTTGTGAATATCTGGTACTCACTGCCCTAGAGTTCAATGGAGGCAGAATTAATCAATAGATTCAAAAAGAAATAGATATATTTCTAATGAAAAGTGGTATAAAGGGCTATGGGGAACAGACAGGAAAGTAGAGTTGAGACCAGAATAAAATCAGCTGTGATCATGTTAAGTGGTGAAACGTGCTTGAATGGCTAAATTGCTTGTTCCCGCTTCTAATTCCTATGCTCTTAAGTTAAAAAAAATGGACGATAGAGCAACACAAGTATATTTGGCAGCTGCGAAAGCAATTTTATACATGCTAGGCAAACCCATTTCATAACTAACCCTTCCTATTTCCAATTTATATTGCACTTTCTGCATGATCTGCAATGGATTTATTAATACGAACCTCATAATTCCTGTCTGTTGTGTAGAACTGCTTCTTTTTTCTGCCCAGATCTTTTCCACAATCATATAGGTTGAAGTGCATATATTTAACCTGTGCTTTAATCTTTGATTTTAGTACCTTGTATTATGTTGTTCACCTTCCTAATTGCCTATGTGTGTGCTGTGTTGCTGAAAATATGATATGGCAAGTCTTTCTTTGCAATTGTTACACCTTTGTGTTGATTGGCAGTCGCATGTCAGTAAAGTTTGACTCTAACTTTGGTAACATGATTCTGAAATGGTCCTATTGCAGGATGTAACACTTTCCTATCTGCAGGGACAACCTGACCCAGGTTTTCTGTCACATATGAAATTATTGAAAAGACCATCAGGAAGAACAGCAACAACCTTTGGCATTTCTAAGTACCACTGCTTCAGGTGTAACGTCACTATGAATCTGTATGTGAGACCAGCTCATTGCATTGACATTGATGAAACATTTCTTTCATGTGACCTGTCTGAGGGCTTGGTGGCTTTGGATTGTGTAGCCTAAAAGCAAGTGTTTGAGAATTCAGGAAAGAGAGAAAAAATAAGTTGAAACTACAGCTCCTGCTGTTAAGGGGTTGCAGCTATCCCAGAAAATATTAGATTCCTGAAGGTGAAATGCAGAGTTTCAGTTTCAACTACTGGGTTTCAGTTTGCTTCTGAGCCTTACATGTCTTGTGAAATTGCCGTATGTACACTCTTTCAGATAATTACCTCCTCCACAAACATTGCTGAATTCTTGTAATACAGCTCAGAAGGCAAAATCTACCACTTATTCCTGAATTTTTGCGGTTTGGTGTTCTAATAGAAAACACTTTTACAGTTATACTAGATCCTTAATGTATGTAAATCCCAGAGTATTTAGCAATACTGTTCAAATGCTGGATGATAGGGAATCAACAGAGAGCTGTCTTTCAGTACAAAAATCATGAAAGCAATTTACTTTTCTCAGATAGGTTTTATTCCACAATCCAAAGTTTGACACCTTGGCTAAACAACAGGACTTGCAAACTGAAATCGCTGCTAGCTGACAACCATAATTTACAGAATTTTTCCTTCACATACATGTAATTATGATAATGTTACATGTCTAAGTTCCAAGCTGTTTTGAAACCCTCACAGGGACTCTGTAACTAGGCATACTGAAGGGTTCTAAAACATACATGCCAGCTGGCAACACCGAGTGGATGTTGGCACATTCAGTTGCTGATGAAGTGACTGTTTTTCAGTTTGTATCTGAGCCTCTGTTCTCAATCAGCATTCACTGCTGAGACACCAAATCATACTATCACTACTTGCCAAGGGAGGCAGCAAGTGCCAGGGCTGGGGCTCCTCTTCGATCCCTCCAAAATATTTATTTATTGAATTGTACAGTGATCAATCTGATAATGGGTATTATAATAGCAAGTAAACATCATGGATGATTGACCTGAGCAAGGAAACAATTGCCTTGTTTGACATTATCAGAGCTGGATTCTTTCAGACTATTTAGAGTAAAATTATTTCTGACCTGTATATCCTGAATAGTTCTTTAGTACACAGCATGTGGTTAAAATATATGTAAAACAAAAAAAACAACCATCTCCAACTCTTATGTAGCACACTTTGAATGATTGAGAAATACATGGTATTTGGTTGATGTGGGAATTCATTTAAGGAGAGGGTAGAAGACATTCCTATGTTTTGCAGCCTCCATGAGGGGTACAAGACATGACCTGCACATTAAGTAATTGGTTTGAGAATATTTTTCTGGTTATCTTTCAAAACATGGGTAATTTAATTGCAGTTGGAAGCTTTTATTTATAATAGTGCTAAGGTTTGCTAGTGGAAAAGCTTTTTAGATTGGCTGGTGTGTATTTCCTACTTATCTTAATTAGGGCATATCAATCGGGACAAATAGAACATTTATTAAAATAATAAGAACATAAGCACAGAAAGGAATGGAGACATCAGCTAAGTTTAGTAAGTAAATTAATTTATTAATTAAATGTCATTAAGATGTTAGGGTAAATGATATGTGGTGGTTGGAACACATGTGGGCATATTTGAGACCTCGACACGGTCCTGTCCCCCTTAGTCCAAGAACTCCCCACCTTCGTTCGGGACACCACCCACGCCCTCCACCTCCTCCATGATTTTCGCTTTCCCGGTCCCCAACGCCTTATCTTCATCATGGACATCCAGTCCCTGTACACCTCCATTCCCCATCATGAAGGACTCAAAGCCCTCCGCTTCTTCCTTTCCCGCCGCACCAACCAGTACCCTTCCACTGACACCCTCCTTCGACTGACTGAACTGGTCCTCACCCTGAACAATGTCTCTTTCCAATCCTCCCACTTCCTCCAAACCAAAGGAGTTGTCATGGGCACCCGCATGGGCCCCAGCTATGCCTGCCTCTTCGTAGGATATGTGGAACAGTCCATCTTCCGCAACTACACTGGCACCACCCCACACCTTTTCCTCCGCTACATCGATGACTGTATCGGGCGCTGCCTCGTGCTCCCACGAGGAGGTTGAACAGTTCATCCACTTTACCAACACCTTCCATCCTGACCTCAAATTTACCTGGACCGTCTCAGACTCCTCCCTCCCCTTCCTAGACCTTTCCATTTCTATCTCGGGCGACCGAATCAACACGGACATCTACTATAAACCGACAGACTCCCACAGCTACCTAGACTACACCTCCTCCCACCCTGCCCCCTGTTAAAACGCCATCCCATATTCCCAATTCCTTCGTCTCCGCCGCATCTGCTCCCAGGAGGACCAGTTCTAATACCATACATCCCAGATGGCCTCCTTCTTCAAGGACCGCAGATTCCCCCCCAGACGTGATCGACGATACCCTCTACCGCATCTCCTCCACTTCCCGCTCCTCCGCCCTTGAGCCCT